>NC_134702.1:199413990-200013990 GCF_043290135.1 Rhipicephalus microplus | reverse complement strand
TCCTACAATACAGCCGATACAGTTAGGTGCAGTGCACTGAAGGTGATTGACAGTTTATATGAACGAAGGAACAGTGTGAACAGACATTGAAAATTTTAGTTCGAGCACGTTAAGAAAAATCAGTGCATCCTAACGAAGTGAATGAGGGCGACAGGCAATGCTATAGGCTCTAAGCTTCTGATGGCTACGGTGAAGTGGCTATCTGGTATAAAGGACGGACGAACGTATAGAAAGACGGACAGGTGGACGCATTTATGGACACAAAGAGGGATGGAGAGATGCGTGGATGAATGGATTGACGGCGAAATGCCTGGGCCGACGGACAGAACGACGGCGCTGGTAATCATATACTGAGCTGTCGGATAATCGATCACACGTAAAGTGGGTTGTTTACACTTCGGTTCCTGTTTGTTGTGCAGGCGTTCAGCTTCGGTTAGGGTTTTCGGGTGCGTGATAGACGCAAACGAGGTCGGCCGTAAGGAGCTTCACTGCTAAAGGCTGGCATTGGTAGCGTTGACCCAATAAAGCGTAAAATAACTATCATGGTCCCAGTAGCGATCTAAACCAACATTTTTGCGTGGCGATCAAGTATTCTACCACAGAGCCACGCCAGATCTCTGGACTGCTTTTCAGATAGACCGTAACGTTCGTGAAACATTAACTGTGATTTGTCTATTCAATTCTATAAACAGTACATGCGTAATGCTATCATAAAGCCGTCACACCGGGTTAAGGAAAATTGTAGTGAAGTGGCAATCACTGAACCAGCTCATTTATCTAGCATTATGCAGCGCCGCCATTCTAGCAAGCATAAGCGCTACATATAAGCTTACCGCTTCTAGTGTTGCTAATACCCAAGTTACTGTTGGCATCGTTACGCAACAATAAACACGCGACTGTTCAAGATATATCTGTGAGTGCAAAATTTGTACATACCTTTAGTGCCATTTTGTGACGTTTCGCTTAATAAAATGTTATAGCAGAGTGACCTTCCCTTCGCATGCTTCGAACAACATAGATTCCTAAGGTACGTCGCATCTGCCAATTTTTTTTATTGAGCGTTAGGGCATCTTCCAATTACACGTTAGAACAAATTCATGTCAATAAATGTGCCTTTCGAAGTTCGGCAGTAGTCGAGACAACATAAACAAAACTCCTATTTCAGGCCACCCAGTACAGTGCCCAGAAACTTTTCAGAAGTGCGCGTTGAACGAAGCACTCTGCACGACGTTCAATTCAAGCCAACCGTCTCGCATTACAAAAGCTGTTTTCTCTTTTTCAGAGGAGCGCGCTAGTATCTGTAGATAGCCCGTTTGCAGTACGACACGAGGCAGCTTACTTCAATATTCCTGATACTTGCCACACCTTCGGGTGACACCGCGGGGTGCTACCACGTGGGAACAGTTGGACGAATTCGCTCAACCACCACATCGCGTCTCTCTAGTCGGCCTGAAATTTGATAACTATACACTGATCTCTTTTGGGCTGAGCTCCACTCTATAGTGAAATCAATAATGAGATCAGAACAAAGGCGAATTTCAGCGCCGTAGTAGTAGGCCACTGCCGGTTTTCGTTACCGCTATCACATGAAATAAGCGAAAAAACGAAATAGACAAAAATACCTAATATAGAACAGGATTCGAATTCAAGACCATTGCGTGAACACCCAGTGTTTTTCACAGGGCTCACTTGAGCTTGAAACTCTGTTGCAAACTGACCTTTTTTGTCGGCTAAGGACTCGCGTCAGCATAGGTAATCAAGCATTTCAGAGAAGTCAGGCGACGCTTATGTGTCACACTATGCAACTTGCGAAACTAGTGAGCCGTTCTTTGCTTCCAGCTGATTATAAATGACATATACATAATTCTTCGTAGTTGTCATTCGCAGCATCGACAAAGCACACCTTACAGGCACGTAGCGGTACCATGCGTTTTCGAATAATGAGCAACCCTACAGTGTAAACAAAAATATACCTAGCTGGGAGCAATCGAGAAATGATGCGCTCTCTCTGCTCCAGTGGCCTCCCTCAAACCGGATAGTACCGGAGAAAATACATTTGTTTTCCACCGCTCTTCTGCGGTTGGTGCCGCCCGAAAAAAAAAAACTGGGGAAAACGAGGCCAATCCCTTCATTATGCTCCCGTGGTTGCTCCGGAAATCCTCTAGCACAGCGCTTTTGCCCCGGTGAATTCTCCGCAAATCCTCCGGCTCATCACTTAGTGGCCTTTATTGGCTGTTCGAGTACTGACATAGGAAGCCTCGCCACCGGGAAGCCGTTTCCCACAAACCAACATGACGCAGACAAAGCCGGTGCAGTGAAGATTGTGCGAAGCATTCGGCCACGTTCGAGAAAAGGAAATCGTTCTTTGCACCTTCTGGACATGAAGCACCAACAAGCAGCAACGAAGGTTATCATCGACACAAGAGAGATGTGCGAACGGTAATCGTGTAATGAATGGTTCGTGGCAGCAAAGGACACAGTGAGGTCTCGTGAGTTTTGAGTGACCCGGTGGTCGCTGGTGCACCGAAAAAAATGGTGAGTGAGCTCTTCTTGAATTATCTGGGTTATACTTCTCAGGTAGTTCTAAGGTTGGCTAAAGTTGGTTTGGAGACCAAACAGGTTACTAGTTATAGACTACACTCTAACGCAAAAGGGTGTTAAAAGGGTGTGTGGTTCGTCCTTTGGAGACAAATGGGGCTGCCATTAACGGCATCGGGTCTGACAGTTAGTCCCCACAGACGAGCTCAAGGGACTAAAATTTAGTCTTCACTTCTGCACCTTAATGTGTAACTGGTACACCCACAATTCACCTCAAAGGATTAACATTTAGTCTTCACATTCGCACTTTATATGGCAACTGTTAATCCCCATATTCACACCTTACCGGGCAACCGTTAGTCCTCACAGTTGCACCTCCCCGAATGAACGGCCCATCCACTCAAATACTACAATCGGATGAACTTTCTATCCCCAGCTCAAACACTGTTTTTTGTTTATTTTTCGTCATGCCTAATGCTTTTTTCGCCTGTTTTTTCTGTACAGTTAGCAACAAATAGCGCAGAAAGGAACACGCGAAAGAGTAGTTAGCTACCAACGCCCCCTAATATTCCTGCTTATGGTGTGTAGCCTGGTCTGTGTGTCAAGTACATATGATAAAGCACGACAACCAGTCGCTGTTCAAGAGCAAGTAAGACAAAGAATGCTTCGGCTAACGGATACTCTCAACAATAATGGCCACAGTTAAGTGCGATACCTTTGATCAATTGAAAAATCAACCAATCCTGTGTGACACATTTTTTCGCTGTTTCCACCTCAACGTGCAATCGGCCGTTGATAAGTCGGCAACCCTCGAACAACTGTTCAATGAGCTTGACATGATGGATGTTTTTATGTTAACTGAATCTTGGTATACCTGTCCGGAACAAGTTATTCAGCTTCCGAATTGTAACTCTTATTTTTTTAAATAGAACAGTTGGTGCCGGTGGTGGAGTTTGTGTCCTGGTTGAAAAATCAATTGCTTGTGACCCCTTGCTTGAATTTTGTGAACTTACACCTGATTATGATTTTTTTTGTACACTACCGAGCTGCATGGTTATTGCGGTTTGTTACCGTCCTCCGGCTGGTCGTATCATGAATTTTCTTTCATTTTTAGATAAATTATTGAATTATGTAAATCTCAAAAAATATCACGTGGTGTTAGGAGGTGATTTTAATATAAATTTGCTTTCTAATAGTAACGTTACCAGAGATTTTCTTGCAGTTATTTCAGCCAATGGCTGCGCCAATTCCGTTACTAAACCAACAAAAATTACACCTACAACCGAATCTCTTATTGACCTTTTTATTACAAACTTTGATGAGAATCGTTATTTAAGTTCCGTGGTTGGCTACGGTATTAGCGACCACTTTGTAGTTCTATTCGCAGTTAAAACACAAGTAAACAAGACGGTGCCGAGGCAGCGTCTAGTACAATGCGTTACCGGAAATGGACTCGAGGCCTTTAGAGAGGCAGTTGCTTGTGTGAATTGGGCTCACGGCGTCGCCATGACGGATGCAAATGTCGCATACAACACTTTTTTTGGAAAATTTGTAGAAATATACAATACTTATTTTCCAACCCGCGCCTGTTTCCCATCTAAAAAAACAAAAAAAGGTGGATTACGTCAAGCTTATTGAAAAAAATTCGGAAGAAAAATCAAATGTACAAAAAATTTGTTGAACAGCGTAATCAAGAACTATTTTCGCAGTTTAAACTATACAGAAATAAACTCAACAAATAATTACAACAGGCAAGAGATGCGTACTATTACGCTCTGTTTGAATCCTGTCAAGATGACGTGAAAAAAATATGGACACAAATAAATACGGTAGTTTTGCAGTCGAACAATGTCATAGCTCCCGTTGAGATCGTTGTTGATGGAGCTAGCCTCACGGGCAAAGACATGTGTGATGCATTTAACGATCATTTTGTTAGCCGCAGGACTGAATGTGCTGTACCGCCAAATGAAAATTCCTATTTTTATAACAGTAATTGCACGTTTATGAACCCAGTGACATGCTCAGAAGTTTATTCTGTTTTTATGAATATGAAAAATACTCAAAGCCGGGATGCAGATGACGTCCAGATAAAGCCGGTGAAATACGTCCTTGATATATTAACCCCAATACTTAGACATCTTTAACCTCTGCCTTAATTAAGGCGTTTTTCCCACCAAAATGCAAAAGGCAAAAGTGTCCGCCCTCTTTAAAAAGGGAGACAGGAGATGTGCGTCAAACTATCGACCCGTGTCAATATTGCCGGTATTTTCTAAAGGGCTTGAAAAAATAATTCAGACTCGGATGTCATCATTTTGTAAAACTCATAAATTAGTTTCTGACGATAAATACGGCTTTGTAACACACAAATCTACGGAATTAGCGCTACTTCAACAAAAGAATACATATTACGCTCCTTTGAAGAAAAGAAAGTTGTTCTAGGCGTGTTCATAGATTTTTCTCAGGCATTCGATTGCATTAATCACAACATACTTTTATCAAAACTTGATAGGTACGGCTTCCGCGGTTGTGTTCACTCTTTACTCGCCTTTTACTTAGCCAGTCGCACACAGTATGTTTGTATTGATACCCACAAATCATCTGTTAAGCGTATAATAGCTGGAGTTCCACAGGGGAGTATATTAGGACCTTTGTTGTTTAATTTATATATTAATGATATTTTAAGCTTATGTCAACAAGCTAAGCGCATTTTGTATGACGATGATATGACCATACTTTTTTCGTTGTACTCGTCTGACCAAATCAGAAGGGAAACTAACGCTGTCTTGCAGTCTATTCAATGCTGGTCCATTACTAATCGATTAAAAATAAACGCAAACAAGTCTAAAGCTGTACTGTTTCGACCCCGAAATAAACAAATCATTGTTCCGCAGTATGTTAAATTTGGTTCTGACTCAATAGAAATCGTGGAATGCCTGAAGGTATTAGGAGTGCACTTCAGTAGAAACACTGAACGATGGCACGTGCCCACCTTTCGTACATCATACGTCTGCAAACACTTTGCCGCGCTTACTGAACAAACTGGAAGCAAGAAACATAGACATAACGCGTACTCCCAAAAAGGAAGTGCGTAGATTGATAGCGTCATCCTGGTAAGGTTTCTTTTTTTTTTACGTCGCCCATTTTGTTATCGCCAAGTGTCTATCGATTCTGCCTTGCCGACCTTCGTTACAGACCTTCTTTTTACTCCTTCTCTTTGCTACTCAAATTTTTCGCGCCTTCAACAACAAACATTACTTTTTTTCCTGTGTGTGCAGTTTTAATGCATTGTGCATCCAATTTTTCGGCCCTTCAATTACTAGCCGTTGGTTTTCCTATGTGTAACATTTTAGTGCATATGCATCTCAGTGTGGGTGATACCCTGATTGGTGTAACCATTTTTTTTTTGAAGCGCTTATTCCTGTTTTGTTGTTTGTAGTAGCTCATATGTATACTTTTTATTATCAGTCTTTCTTTTACCGGTGCATCTTTGTTTTTGTAAATTGACACTATTTGCACTTTTCTATGTTTCAGTATTGCCTCGTCGTTTCTCTTTTTCTTGTTTGTTGCGTTCTCATGTTTTTCGAATACAATATTGTTTCTTTGTTTAGCTGTTAGCGTGCATATATTTTTTACTTGCATATTTTTGTTATCGCAATAGAATTGTGATACTTTGGTGTGTTGTGTCTATTACTGTAAATTGTTGTCTACTACTGTAAATTTCTACAGCATGCATATCTGCCGTCTGCTGCTGACGTTTGAATTGGGCTGACGGGCCTGTCAAGCTGCTTGTATGCAGCTTTTGTCGTCAGCCTTTCAATGTATTCACGATAAATAAATAAAGAATACCTCACCTCAAAAAAAAAGTGGCAGCTTATTTTGAATAAATAAAAGAATAAGAACTGAAGTGTTTTCTTGAATTTCATCTGCTAGAGCTCTGTGGAAAAAGCCGCAAAGTACCTCGGCAGAGCTTGCATCAGAATTGAGAATCCCTTCATCCAACCGACGCGTGACGCGATCAGCATCGAATTAATAAACAGAGGAGCAATCACCTAAAAATACTTATATATCACTCAAATTTCCTCCGAACAAAGTAAGGACATTGGTGAAATACTCCACAGCTGTTTCGCAAAAAGGTCCAGATAGCCGAAGTGAAAAACCGACGAAAAATGCTCCGGAGGCTCCACGTAATCACGCCGGCCAGCCGTAGTAAAAGACCGCTAAAAAAATGCTCCGGTGGCGCCACGCAATTACTTCGTCTGCAGCAAGCGGGAGCGAAATGCCGGTAAAAACGCTCCTGTGGCGCCACGCAATCTTGTCGGCTGGCCAGAGTGAAATATCAGTGAAATATCAGGTCCGGAGCAAAAATCCCTCCGAAAAGGAGGGTCTCTAGAGGACGAGCTTTTTACTCCGAACTGAGAGTAATTTTTTTTACAAAGTTGTGAAATAGTGTGCGCTTCTCTACATCAGCAAAATTATGGTGATTATTTTGGTGCAGTGCGTACCACGTAGGTGTACTTGTTGTATAATCAATGTAATGCTAAGCATGCGCTGACTCTGGTGTTTTCCTGAATGGTCGACACGACGGAGCGCCCACACCTCTCATACCCCTGTCAATGGTTGACGCCGCAAGAGAACTTCGCGAAATTGCGCATAATGCCACATTTGCACACTAAAATCTTCCACTGAAGTACACCCTATGCACACAGAATCTCGCTTCATGACTCCAATAAGAGCTGTCATCAAAGACTTCGCGACGGGACACTACAATGCTGTGTTAGTTGAGGGTCGGCGTCACCTTTACCAATTCATTCAGTTATCGCATTGGTATGTATGGCTGACTCCCCCAACTGTGATGACTCTCATTGCGTAGAAACTCTCAATCAAGTCCTGTGCCATTGTCCAGATTTAGAATAAAACCGCCGGACTCTTCAGTGTGCTTCAAGGAGACCAAATGATCGATCTATTACTGTACAAAAGAACTTCGGTGTGGGGCCTTCAAGTACATCAGCCCAGAAAACCACACGAGCCCTTCTACAATTCTTGAGGCCAACATCACTGTGCGATCACCTGTGAAACCTGCACTGTGTGTGTGGTGTTTGTGTTATGGTATATGTGTATCTCCACCTCCTCCTCTCTATATCTTTGGCTTCCTCATTCCCCTCTCCCCCATGTACGGCAGCAAACTTGTCTTAGTCTAGTTAATAACCTTCCTGCCATCCTGATTTTTTTTCTCTCTCTTATTCGCTGACACGTTACAAAATGACGCGAAATGACGTAAAAAAGTTCTACGCTCAGACTCATGTTCAACAGTCTCATATGTCTGACATAATCAATTGTTACGGCTCTGTAACGATGTGAACCACGACATGGGTATAAGCCTAACCTAAAATGTCCGGCTTGTGCTTGCGAGCATGGCAGTCATAAATATAGTGCTATGCAGATCAGCTTCAGTGCACAACTGAGGTTAACCCTACGTAAAGCCCGTACCAAAATAGTACATTTGTATCTTATAATAAATTATACAGCCAGCTGTGAAACGACAGTTTAAGTTTCACTGACGTTACTCCTTCATATTGGCACGTTCAATGGGGCTCGAACAAACTTACAAGCAGATGTGACTGTCAAAATGTCAGACACGTCGTTAACTGACAAAGAACAGGTTTACTATTCACTGGCTCAGAACACCAGGTGGCAATGTATAGAGACTTTTTCTAAAGCTGTTTTGAGATCTGGCATCACTCTGTGGTAGTACACTTCGTGGCCACACAGAATTGTTTGGTTACATTCCTTCTGGGACACTGATATTTATTTTTAGCATTCATGGGGCCTACCCTGCCAATGTTATTCCTAATTCACTCGCATTCCAATCACCAATGGCTGTTCTCGCAGTTCCTGGGTATATATAAACTGTCAATCCCCTGTGGCGCATAATCACACCGTGGCCTATGGTGTACGGGACGTGCCACATGTCAACGTGTCTGAAGGCAAAAATTTGACAAAGCACGCCACAGGATTCTCGCATTTGTGACTTTTATCAAACTCTGTTTCCCTCCCGTACTGATTTGTCTACACAAGTTAGAATGGCGATCAAGAGTGCACGCAGACGTAGCCAGCCAGCTAGATAAATAGATAGATAGATAGATGGATAGATAGATAGATAGATAGATGGATGGATGGATAGATAGATAGATAGATAGATAGATAGATAGATAGATAGATAGATAGATAGATAGATAGATAGATAGATAGATAGATAGAAACGCTCATATTGCGTGCCATTTGCGAAGCATTGCTTCACCCTTAGGAGATCTATAGCCAGGTCGCTCTTCCAGCTTTTGCTGTGACTGTGGGGCACGTTTTGCGCCGGCCTAGAGGATGTTCGTTTTGCCAGGTTCTTGCCCCCACGTAACGAGAGGCACCGTCACAACATGTGCTCTAAATTACAAGCCTTCCAGCAGTGGAGGGGACGATGATATACAGTCACTAGGGCTTAGGCAGTGCATGTCATAGTTCGGGGTCCAAGAGTTGCGAAACAGTTTGTTCATGAGAACACAGCCCGTGACCCTTAGAATTCAACAGAGTAATCTTAATCTGAAATCTACAGAAGAAAACTTGGATGTTAAACGCAGACAGTTGATACCGCCATCGATTCGGTCAACTGGATATACATGTTTTTTTTATTGCGATATAAATTATACGTACACTATCCACGGTATTTCGGCGCTGGCGTCGGCGTCGCCTTCAATCATCGTATATGTATTTATTTATTTATTTATTTATTTATTGGTACCCTCAGGGCTTACAAGAAGCATTGTAGAGGGGAGGGGCTGAAGTAAATGAAAACACTATAAGGAATACACAGAAAAAGAAACTTAGTCAAAAAATTGTAACATCGAAGGGGAAAAAAAAAAAAAAAAAATAAAAGTGGCACTAAGAGATAGAGCACAAAAGGAAACAAACTAGATAAGTTTATACATGAACTAAAAATAGGACGAAAAAATACACTTTGACGTCGCAATCACAGTGAATGTCAGTGCATGCTGCACAAAAAATAATCGACTGATGCCTTTTCAATACACATGTTCAAAAAAGACTTTTTCATACATAACTACATATATGGAAATGCAAGTAAAAAATAATTGAGAAAAAACTAAGGCGGACAGAATCGAATGTAGGAGCTCTGCGTCGTCAGTGCGAGGCGCTAACCACTGGCCTACTGAGCAGCACCTCCTTCAACGTTCAAAGGCGTATCTACCACTCACCGCTGTCGTTTTTGCAGCATTGCCAGCAAGCTGGCGGAAGGAGCGCGCGTCGCCACATCGCCATGACGCAGTCGCAAGCGCTCTTATTTCCCACGCGTACTTTGACTCGCGTGCGAAAGGGCGTGGAAAGGATGCTCACTCAGGCGTCCTTATCTCGCGGTGAGTAGAATATTACGTCTTGGCTGGCATTGGGCTTTCACTGGAACGATTAAATTGTAGTTACCTGGCGCAAAAAGGTCGCTGCAATCGTTGCATAGTCATCGTTTGCGAAATGAACATGCCTTTCAGACGCAGTGAAGTAACAACTCCGACGCTTAATCACGTTTATTTGTGCCTGTGAGTACGTTTGGTGCGTCAATGATGCGTGAGAAACGCGGGGCACGATTAGATGTGCTTGTTATTCCACGCGTGACCATTTAGTTTGTTGCTATAGCGCTCATTGCTTCGCTTTTGGAATAAAACTGTGACTTTTTTCTTTCATCCACCCCCCCCCACCCCAAAAAAAAGGGAGGTTACCTGGATAACTAGTGTGGTGGTTCCATGCCACCAATTTTAAATAGCCGGGGTGTCCTCTCAAGCTACTATAGCTGGGCTGCTGGGCCGAAAGAAAGAAAGGTCACCGGTGCCGCTGCCAAGAGGCATACCGCACTCTTGTAGGCAATCGGGGTCAAGATCTACACCATGAGTAGATTTATTGAACCCTGTGAATTCGGCATCGTACCCAATACTGGAAAAATATGCGTTCGCGGCACGCACGCCAAATAGACAGAAACACACTTTATTCAAATCCCTTAATGTTTAAGCAGTCGATCATCACCGGCCGAGCTAGTGTGCATTTTGATATCTAGGCTGATAGGAAGAACACGCTGCTGCCATGTAAACTACGGCAAACATAGCAACAGGACCCATTAAACATGAATTTATTTATGACTCACGTTGACTGCTGAAGACATACGATAGCCGAACATGAATCCTGACCACGTTTACAGTGGTCGTGCCACATCGTTTCAAGTGCCACGGTGACTACTTGAAAAAAAATGGCAGCATATCCACGGAGTGAATGATGGAGGTGGGGCGAAGCATCCGTAAGTTCAATCGTTCTTGGTTCAGTCTGTCCATGTGTCCATCTGCCCGCCCGTGCGTGCGTCTGTCCCTGCGTCCACACGTCAATCTGCGTTCATCCCTGCGTTCGTCCATGCAATCAACCCTGCGTCCGTCCATGCCTCCATCTTCCGTACAGCCATCCGTGCGTCCGTCCATGCATCTGCCTGTGTGCCCGTTCGTCCATCTATTCAACACTCTAAGTACCACCACCCCGCATCCTTTCATCATATATTCCCCATATAGAAGCACCGCCATCCAGCGGACATTCCAAGGACTAAACGAGAGGTGGCACACACCCACTTTCTTACGGCTCGCGCTTCGCGTCTACTTCCCACCTTTAACCACCTCAAGTTCACGGTATATACTAGTATACTGTATTCATGGCCCTGCACCCCAACGCTCGCTAAACCTTTCTAAAACTAAGGAGGTTGCACCCAGCGAGTATAACGTAGCAATCCTTTCTTGTCAAATAGGGCTCAATGTACATGCCAATGGCTGTTAATGGGGAATGAGAGCCTGGAGAATTCGGCTTTTAGTTAACGTGCACGCTGCGAATTTTGATTTTTCAACAACGCACAGGAGAAATCTCCCACTTGCACCAGCTTGGAGGTCAAAACGTAAGACTACACACTACTACGACTATGACTACTACGAGAGCCGAACTGGTGCCACTTTAAGGATCTTCGCCCCTAAAACCGTCGAGGAGATGTGGACCTGCGCTTGCGTGAAGCTCCACGGAGAAGTTGCTGACACGCTACACTCACAGGCCCAAGTGAGTGCTGGTAACTCTCTTTGCAGGAGTGGAAGCTTGTCACATATTTCACTATCTTTTCAGGAGCGCTGGGTACTCTCTGCTGCACAGAGTAGGCACATTCTCACGACATAGTGCCACTACTCTGGCTGAACAAGAGTGAACAAGCTTCTCGCCCGAGTGCAGTCACGCTTCTGAAATAGAGTTCATGCACCGTCTGCGGGAGTTGCGCTACTCTCTCTTAGAGCTTTACAATCTAGTTGGGCTTGAGTGCATCACCTCCCCCCAAGAATGAAACATTCCTGCTGCGCTAGGACTATTATCTCAAGAAAAAAAACATGTCGAGCGTTTTGTAATAACATACTGCTTTTAATTTACATCATCTTACACGCAGATATTACCATACGCAATATATTCGCACGCAAACACAGCAAACAGCAATACTGAACATATACATCTCGCGCTACAGGCAACCATTCATACTGCAACCGGTATTTATACTCATTATGTATAGCCCCTTTTAGTGCGGGTGGCGGAACATATATATTACGCGTTAACAGCTAATGTGCATCTAGCATGTGTATGTATCTGGTGACCGTTAGGTACTCTGTAGGTATGTCGACCTTTTATCATAAAACTACATGACATTCAACGCCGCTTTCATCACTAAATTTTATTTACAGCTGACATTCTGTCTTATCAGCTCAATGCAGTGACGCCACTTATGCCCAAGCCTGGGAGTTGTAGCTAGGCGTTTTCAGACACAGTATGGATAATCTTTCAGCAGTGCTGCCCAGCATATGACTTTGGGCCCAGTTTTGTTTAAGCAAACGAGTCACTCTGGGAATTGATTGGACTGGTCAGCAGAAAGTTAGAGGGCATTGTTATCTCAATCTTGAAGAACTGCAGGTGGTGCATGTAACTGTCGTTGAACCGTAATCGGGATACGCGTTGATAGTAAGACATAACTCTTTTGGACGTGGCGCTAAGCTATGGGCATCTTGATAAAATGCAGGGAGAGACATCGCACTTAATTTACGGGAAGAAAATGGCACTCAAACCAGAAGAGCAGGGAGTAAAGCCGCCTCACGTCCGTTGAGTTCGCGCATCATTTGCCGAATCAGCGTTTGAACTTCCCAACGGGTCGATAGAACCACGTCGAAACTCGCTACATATGTTACGTCGGCCAAGTTGCTGAACTTCCGTGTAATACGCGAAGTTTCCCGGCCGTACCACGCGCGCAATACTTCAGAGAGACTTCTCCCACTGAACTAAGGCAGCCCTTTTCGAGTGAAACCCGTACGCGCTCTCGGCGATGCCATTTGGAAATCGGCCAAGGTTATGCCTTTTTGTCATTCTAGAAACAAACTCTCAGGCTGGGTCAAGCAATACCACTGACTCGTCTACATATCCGTGCGTTGTTTCATTATGTGTTAGCATGTCTTAAATCAATGAGGGTCATGGTAGTGACATAACCAAATGTCTCGAAAACAAAATCTCCGGCTGAGGGCCATGGACTCTAATTCGCTTTGTTATATGAGGATAGAACCATTAGTACAAGGAACTTCACTCTATATACTATGCGAGTCAGTTGCCTAGGGGCATACGACACTTCCTTGTCAGGCCACCTTTGTTTGCTCTGATGACAAGGTGCTAATGCGGCTATTTTTTTCGTTTCTTGTGGCTTAAAACACTCGGGACATGAATCGGTATTGGGTAGTCTGCTGAGAACCAAGAAGACGTGGTTAGAATGTAATGTATCAGGAAGCACGGATGCCAAGTCTTCCTTGCGCATTCCGTAACCTAATGACTGAAAATTTCTTGAAGTTTTACAGCTTTACAGTGGAGATTGGTAGTCGCTGTAAACGTTATACCTATTGTTTAAGAAGCGTTCTTTTGATTTTACGTTAATCACAGCAACTGGAAATGCTCTTAAGCTTTTTTTTGTAAAGCATTGTATACTCGTTCGGTTAGTGATTTTTTCGTAATCACACAATAGCCGGTAATTAATAGAGTAACAGATGTAAAGTTTTTAGCAATGCTGTTATGTAGACAAGAAAAAGTACTGGTTTAAGTACTAAGCCTAGCGGTACCCTGATTTCACTTGAATTTATGTAGATGAAGAATCACATAGTCAAGAATATAAAACACACGCGGAAATAGTAAGCCACTGAGGGGATAACGTTCTGGTTTCTTATTTCTAGCTATTTCTCTTTCTTTGTCACTTAACATTGCACAGTTTCTGTACTCTACCCAATCCGCATCGATGCCCGAGAGCATTACTTTAGAATACAGTCGCTTTTTTCGTCGTTGGTGCATCGCTTGACTTGCGAGGTGAACTACAAGCTAGAGTGAACTTTGTGTTTGCGATTGTAAGGGGGTATTCATTTTCTTTTATTTGCAAGAGTTTCTTGGGAACTATCCGCCAGTTCTCATCAGTGTCATGAAAATGCAAGTTGTTGAGAAAATGATCGGAAAGAATAAGAAGTCGGACAAACTGTGCTCTACGTCAGTTTTTTTTTATTGATACAATACTTTTTTGTTTTTATGGCTTCACTACTTTTATCTCAGCCTCGCATTGCAGAAAAGTGAGGTAGCTAATGCGGTCTAGTACGTCGACGGGCATATTTTGAAAGTTTGGTAGTGAGTGCGAACCAAGAACAACTCTTAACAGAACTTCGGTGCATAGGAAGAGAAACAACTTGTGTCATGTAAAATATTCTGAGTGTATTAAGAAATTACATTACTACGGCACGCCACAGCAGAACATGATATCGAATAAAACGATGTTTAGTGAAATTTTGTGCAGACTGGTCTTAATGTTGTACGCCTGGCTTCGAGTTTAAATATATTGTTATACACGTTTCTCCCCGTAACATTTTGGTGGAGGGTGCGGGTCCACCCTGAATCGACATCCACGACGAATCTACGCAGCGGTATACGTTCCTTTCCTGCCTCTGCCATGTCTGACCAAGAAGAGAACAAGGATTCATTATGAACTTCATCAACCACACCTCATTGGTTTTTTTTTGTACCTCCTATAGGTGTGCATTTCCACCAGTCCACTCTTGGATAATAAAATTGTTCACTAATATTCTTGGTTATATTCAATGTTAGCACTGCAAAACTGAGCGACTCATTGAAATTATTTAAAAATTTGCTAGAAGCGCCTGGGGAACGATAGTACACTCGCACAATACATGTTGCCCCTCCTGACAATTTAAAAAAATCACAGAAGTTACACGGGCGCGATTGTGTATATTGTTGCTCATAAAATTATCTTTTTATGGCACTCAATATTTTTCCGTTATGCTTGTATAAGGTGGCCTTTCTGAAGATAATAAAATGCCGGGACAAATAGAGTGTGCTGTTAGACACATCAGCATTTGACCATGTCTCCGTACCGGTAACGAAATCCGTACTTCAGCATTCGACGAATGTAAAAAGCTGACCTTCTACACTAAAAAAGGTGCGAAAATTTGTTACAAGACACAGTGAACACGCTTAGCAATTTCTGCGTCATCGATTATTCACACGGGATTTATAACTTGGCATTTCAACAGTTCGGCTGTTGTTGGCATCTTCAAATCCATGCAGCATATTTCGTAGGAAAACCTTATGAAAGAGGAGCTTACACTTTTCGCCAGGCTTTTGTTTTACCTTTACGAAAACCTGAGAGTCTCTTTTATCATCTGTATCTTTGGTTTGAAGTCCTTCTTTACTCAAAATTGAGGGAACGATGATTTCTGCAGCTTGTAGGCGTTTCTCAAAAGGCCACTTGTATTTTAAAGTTCAAAATTTTATAAGAGCAATACAAACATATATATTTCCTCTATAGGCATGGTATATGTAAAATCATATTACAAGTATTATGTGAATCTGCTAAGTTCTTTTATGTGTTGACTGTTACGTTGCTGGTATCCGCGGATTTTATTGAAGATGACCAGAGCAATCGCCGAATACATTATTATTCATCATTCATATAATTTTTAAGTTACCCTGGTGTTGTTTGATATGTGTGTCTGTTATATATGCGTGCTCGTGTGTTTATCTTCCATTTACTACTGTTCGTATGTTTATGACAAGCATTGCATGCTCCATCAGCGCAATAGGTAAGGAGTATTCATGGCCTTTTTGTGCATTAACATCTGCCTTTGCATCATAAGATAAAAAGACTGTGCTTTATTCCCGTGCTTCCATAACAGACTAGAATATAACTACGAATAGGTATTGCGTATCAGACATTTAGGCAAAAGAGACGTAGCCAGCACAAGCACTAACTTCAAACCAGGTTTACTTTGGAACACACAAGAATATACACTGTCACATACCTCGGCGATCTCACACATCACGCTCGTATCATGACAATAATAATTCTTTAAAACTATCAAGAAACTATTAGTAATATTCAGCAGAATACCGTTTTTGTCGCCACCAATGATTCCAAAAAAGCTTAAATAATAAAAAAATAGATAAACAAATAAATAAATAAACTTCACAGCACAGTAAGCCTATGCTTTAGAAAAACAAAAAACGGTTACACACATATCATGCAAGAGTTTCTATTCCAAGTCCGATATCAGGTGAGTGAGCCAACTGTTGCCTGAAGCAACTGATGTTTTCATGTCGAGTACGATATTAGGAAGCTATGTTAAGTAATCATACTTCGTTATCGTCGAAGTGTACAGACGGCTGGCTTACGCACATATAAGCCTTGCTCTGGATGATGCCTGTCTTGCTTGTGAACCCGAGATCCCACATTCAGAAAAAGCTGGAGTTCTGACAAACCTATACGCTGGTGGTAGAAGGGAAGTTTCTATTAGATGCTTATTTTGGTGGCGGCGCATAATTGACGAATCTTGCCATCACCGCCAAACAGTTTTCTGCGCAACAAAACCATATGGTATATCCTTTTGTTATAGGAATCGGTAAAACACGAAAGTGAAACGTGTCCTTACAGAAGTAGTTGAATGTTCGCTGTACATTCGAATAACAGAGCTTGTACAATGCCTTTAGGTGTTCGGCAGATATAACACCAATAACGTGAATGCATCCATTTTGACCCATGGTGTGCATCTGAATCCACTCGAATAATGTTCATGATCAGTCATTTAAAAAGCCATTGTAATCACAGATGCTTGTTTTTGCTTTACGGTGAGAGCAGAATCACAGAAAGCGATGCGACAGCCAGACGAGTTTATACGCTTATTACGTTACAACTTACAGTTATTGAACACCACTGCCCGACCACTAGAAAACGCGACCCGTGTACTGCCTTCCCCGTTGGCCCGCTTCAAAATTTCGCGGGACGAGTGAATGTTGGGAACGTGGAGCTACCGTAACTTAAGAATAAATATAAGCTTCGCGCGCAAGGCAGCATTGCCCTCATTTTCCATGCCTCCACGCTACAAAGCATTACTTCTTAAGGAATGTCAACAATTTTCATGCATAAAAGCATAATCTTGCAATACTTATTGATAATGAAATAACTGAACCAAAGCTCGATAAAAAGCTTGTCAAGATATAAAGTTCAGCGTCAGCTCAGCCATTCTTCTGTAGGTTAAATCACAACCCCCACTGCGTTTATCTCAGATTCCACAAAGAAGTGGAGTATATCTTTCGAGGGCGACGTTTCTGTGCAGTACCTATCGGGGCACTGAACCAACCACTTCATGGTTAGCCTAAAGTTTAAAATTAAGAAATCGTTCTTTTGTGGCTTTAGAAAACCAAACAGAATGCTAAACTCATTTGATAGAATAGTTGACTATTTTTACAGCGAAATTGTTATGAGATCACAACAGAGGTTGTGTGCACCGTAGTTCTCCGCTGGCGGAGTCCGTAACCACAACTTCGTGAAGAAGTAAATAAAAGATACACCAGATACCATGTGATTTGAACCAGGGTTCTCTGTGTGATAGCCCAGTATTTAACTACAGAGTCAAGCCGGTGCTTCAAAATTCATTACAAGCTTTCTTTAGGCGGGCTTGATGTCCAGAAAAGAATCGCGTTAACGTTAGTGATAAAGCGTCGTAGAACAGCACTTGCACAACCAGGCATCACGGAATCCGAATCGTGCAACGAGTGGGTTGTCGAATCCTCCAATCTATTATAAAAACTTCATTCATTATTTTAAATTGTAGTGGATACCCTAGAAGAGTGTTTGTAACAGTTCCACAAAGAGTGTTGAAAAAAGGCTCTGAAATGCCGCTCTTTCAGCTTTTGTTGTGATTGTGCTGCGCATTTTTAGAGCGACAACTGTTATCAGATCACAACAATGGTCGCGTGTGGTGCCGTAGTTGTTCGCCGCGGCCGCCGGTGCCCATAAATAATATCACACACACACACAAAAAAACATCAACTCGGTATGTAAAAATACGAAGTAAACATTGGGATTAGAGCCGGGTACCTGCGTTCCAGCCCAGTATTCTATCACTGAGTCACGCCAGTGCTTGTGACACCTTTGCAAACTAGCCTTAGCCAGGCATAATTTCAGGAAAGTAATGGTGTTAATATGAGTGATGAAATCTTTTAGAACAGCAAATCAACAAGCAGTTGTCCCACCATGGAAATGGCGCAACGAGTGGGTCGTCGAATGCCCCAACCCAATAAAAAAGGTTGATCTTGTTCACCTAATAACTATGACGCATACCCACTGCGGGGGGGGGGGGGGAGGGGTTGTGCAGAATACGAAATTTTCTGGCCTAATTTTTCATCCTAGTCAGCCACAAGATAAAAAAAAATTAATGGAATTTTTTGCAAGCGTGCAACGGGCAAAGCGCTTCTCCAAACGAAGGAAAGAAGAAAGGAAAATAATTTAATTTTTATCCTGCGGAACACAACTGGGTCGCTACTCTGAAGAATGACGAAAGATGGCATAGTGAATGCGGTGTCAAATTACGTGGGTCACAAAACTTGGAAAGAAAAGTGTCGGGAACCTATCACCACTGGCATCAACGCCGCCGACGATAGAAGCGCGACTAGGTGAGTAGAGGACAAACAGGTGGTAATTTCGACCACCTGGGGTTCTTTAACGTGCACCCAAATCTGAGCACACGGGCCTACAACATTTCCGCCTCCATCGGAAATGCAGCCACCGCAGCAGGGATTCGATCCCGCGACCTGCGGGTCAGCAGCCGAGTACCTTAGCCACTAGACCACTGCGGCGGGCGGTCGTGTTGCTTCAACAAAATCAAAACGCGTAGCGCATGCGCTACGCGTTTTCATTTCACACTGTTAAACATTATATAATGTTCAGACTGTAAACATATAATGTTTCACAGTGTGATTCCTTTGATACGTTGCCGTTATTTTCATGCAAAGGCAATGCACGCTGCTAAAATTGCGGCCTATAAAAGCTGAGCTGTTGATGAATTAGTTTTGGCTTCTACAACTTGCAATGTTGTTGCGACTACCCCATCAGACCTTGCATACTCAGCTTTTTCACAGCGGAGCCCAGCTTTGCTAGAGCAGGGGCCACTACGTTCTATAAATTTGACTTTGCAAAGGGGCTAGGCAAGAAGGCTTTCTCTTACCTGTGGATGCCAGTGAATTTCTTGTGACTTTGTTTTTACAGGAGAGTGCATTGCATGCTTCTCGTTTTCTTCATGGGATTCTAACTTAACATAAACACATTATCAGTACGTAATAAATGCGTGCAATACGGGTGAAATGCAAATCAATCACAATTGTCACAGCGATATTACATTGCTTATGTTATTTATCGGTTTGAAGAACCTCGCACGGCATTTTTTATACTTGGCGTTTGTGCATCAAGCGTGAGGAAGCACTTACGCAACGGGTACTTCAATTTGGCGCATAATTCTGGAGTGGAGGCCATTAGTGTTTTCAAGATGACGCAGTTGCCCCAATACGCACACACCATGTAATCACACTCACACTGGATGACCAAAATTCACTTTTTAATTCATGCACTACAGCATATTTTTTCAAAGGTGTCAAATAAAAGCATGAAGACTTAGCAAATTCATGCATTGCCCATCATTTCCTAGTCATTGAACGATCGCAATATCAGAGACCTCTCTAATTATTCTAGAAAACTCAATGCTTTCTACGAAGCTTCCTTCTTTGTCTTCTAATCATGTGACGTACTTCCGGGACGGAAATACGTCACTGAAATCTTCGTAGACCTCAGCATAAAATATTTTAGTGCTAAAATAGGCCCTCGTAAGTGCACCGGCCACATGCGGATTCGTATGCGTGTTTCTCAATCAATGACCTTCATTGCTCATTTCATCGTGGGCTTGTTGGCAATGAGCGGTTTCTGATATGGTTATCTCATCTTTTCTCTTGTTTATCGAAGCGACTTGTCATTCCACGTCTTCATATTTCGCGAGTCAATTCACGTGCGCAGACATCCTTTTAGCGCACGAGCTTCAATGTTACCTGAACCAACTGAAGTGTTGCGCTGCTGAGTTGTCGATGACTGTCCAATACCCTTCATAAAGAAAGGAAAGTGTTCGGAAAGAGCAATGCGTATCGTTACCAATAGAAAGAAGGAATAAAAAAAATGTGCTCGAGGCACTCCCAGAATAAGCTTTGCTTCCTGGAGTTTTCTTGTTAGGGCGGAGGTTTGTTTTTTTTGTTTGTTTTTCATGTTTAGTACCTGAAAATATTGCCACGACAAACCGCAGAACTATGTTAGTGTACCCTGTGGATCTCGGAAACTGCTCACTTTATCGCGCCCGTTGTATAGCACAGAGAATAATGAATACGTCAGCTTTTGAGACGGAGTCACCCAACATAACTAAGGTTATTCTGGAATATTGAGGTGTGCTTTTTTAAAAGATGATGTTGAAGAGGTGTTACTTACGAAGCCATTTGTATGGCCATGAATGCGTCCTGTATAATGCATGCATATCTGATGAAACACTGGTTCTTTAGAAGCTCGAATGTACAGATGCCTTTTACCAACCGATGCCATATACAGGCAATTTGATTATCGGCATTGCAGACATTCATGGAATATTTAAATTTATAGTTTCATAGCGTATTTTTTGCTGATGTATTGAGATTTTTCTGTACATATTGATTAGGATTGCTTTTATGGCTTCTTAATGCCTGCAGAGCCAATTAGTGATTTTTGTGGTTTGCGAACAAGGCGCCACGTTTCTACTCCCTTCATACGATTAGAAATATTGAATAGTGCGTCTTTGGTATTACAAGGCTGTGGGAAGTCACTAGGCTGCGTGAAGTCAAATTGAGAGGCATTGTGTCTCGTAGCTGTAAGTCTTTGAAATCGCTCGGATGAAGTGTGGGAAACTTCGTGATCCATTACTGCACATTATGCACTTTTTCGGATTAAAAAAAAGTGAACACAGCACAGATGATACTGATCCACCTCATGGTGCATCAAAAAGTCTGAGAACTTTATTCACTTAATGGGTGTTTGTTTGGGCACATGCGAGTGCTCTGGCAATGCCACCTTGAAGATTATCAGGCCTGCTCACTGCCACCATGACGTCACTCGTTTTGCCCGAGTGAGCGCGCGTACGTGAGTCAGTGAATTCATTGCCAGAATCGTCTCGCGTTAAAATACGAGGCGTTCCTGGAAAATTTTACATGCTCAAGAGCTTTATTCTGCCATTTTGGTAAAAAAAAGGCACTGGTTTAAGTAATGTATTGCGCTTTAAAGAATTTGAAGACTCATCAGCGAGCCATTTCTTCCATAAAAAAAGCCAAAGATTTACGCTACCGAACGTGTGGTCAATCAATGAGAGGTAAATTTGATAGACCAAGAAATTGATAAAATAAATACGGTAAATTTTGTTCATTCTTTAAATATTTACACACGCATACACGCACACAAAATTTTGAGCATGAAGAAAAACAGTGTTTAACTCATTTGCCAAGTTCTTGCAGTTTTATTTGCACTCTTTCCAACACCTCTTTTCATAGACACGTAGTTATTGAGGAGAGTCTGTGCTGCTGCCACAAGAATGGTATTCAGCACAATGTCAGGTCGATGGCCATTGCAAGAGAAAACAAAATTTTTCGTTTCACAAAAATCTCTTGTGACTGACACAAGAAGCAGCGTTTCCTCTTTTGCTCTGGCTCCTCTCATAGTGGTGTGTAGTCAGTCATATACCTTGGGCCTAAGAAAACTACTTGTACTGGAGTAGTATTAAGCTTTGTAGCCCCTGTGGGCGCTTTTGCCAAACTACCGGTTCTTGGATCGGTATATTTTTGGTAGTAATTCATAATTATTCTAGCTTGAAGTAGAGATTACACACCTGCAAACCAATTAAGAAAGCGCTTGACCGTAAGTGTGTACACACACCTATATTTTAAGGACATATATTGCACTAAGGTGCTGACCATAATATTACTGCAATAAGATGATATGAACACCAGGAAGAAAGTACTGTGCACGAAACCGAAGCACTGAGTGAAGCTACAGCATTTCTTCCATTTTTATCACCCAAGTAAGCAAAGGTAGCACAAGTCCGCAGTGCTAACCGCCAGTTGCAGAATGTTTACTGACCCTGAAGGAAGACGAAAAAGTACTTAACAACAGAGTTATTCAGTGATATGATTGAATTACTCTGCTTAACAGCGCAAACAACAGGAGGGGATAAAAAAGACAAGAAGAGAGCGCTGGACTAAGAACTTGGTGCTTCCTGTGTTAGCGTACCTTCAATTTTTCTCCCCGGCTGTGAAATTAGTTAAATCGAGTCCACTTATATAACCCGGCTCTTGATGAGGTAGGCCGTTTGGCGAATGTATGTGTGATTTTGATCATGTTGCGTGGTTATGCGCAAATTCTGCTTTGCTATATATTGCAGTTGGTTTGCAATAAACTTTGGTTAATTCAGCGCTCTTTTTTCGTCTCTTCTATCCCCTCCTGTTGTTTGTGCTGTTAAGCATTTTCTCAGTCTACCTGAAAAATCTCTGAAGGCCTGAAGTAATCTAGGTGGCGTAGGCTCTGGAACACTATCAAGTGTGGCAGCTTATTAGGATGGTAGAATTTGAGCACTGGTATACCTTTGGTTGGTTCTTTGGGGGTGTCAGCCTTCCACTAAGAACGCTGTCGACCACTCTGACTTCAAAGTTACAGCATGGCGCACTTTGACCATGTGGACGCCTCACGTGACACAAGCCGGCCAATCAAGTGGCTGCCAGCAGGTGAACAGCGCCAACAGCATGAGCACGCATTTTGAAAGGGAACATCAACGCGCGTGTACTACCTTGTGCACGTGCATTGTTGGTGGCGTGTTCGAGCGTGTGTGAGTGGCGAGTTCACATCGACGAAGCCATTATAGCACCAAGTCAAAAAGAAGGCGGTGTTTAGCAAATGTGAAAGAAACGTTAATGCTGTCGTTACGGCATCTCACAGAATGCCACGTCATTTGCCAAGTAGATAGTGGCTTGGACGATAACGATAGCCATATTATGTGCTCAGCTTGGAAGATTGTCGCTGCGTCCACCTATGTTGGAGATGGGCACCTAACTAATCGTGGCATTTGTCGATGTAGTGCAAAAATGTTTACCTGGTGACTTCTCACACTAGCTACATGGTGGAGTTACAGGCGCGTTGCTTCTAAAGTCCCTGGTAGCTGCTCCGAGATCACTGACGTAATAGGTTTACTTGATACGCTGCCTCTGGCGCTTTGATTCTGGGCTGCCTCGGAATCTGGTGACTCGGAGCCTGGGGACCAGAGCGACCAACCGAATACGCATTTGCCATTCTATTGCAGTATTGGCTGCGATGAAGCTTTCTCCGAGCACAAGTCTCCTCGGCTTAAAACGTCTCCGGCTGATTCCTTCAGTTCACTTCTGATAATATGTTGTATTCAGGTTGTAGAAGCCTTAAAGCGCGGCATAAATGATATAATAGTCGCCTTGATCATTACGCCTTCTTTGCCTTTTAATATTTTTTCTGAGGTACAGAAAAAGGAATTGGGAGGGTGTGCTCTTCTTAGTCTAATGTGCGAGCCGCGTTGTCTGCTAAATCATTGCCATTGATCCCGCAATGACCAGGTAGCCACTGAAACTTGACATCGTGAACTGTTTCTGTGACGATTTTGTGACGTTTCTGTGACCTGCTTCTGTAGAGATGCCGCTGGAGCACTATGCTCATTCTTCGTCGGCTCAAAAGGCAGTCAAAGCCCTCTCGCGCAATTTGAGGGTACGGGCTTACGCGAACGCCTTTAACGTTTTTGTAGTGCCATCACTGCTTATGCATCAGCGCGTTGACTTTATCATGTGAAGCATTTCTCAGCAAACTTCGGTGACTTTGAGCGTATCTATCTATCCAACCGCTTAAGGATGGGTGCTCTAGTGCCCCCCCCCTACCCTAACTTGGCGTTAACCAAAATTAGCATGGAAGGGTACGATGGTTTGATGAATACAACGCGCTTGTCAAGACATTATAGATGTCACAATGACACCGCGTAAGTCGTCAAACACTTCCCGCCAGACAGTGGCACATACCCAGGGGCAGGTATGTGCCGCTAGTATGCGGGTATGTTCCACAGGTTTTTGACTCGTAGTATTCATCCAGGAAGGAATAAAACACACATGGCCAATTTTAACGCGCGAGTGTTAAGAAATACACGACATCGGTAGCGTCGACCCGCGGAATGCAAAGAATAAATGCCAGAATCCCAGATGGAATCGAAGCCAACCATAGTGCGTGGCAATGAAGCATTTTAACATAGAGCTACGCCAGATCGCAGAAATACTTTTCAAACAGATGCTGTTCTTTGTGAAACGTCAATAGTGGGTACAGTGCTGCCTGCCCCATTTTAGGAACATTACATAATATAATATGGCGTCCAGTACCCTCAAGACTCTTCTTTATTGTCTCGAGTATGTGCCCTACAACCAAAACTGTAGTGGTGATGATGAGTATGTACAGATGAAAAGAAGAACGATTAATGATGCTCACACTTATTTTCCCCGCGCACTTGAGTGACCGGCCCGGCTGAGACTTAGGCGGGAAAGGTATGGCGAACAAAGGGTTTAAGGCATGAAATGTGAACTATCTCGGATGCACGGTAAGCACGGTCCGAGGAACCCTCGACAGGAGATGTTCGTTCACTAACAACGTAAGGTCCGAGAAAGCGTGACTGAAACTTTTCACACAATCCGGGTGTACGAACAGACGTCCAAAGTACTACTTCATCTCCAGGACGGAAGGTGACATCTCGATGAAAGCTGTCATAGCGTTGCTTGCGGTCTAGTTGACTGGCCTCCGTGTTGAGTTGAGCAGGTTTCCATGCGTCAGCGAGCCTGGAGACGAAATTTTCTGGCGTAGTCGTGGACGTTATTGTCGTTACATTGAAGGAAGAGGCGTCAATAGTGAATGTCGGCGCACGACCATAGACGAGGAAGAAAGCTGAATACCCGGTGGTTCGTTGAACAGCGGTGTTGTGTGCAAACGTTATGAATGGCAAGATTTTGTCCCAGTTATCATGGTTCGCTCCAATTTACACGGATATCATGTCGATTTGAGTCCGGTGGAATCGCTCTGTCAGGCCATTTGTCGGCGGGTGGTAAGCGGATGTGGTCTTATGAACTGTGC
The DNA here is from genome assembly GCF_043290135.1 of Rhipicephalus microplus. Lineage (NCBI taxonomy): Eukaryota > Metazoa > Arthropoda > Arachnida > Ixodida > Ixodidae > Rhipicephalus > Rhipicephalus microplus. The sequence continues at coordinate 199,988,792 of NC_134702.1, read as the reverse complement.
CACAAGTTTTTAGAAATTCGTCAAGAATTGTCGACATGAAGGCCTTGCCCCGGTCACTCAACAACGTGCGAGGTGCACCATTACACAACACAATGGCTTCTAAAAAGAAGGTGGCAACGCCTGAGGCGAAGCTAGTGCGTAGAGGAGCGGTCATCATGTATCGTGTGAGGTGGTCGACGGCTGTGACGATCCAGCGGTGGCCTGCTGGCGTTACGGGAAGTGGTCCGACGAGGTATATTTCGACAACGACAAAAGGTGTATCGGGACATGGTATGGATTGTAATAATCACGAAGGAGCAGAAGTTGGTCGTTTCTGGCGTTGACACAGTGCTCAAGAAGCGACATAATTAGTCACAAAGGTAGAAAGACCAGACCAGAAGAAACGGCTCCTAACGCAGTTGTAGGTCTTCTGAAATCTCAACCAAGTGTCCAGCTGATGGGTCGTCGAGGAGTGCTTCGAGAACTTGTTTTCGCAGTGAACGAGGAAGTACTGGAACCCACCGATGCCCATCCGCATTGTAAGTATAGCGCTGCAGGACATTTTTGTTTAGCTTGAACTGCCGTAGCTGACGACGTAGTCTGGCATTAGGTGAGAAGGCGAGTCATTCAAGAACCCGATGATGCGGTTACAGTATGGGTCGTCACGTTCGCACGCGGCAAACCGAGCGCTGCTGTTTAAAGATAGTGACGCAGCAACTGCCAGGGGTGATAACGGGAATGCAGAGGAAGCTGATTGATTGATTGATTGATTGATTGATTTGTGGGGTTTAACGTCCCAAAACCACCATTTGATTATGAGAGACGCCGTAGTGGAGGGCTCCGGAAATTTTGACCACCTGGGGTTCTTTAACGTGCGCCCAAATCTGAGCACACGGGCCTACAACATTTCCGCCTCCATCGGAAATGCAGCCACCGCAGCCGGGATTCGAACCCGCGACCTGCGGGTCAGCAGCCGAGTACCTTAGCCACTAGACCACCGCGGCGGGGCAATGCAGAGGAAGCCGCTTGATCACCTGAGGGGCATCGAAGATGCGTGGCTGGAGATTAAAGTGGCAGAGGGCAGCAAGAGAGAGCGTCGGCATCCTGATGCTGTTTGCCTGACCTGCACACACAGCAAAAGTGTACTCTTGCAAACATAGTATCCAGGGACCAAATCGCCCAGACAAATTCTTCAGCGAGGACAACCAGCATAGGGCATGGTGGTCGGTAATCACAGTGAAGTGGCGTACATACAGATAAGGTCGAAACTTCTGGATAGCTCAAACGAGAGCAAGACATTCCTGCTCTGTTATAGAGTAGTTCTGCTCTGCGGGTGTTAGTGCGCGGCTGGCATACGCAACTACTCGCTCACGTGAAGTGTCGTTGCGCTGGAGGAGGACGGCACCCATTCCGTGGCCGCTGGTATTTGTGTGAAGGAAAGCGGGTGCGCTCTCATCAAAGTGACGGAGGACGGGGTCTGATGTCAAAGCACGTTTAAGGGCTTGGAAAGCACACTCACACTCGCCAGTCCAAGTGAAGGCCATTCCTGACGTCAGAAGCTTGTGTAATGGCCTCGCAATGGCAGCAAAGTCACTGATAAAGCGGCGGAAGTACAACACCAGGCCCACGAAACTTCGCAATTGTTTTTGATTGCCCAGACGTGGAAAATTAATTACGGCAGCAATCTTGTCGGGGTCAGGTCAAATGCCATTTTTTCTGACAAGGTGACCCAATACTTTGATGCTCCTGCTGGCGAAATGGCACTTCTTTGTAAAGAGCTGAAGCCCAGCGTTCGAAATGCACGTAAGAACTTCGACCAAACGCTTAAGGTGCTGAGGAAAAGTAGAAGAATAAATTACGATGTCGTCCAAGTAGCATAAGCAGGTTTTCCACTTGAGACCACGTAAGACAGTATCTATCATGCGCTGGAATGTTGCTGGAGCATTGCATAAGCCAAAGGGCATGACGTGGAACTTGTAAACCCGTAAGGCGTTGCAAACGCTGTTTTCTCCTTGTCTACTTCGCGAATAGGTGTTCGCCAATACCCGGATCGAAGGTCAAGGCTGGAGAACTATTCTACGCCTTGTAGGGAGTCCAGGGCATCATCTATGCGTGGCAACGGATAGACATCTTTTTTCGTTATCTTAATGAGCGCTCTGTAATCAACACACAAGCGGACAGAGCCATCCTTTTTCCTGACCAACACCACAGGAGACGATGAAGAGCTGGATGAAGGTTGAATAATATCCCGTTTGAGCATGTCGGCGACGTTTTTCTCAATCATTTGCCGTTCCACCGAAGACGGACGGTATGGGCGGCAGCACACAATGGAGCTGCCTTTGGTTTCCATGCTGTGCTCTGCAACAGAGGTGCGGCCCAAAACTTTGGAATGTACGTCGAACGAAAGCTGTGCTTTTGGAGAAGGTCTTAGAGGTCTCTCTTTTGCTCAGCAGTGAGAGGAGGACTTATGGTAGCATTTGAAGTAGCAGTGGTTGCTTTAGTATCAATTGTAGCAGACAAAGGCGGTGATTATACGTGAAGAGGAACCAGCGAAAAAGGCTCGCTGTCAGCGAAGCAGCTCACAGCAGTGCCCTGGGGCAGCATCACTGGCGAAGAAGTTGGGTTTAAGGTTGTGACCAATGCCTTACCGTCGTTAAACCGCACAAGGCCGGGTGCAATGGTAAGCCCCGCAGGTTTGAAGCGAACTGATGGAGCAATGAACACGTCACCGTTAACTATAGTATCCGAAGCGATCGTGAGAATTCGTTCATCTCCTGGCGAAATGAAACAATAAGCGGCAGCAACGAAACGGAAGCTGTATGGGTCGACATCAGATGAACTCTCAGTACCTGACATATGAATTACTCGCTAACGACACGATATGAAAGCTGATGCCGAAGAAAGGACTGTGTGAGTGCACAAAAGAAGTACAAGAAACTGAATGCGGTGAAGGATGCCATCAATGAAAACGCGGAGTGTAGAAACACTTGAAGGCTGAACAGGGACTCCTTCTGCGCAACGAAGGGGAGGGCCATCGTATGGCGTCCTAACTTTTTTCAAGCGGGCACAAAAGTCTGCACGAATTACGGAAAGTGATGCGCCTGTGTCTACTAGTGCCTTTGTCTGTATACCTTCAACATACACCAATAAAACATTTGATGGGCGGTCTGCAGGTGTTTGACGCAGTTCGAAAGATGCAGCTTTCCCTCCCAAAGCTGTACTGTTTAGTTTTCCACTTGGCGGTAGGGATTCGAAGTAGAAGGTCTAATGGGAGAGGAGGAACGCCACATCGGTGAAGGTGAGCGACGACGTGAGAAACGAAAACTGCCAACTGAGGCAAAGTTCTGCGAAGATGGCGACCGGCGTGTGCTGTTCTGATACAGTCGGCGATAGGGTGGTCCAGTTGGGTAGAAGTCGTCCCGTTCATAGTAACCGTAGCTTCGTCTTTCGTCTTGTTGGCGGCGTCGGCAAAACCTTGAAATATGGCCACGGATGCCGCAATAAAAGCAAGTCGGTCGTGTAGTGCGCCAGGTGTTGTGAGGCTGGAAAGATGGTCGCGGTGCGAGCGAGTTGAGCGAACCATGCACATCGGGTGCTGGTAGCTGCATTGAGTTTTGCTGGGGTGCAGGTGTCCTAGCAGCAACCTGAGCATAAGTTGGCATGGCCACAGGATATGAACTCAGAACAGGTGTGACAGTCATCGAGGCCAGGCTTTGGTGGGGCGCTGGCGTCGTTGCAGCAGCGTGAGCATAACTTGGCATGGGCGCGGGATGTGAGCTCGGAACTGGTGTGCCTGGGATCAAGGCCAGTTCCTCCCTCACGACGTCGCGAAAACTAGTAGCAGGTGGCGTCGTTGGAATATCAAGGTGGCAAGATGAAGCCTGTGCATGAAGTTTCTCGCGGATGATAGAGCGGATCAATGCACGCAGCTCTGTTGTGTCATGACTCGAGCTGAGATCAGGCATATCAGGTTGCACCCGAGTGGTTTGAAGCTCCTCTAGGCGCTGACAGGTTGCTACAACATCGGCTACGGCCTGGGGATTCTGCATCACAAGCGCATTAAAAGCGACAGTTGCAATGCCTTTTAGCAGGTGGCGCACACGATCGTTTTCCGCCATATGGTTGTCGATGCGGAAGCAAAGGGCGAGAACATCTTCAATGTAAGAAGTGTAAGACTCGCCGGGGCGTTGAACACGTGCACCAAGCCTTTTCTTGGCGATATCCGAGCACACAGGCGGGTTGGCGAAAATCTGGTGGAGCTGGCGCGTAAAGGCGGGCCATGTCTAAAAGTCTGTAGCGTGGTTTAAAAACCAGATTTTTGCGACGCCGCTCAAGTGGAATGCAACATGGGTGGGTTTTGCAGGCTCATCCCAGTTGTTTATGGCACTCACGCGGTCATACTCTTCGAGCCAGTCTTCCAGGTCCTCACCCAGAAGCCCTGCGAATAGCGGAGGATCCTTTTGAGGGCTGGTGACTAGGTGAGAAGGGTTTCTTGGCGGTGGGAGCGGTGGCGCAGCTGCTGCACTGGGCTGGTCGGCTTGCGACATTACCGAACCCCGGTCGTTTAAGCGTTGGCCTGAATGGAGCTCCAGGGATGTGTTCCAGAAGACGCTGGGGTTGTTCGAGAGCGCGAGAGGACGCAGTAATCGGGCAGCACTCTCAACCACTTGTAAGATGGCGTCCAGTACCCTCAATACTCTTCTTTATTGTCTCGAGTGTGTGCCCCACAAACTAAACTGTAGTGGTGATGATGAGTATGTACAGATGAAAAGATGAAACGTGTAATGATGCTCACAATATGTACTACTTTATTCATCAGCCGTCACGTCGAGTTAACGCCAATCGTGCTTACTTGCCCCAAGTTGAAGTTGATTATTGTAGCAGTGTCCAGCGCCAGCATATTCTCGAGCATCAGCGCTCCGTATCAGCGTCTAGTGTTGCTAATACGCATGTTCCAGTTGGCATGGCTGTGCAAGTGCAAAAAACTGGTTATATGAATTTCTGCAACTCAACACTTGTCTGTGCGAGCAACATTTGTACATATATTTAGCGTCATTTCATGACGTGACGCTCAATAAAAAAATTGCAACACGGTCACCTTCGCTTCGCATGCTTCGCATAACGTCGATTCGCAGGTACGTTAATTCTGCCGATTTTTTTTTCTGTCTATCTTCTCTTTTCTCTATCATCATTATGCTCCTCTTTCTCATTTCCCCAGAGTAGGGTAGCAAACCGGGCATGAGCCTGGTTATCCTCCCTGCCTTCTTTCTTGTCGTTTTTGTCCTTCCGTTCCGGAGGTATAGTGAACAAGTGAGTATAATGGGCACTACATTATAGCTACTTGATCACTGTAAATGCGTTACGGGAGATACGCTGTCCTGACGAGATGATAAAGTGAATTGGATGTCTTTGCACAGTGGTAATTTGTTCGCGTTGGGACCGATAATAGTTGTGGTAATCCGAAAGTCTGGCGCGTATTAAGAAAGGCAGTTCGAGGTTAAAGCCTGGTAGTGTCCGCGTGGGCTTAGAACTTGTTATGTAATGAAAGTTAAAGTTTCTGACAATGGACAACGGCGCATGACAAAGAAATAATGAAGGTGGAAAGAAGCATCTTCAATTTGTACCTTTAAAGAATACTTATTGTGCGCGGATGGAATATACTAATAACGGTTTGAGGGCACAAGCTGCTGCGCAACGAACTTGCGACGGGTGAGTGATATAACAATTTCACAGCACACGCTTTGATGGACCGCGATCAGAACTCCGCCTCCATCTACAGTTACACGTTCACGACTAAATACGTTGAAATCAGTAAAAACACAAGCGCGCTTTGTGTTTTGAATGGTTGGACTGGGAGCCATGTTCTTGTAAGTGTATCAAGTTTACACTTCGTGCCTACAAAGAGGCTGTGGAGTGCGGCGCACATGAAAAACAGTCATTTATTTTTGGTGTAAGCAAATGACGAAGGATGCGTTTTAGGTGCTGCAGGTTAACACAAATATTTTAGACAAACACAAAAAGCAATGTCAATAGGCGGCTTAGTAGAAAATGTTTATTAAAACACATTTGTATTGGCTCAAAATTTAGAAATGCGCAACACATGATCTTGGTATGTACATCGTGCTAATAGAAACAATTGAAATTGTATTTGTTCATGTTATCTATGAAGCGTGGTGTAGATGAACGAAGTACTATGAATATGATAAATTTATAAAGGTAACAGCATCCAAACACATAAAAAGCTATGTTCTTCATAAACAAGGAACAATTCCTTCATGTCTTCGGGCTTGCACAATAGCTGACCCATACTAAAGCGCGGAGTTTTTAAATCAAGGGCTTGGGAAAACAACATTTCAAATTCATATGGGCCCTGGTCGCACTAGTATAGTACACCAACTGCCGAAATTTGGCTGAGTCCACTTTTTAGTGTGTGAAAGACGCTTGTGTCTTACTTTGAAGTAAGAATGAAGAAACAGTAAATGTAAAGACTGCTTTTTTGTCCGAGGCAATATTCATGAGAACTAGCAAAGGAAGATACCAAGAAAAAGTATAGGGTACGTCCTTTAAAGTAATTGTAATGTATATGAGAAGAAAAAAAAGCGGACGAAAAGATAACTTGCCACCGGCCGGATAAAAACCACCGGCTTTCAATTAACGCGTCTGATCCTTTACCAGAATACCATTGAGCTGCGGTGGTGGTCAACCACGTGTCCACGTATTAAGGCATATCATCATCATCATAGTTCCGGACACGAACTAACCAGCCAAATGAATAATTATCCCCTTACTGTATGAATCTGGTGAAGCGTTGAGTGGGAGAGATAATGAGTGACGAAGAGATAACAGAACACGAAGAACGTGTAATACAAAAACAATTATCACCAATCAAGCAGCTAGTACAGCTCATCAAGTAACGAAATTGAAACGTGCAGCCCCGGTGTCAGTACTCAGTAAATGTGACAGACCACTAAAGCCTTCCCCAATTATTGAATATATCTGCGCAGAAACTAAGTTAGTGTTGGTCACATTTGTGTATTTTTGATCCTAATGAACCATTGAAGAGTAGACGGGCTTTCCTATTTTCTCAGGCAGATACGCGCTGGCAGTTTTTGCCCGCATAGGACAAGCGAAATTAGGTTTTGCCTAGCCATTTACAGTTTCTCTGTAAATCTATTAGTCACTTCAGCAACATTTACTAAGACAAAAGACGCGATATTTCAGCATGTGACGACAGGTATTACTTTCTCGTTGTAAGCTGACCTCATTAATAAAAGGAAGGCTCTGTACACGAAGAAATCTTGCGGGCATTGGTGTCTATAGTCCACATTTCAGCTTTCACTCATAGCCGTCGTTTATGGGTTAAGCGAATTGCTAAAAGAGGGTGAAAAAAGAGCAAAAAGTTTAAGTAGCTTCGTCGTGTTTGAATGCCGCAGAAGCAACTGTCAAAATCACCTTCAAGATGAAATTTGAAAGTACTATGTTTTCTGAACCTCTCTTGTATTGGACAATGACTGACTGGACAATGACTGTACGCACTTCTGAAAGAAAGTTTATGGGTCTCTTATCTCTTTTTTTAGAGCCTTATCTTTTAGTGCTTGCATAGTGGTCTTTGAAAAAGCACAGTGTTATTGTTGTATTTCTGTACAGGTAACCGGGTAAGCTGCGTGTCATTTAGCCCAAGGTATGGTCTTTTCTTATGGTAAGTTTCTCTGGTTAAAAATATTTTCTATGTGTTTGCGTCGTGCAATGTCTGTTTCTTTAAATAAATTGGCAGTACTAGTTCATCTTTCGTCCTTGTGTGGTACACTGATTCATGTGATCAAGGAACTCAATTTCCATATAATACGGTGGCAACAGCGCATGTTTGTTTTTGCTGGTGGTTGTTCGTTCTTCCAGCAGAGTGACTTGCTGGGCGAGTTGGTACATTGTTAACGTAGATTTTGGCGCAAAATACCGCCTCTTCTGTGTATTTTGCGCCCAAAGCTACGTTAGTTCTTGGCTGATAGCTTGGATTCGAATTGCGAATTTCTCACACTATGCCTGCTGATGAGTTCGACTCGCTCACAAAGAATGATTGTAGTTGCTGACTTCTTTAAAAGTATTCATAATCAGTTAGACACCTACTCAGCGTTCATGCGAGGATATACAGAAGTACCATGTACTGAATTAGACGTCATACAAGGTTCAGTGCGTATACATCAATAGAACCTGCTTAGGCAATTGTGCCGCCGGCCTGATTAAATTCTTTCAAGCTTCTAGTTAAATGAACGTAGTATTATGTCCAGAAATGTCATTACATATGTAAATTGTGCAAATACGGAACCAGTTCATTTGAGGGGCGGCTTTTGTTTTGGCATAAGTGCATGTCGTGTAAAACTAGGAGCCACAGAGGCACCTACAAAGTCAGTCAAGGGAAGGCGTGAGTTGTGGTTCGAAATATTTAGCAACGCTCTTTTTATTGTCATACGCATTGCCGAGTATGTTTATACTTCGCTGACATTTGATGACTTTGCTTGGTCTTCGGGCGTAAAGAAAAGCAAATAAAATATAAAGAAGATAACGCCAAAGAAATCGTCTGCTTTTCTCAAAAAGGCATATTTAGGCGCACTCTCCGTCTAAGCACACCTGCAAAAAATGAAAACACATAATTCACTTTTTTAATTGGCTTTAGTTTGGAAAAACTCTATTATGAAAGTCCGAAGGTGTGTACCCAAGCACAGGGCAGGCCACTTCCAAGACGGAACAGTAAGGCCGACACCTAGCACCACCTTGTGGGTTTCTGGACATCCCAAAGTGCGATGTTATGTCCCCGGAGAGCAGAGTCCCACTTGATGGACGATGCTCTATCGGTGCCGCGTCTGAAGGGCACTCCCAGAGCGTGTGGTTTAAGGTGGCTTAACTATCACGTTTCGTACACAAATTGCATGGATAAAAGGAAAAGAAAGGAAGCAACAAAAGACAGAAGGCAGGGAGGTTAACCAGAAAAACATTCGGTTGGCTACCCTACGCTGGGGGATTAAGGAAGGGGACAAGAAAGATGAGAAAGAGAGAAGAGAGAGAAAAGAAAGCAAAAGAGGGGGGAGAGACTGACAGTAATTTCACTGCAGCGTGTAGAACTCTACCGCATGTCAGAGGCGTTCACACAAGCCTGTCTTTCTCAGGAAACACAGCAGGGCTTTCGCTGCCTTGTGGGCTGTCGAGGCATGCGGACGTTGCTGTAATAGAACCTGCACAGAAAGAGGCCGATCATCGAGTCGCCGCATTGCTTTGGCAAGTACTTGTCTATCTGGGGCAAATCGAGGACAATGGCACAGCAGGTGTTCGATATTTTCGTTGGTGCCGCCAGCATCGCACGCCGCACTATCAGTGATTCCGATTAACGTGGTATAAGCTTTCGCGTAAGCAACTCGCAGCCAAAGGCGATAGAGAAGCGAAGCTGCACGTGGATGTAGGCCGGGTGGAGACCAGAGTTGTAGCGAAGGGTCGAGCTCGTGCAGTCTTGTACGTCGTAGGCTTAGTGTGTTCCACTCAGTCAGTGTGAGACTGTGGGCCAGATGACGTATCTGCCTCACCGCATCCGCTCTTGAAAGCGGAATCGGAACGCTGTTTGCTTCTTTATGTGACGTGCGAGGAGCATAATCTGCAGAATCATTGCCGCCTATACCACGATGCCCAGGTAACCACTGAAAGACGATGTCGTGGCCTTTTTGTATTAAAAGGTCGAGAAGTTTCACGGTTTGGTAGGTCAACTAGTCGCGGCATCCGCGTCAGAAAACTGATATCAGGCACTGTAACGCTGGTTTTGAGTCAGAAAACACAGCCCATTTACCTGGTCTTTCTTTCAAATTGATGAGTTCCAGAGCATTGCGCCGTGCCTCGAGTTCTGCCGTCGTTAACGTTGTCACATTTGAAGTCTTAAAACACTGAGTTACCCCTTGTCATGGTATAACCACTGCTCCACCTGAGCTAGACGTCGTAGTAGAGCCATCCGTGTAAATGTGCACGTGGTTACTGTAGTTTTGTTCCAGAAGAAATAGACTCAGTTGTTTCAGGGCATGTGTCGGTAAGCCTTCCCCAATTCTTGAATATATCTGCGCAAAAACTAAGTTATTGCAGCTATATAAACAGCTGAGGCAATGTTAGCGCCTGCGCTCTATGTAGCTTCCTATGTGGAGGTGGAAAGTTTCCCCTACACATCGTGATGCTGAGTAATTTCATTTTGTGTAGTTAAAAGGCACCTGTTTACGAAATCTCCAGGTCGACCTAAAGGTCCTCCATGGCTACGGACAGCTAACCCTCGTGTCCTGGAGTGGGCCAACTCATTGAGATTGATAACTGCTCCGTCTATGTTTCCCATATGAGCCGCGAACCTTGTCAGGGTATAGGTCTTCAGAGACTTCTCACCGAGTATGTTTTTGGCCTTTTTGCAGACAGCTCCGACACTGAAAATACGAATGGCAGCTTTAGAATCACTAAATATATGTTCATGACGGTGATCTAAAAGAGCCAAGGTAATGGCAACCTGCTCAGCTGCATTGGCAGTTTTGTCGCATACCGTTGCCGCAATATTTGTAGCCCTTTCGTGAATTTTTTTCATTGAAATGAAGATTATTTGAAGTATTTTGATCTTTCACAGTGACTCTTGCTGCTCTTCATTTTATTTATCAAGCTTTAAAACATAGTAATGTATTGTAATTGATGCATTGAGTACTAGTTTATTGCTGGTAAAAGTCATGCAATGCAATGAAAAGATTGTCAAAAAATCTCGCCCTAAGAGGCCTTGTTTTGAGAATATTCATATGGTTTCGTCACCATATTAGCAATTTCAATGAATGCACATTAGGCGGAAGATAAAAGATAGGAAAGCAGTGGCTTCATCAGTGGACAAACGAGGTTACACGCCAAAGGAAGTTATATTGTCGGCGTAAGTGATAATCACAAAATACAAACCCACAACATAATGCCCTTTCCAACAAACTGACAGAAAAAAGTGCAAAAACACAACTAGAAGAGAGGAGAACAAGGCAACACAAACGACGACTATCAATGAGAGGGTGCCGTGTAGCGAAAAGGAAAATAGATACTGTGCGGTCCGGACTACCGCTCACAGAATAGTCGGAGGAGTTTCGGGTCGCAATTTAACGAACGAGTGAACATCTTTTATCACGTGTCACATAATGCCAGCCTGCCAGCCAAATTTTACCAATCACTACAGTAACGCAATAAGTAACACACCAAAATGCCTATATACTACGCAAGCCACATAACGCCCACAATGTGCCGGAAATTCGGCACCAGCGACGTTCAACACACCATGGGAGTCGGTGTGAACGAGCCCTGGAATCATGCCCTTGGGTGATCTACGAGAAGATATAGTCGACGAGCAGGATCCAACGCCAAAGAAGTGGGGTGCCTTTTTTCTTGAGCCCATATAATGTTACCGACAATTAGGTGCGACGTGGGGCACACCAAACTTGACGTGGGGCGCATCAGCGCCGTTAGGTGGAGGGGGGGGTTAATTTTATATGCGAGAAAAGAAAAGTGAGCCCCGCAACTGTCTGCATCTAAGTGTGGCACCTCAGCAGTGGCTCACGAAGGAAGGGGATAAGTAGGGATTAAAAGGATAGAGTGAGAAGTTAACGTAGGATAGAGAAGGATCGGGACACGGTCGAAGGAGTCCAAGGACGGGGTACCACTGAGCGAGAGTTTCACGGCGTCAGGAGATGGCAGGGGGCGAACCAGTCAGCCAGAGCTGCGCTGTCGTCAGAGATTGCGGGGTGTCACAGAACGAGCGCTAAAAATGGGCGCGCCGCCAAATTCTTGCGATAACGGGCGGGAGAAACGCCGCGAGGTCAAAAGAAAAAAAAAGAAAACGAACGTCCAAGGCTCCCCGGGCGCGCGCTCTCCCCTCGGAAGCGTGGCTTCGTTGACGAACCTCCTCACCCCACATCGGCGGCCCAGCAAGCCCGCGATATTTCTAGAACGAAGGAGGCGTGGCCACGCCGAGTTGAGTCATCCGACGTGGAGGGCAGTTGAACCGACTCGCCTCTCCCCAGCCTTCGCTGCGTATCGCGCCGACGAAATGACGAGAACCTTCTGGAATCTCCCGCGGAAGGTATTTAATCGAGCGGCCGAGACGAGTGAGCGGGAGAAGACGGAAGTTCGCGCCAGAGCGCGTAGGGATTCCGCCGTGTAGTCGGCGAAGGTTTTGTCGGTAGCGACAAAGCAGGAGAAGAAGATGATTTCCACCTGAGGGGTGAAGGCCCGAGCTACAGGCAAGAGCGTGTGTTTACTGCTATTGAGCGAGGACGCGTGGCAACAGCTGCGTGTGTGAAGCCGACGTGTTTCCGGCGAAGAAGATTGAAGCTTGGAGAGTGGCCATTTGAGGACGCGAGGTTTCCTGGAAGAGAAACTTCAGGGGGCAGCGGAACGACAACAGCACTGGACTTTGAGTGAGTGATTCTCGGAAGAGTATCATTCAGACTTCTGTTCCCAGGACGTTGGACTGAATAGATTTTCTGTCTCTTTAGTCTTCAAGTGTCTTGGTTGTTCAATGCATGCGACTGCATTGTAGTGTGTATTGTTGTCTGTGTCCGTTGTTTTGAGTGTGGCTGATTGTACTTTGTAGTGCGTTGTTTGATTGGTGACATATTGTCCTCATCTTTTGTGGAGTGTGCAAACTTGTGTATTGTTGTCGATCTGCTATTATTGAGAATATAATTTTGTTTGTTTATCAACTCTCGGCTCTGACTTGTTCCTTGGGCCACAGCCGGCGTCTGCTGGCGCGCCAATAAGGATCACTCCTAAATTGTCCACGCTTTCGTGGTGCGGTTCCGGGGGCCGATACTTCGGCTCTTAGAATTAGCCCGGTGATCGCCTCCCTATTTAACGGGACTGGTGTGACACGGGGGCACAACCGTTTTGCACGGAATCCAGCAAGCGAGTCCACCGTTAGTCGAAAACGCTTTTGCAGTAGTTCTTTGAGCCTCGGAGTTGCGAGGTAAGAGAGGGGGATGCGTAGGAGAAAAAAAAAAGAGATGAGGAGACGCGTATTTTCAGTGGGCGTGTAAACGCTGCGGAGAGAGATGTCTAGAGGAAAGGGAGCGGGATGGGACCCGCATGTGCAGTGGATAATGGACGCTGCCGGATCAAGCTCGCTCATAAGTTGCTTCGAACCTAAAATGATGAACAATTCGACAGCAACATTATTTTGGCTTTTTTATCAGGTGTTGTACATCATGTGCCATCTACTTGCAAGCACGAACACATTCCGCGTGAGGGCATGTGCATGAACGGTCGAATAAAATAGCACGGTACTATTGCAATGGAGCGTTACCACGGCCAGCATACCTTATACTGCGATAAGTGCTGTGATAACTTTACGCTTGCACGGGCTGCACATGTGAGCAAAACAAAAAATGAATGCCTTTTTTTCTAAGCGAAAATAATAAAGCGTCAAGCTTATGAATGATTGGGGCGTTGGCAGTGGCTGACCACGAGAGGAGCGTGTTAGCATACCATCGCATACAAGTAGAATCTTGATTTGGCAGTCAACGCTACTTCGCGCTAATACATCGGTGACAACCATTGCTCCCTCGTTTTTCATCTTTCCGTCTTTGAATGCCTTACCTTCATTTAGGATAAATCCGTACGAACTAGCTTATCATGCTGCCCTTCCGCAACCTATTCATTTCCACGTTACTACAATAAGACTTGAAGCGGTATGAGCCTTTGGACAGAAGATGAAGAAGCACGAGAGCCGCGGCAGGAAAGAAAAGGAGGATGAAGTGAAAAATAAAGCAGATTAAGATGGACGCCAGTTCCATACTGAAGCTTTAATGCTGTTCCGTTATTTTAAGTAGGAACACTACATTATTTTGGCGCAGCCGGCCATCGAAGCCATCATGTGGGTGACGTTCTTCATAGACGAGACCTCCGAGGAGATCATCTTGTCGAAGTACCAAGTTCAAGACGAAGCAGCGGTAGACCTACCTCGTGAGCTCAGCTCGGAAGAACTCGTGAACCTGGTTGTGGAAAAGGCAGCCGTAGACACTACTGAACTACGACGGAAAGGTGCTGTGAAAGTGAACTTGCGTGTGGCAACCTTCAACGACCTAGTTCTTCAACCAGTGCGTCGACAACACTCAGGATCACGATCTTCGACGGAAGAGGTGAGCCTCGTTTTAAAAGCTTTTCAGCTGCAACAGGAACAGATGGTTCAACAAAACCAAATAATGACATCTCTTATAAGCTCTCTGAATGCTGAGAGACCGACACCTAAATTCGTAGAACCTGATGCTTTCGACGGTGTGTCTTCAAATCCAGAAAGTTGGCTTGATTTCTACGAATATGCCGCTGGAAAAAACAAGTGGCTCTCTGATGAGGCTAAAATCACCAACATGCGCGTTTACTTGAGAGGTGTTGCGCGAAAGTGGTATGAAACATGCATTCTGGAAGACAGTGACGACTCTTGGAGCCAGTGGAGGAAAAAGTTTTTGACTGCATTCCGAAGCAATCCAGTAGAAAGATGGAACACGGCGCTTAATTTCAAGTCTGAGCAAAGTTGCCTTGTCGAGTACTTCTTTGAGAAACGCCGTCTTTTAAAGCTGGCGGAGCCTTTGCTTCCATCTACGGCCGTAGTTGCCTTAATAATGCATGGATTGCACACTAACGTGTTGAAGCAAGTGCAAATACTGTCACCAAAGACTCTAGATGACCTCCTCGCGTGTCTTCAGAACATACCATCAGCTTCGGAAACAAGCATAACCGCCGAGTCAAGCAGCTGTTTCAGTCGGAGTAAAGCGGACTGGTCAAGCCGCGCTCAGCGAGAACCGAGCCACCTCGCAACTCGCACAGATAACTTGCCCTGGCGTGTTCCAAGATGTCGAGTGAATAATATCGACACTGAAGCTCAGGAGTATTCGACAGAAAAAAACTAATAAACGAGGGTGATCAGTCCCACCCGATGACTCCAAATGAGACTGTTTATTTAAGTTGCTCTAGCCTACTTCACATTCCCGTCAAAGTAGGAAACAAACATATGATGGCTCTGGTAGACAGCGGTGCTTCTGTGTCCATTATAAATGCCAAGCTGGTGGATGCAAATCGCTTGCATAGTGGAAGAATCCTACGAGTACAAGGCTATGATGGAAAAGTAACGTTGCATGATCAGTGGGCCTTTGTAAACATCGAGTTCCAGGGTCAGCAAATAGAGAGCGAAGTGTTGGTGATAGAGGGGGTAACGTACGACTTTTTGCTATCAAGACCAGATATAAAGAAACTAAAGATCAACGTGTACTGGGACGATGTGGTTCTAGTCGAAGGAGTAGCAAGGAACGAGACAAATCAGGGTAGACAAGATAATCTACGAGTTGTCAAGTGCGCGGAGGATATCGCAACGACCTACCCTGAACTTGTATGCATAGGAAGCTATCCTCAGGCGATGAAGTCCCACAAGGTTCCTTTCGAACTCGCTGACAAGACCGTCATCCGAAAAGCACCTTACAATATGTCAAGAGAGCGAAAGATGTGGCTCAAGAAAGAGTTGCAGGAGATGCTAGATGCTGATATCATACGACCTTCGGTATCACCCTTCGCTTCTCCCATAACGATCGCACCGAAAGAAGACGGAACCTTCAGATTATGCACCGACTACAGGGTTCTCAATCGTCAGACAGAACTCATACCATTTCCTATGCCGAAGATCGACACAATTATAGATGAGACCGGGGGTTGCCGACATTTTTCCCGCATCGATTTATGCAAAGGTTTCTGGCAGATCCCACTAACCGAAGAAACAAAAATGTACACCGCTTTTATCACGCCATTCGATCTCTACGAATACAACCGGCTTCCTTTCGGTTGGAAAAACTCGCCAGCGTGGTTCCAGAAGATCATGAACGACGTCCTAAAGCCATTCCTTGGTGTTTTTTGTAATGTGTACATAGACGACATTATAGTCTTCTCCAAAACAGAGGCTGAGCATCAGGACCATCTGTCTCAGGTGTTAAACGCCTTGAGCTTGGCACATCTCAAGGTTAATTTTAAGAAGAGTGCATTCTTTCAACAAAAAGTTGTGTTTCTTGGAAGAGTCTTCGATGGGAACACCAAAAGCACAAAACAAGAATCCGTCGAGAAGATCTCCCAGTTGAAGAAACCATATGACGTCCATTCACTGCGTGTGTTTTTGGGATTGGCAGGACATTTCCGATCTTTCATAAAGGACTTTGCTGTCAAAACTAGATGCCTCACGCGCTTAACGCAGAAAGAAGTTCCCTTTGAATGGAGTGACGAATGTGAGAGAGTCTACCGTGACTTGGTGCACAGAATTTCTTCTGACCCAGTTCTGCGTATACCAGACTTCACTTTACCCTTTGAATTGAACACTGACGCCTCACATTATGGGACTGGTGCAGTGTTGTATCAAAAATGTATTGAAGCATCTGGCCGAGAAAAGCGACACGTAGTAGGTTACTACAGTTACACTTTCAAGCCGTCTGAAACAAACTACACTACTACGGAAAAGGAAGCACTGGCGGTTCTGAAGGCCGTTGACTACTTCCGCACGTACCTGGAAGGTACGAAGTTCACTTTGTTCACCGATCACCAGGCACTCACTCATCTCTTGAATATGACCCAAACTAAAGGGCGTATCGCCAGATGGGTAAATTACTTGCAGCAATTTGACTTCACCATCTCGCACCGACCAGGACCGCTTTTAACCGATGCAGATGCTCTATCAAGATTGATGGTACAAAACAACACAGAAAAATCTGAAGAAATCAATGAAGTGAAGCTGTGGGAAGGCTCAGAACAACTGGTTTTTACTGAAGGTCGGTATCAAGTCCCACCAACTCTTGTTTCCAAAGTGCTTTACTTGTACCACGATAGCCCAGAATCTGGAGGACACGACGGCTTTTGGCGTACCTACAACAAGTTGGTCAAGAGGTTTACGTGGCCTCACATGAAGAAAGACGTCAGTCAATACGTTCGTTCATGCCATGTGTGTCAAGTACACAAAGTCAAGTATAAACAGCCTACGGACACCATGATACTACCTTGCCACTCGAACGTGCCTTTTGAAGTAGTTCACCTGGATTTCGCCGAACTTAACAAGAAACGGGAAGGAGTCAGAAAAACGCAAGCTTTTCTGCTGGCCATAGATGAATGCACCAGGATGGTCGCGGCACGAGCAGGAAAAGAAGATGCAAATAGCGTCATAACCCTTCTCGAAAGAGACATGTTTAGAACTACGCGGACAATCATATGCGATAACGGCCCCGCGTTCAAGAGTGAAAAGCTAGTAAGATGGGCTCGAGATCACAATGTATCGATCAAGTTCTGTGCGCCATACCATCCTGCGGCGAATGGGCTTGCAGAACGTGCCATACGGGACGTGAAACAATACATCAAGATGTACGATAGTTTTCCTGGGGGATGGAAATGTTCTTTAGAAGCAGCCGTAAAACATCATAACCGATCCTACACAAGTGGCTTGGGGTGCAGTCCACAGTACGCTTCTACAGGAGAGACCCCTATTCTGCAGGCAGACCGTGAGTTGGGACTCTTGGAAAACCTCAAGATTGTCGAGGAGAGGCAACAAAAATCACAGGAGGAGAGGTACCGAAAACGAATGAAAAAGAATTTCGACAAGAGGCATCGAGCAGACATGCCAAACATTCAAGTCACCGACCTCGTACTAGTGAGAAAAGGAATAAGAGATTCCAGTGCCAAATTTTATGGGCCTTACTCTGTGACCAAGACAGCCACCCAGAACGGAATTTTGAAGACTGTCTGGTACACTGGTGAACGTGGATCTGTTGAATGTGCTTCAATTGGGAATGTCTTCAAGTATTACCCCAGGAGGGGTAATTAAAAGAAAGCGGGAAGGGTGAAGCGGTATGAGCCTTTGGACAGAAGATGAAGAAGCACGAGAGCCGCGGCAGGAAAGAAAAGGAGGATGAAGTGAAAAATAAAGCAGATTAAGATGGACGCCAGTTCCATACTGAAGCTTTAATGCTGTTCCGTTATTTTAAGTAGGAACACTACAAGACTGCCTGTATTTGTCGCTCACAACTCAAAGTATCAAATAACACTACTTGGCTGATTTCCGTCCATTCACTTTCGATACATTCGCACGGCTAAAACTCGACCGCTTCTGTGAAACTGAAAAAAAAACACAGAGAACGTACTGATCATCAACGTAAAAGTGCGCTGCTGCGAAAAAAAAGGCACAAGAAAAGCTCTATGCTCGAGCTGTTCGTAAGTGAATGCTCTTGTTTCACTTACGGCACTCTGCCCAGAATTATACCAGCAGTTCTTGCTCTGCCTAGCGAGTAGACGTATAGCATTGTTCCCGTTTCCTGGGTGCCGGTCGCAAGCGAATCGGCATGTTGTAACCGCTTGTGGTGTCAGTTGCGCAATCATAGGTAATGTGACGCCTTACTGTTTTGTTTTGAGTGTTTAAGTATCTTATCTTTACATGATTCCAAACAAAATGAAGCTTTTACATATAATTGTGTGACGTAATCCTTTCAAAATAAAAATAAGATAGTCAAACTTTTATGCCTATAATGCAATAATATCATGTGAAAATTTGCACATGTAAAGGTAATAAATAGGTATCTCACCCGTGTCGAGTCACATACTGTGCCGTCAGCGGCACGAGTATCCCAGCAATCCCACCACCCACCATATCTGTCTTTATAACGCATGAACCGACAGCACTCCTGTGTGCAGGCGCGGTAAGGTGAAACGGTTGTCGTGTGTTTCTAATGAAAAAAGAGGGAAAAAGAAGCACAGTGTCATACAATTAGAAAATGTATGTTTTGGTAAAAGTTACTTGAAATACCGAAATAAACGCTATTCAATAAAGTGCATTATTAGGTCATCATTATGCAGCCTGTACTCACAGGTATAATACATTTTATATTCAGATTTGGGTGCACGTTAAAACGTTAAAGAACCCCAGGTGGTCGAAATTTCCGGAGCCCTGCACTACGGCGTCTCTCATAATCATATGGTGGTTTTGGGACGTTAAACCCCACATATCAATCAATACTACATTTCATATTCGAGCAAGATGGTATGTTATCCTCTAATTGGCAATAATCTTCGTCCTCACCTTGCTAACGGGAGATCTCCAATCCTCCTTGTCTGGCAGTGTGATCACATCGGCTGAATGGTACATCATATTTTTTATACGACAGGTTCAAAATGCGAGTACGCACCAGCCGCCCTTGATGAACCTCACACATTGTGTCATTTTTCAAGGTAAACAGCGCGAAAAACGAAGACACAAAAGTAGCCAGACACAAGATGGGCACCGACTTTTAACTGAAAAATTTATAGGAGAAACATCACTTATATACAGTTATTCGCATGCATGCTCTTGCATGGCGAGAAAACTAAAACTAAATAAACTATAATAATTGCTGTAAAATCATGCGCGAATAACTGTATGTATATATGATGTTTCTTCATTAATTTTTTTATTTGAAAGTCAGCGCTCCTCTTGTGTCTCCCTACTTTTCTGCCTTCGTTTTTCGCACTGTTTACCTTGATAAATAAATTGTTACCAACTTGCCTAATTTCTAATACAACTCACATTGTGTGTCTGTGGCTTTTTAACATATGCCTCATAGTGTCCGCGTATTTCGCACTGACTCCATCTCAAGCACAAGTACAGGATTCAAAAGTTGCGTTTGCCATTTGTGTATCCCTGAGCAACATGCCGCTGAGTCTTTGAGCCTATTCTGCGCCGGTTTTTTTTGTAGGTGCATTCTTTGTTGTGCATGATGTCATGCATTAATATTGCAACGCGGCCTGAAAGAGCGAGGAAGAAGAAGAGATCGGATGCTCTCAAGCGATGGTGATTCGGCAGTGACGGTAGAGCGCTGACATTTTTCATTGTAAATAAACCCATCACATCCGTAACAGCTTTGGTGGAGGTGTAAATAAACTCATCACATCCGTAACAACTTTGGTGGAGGTGCTGGGTAACTTGCCATCGTGGACCCTGCAGCAGAAGTTCTTCGAACAAGCAGACGCTTAGCTGGCCTACCCCCGGACAACATCAGCATGAACGACGACAGAGCAATCCCATTGGCATACTACGCGGCTGCATCCACTAGTGCCACCGACACGGCACAAGGTGGCCGTCGACCTCGACAACTACACTACTGGACACCTGAGCCACGAATTTTCTCAGGTAAAACTGACGAAGACGTGGATGCTTGGCTAAAACACTATGACAACGTGAGCCTCTACTACGTATGGGGCGCACCGGCGAAGCTCGTGAACGTAGTCGTCTTCCGTGCCGGGACAGCCTTGCTTTGGTTTGAGAACAATGAACATGTCCTCCCCACTTGGGATATATTTGTTAAGAAACTTAAGGCCTGCTTTTGGGACACGAGTTCTATGAAAAAGAAAGCTGAGCAAACGCTGTCACGTAGGGCTCAGTTGCCAGGCGAAACGTGCACAACTTACATTGAAGAAATATTGAAGCTTTGCGGGATTGTCAACGCAAATATGTCTGACGAAGACAAAGTCAGTGATTTGTTAAAAGGCATCGCCAAGGACGTGCGCAATTTTTTTTGATAACGAAAGAAAACTTGAACACTCTTTCCGTTTTCAGGCGGTAGTGTCACGCATTCGAAGCGTTGAAGACCGGGCGAATTTTACCCAAGTTAGGGTGCTTGGACAATGTTCCTACTGTTGTAAGTATGGACGTCGCCACCTGCGAAGACATTCCCTTTCTCGTACGTCGGGTAGTACGAGAAGAGCTCGTACGACTTCAAGCAGGTGACGTTCACCACCAATGCTCATTTGCAGCGTGCCCCGAACTACCTCCCTACTGGATGCGAGAGTGCCACGTCGAAACCCGACCACGCACAGAAACTGCAGATTTTACCCCGCAGCTTCCGTTTTCCCCGACGGGTCGTGGCCACCACCGGATGTCATCATCTCAACGTGCCGCTGCGGACCTCCGACCATCGTCAGCCAGGTCTCTACCAGAGCATTACTTTGCGTCATCGCAAAATGTTTCTGTGGAACACGACCCGTCTCCGCGTACTTCTGCCACCTCTGCTCCTGCTAATGTAAGGCGACAAGTCCCCGTTTGCTACACATGCGGTCTCCCAGCGCATATTTCGCGCTTCTGTCCCAGACGGCCGCCTGCACCGCCATCGTATTTGTACGGCCGGCAGTTCGAGATTGTCCTAGATCATCATTCTCTTTGTTGGCTCGTCGGACTACGCGACACAACTGGTTGGTTGGCTCGTTGGGCCTTACGGCTTCAAGATTATAACTTTTCTGTGACCTACAAGAGCGGTCGATGTCACGCAGATGCCGACTGCTTATCTCGTCTTCCATTTCCGACTGTAGATGCTAATGATGATTTCGACAACTACCTGGCCGCAATCTCATCCAACTTCCCAAATTTGGACGTCTTCCGTCACGAGCAACAACGTGACCCTTCGTGAAACCAATGATTGATGTGACTCGTAGCTCTAAACGCACCACGCCATTCGTAATTTCTCATGCCCTACTATATCGCAAAAATTACTCCAGCCATGGTTCCACACTACTCCTCGTCGTGCCATAATGCCTGCGTCTTGCGGTATTCCAAGACATGCACGATGACATCACGTCTGGGCACC
Organism: Rhipicephalus microplus; assembly: GCF_043290135.1. Taxonomy (NCBI): domain Eukaryota; kingdom Metazoa; phylum Arthropoda; class Arachnida; order Ixodida; family Ixodidae; genus Rhipicephalus; species Rhipicephalus microplus. Next base: position 199,967,154 of record NC_134702.1, on the reverse strand, counting down.
TGGGATTTGCCCGAACGCTTCACCGTATCCGACAACGTTTTTACTTGCCTCGACTCTGAAAGACCACCGAGCACTACGTCGCAAGTTGTGATGTCTGCCAACGACACAAACAACCTACCACACCATTGGCCGGCCAACTGAAGCCGGTTAAGCCACCGATATTACCATTCGAAAAAGTCGGCATAGATTTACTGGGCCCTTTCCCGAAGTCTACCACCGGCCACCGATGGATTATTGTGTGCGTAGATTACCTGGCGCGGTATACTGAAATAATGGCGGTTGCTTCAGCCACATCATCTGATATGTCATGATTTCTTCTGCACTCGATCATACTCCGTCATGGGGCCCCTCGTGTGGTGATAAGTGATCGCGGCCGGCAGTTCGCCGCTGACGTTGTCGAAGAGTTGCTACGGCTTTGCGGGTGTCAGTATCACCATTCCACACCATACCACCCTCAGACCAACAGCCTCACTGGGCGCACTAATCGTACTATCGTCATTATGCTTTCAATGGACGTCGCAGCGGATCACAAGAACTGGGATGTCGTATTATCTTTTGTTACATACGCCTTTAATACCGCGAAACACGAAGTCACAGGTTATACGCCTTTCTTTCTTCTGTATGCTCGTAATCCCCAAAGTTTCATTGACACCATCCTTCCTTTTTCTATGAACGAAAACGGTAGTGTCGCGCAGACTTTGTGTCATGCCGAAAAAGCTCGTCGACTTGCTCGGCTCCAAACTCTTTCCGCCCACGCTCACGCGAAAGACCGTTACGACGCAAAACACCCGCCCGTGACTTTCGCTACAGGTGATTTGGCCTGGCTGTGGACGCTAGCGAAAGAAGGGACTTTGCCAGAAGTTTTTTTCTAAGTACTCAGGACCACTCGTCATTACTCAGTGCCTAAGTGACATTACTTACGTTGTTGCGAAAGTGACAGCCCAGAACCGGCGTTCGCGCAAGACGCAAATTGTGCACATTGCCCGATTGAAGCACTACAACAACCGATCGCTTCTACTCGCTCGGTGAGCTTCGTCTGGCCCGGAAGAAAAGTAACGCGGACTGAAAGAGCGAGGAAGAAGAAGAAATCAGACGCTCTCGAGCGACATTTTTCTGTGTAAATAAACCCATCCCATCCGTAACAATAGTATATATTTTTGCTTTCGTTTTATGGTATAGAGAATGTTATACCAAGGTGTATGCTTTTAGCCCACACGTTTCAAACCTAGAGCTCACAGAAAAACTTTTGTGTCGGTATCGGCGTCGTTCGTCGGGAGAAAAATTTCGTCATTGATGCATGCAAATAAATTTATATTATGTCTAATCCGTGTGGGAATTGAATCCACACCCTCTGCTCAGTAAGCAAGTTCTCTGTCAAAAAGCCACGCCTTTGCTTGAAGCTGTTGCTAAAAAAAAGCTCCTCAAAAATGTTACGTATGGTACACCTCCTTAATAGACGTAGTGTGGCGTGGCAAAAGCGCAGAATAGCGCCGGGCGTCAAAACGTGAATAGTGCAACGAGTGGATCTTTCAACTGATCCACGTTATACAAAGGACTCAAAGATATTTATTTATCATAATCCGCAAAAATAGCAATTCAATGAGCAGCTGCATTGATGCATGCTTTGTCATTTGACGAGATGTGGGCACTACGCTATTTCGCGAAAGTAAGAAATGTGGCCTAGCGGGCACATCGCAACTGTGTACTCGCAGCGGGTATTGTAAGGTTGTTTTAAATGCCCAGTGTAACTCGCACAATCGTTGCATTCTTTGTGGCATGGTTAAGGTATTGAATGGGAAGCCAACCTAGGTGAGTGATTTAGAAGGTGATCGAATGGGTTCCGATTATGCAACCGCCTTCTGCACTTGAGGTGAGGCTCACATGTACTTCAACATTTTTTTTCACTTGCTACTCACAAATGTAAGCATGAATAAAACACACCAAACACTGCAGTATAGGGTTTCAGGGCATTTGCTTTTAATCAAAGGACTGACGAAACATCTAGAGTGAAGCCTAAGAATTCTTTGTGATGCGATGCTGAAGGGGTCGAAAAAGCCACGTTATTAAACTGCTAGGCGACGATCACCGCATAGCAGAGTCAACTTGCACTCCGATAAAAGCTCTTGGGGTAGCTAAAGGTCACTGAACAACAAACATATTTGCTAGTATATTTAAATTACCCTAAACAACTAAAGATCCCCTCTCCTTGAGGGCTCGCGTCTTTTCACTCAATGCATTTTTCAGCGCCCCCTCGGTGCCTCACTCAACGTCGACAACCCTGGATATAAATACGGCCCCCCAAGCGACGGTGATTAATGGGCACGGCGGCACCCGAAGCATGCAGAGCGCTAATCCCTTCTTGTATGTCGTACAGGTGAGAAAACGCTACGGCGAATGCATACGTTCTGACTGCCTCTTCTTGATTGTGCTGCCGTGCCCAAGGTTCCTTTGTGATCCCTTGTGTAACTTGTCCTGCTATTTGAGGGACCTGTTATTACTAGCAGGTGACGTCGAGACAAACCCCGGGCCCGACTTAAAACTAATTTCTCAACAACTAACGCAAATCGCTGGTGATATTAAAAAAATTAAAGAAGAACGACTAACCGCTATTGAGTCCAAATTAGAAAAACTGGCTGCCTTAGATGAAAAAATACTGGACTGCACCACAAAAGTTTCCGCCTTAGAAAAAGTAGTATCAGGCCTAGAATTAAAGCTGGATGAATTAGAAAACCGGTCAAGAAGAAGTAACTTGATAGTGTATGGCATCCCTGAGGATGAAAAAGAAGACGAGGAATCACTAGAGCAAGTAATAAACAATACAGTTGCGAAAGGTGTTCTGAAAATTGAACCTGTTTCAATCGAAAGGATACATCGGCTCGGTAAACCGAGCTCGAACAAAACTAGACCAATAATTTTCAAACTCCTTGATTATCGAGACAAAACAAAGATTTTGAAAAACTGTCATAAACTAAAGGATACTGACATATCAATTAGTGAAGACTTTTCCCAGCGTGTGCGTAATATAAGGAAAAAATTGTGGGACTCGGCGAAACCAAATAAGAAATCCGGGCAAAAGGTACATCTTGTCTACGACAAAATTAGTATAGACCGTATTCTTTATCGCTGGGATGACACTGTAAACGATAAAGTGATGATTGGCGAGGCAAAAAATCCCTCAACTGGAAAAAAAAACCTGCCAAGCGACGGGCCGGCGTCTCGCACTCGAAACCGCCCCAGTTGATGTTTATAAATGTGAATTGCCGAAGTGTCTTAAACAAATTAGAATCTCTTGAATGCCTACTTCTCGACCTTGAGCCAGACTTTGTTGCTTTAACCGAAACCTGGTTAAATAATGACATTTTAGATAGTGAAGTAACGCCCCCAAATTACAATATAATACGGAAGGACAGACCGACACGAGGCGGTGGAGTAGCGTTAATGATAAAACGCGAAATACAATACACTGTGCTGCCAGAGGTTGAAGGTGTAGAAGCTGTCTTTTTGAAACTAAATTTTGGCCTTCACACAACAATTGTGGGCTGCTGCTATCGCAGTCCTACTTCTGGCGAAGATAGCATGCAATCGCTCTACAACTACATAGAACAAAACATACAAAGCGCAAGATTCATCTTGTTGGGTGATTTTAACCTTCCTGATATCGACTGGCAATCCATGAAATTTCATTCCGCATGCTCAGATGTCCTTATCGACACAATGCTGCGATTTAATCTTCACCAAGTAGTCAACCAACCAACACGTGTCCAGGGAGAAACTTCAAATATTCTTGACCTTATATTCTTGAGTAACCACTTCCCAGCCGATGAAACAAAGATTGAAGTTATGGATGGCATATCTGATCACAAGCTCACTTTGTGCACTGTCCCCTTTCGTAATAAAAAAGAACCAACGAACATAAAAATTACTTACCCGGATTTTAAATATGCTGACGACACCAGCATACTAAATTATCTAATTATAAAGTTTCCGTCCTTCGAAGAATTGTCTAATGATAGTTCCACGACCATTGAAATATTATGGTCTCAGTTAAAAGAAATTATGCACCACTGTATTAATACCTTTGTACCTCTTAGAGTGAAAGAAATTAAGAAACACAACCCGTGGATAACACGTGAGGTAATACATGCGAAACGCAAAGTAAAGCGAATACGAAAGAGAATGACACGAAAACCCGGAGCAGTAACAGTAAATAATTTGACTGCTGCTGTGAGTGACCTAAAAACAAAAATCAAAACAGCGAAGAGCAACTATTTCACAAAAACGTTGCCAAATTTTCTAAAAAATTCCCCCAGCAAGTTTTGGAGCTACCTAAAGCCTGCAAAAAACAACAAAAGCAACACACCCCCGGAAAAAGATAACCCGATCACTGCAGACAAAATGAACAACTATTTCAAGTCTGTATTCACTGTTGATGACGGAAACATTCCAGACATCGACACTAGTGCGGAAGGTACCCTGGAACCGATTATTGTCAATGAGGCCGGTGTCATAAATCTCTTGTTAAACTTGGACACAAAAAAGGAGCAGGGCCTGACAACATTCCTAACATCTTTCTTGTAAGATATGCAGAGGTGCTAGCTAAATATCTGTGCGTCATGTTTAACAAATCACTATCAACGTGCTCTTTACCTCTAGAGTGGAAAAAGGCCAAAGTTGTTCCTGTGCATAAAGGAGGATGCGGAAATGATATATCTAACTTTAGACCTATATCCCTGACATGTACAATCAGTAAAATCCTGGAGCACATAATTCTTAAACAAATAACTGTTTTCCTAGAAGAAAAACGTATATTATCTCCCTATCAGCATGGCTTTCGCCGAGGTCTTTCAACCATAACCCAATTAGTGGAATTAACACATGAGGTATCCCAGAGTATTGACAACCAAAAACAAACTGATCTAATCTTCCTCGATTTTGCCAAAGCATTCGACAAGGTATCACACAAGAAACTACTTCAAAAACTTGAGGCCACCTTAGGAAATTCTACTGTTCTTAACTGGATCAAAAATTATCTTACTGATCGTACACAGTATGTGGAATTTAACGATGAAACCTCTGCTACCACCTCCGTCACATCTGGAGTTCCGCAGGGCTGTGTGCTGGCGCCAATTTTGTTTCTTCTCTTTATTAATGATTTGCCTACAAATATTAGGGAAAAAATCAAATTATTCGCGGATGACTGCGTGCTATATCGAGAAATAAACTCAACGGAGGACCATGTAGCTTTAAATAGTGCTTTACAAGATGTTTCCTGCTGGTGCCGTAAATGGCAGATGTCACTTAATGTAAACAAGTGTACAAGTTTATCAGTAAGTCGAAAAAAAACTAGGTCAAATTTTCTTTACACCATTAATGACATTCCCATAACTAGAGTGAGTCAGCATAAATATCTTGGAATCATTATAACTGAAGATCTAAGATGGGATGCACAGATAAGTTACGTTACTTCAGCTGCACTACGCCGCTTGTTTACACTCAGATACCGGCTTCGCCAGGCCCCGCCTTCTCTAAAACTGCTTGCATACACTTCCCTTGTGCGATCATTACTTGAATACGGTAATATTATTTGGTCACCATTCACAAAACAGCAAATCACGAAACTGGAAGGAATACAAAGGAAAGCTATGAGGTTCATTTACAACAAGTACAGACAGACAGATTCTCCGACTAAACTAATGAAAAAAGCTGGATTACTTACTCTAATGAATAGAACAAGGTTAGCACGTGCAAAATTCATACATGAATTAGTACATGGTCATTTAAACATTGATGTATCCGCCTATCTTACGTTTGATCAAACTAGAACAACACGCCAAAAACACCCAATGAGACTTAACGAATACTCCTTCAACACAAACTGCTTTAAGTATTCATTCTTTCCGTTAGCCACTAATGAATGGAATAAACTGGATCCGAGTATCTCCAGCACTACCGAATTAGCAAAATTTCTAACCCTTGTCGAAAATGAACTTTGTATTATGCAAACGGAATCACCTGGTTGATTTTAATATGTGTGTTCGTGTGAACATTGTACGAGCGAAGTATCATGTCATCATATTTTTTCTTTAAGCAATTTTTAGTACTGAATCCAGGTGAAGAGAAATCGCTCTGTTGATTCTTGAACATGTTTCTGTTTTTCAGTGTGTATAAATTTGCCCTTCCTTGAAATACTTCGCCATATTGTAGGGTAGTTTCTCATTGCTGTGATTTCTTGTTGTGTTTCTTGATGCATATGCCAATATGTCAACCAATGTGTCAACCAAGTCGCAGCATTTATTTTCTTCTGACAACTTTTCTTTACACTAATGTTTTATGCCTTCTTTGATCTGAAATTGTTAAATGATCCGATTCTGTTAGTTTCATTCTGTACTTTATCGCGATGTATGTCTTTATTGTGTACTTATTCGAATTTTTATATTCACGCCCTTCCTGCAAAAATCCCTGATGGGATTGGCAGTATGTCGAAACAAATAATAAATAAATAATAATAATAAAATGTCCCGATCACGCGCGGGAATGGCCGACACAAGTGTCAGATGCGGAAATGGAGGCGTCCGATAAGGCTTGAGCTACTACCTTCAAACTTCTTCTCCGATAAGAAGCGTGGAAGCGGGCTGCAGTATTTAAGAGCAGCTTAGGGAGAAGAAATAAAGCAGTTCTGAAGCAGCTCTGCAGCAGTGAAAGGGGAGTTACAAGTAGCCCTAGAGCACCACAAGATGTGTTTTGGAGCAATAAAATTTGGTTTCGCCATTATGGTAATTAGAACTTTTGCTTTGTGGTGAACACAAAGACATTCTGTGACTTTTCTTAAATATTTGAACTGTTGAAACAACCACCCTTGTCATATATATATATATATATATATATATATATATATATATATATATATATATATATATATATATATATATATATATATATCGTGATTAACGGTGAAGGCAACCTTTATTAGGCCCAGAAGACACGATGAAGCGACCACGCCCAAGGCACAGAACTTAGACAAGCCAAGTCCCCACAGCAGATGCAGATGACGACCACTCATGATGATGAATATGTGTAAAGATAGTAGATGTGCTTAATGAATGCCTACACTAACTTCCCCCCCCCACGTAAAAGCGGTCATCCTGACCGCAGTTCTTGGCCGCAGTTTAAAGCGAAAATGAACGCCGTATGAAAGGCTTCATGCGCGATAGATGGACTATTTCTGCTGCCCTGTAGCGGCGGTTCGTCGGAAGAAGAACGGGAGCTACGCGATATTTCACAGGAGACGTTTGCTCCAAGAGAGTGTAGGGGCCAATAAAACGTAATCGAAACGTCTCGCACAGTCCGGGACTGCGAATGGGTGTAAGAAGGAGGACTTCTTCGCCAGGGCTGAAAGACATGGCACGATGAGAGGCATTATATTCAAGCTTGCGATCCTGTAGCTTGGCTTCGGTGTTGACGCGAGCCAGCTGGCGACAATGAAGTAGACGAGACACGTATTCTTCACTTGAAGATGAACATGGTTTGACAGGCGCAGAGAAGAACGAAACATCGAGGAAAGAAGAGGGGAAGCGACCGTGCACGAGGTAGAACGGCGAGTAACCGGTTGTGCGCTGTACAGAGGTATTATACGCAAAAGTGACAAACGGCAAAATGGTGTCCCAGTTTCTGTGGTCGGGTTCGATATACATCGCTATCATATCTGACAGTGTACGATTAAAGCGCTCAGTCAGACCGTTCGTCTGAGGATGGTAACTGGAGCTTGTTTTGTGTGTAGAGCCGGATGCCTTGAGCACTTGTTCGACGAGTTCTGAAAGAAATACTCTTCCACGGTCGCTCAGGATTACACGAGGAGCGCCGTGTAGAAGGATTATTGCTCGAAGGATGAAGTCGGCCACTTCCGAAGCTAACGCAGAAGGAACGGGAGCTGTTTCGGCGTAGCGGGTCAGGTGGTCGACAGCTGTAACTATCCATCGATTGCCCGTGACAGTCATAGGAAGCAGACCATACAGGTCAATGCCAACTACCTCGAATGGTTGCAGGGGACACGGGAGTGGTTGTAATTGTCCACTTCGCGTTGATGTAAGTAGCTTGCGACGCTGACAAAGGGCGCATGAGGCAACGTACTTCGCGACACAGGTGGACAAGCCCGGCCAGTAGTAGTGACATCTTATGTGGTCATATGTTTTCTGGAAGCACATGTGTCCAGCAGCCATGTCGTGATATGTCTTGAGGACATGAGCAGGAAGAGAGCGAGGTAGAACGGGCACCCAGAGTTGACCATCAGGATGGTAGATATGACAGTACAGTACGTGGTTGTTGAGCTTGAATTGCGTCAGCTGTCGGCGAAGATGGGCGTTAGGGGGCCGGCAAGTTCAGTCAAGATTGTCTATGATGCGGCGACAGTAAAGGTCAGCGCGTTGGAGAGATAAGAACAAACCACACTCGCTTGGAGAAGTTGGGTCCACAGTAGCTAATGACGAAACATGTAGGGCCGAAAGCTTCTCGAGTGCGGCAGTGGCGGGTTTGTTAAGCGGCTCCGAAGAGAGGGGGCAACGCGAAAGTGTGTCGGCGTCTTGATGCTTGTTTCCCGACTTGTATGTGATCGCGAAGTCGTATTCTTGTAAGCGAAGAATCCAGCGACCAAGGCGGTCGGACAAGTTCTTAATTGTCGAGAGCCAGCACAAGGCGTGATGGTTCGTAACCACAGTAAAATGGCAGCCATGGAGATAAGGTCGAAACTTTTGTATCGACCATACGACCGCTAGGCACTCCTGTTCGGTAATGATATAATTCTTTTCGGCAGGGGTCAGTGCACGGCTCGCGTATGCGACGACTTTCTCACGTGAAGATTTGTCTCACTGTAGGAGAATTCCACCAATGCCTTGACCACTAGCATCTGTATGCAGGAGCGTAGGCGGGGTTTCGTCGAAATTGCAGAGGACTGGTTCGGATTTGAGTGCACACTTCAGTTGGGCCAACGCCGCTTCACATTCCGGAGACCACACAAAGGCGACGCCTGATCCGAGCAACTTGTGCAATGGTGAAGCTATTGAGGCGAAGTCTTGAATGAATCGGCGAAAATAAGAAGCGAGGCCGAGAAAACTGCGCAAATCTTTGGCTTTTTCAGAACGCGAGAAGTGTTGGACAGCGGAGATCTTGTCAGGATTGGGACGAATACCGTCCTTGCTTACGATGTCACCTAACACTTTAATCGTCTTGTTCCCAAAACGGCACTTTTTGGTGTTCAGCTAAAGGCCTGCGTTTGCAAGGCACGTAAGAAATTCGTCCAGTCGTTGCAAGTGCTGAAGGAAGGTTGATGAGAAAATAACGATATCGTCTTAATAGCACAAGCAACTCTACCACTTCAAGCCTCGTAAAATTGTGTCGATCATCCACTCCAAAGTTGCTGGACCATTGCAAAGGCCGAATAGCATGACGTTGAATTCGTACAGCCCATCTGGTGTTGAAAACGCTGTCTTTTCTTTGTCATCATTGTGCATGGGCATTTGCCAGTAACCTGAACGCAGGTCTAGGTTTGAGAAGTACTGAGCACCTTGCAGTGAATCCAAAGCATCTTCTATGCACGGCATGGGGTAAACATCCTTGTGGGTGATCTTATTAAGTGCTCTGTAGTCCACGCAAAATCGCACGAAGCAATCTTTTTTCCTTACTAAAACAACGGCGGATGACCAAGGACTCGCGGAGGGACGTATAATGTTCCGTTGCAGCATATAGGCTACATTTTGTTCAATGATGTCACGCTCGGACGAAGAGACGCGATTTGGTCGACGGCGTACGATGGAAGTGCCATCGGTCTGGATACGATGCCTAATAATGGGCGTCTGTCCCAGAGATGAGGAATGGGCATCAAACAATCTCATATGCTTTTGTAGCAAGGCAAGCAACTCATCTGTCTGTGAAGAAGTCAGTTCTGGACTAACAGTCGCAGCAAGAACGGAAACGCTTGATGAACGTCCAATAGAAGGAAGGTCAGAACACGCTGGCATAAGCGGGACAACAGAGACAGGTTGATATTCAGAAACGCAAGCCATTGTGGTGCCTTTAGGAATGTGAATTTTCTCAGTAGTCTGGTTTGTAGCGTAGAGAAGTCCGGAGCCATTGTGGAACCGCGCTAGACCTGAAGCAAGGGATATACCTCTTTCAAGACAGCGTGCAGGTGGTTGGACAAACACGTCACCAGAGTCGATCACATTAGAAGTGATGGCAACTATCCGCTGATGACCAGGTGGTAGCTCGGTATCTTCAGCAGCGAGCAAGGGAACGGGCTTGTCATCCGCATACAGGGCATGGTCAGTTTCCATCATATGAACAACCTTTTCTCGACAGCAGATGGAACCGTACGCCGTAGACAGAAAATCCCAGCCTAATATAAGCTGGTGGGCACACGAACTCAGCACAGCAAATTGCATAAAATGAAGAAGACCAGCTATGAAAACACGAGTGGTGCAACAGCGGCAGGTCTTCTGGCGTCCCCTTGAGCAGCGTGCAGTGTAGGTCTATCATAAGGAGTGGTGACTTTTCGCAGACGTGAGCACAAAGAACGATCAATCACAGACAAACAAGCACCAGTGTCTATTAAAGCGCCCACGTACACAACTTCTATTAAAACAGATATCGCATTATATAGACGCACTGGAGGAATTTCTGTCTTTTCATTCAATGCAGCTTTTCCTCCAAAAGCTGCAGAGGTTAGTTTTCCGGGCGTTGGTTGGTGAATTGCGAGACAGGTCGCAATAGAGACGTGGAGCGGCGGAGGGGTGAGGGTGAGTGGCGTCTAGTGGAGCGGCAAGAACTGGTTGGCTCAGATGTCGCAGTTGGAGACAGTGAGCGACGTAGCGGCGGATCATAAGGACGACGTTGGAAAGCGTACCAGCTTGTCCCATCATCCTGTCCGTAGGTGTCGAATCCATGACGCTCGTCCTGCTGACGCTTCCAACAGACGCGTGCAATGTGACCCCAATAGCCGCAGTAATAACAGATCGGACGAGGCGGCCGCCACGGTGGGTGAAAGGGCTGGCTAGGCGCACTCGGAGTCAACGAAGCCAGCGGGACAGGCGTCGAGTGTGCGGGCATCGGTTGTACGACGGGTGGTGAGCCAGCGAGGACTTGTGCGTACGTCGGCTGGAGTCGAGGTACTGGAGAGTCTACATACGCTGGCCCCGTGATGGACGCCAACTCCTCTTTGATAACGTCACGCAAAACAGTGATGGAGGTGGGACGTAAACTCGGTGTCATTGAGAGGCCAAAAAATTGCAGCGCTTCCCGTATAATCGCCCGGATCATGGCACGCAATGAGGCATCAGTCGTGGTGGTGTTTTCAGCGCTGTCCGGCGGTAACCGTTGGGATTCAAGTTCTTCTAGGCGTTCGCACGTGGCAACAACGTCAGCGACTGTAGTCGGGTTTTGAATGACCAAGGCATTGAACGCGACCGTGCCGATCCCTTTCAATAGAGGACGAACTCTCTCTGATTCAGACATGAACGTGCTGAAACGGTGACAGAGAGCAAGCACATCCTCTATGTACGACGTGTAGGACTCACCGCTTTGTTGCTTGCGAGCATCCACTGTCTTCTTCGCGAAAGCTGAACGAACCACCGGGGTGCCGAAAATTTGGCGAAGCTGTTGCTTGAAACGTGTCAAGACCGTAATGTCTGTTTCATGATTAAAAAACCATGTTTTCGCTACGCCTGTCAGATAGAAAGAAACCCAACGAAGTTTGGTAGAATCATCCCAGTTGTCAGTGGAACTCGCTCGATCGAACTGGTCCAACCAATCCTCCACATCTTCACCTCGATGTCCGGTGAACTTGGGCGGCTCACCCTGGTGCGCGGTGATAATCCACGATGGATAGGCCGCGGTAGCCCGGGCTGTGGAGGTAGACGCAGAAGCGCTGGTTGGCTCGTCCTGAGGAATGTTACCGGACACCTGGCACAAACGACGACCTAAGCGGAGCTCCAGGAGGCAGATCGGGCTGGGAGAGGACGGAAGATCATAGAGCACACTCCACCACTTGTGATGTTACGGTGAAGGCAACCTTTATTAGGCCCAGAAGACACGATGAAGCGACCTCGCCCAAGGCACAGAACTCAGACAAGCCAAGTCCCCACAGCAGATGAAGATCACGACCACTCATGATGATGAATATGTAGATGTGCTTAATGATATATATATATATATATATATATATATATATATATATATATATATATATATATATATATATAACTGTGGAACGTTACTACGATAACAAAGCAACAGGCACACAAATGAAACATTTTGGGTGGGACCATCTTGGTTGTTTTGATCACGTTTGTTGGCGCAGTGCTGGTCTAGCGCATGTCACTCACTTTGATTGAAACAGAGTACTTCGCTCAATTTTTAATAGACGCTTTTTTTTGAGCTCACGTCACCATACGGAACTCCGCCATTTTGATTATAACTGTTCTAGAAATTGAACATACTTAGGCATGCTTTACTTTTCAGAGATATTAAGCCTAGTTGCGTTTTCGGCATTTGCATTTTTTAGAACAAAAAAACGGCTCATATATTGGCGCGGTAACAAAAATAAATAGAAAGGAGCGCGTGAGGCATTACCATTACATTACTATTTGTCGCAATTTCACTCATCGCTCTGGCGGGGAAACATTTTTTTTTCAGTTTTTATGTTTCGACTGTCTTTATCGAAAATCTCGTGCTATGCTCGGTGGTTGCTCGGAAACTGTGCGGCAAGTTTTTTGCACGCCACTGCCGTCTAACAGCTTCGTTGTTAAAGATAAACTCCCATAATGAGGTCTGCAAACAAACGCTATCTTAACAAGGTTCGCGCATTTTGTTCATGTGACCCAAGATTCATGCATGGTGTAAGCACCATGCATGAACCGAAATACCCCAAGACTGAACTGCACGGATATGGTTGCGGCTGTGCCCTTTCTGTAACCAACGCGTTCTTCTCGGTCCGATAAGACTCGGCAAGATTTGGCATCGCACGCGCAAATGGATGTTTAGGTTCAACTTGGAGAAGCAGGCCGGATTGTCGGAGAATGGTGTAATTGATGTAGCATCTCCATCCCTGCATAGCGCTCAACTTCGCTCATGCTAAATATGGGCCAGCGCTGCAGATTCAGCACGAGAGAGAGTGATGTAAGCGAAATGTCAAATGCGAATAAAATTATCTGAAGACATGGTCATTGAGCTTTCTACCCAGAAGCAATCATTGCAAGGTAAGGAGGAAAAAATTATAGAAACTGAAAAAGTTGACACTTCACAGATGCCCCTCTGTATAGCTTATCAATTGTTATCAATCACAAATGCGCGGGTTCGCATCCTAGTCACGGCGGCTGCATTTCTTGGGGTCGAAATAAGGACACCCGGGTTCTAAGATGTAGGTGCACGTCCAATAATTCCACGTGTTCAAAAATTACCATCACGCTCTGCGACCTGCTGTGTAATCATGTTTTGGTATAGCTAAGTAATCCTCAGCAGTTGTTTTATATACACACACACACACACACACACACACACACACACACACGTGCGCGCGCGTGCGCGTGGTGATATTTTTGCGAATAGAGAGAGAACACAGCACTTGTAGGAATATTAACTATAATAACTAGGCTATGTCCAGTTGACGACCATAAAATTTCGCAAAGCAATGAGAAAGGATTGTGCCGTACACCCTATCGGATACAAAAAAGGGTACTTAGTGCCTTGGTGCCTTGGGCCCATTTAACCTGACCCCACATCAAAGCCAAAAATGTAAGGGTTACACGGTGCGATACCACCAGACATCAATTATTTACTCTTTAATTTGTACTTTGCCACGCGTAAGGCGAGAAATTTATGAAAGGGCACCAAGATACGTTTTAGGTAAATTCCCTATCAGGCTGCACCGGATGACTCGTCCCAAGTGTGCACTAAATATCGTACAGACCTATCCAACTTATGGTATGCTATTGCCCAGGCAGCTCGCGTTTGTGTTCACTTGCACAGTGGACCAGAGAACACCACAGAAAATGCGAAGCATTACACTTGAGAAATGGCGCAAAAAATGTCACAGTTCGTTGATAATCATTTTGGGTTCGTATCTAAGGAATAATATACAAGCAGGGAAATGTCTAAGCACCCAAGTTATTTCGACGCAAAATCTATTTATACGTGTTCAGTGACACCGAAACAGCTTAAGTCGTGTGGAAAAAATGAAATTTGCATCATTCACCCGGTACCATCGTTCATATCGTTTCCTTGCTTTACGGGCCCAGGCGCTCTCTTTCGTCGATGGCCAGTTGTTGATCTTCCGGTTAATTGTAGATAGCTGTAAATGACATGAACCTTAACAGGTAGCATTTGTACATCGTATTAGTGAACGTTCGTTATTTCAAATTTTGAACTCCGAGTCTTTCCAGAATGATATCGATCACATGAACAATGCAGCGATGATTTGAAACGCAGCAGCTCACGAAACTTGTCTCAAAATGTGGCCGGATTCAGTTTAAGTTTCACATATTCAGACTAACATTACTGATATAAATGTTTATGAAGCATATCTGATCATTAGGCCGTTAATTAGGAAGGAGGGTACCCTGATTACTTAATGTAATGTCTTTATATGGCAGTTCTAAATATATTTTTTCTTGGTTTATATATCTGCGGAACGTCAGTAACATGCCACAGGTGGTTGATACGTGTCGACCCAGAACCGGCGAGAACACACATGGGTAATCTGAACACGTGAGTTTTAAGAAAATTGGCAGATCTCAAGTAGAGTTGAAATCAATGATATGTGAAGCACGAATGGGGAAGGTGGATACGGTCACTTTAAAATCATCACAACGTTACGAGGCTAAGTTAAAATTGCCGTTCATTACTTCCTTGTCATGATTATTATATTTGAACGTGTAATTTACCTTCGTCTTCTAATCACTTCACCTGATACCGAATTTCTTATATGTGGAGCTATAACGGCTGCGAGCGCATCACGAACGTGGCATGCAGTCATGTTATTACATCACACGCACCTGATGCTTATCATGTTTGCAGCAGTCACATACCTTTGTCATCCATTGGGGTACCGTCATATCAGATTTGGTATTAGTGAAGCTAGCGAAACGACCACGAGGGCATCATGAGCGTGGCGTGCAGTCAAGTTCTTACATGAAACGCATCTCATGATTATCATTTTTGCAACAGTCACATACCTTTGTCATCCATTCACGTCACGTGATACCAAATTTGGTATATGTGAACCTAACAAAACCTCAGCGCGCGCATATGCGTGTGGCATGTAGCCATGTTGTTACATGACACGCATGTCATAATTTTCATGTTAGAGTCTGTCGCTTTTGTTCACCATGGAGTCATGGCATACCATATGCCAGTTTTGCAACATGTCATGTGAGCGAAACCACTGCAAAGGCAGCAAGACCGTGAAATGTAACTCATTACATCTATGACTTATATATCATGATTTTCATGTTATGACTTGTCACTTTTGCGCATCGTAAAATCATGATATGGCATAATAAATTTTGCATCAATACCAATCTCGAAACGGCCAAGAGAACTAGAAGTCGTAGGCGGATAGATAGATAGATAGTTAGATAGATAGATAGATAGATAGATAGATAGATAGATAAATAGATATATAGATAGATAGGTAGATAGATAGATAGACAGGTAGATAGATAGATAGATAGATAGATAGATAGATAGATAGATAGATAGATAGATAGATAGATAGATAGATAGATAGATAGATAAGTAGATAGATGCGCTCGAAGTCACTGAAGTTCGCTACGAAATGCTTCTCATTTAAAAAAGCTGACATCACCAGCGTTGACCCGGTGAAGGTAAAGAAAAAATGTCAGAGTTTCAGCAGGAATCGAACGCCAGTATTCTGCCTGGTAACCATGCAATCTACAACAGAGACACTCCAGGTCTCAAAGCCGCTTTTCAAATAGACCACAATGTTTGTGAAGCGTGCATTCGGCATGCAGTGATGACTGCCAATTTTATACCCATTACGTATGTACTCTTACATTGCCGCCGTCACGTCGGGTTAAGATAACCTGTAGTTAAACACCATCCACCAAAGATAATTGACAGTTTATATCAACCAAGAAACGTTGCGAACGTACCTGGGTAGTTTAATTCCAGAGCATTGAAAAAAAAAATTCCCCGCAGCTTCCCTCGGGGGAACACTGAGGAGGATGCGGAGCATATAATTGGTTAACGGGGTGTTAAAGTGCGACTTACTTGGGTCGATGGCTAAATTGGTTAACGTGGTTGTGAAATGGGGTGTTAAATTGCGACTTACTTGGGTCGATGGCTAAATTGGTTAACGTGGTTGTAGGAGGGGGTGTTAAATGAGTGAACACGTACACACGTATGCGAAAGGACGGCGCTGGTCGAAGGGACGTCGATCATTGTGTTTGTGGATTCGTTGGAATTCATTTCACCGCGACCTTGGACGTCGACGCGCCGTACAAACCAACCGACGAGCGGCAACTGAGCGAGCGAGCGCCGACCTTGAGTATATATACAGCGCGACGGCGCATGCACTGTCAGCTGTTGAATGTTCTCGAAGGAGAAGCGCGCGCGCGGCACAGATGGCGACGGCGCGACGGCGCATGCGCTGTCAGCTGTCGAATGTTCTCGAAGGAGAAGCGCGCGCGGCACAGATGGTGGACGACGGCGCGACGGCGCATGCGCGCGCGTCAGCTGTCGAATGTTCGAGAAACGGTGCGGACGGCGCGGACGGCGCACTACAAGGCGCGAGTATAAGATGCTTCCGCATCTAAAATCTGCAATTCCACGAAGTCAACGCGAAATGTAAGTGAAGCAGCAGGTCTTAGGTTCACAACTTCTACGTCCTTCTCGCTGAATAGTATAATGAACACACATGTGAACACACAGAATCACGGACGGACGGACAGGTGGACGTATTCACGGAAGATAGGACGCACGGATGGAAAGATGGATGGAAGGTGAATAGATGTGTGGACGAATATACGCAGGAATGGCGCGGGTGATCATGTTTATGCTGCTCAGTGTTTACACATATGCCTTAGTTTTTGTTGTGTAGGTATTATGTTGCTGGGCCTGATAGACACCAACTAGGTTGGCCCTAAGGAGCTTTGCCCTAAAAGCTGGCACCTGAAGCGTTCACCCAAAAAATGCATAGAATAAATATCCTAGTCCCAGCAGCAGTCAAGCCCCAGAATTGTGCTTAGCAATCAAGTATTCTACCACAAACCCATGCCACTTCTTGAAACTGCTTCTCAAGTGGACTGTAATTTCGTGAAACGTCAACTGTGGTTGTAGTGTTCGCTATATATTCTTCTAAACAGTACATACGTACTCCTATCATACAACCGTCCCGTCGGTTTAACTACAATTTCTGTAAAGCACCATCCATTTAAGCTCGTTTATGCAGAAATTTACACAGCCACCATACTCACTGGTACAAGCGCTACATATCAGCTTACCGCTTCTGCAAAGCGGATATAGTCATGCTGCTGTTGGCATCTTTGCGCAACAGAAAACATGTCACGGCTTCACGTATGTTTGCGAGTAGAGCATTTGTACAAATCCTCAGTGTCATTTCGTAACATCTCGCTCAATAAAATGTTAAAACACTGTCACATTTACAACGCATGCTTCGAACATCAATTTCCAAGGTACGTGGGACCTGCGAATTTTTTTATTCTTCCAAATTCATCAAATCAATATAAAGAGTGAATTTAATTTTCAAAACTTAGGTTAAGCACACACAAAACAACGTTTCACGATACACCCATCAATCACAATAGTGGCTGAACAATATAATATACTCGAAATCCCCAACGCCTTATATTAGTCGGTGACATTATTGTAGACATTAAAGACCTTCAAATTGTGGTTCGCAAACTTGCCATCATTCACTTCTTGGAGACACGTGAATTTTTCCGTTTGATTTATTTCCGTTCTGAATTTTTTATATATCTCTACATACATACACATACAAATACGGGATGTCATAGTGACGGCGAAAATATAGTTGTTATGGCAATAAACGTTTCAACTGAAGCTGGCTAGAGCACAAGCATTTTAATTCTACTGGGGAGATTTCCGGATTTACAGCGTACACAATGAAGCTTTAAAAATTGACAGCTTGCTCTACAACGGAAATAACTTTATCAAATGGTAAACACAAATGGCGCTATCAAACGGTATCCCTCTTTAGTTTGTGACGAGCTTAGGTAAATACCATGGACACCATTCTTTGGCTTCGTCTTTATGGGCTTTTTAGAGGTGTGTCTAAGTGGAAGTACAACTTCTGGGTGACCACAAATTAAGTCGGGGTTATCGCATCGTAAGTGTATAATAAGAGAGAAGCTCGAACAACAAAGATACTTCTTATTGAGAATGTAAGAATACTGGCGGTAAAATGTGCTTACCGAGCAATTTATTGGTTTGGTAGTCTTATTTCTGAAGTGCTCTGCAACATGGCATTGATCACAGTGAAATAGCTTGTAGAAATCCTTCGGAAAACCAATTTCCTGGTCAAGAGCAGGCTTTGGTTTGTCATTCCAGCAAATATCATGATCACCTCTGAAAAGATTCAAGGTATATTCAGACGTACGACAACAGTTAGTACATTTGCCTTGAAAGAGCCATGAACCACCACTCGTACGTGGTGCGAAAACATGTGCGGATTGCAAGCAGCGCTATGAATATTCCAGAGAAATCTGACCGTAAAGCGCGGCAAGCAGAGTTTACAAGGTGAGTGCGACCTTGATAGTTTCTCAGGCGCTCTTTTTTCCTAGATACCCGCGCTGACTAGATTCGCTGCTACATGGGCTCGCTGTTATGCCGTTAAACAGTGGGGAGCATGCTATTCCCCCATAGCGGGGGTCAATCAAAAACGACGTTCCGATAATGCCTGCTTTTTGCTGTGTGGTGCCGCCGTGGGATGGTATTCTATCTCATAATTGGCTTGCATTGCACAGTGAGCCTCCCTCGCAAGCAAGAATCAAAACAGGAGAGAGTGTCTGCATCTGATTATGCACGATGAAGGTCCTGTCGTGCGCTGAAGTAACTTCTTTCCCCCGTTCCATTCTTTTCTGCATTTCTGGCAGCGTTTTCGCCAGGACGAGAGCACGCAACACACCTCTGTGACTTTGGTTGTCCTTGACTAATATAAAAACAATTTTCGATATTTGAGTCTTGTAAAAAATAACCAAGATCCTGGGATCATTCTCCACTTACTTGCCAAAGTGTTTCTTGATTTTTATGAAGTCTGGCTGGGGAGGGATTGTTTGCGCCATGTCATGGGAAACGTTTAAAGGTATTTGGAATATTGCCCCGTTTAACTCGTAAGCTAGTAATTTTTTTGAAATTTCTGTTTTTTAATCTAGAAAAGGACGACGACGAACTGTGTGCCTAGAGGTACGCTATTCGAGTATATAATGATAATTAAACTGTACGTACGCCCTGTTCTAAAGCCTTGCTGCATTCCTTTTTCTGGAAATGCTGAGTACAAACTAAGATCTATAATATTGTTACGCACAAGGAGGACCAGGATACTGCGCTAGTGTGGTACGAAAACCACGAGGACACACTGACGACGTGGGACGTTTTTATTGCAGAGCTGAAAGCGTGTTTCGGCGACTCGAGCGTCAAAAGGAAGCGGGCAGAGCAGACATTGTCTCAACGCGCGCAGCTTCTAGGTGAGACATGTACCACGTATATAGAAGATGTGCTGAAGCTCTGCAAGGTGGTCAATGATCAGATGTCAGAAGACGACAAAGTAGGGCATTTGCTGAAAGGCATAGCCGAAGATGAATATAATTTTCTCATCGGAAAAGAGCACCTGAGTTCGGTGTCCGACGTGATTCGGCATTGCCAAACTTTCGAACAGCAGAAAATGCGCAGGGTTGCTCCAAAGTTCGGCCGGCTCACAAATGTTACAACGGTTGCCAGCATCGACACGAGCACCTGCCCAGACCTGTCCTTGACGATTCGAGAGAATGTTCGCGAAGAACTTTTTCGCTATAGTGAACAGACGCATTCAGCAGTTGATCACCATTCTGTAAACGACCAACATTCGGTCTATGTGCCACGTGAAGCTGTGACTGCGCCGCCGCCTTCTACGACCCCTTGGCAATCGATGGTTAGTGCAGCAGGTGTTGAGTACAGCGCACTCCCACAGCCAAGGAGAGCACCACGGTTGCCAGCTCCTCGCCATGACCGACGCCCCCAGCGTCCGCCTTCTTCGCGACGCCCGGTCTATCCCTATGATATACGGAATGAACCGACCCACTCCGCCAGAGAAGACGATGTTCGATTCATCGACGAACAAAGAGAGTTTCGACCTCTCACAGCTTGCTACTCCTGTGGTGTACCAGGACATATTTCGCGATTTTGCAACCGTCGACGTGTAGCCCCACGGTACGGCTACCCACCACACTTTGCACGGCCATCCGAACGACTTCGCAATGACCCGCGAGCAACGTACTATGGCCCACCACAACACTTCACACGATCGTCTGATCGACCATACGACGACCCTAATGCAACACACCTACTGCCTCGCGACGACTACTGGACACGCAGCTTCCGGAACCACTCCCCTACAACTGACAGGAGCTTGACGCCTCCCCGCGTTCTCCTTCACCACGGCACCGCAACACGTCTCCTTTGCCACAGGAAAACTAGCAAGCGCGGCCGATGGAGGTGAGGTCGACGGAGACGTGGTAATATCAGAAATACCTCCTGTGTTGATGCTCAAGAACAAAGTACGTGTTTTTGTTGACGGTGTGCCTGTGATGGCTTTGGTGGATACGCGGGCGACCACTTCGGTCATGAGTGCGTGTTTTAAAGATACCTTGGGGCGAAAGGTTTTATTTAAGTGGAATCAAGCTGCGACGTTTTGCGGAGTGAGTGGTGAGGCACTGCATCCTGTTGGTGTGTGTCAAGCTAACGTATTTCTCGGAGGCCGCGTTATCTCAACGGAGTTCGTGATTATCCCGCACGCGACACTTGATGTTATTTTGGGTATGGACTTTTTGAAGGAGTGTGGTGCGACTGTCGACTGCCGCACAGGGACAATAGTCTTGAGTGATCACGTTCCGCCAGCACTTCTGGAAAACCCTGTGGATGGTGAGACGACATTGTGTGTCTGTGGCGACACTATCATACTACCGTTATCAACCGTTCGTGTACCTATTGGTTGCAACGACAGCTATTCCGCCAACTTTGATGTCAACGTAGAACCAGTGTACACCAACTGCATGAAAAAGAATGTGTTGATCCCACATTGCGTGGTGTCGATCAGACGTGGACGCGCTGGTTTATGGACTGTCAATTGCTCTACAGAACCCGTGATGTTACCAATGTTACCAGATGGTCTAAAGTTAGCCGTCGTGAGTGGCCAACCCGAGGCCTTACTGGCGACCGAGCTTAGAGATGCGCCGGAAGAGCATCGTAGTCACAGTTTCGAAACGGCTCTTCTGTCAATGGTGAATAAGTCGCTGAGCACAAATGAACGCCGAACTTTGGTCAATGTACTTTCGAAGCACGTCTCTGCATTCGACTTTGCGCAGAAAGACAAAGCGCCCCTAATCCCTGCTTCTCGGACATGTCACACTATCAACACGGATTTGGCCAATCCGATTAGACAAAAGCCATACCGTGTTTCGCCATCCGAGCGGCGGATTATTAATGAGCAGGTGAACGAAATGATTGAAAACGGTGTAATTCAAGAGTCGGTAAGTCCATGGGCAGCTCCAGTAATTCTCGTAAAAAAGAAAGACGGATCCTGGAGATTTTGCGTCGATTATCGCCGATTGAATGCTGTAACAAAAAAAAAAGACGTGTACCCACTTCTACGTATTGATGATGCCATAGACTGTCTGCATTCGGCCTCTTACTTTTCCTCTGTAGACGTAAGATCGGGCTACTGGCAAATTCCCATGCATCATGAAGATAAAGAAAAGACAGCCTTTGTAACCCCTGACGGCCTTTTTGAATTCAACGTGATGCCATTTGGGCTGTGCAACGCGCCGGCGACGTTCGAGCGATTTATGGACACTGTTATTCGTGGCTTGAAGTGGAGAATTTGCATGTGCAGAGACAGGCAGACACAGCGGAATCAGGGCGTAGATGAAATATATATAAACATTCTGGAAGAAATCTACAGGGGATCAACCGCTACCATAGTGCTTCATAAAAAAGCAACAGAATACCAATAAAGAAGGGTGTAAGGCAGGGGGACACAATCTCCCCAATGCTATTCACTGCGTGCTTACAGGATGTTTTCAGAAGCCTAGAATGGGAACAGTTAGGGATAAGAGTTAATGGAGAGTGCCTCAGTAACCTGCGCTTCGCCGATGACATTGCATTGCTGAGTAACTCAGGGGACGAATTGCAACTCATGATTACGGAGTTAGACAAGGAGAGCAGAAAGGTGGGTCTTAAAATTAGTCTGCAGAAAATGAAAGTAATGTACAACAACCTCGGAAAGGAGCAGCGCTTTGCGATAGGTAATAGTGCACTTGAAGTTGTAAAAGACTATGTCTACTTAGGGCAGGTAATAACCGCAGAGCCTAACCACGAGATTGAAGTAACCAGAAGAATAAGAATGGGGTGTAGCACATTCGGCAGGCACTCTCAAATTATGACAAGTAGATTGCCACTGTCCCTCAAGAGGAAGGTATATAACAGCTGTATCTTGCCGGTACTTAGCTACGGAGCAGAAACTTGGAGACTCACAAAGAGGGTTCACCTTAAATTGAGGACGACGCAGCGAGCAATGGAAAGAAAAATGGTAGGTGTAACCTTCAGAGACAAGAAGAGAGCAGAGTGGATTAGGGGACAAACGGGAGTTAAGGATATCATAGCTGCAATAAAGAAGAGGAAATGGACATGGGCCGGGCATGTAGCACGTAGACAGGATAACCGCTGGTCATTAAGGGTCACCAACTGGATTCCCAGAGAAGGGAAGCGGGGTAGGGGGAGACAGAAGGTTAGGTGGGCAGATGAGATTAAGAAGTTTGCGGGTATAAATTGGCAACAGCAAGCACAGGACCGGGTTAACTGGCGGAACATGGGAGAGGCCTTTGTCCTGCAGTGGACGTAGACAGGCTGATGATGATGATGATGATCTCGACGACGTCGTCATCTTTGGCCGCACCTTCAGCGAACACAATTCACGTCTGGATACTGTACTGACTTGCATAAGAAACGCTGGCTTTGTTCTTAACTCAAAGAAATGCCACTTCGAAGACCGACAAACCCTTGTTTTCGGGCACCTAGTCGATCAGGAGGGCATCCGTCCAGATCCCCAGAAGACAACAGCCGTTGAAGCATTCATTGTGCCGCACTCTGTGAAGGAGCTCCGCAGTTTTTTGGGGCTTTGCTCCTATTTTCGCCGCTTTATACCTAAATTTGCCGATGTCGCGTATCCGCTGACATGTTTGCTACGAAAAAATACTCCCTTCGAGTGGACTCCGGAGTGCGACTCCTCTTTTCGTCAACTGAAGTTCCTCCTGACGTCGCGGCCTGTTCTTCAACACTTCAACCCATCAGCTCCAACCGAACTGCACACAGATGCCAGCAGCATAGGAATTGGTGCCGTCCTAGTTCAACGCTATGGTAACAGCGAGCACGTGATTGCATACGCAAGTCGCTCCTTGAGTAGGCCCGAGCAGAATTACACTGTCACAGAACAAGAATGCCTCGCGGTAGTATTTGCGATTCAGCGGTTTCGGTCTAACCTATATGGACGCCCTTTACAGCCGTCACCGGCCACCACTCATTGTGTTGGCTCGTCAACCTTTGGGATCCTTGCGGCCGTCTGGCGCGCTGGGCACTTCGGCTCCAAGAGTATAACTTCATAGTCTCGTACAAAAGTGGTCGACGACACGCCGACGCAGATTGCCTTTCGCGCATGCCACTGAGCACTACAGAGTGTGCCGCCAATGACCTCGATCACCTCGTAGCTTCTGTCACCAAAGTTTCCCGACCTCAGTACTTTCAAAGATGAACAGCGAAAAGACACCAGGCTATCATCGCTTTGCACAGCTCCTACGGCATACCATTTGTGTGTACGCAACGGACTCCTATATAAGAAGAACTTTTCCAGCACTGGCGCAAGTTTTCTTCTGGTAGTGCCAGAAACCCTTCGGACAGCGATTTTAGGTGTAATGCACGACGATCCTACGTCCGGCCATTTAGGTTCTGCGCGGACGCTTTACCTTGCTAAGGAACGCTTTTATTGGCCAGGAATGCGACAGTCAGTCGAGGCGTATGTGGCCAGCTGCACACATTGTCAACGCCACAAACGCCCGTCTACTGCTCCGGCTGGTCTTCAACAGCCCTTGCCACCTCCAAGCACACCTTTCCAACAGGTGGGCATTGACTTCATGGGCCCTTTTTCAAAGTCGGCTAAGGGCAATCGCTGGATAATTGTATGTGTCGATTACCTCACGCGCTACTACGAGACGGCGGCCATACCAACCGCAACTGTCAGCGACGTCTCTGTGTTCCTGCTGCAGCACGTTATCCTCCGTCATGGCCCACCTCAGGTGATCATCAGTGATCGTGGGCGACAATTTACGGCAGACATAGTAGAAGAGCTGCTTCGATTGAGTGAGTCCCGCCTTCGTCACTCGTCGCCGTACCATCCGCCAACAAATTGGCTCACGGAGCGCACCAACCGAACAATTGTAAACATGCTCTCTATGTATGTGGCATCCGACCACAAGAACTGGGATGACGTGCTACCATTTATAACGTACGCGTTCAACACCGCTAAACACGAGACAACAGGCTATAAACCCTTTTTCTTGATGTACGCATGACCGCCAGGGCACACACTCGACACAGTTTTGCCATTCTTGGCGCACGAGAACCTCTCAGTCACCAAAATCCTCTGCCTTGCAGAAGAAGCGCGTCGTATTGCTCGTCAACGCACTTTGGCATCACAGGAGAAATCGAAGGTACGCTATGACGTCCGCCACCGGCCTTTAACTTACCGCCCAGGCGACCTAGTGTGGCTGTGGACTCCGGTACGAAGACGCGGGTTATGCCAAAAGATCTTGGCCACATACGACGGACCGTTTGTCGTTCTCGACAAAATCACGGAAGTCACATACACAATAGCTCGCCTCACGAGAAGTGGTAGAAGACCCGCTAAAACCCAAGCAGTCCAAGTCGCTCAACTGAAGTTGTACACACCAAGGTGAATCGGTTACCTCTCCCGGCGGGCTTCGTCTGCGAGGGGAGGAATGTTACTCATGCCTTGGAAGAAAACGAAGATGGGTGAACATGCTGGCTGCCCCAAGCTGGAGGAAGAAGGAAGACGACGACACTGCGATCATCGACCTGTTGGCCGCTCCGGCGCTTCTCTTCGTGAACAAAATAAACGGCCCTCTTCAGCCGTATACGTCCTGGTCCTCCTTGTGCGTAACAATATCACTAGAAAGGCATGTTCTGCGGCTGTCTTTCATTTGTTTTCATCAAATCTTCATATTCTTTTTTTTCAGTACCTTGCTCTTGTTATTAAAGGCTCCAAGAGATTTTCGTAGAGTCTCTTTTATCAAACCTTCATGTTTCTGTTCAGAACTGCCCCAACCCTGTGCTCGTTGCAACTTGACTTAGTCTTCGATGGTATTCATAAAAAATGCTAAGTTACTTCCAAAACGTGTTCTGGAGGACCTTCTTCAAGACTATAGTCATTTTACCCCTCACGTGGTGGTTTCTACGGACGCAGCGCAAAATATTCAGAAGGACGGAGTAGACAGTTTTTCTCGTCAGCTTAATCGGTGTTTTGCGCTCCGACTGCCTGAGTTCTCACCATTTTTTCTCGTAGAATCATTGCCGATTACAGTAGGCTTTAAACACTAACGTTTCGGCAATCAAAAGCTAATATTACCTTGAATGCATTGTCTGTTTGCACGCATTTAACGTCCACCAAGCAGTGTGCTCTTGTCAGGATATTTTGGTCTTTCCTACCGCGTAGTCTATGAGAAGTTTCGTTCATTTTGGATCGCCGGGCAGGCTAGAATTATACTAAATAAAACTGCTGACTCACTTGATTCGCCTTCCTTAAATTTCCCGGTGGTACAAGTAGTTGCAAGGTTTTCTTTTATTACTGCAGAATGATATTGACACGCTAGGTCTTGTTAAAAACAACAGAACAACACTCCTACAATTTGAAGATTTCAGACACTCGCAGTTCACATGGAATACCACAAATTACATTTCCCGTCAGCGTGAGTTAACCCTCACAAGCTTTCGCTGTAGAGTTTCTCAGTTATATTATTATCTTCACGAATCTAGATTCTCATTACCAAACCTATGTGCAGTTTGAAATAAACTGGAAGCCATAGATCGCTTCCTTCTTATATGCCGCCGTTTTGCCTCACCATGCTGATTGGTTCTCGGGGCGGGGGGGGGGGGGGGGGCAATTGGTATCCTGGGATCAACATGTAAAGGGGCCCTGAAGCACGTTTTTGAGTAACAATGAAGTTCATTCACTGGAAAAGCATATTGCCTCAAAAATTCAACGCCGCAAAAATTTTGAGAATCTGTACAGTACGAGCGGAGTTACGAAGATTTGCCACACGCTGCAATCGCATGCTTTCCTCTCTCGTCCCGACGAAAGCACTGGAAGCTAAGCAGGCAGAGATGGGAGGGGCAAACAAAAAAAACGTGACGCGTGCCTCGTGAGCTTGAGCACTTTTTTTTCTTCGAATATGTGGCCTTTTCAGTGCGATCGCGCGCCCACAAGTGGACAAGTGACGGCTTCTTGCGGTGATCTCTGCAACGACCGAGCGTGTCATGTTCAAACAAGCCAATGACTGATAGAGGGGCTTACTACGAGTGATTTTTCAGCTTATTGCGTGATTTGTCGAGAGAAGAGAAAGCAACTTTTAGCTGACTGATAATTTATTGTGAATTCCAGGCCACGTGCTGCACTATATTATTTGGCTCGCGTGTTGTCGGGACCCTCTACTACCAATCGGCAGCATTTCCTGACTATGCTCAAAAAGTATTGCAGCGCTCCTTAAAAAATTAAACTTTTTGTCGTTTGGAGCTAGTGAGTTGGGTGCGGGGCGCTGTGCTATTCTCTTTCAGGCGACCAGAAAGAGTTCTTCCTTTCAGAGTTCTTGCATGCAACCAAAAAGATACATTGCTAGAGGTACCGCCAGATGAAAACAGTTCTTCGTCCCACTTCTTCTATTTGCTATCTTTAAAATCTGGATTTTAAAATCATTTTGCCCTTATCACTTTTTGTATGTACCTTACCATCCATATTGTTCTTCTCTGAATTTTCAGGTTTAACAAGCATTGTTTTGTGTTTAATGTTTGTTATAACATACAGTGTAGCCAATCCCTCTTTTGGGCGTCAGCCAAGATTTTTAGGCGACAAGACAAGACATGAGTATCTATTGCTTTATTTAGCAATAGCATGTGCACGTCGGGAATTCTACATCAGTGTTCATCGGCGATGTACAGAGACAAGCTCTGATATCAGTCACGTTCAGCCAGTGGACGAGCCCCTAGAGCAACAGAGAGGACACTGATGTCTACTCACTGACTGGTGAGCGGCCATCTGACGATGACTTCAAAATCATAACCAACTGAAAGACAAAGATACGTAACACCAAAGCCTCTTCATTGCCGAACACACTGAACGAACGAGCACCGCGAGGGCCCGAAACCAACATCATCATTTTTGTCCCCACAGAGTTTAACAGTCTCATTAGGCGCCTCAAAAGGCAATTTGTTTCGGCGCTGCTCGAGGACCTGGTCCTAATAAAATCATTGACATCACAAAGAACCTGCGTATTACTGTCATGCTGATTGATGTTTCGCATGCCGCCGCCGCCCTGCATGTACTAAGAAATAAACGTCAAAGCGATGGATGAAATGAACGTCTGCTCCTACATCCCGGTGGGCTCCAACATTGTCAATGAGGTCATCTGCGACGATGACGCTGCCATTTCCAGCTCTGACTAGAGGAGCCTGCTCAAGTCAGCTAATGAAGCAAGCGTCATCACCAAGGTTGCTTGTTTGGGAACATCACGCTGCGTGAAAATAGACTTTAGAGGCAACTCTCTACCTTGGCACATAATGTTGGGCCACTCACCACACCCTGTAAGACCTTTTGTGCCGAAGCCACTGCAGTGTCACCACTGCATCAAGCTCAGTCACATGCGAAGTGCATGTGAGGGCAAGCGAGTATGTTCTTGCAGCCCTGATATCCATTCCGCGGACAATTGTCATGCTTATGTTCTGATGTTCTCAAGGGTTCAAATTGCGTTGGACTCCACGAAGCTTTCTCAAAAAAATATTGCCCCGCCCCCCAAAAAAATGCCCCCGCCTTCCTGAAAGGAATCGTGAGGAAACGCGAATGCATTTTAAACACCGAGATAGGGTACCGTTGCCGTCAGACATTCGCCTTCACCGACTTTTGTCATCGCCTTGAGAGGCGCCCAGTCAGGAACGTTCGACAGTAAGGAGCACATCTTCACTCTCTCGGACGGGAGAGTGGGTCGCAGGGAGGATAGAGAACGAATGGAGACAGAAGAAGCGGCGAAGCACTGCACTGTCATCGTACCTCATGGCCATAATGTCCACGCCTTATCAACACAAACGCTACACAAACGCTGGCAGCAGTCAGTCAGTCAGTCAAAGAATTTATTTGGTCCCGAGAAGACGAGAATGCCCCCGTCAGGGGGTACCATCTGGGGGCCCCACCCACGATACGCTGGCAGCACAAACGCTCCAAAAGACACCATTTTGCCATACATATTACTCCTTTCTAACTTCTTATCTTCCTTTCATCTTTACCTTCCCTTCCCCAAACGCGCTGAGCCGTCCCCTCCCCTCCTATGTGAGAGAGATAAGAGCGCCTTCTTTGCATGTTTTTCTTTCACCAAACCAATATCTGTCTTCTTTCACACATCAGTGATTTGAAAGATGTTGAGAATGCAATTTTGACTTATATATGATAAGATTGAAGTAAGCACAAACGAGACCCTAGAAATTATTTTCGACCGGTGCCTCAACCGATGCCGGTCCTAGGTGAAATAGAGAGAGAATTCATCTAACAGAAGAATACAGGCACTTTTTGTCTTTCCTCTTCCTACTGCATTACTCAATAAGTTCTTTAAAGCCGAATTTGATTTTTGGCACAAGTGCTTTTTTGCCATCCTTTGTTCACATACAAAGGTTTTGCCTGTCTGTTCAGTGCGATGGTTCTTTTGTAACCTGCTGCCACAAAAGCCTAGTCTGCTTATATATATATATATATATATATATATATATATATATATATATATATATATATATATATATATATATATATATATATATATATATATATATATATATATATATATATATATATATATATACATTCCAGTAGATCCTCCGTGGGCGGTCACAACGTGGTTTATTTCGACGTTTCGGCCTGGAGTCTGCCCTTCTTCAGGATTAAAGATACAGTTTGATATATATATATATATATATATATATATATATATATATATATATGTATATATATATATATACTTTTGATTTGGGCTTCCTGTTATGCCATGCCAAGGCTATGTCAACGACAAAGGTAAAAAACAAAGTGGACTTTACGATATAATATTGCAAAATCAAAGCAACAATATCTAAGAAATGGTCCGAGAAATTCCTACGAGCGTCCCCAAAAGCCATTTTATGCTGTTTTATGCATGTATTGAGTTTTCTACTGTCTCTCCTTAACATATTAGTTTAAGCCGCGTCAAGCCAAGTTGTCCTACCTTCTAGAGTTTCCATCTTCATCGCACTTACACAGAGTGTTCACGCAGCAAGAACCAAATATAAATAAAAAGTGATTGATCCCAAGTGCATTTAAACAAAATATATATTGACGTAACTTCACGCTGTTTATTGTATAATTATAGTGCGCGGAATAACCAAGGTACTTAAGATAGATTAGGCAGAATTTTTAGGATTCAATTTAGTGCTGAGTTGAATGTGTTTTGTTGCCTGGGGCATTCCAAAGCTAACGATGATAATAATGGTGTCGTAACGCGCATACCGGATGGTGATTTTTTGGTTGTGTTTAAAGGGGCTCTGTCACTCTTTTTGAAAAAGCGGTATAGTGCAGTCACTAAAACAGCTCGTTGCCTCCCGAAATTATCACCGCTAAAATTTCCAGAATCAGTGTATTAAGAGCGGCATTAGAAAGATTTATTGCTCTTTGCAATTACATTCTCTCTTTCGTCCCTATGAAAGCGCTGAAAGATAAGCAGGAAGAGATGGCACAGGCAAAAAAAATACACCACGGGCTTCTCATAACCTTGTGCACTTCTTTTTTTCGAAGGCGCGGTTGTTCAGGGCAATAGAATGTCAACACATGGACAAGTCATGGCCTCCCACGGTGGCCCTTGTAACGTCCGAGTGCGCCAGGCTCGAATAAGCCAATGGCTGATACTACAAAGTGTTGAGTGGCGTGACCATGCCTCGCCGCCTGATGCCTTCCACGTTGTCCATAGCAGCGGCGCTGCAGTCGAATAATAATAATAAAAGAGCCACGCGCCGTGCGCACGAACTGCTAAGCGTCTCGGCTTGTCCGGCGGCTTTTTTGATGCAGAGTTCTTCGTACCTGCTCATCATTCATGTTTAACCCATGATGTCGTAATCCTTGAAGTGTGAAACGCCAACCTACTGAGTTTGATCTTCAAAGAAGCTCTTTTGAGAGACCGAAAATTGTTTACCAAGGGTGTGTCTCATTCTGATTTCTTTGTCTTGACTCTTTCTTTGTTGGTTAAGTGTCTACAATATTCCGAATAACTGAACCAAATTATTGAAAGTAAGCAGCTCTTAGAAAGCTGTAAGATGAAAAAAATAGCATGTCAAACGCACGCAGAGCCAGGAGGTCATAAAGAGAGGGGAAAGGAAGGGAATCTTAACACCCTAAACTACGAATTTTTGTCATAATATAGGTTTTCAAGGTATTCTAAAATATTTACGTGCATTCACAGTCACCACCAATTGCCAAAGTTTGTCGTTCTGCTGCACCTCTTCCCCGCCCTCTCAAAAAAATTCCTTGGTAGCCCCGTGCCACGCGTGTACAGGTGGCGAAGCTGAATATAGCGTGTGCCTGTACAAGCGAGTATTGTAAATTTCCCCTTTTCGACAGTATGAGGTCTCTAAATTGGTTCATGTCTAACGTAAGCGGACGAGAAACGCAGAGCGTAAAAATAGTGGCTGTTCTAAGCGGATGGGACAAGCGAGTGACAGCGACAGTGAAGATGCTCATGCTTACTATCTCAGCAGTGAGGACTTTTCAGATGACGGTTTCCAACCTGTGCTGAGCCGTAAAGCGAAGAGGAGAAACATGAGGACATCCTCATCCTCAACTATTCAAACTGTAAGTGAAGCGCCAAAATCGAACACTAATACCATCCTGTTTCTGCCTGCACTTCCTACCGTCAGCATGAAACGCCTTAACAGACAGTCTGTGTCGAGGTCTCTGGAAACGCTCGTGCCAAATGAGATCACGGACGTAAGAGTGAACGCCAGAAAGAATATACTGGCTGCGGACGTTTTGCACGCAAGTGCGTTGGGCGTTCTGCGCAGTATAACTGACTTGGACGGCAACCAGGTGCGCTCTCATGTTCCCTTGGGATGTGATGTAGCAACCGGCGTGATCTACGACATAGATGTGGCTATTTCCAATAATGACTTACAATTTCTTGTCAAGTCAACAACTGATACTCCAATTGTTGATGTCACCCAGCTAGGCAAGTCTCGCTGTGTGAAGATTGCGTTTAAGAGCACATCACTCCCCTCTGATGTCAAGGTGGGGTACTTCAGACATGGTGTGCGGCCTCTCATTCCAAAGCCTCTCCAGTGCCGTAAATGCATGAAACTTGGTCATGTGAGCAGCGTCTGTGAGAATTCGGTGGTATGCCACCACTGCGCTGAGCCCCATGAAGCGGATAAGTGCGTCACAACTGTGAAGAAAGGCTCTAATTGCAATGGATCCCATAAAGCCACATCGAAGGACTGCCCGCGAATTCAGAAAGAAATTGCCATTTTGAAGGAGATGGTGCGCGATCACTCATCTCATCGAGAAGCCGCAGCTGAAGTCAGAAGGCGTCGTTCACGTCGACGGCGGTCTTCAAGGACGCCCGCTACCTCCTCGACACGTTTGCCAGATCCCTCATCAGTATCACCTCCTTTGCCTCCCAGACCACATGCCGTGGGAAAGGCTGTAAAGGACAAAGCCAGTCAGCATACCCTAACTGCGACAGAGTGGCCTGCACTTCAAAGGGAAGAAGCATCAAGCGAACCGAAGGAGTTTCATGACGGCCAGTCCGTGATCCCGGTTCGAGATCTTTCCAACCAGGACAGGCAAGTGACTGCAATCGTGCAATCATTAATTGCCACGAATCTCACGCTACTGAGCAGCATACAATCTCCGTCTGCTAAGGGTGCACTGCAAATACTGGATACACTCATTCCAGTTCTTGCTAACTTCGTATAAGCACAATGGCTCAACAAAACCTCATATTCCGCACTGAAGTTAAAAGTGCGTCGATTTTTTATTGGAATGCCAGAGGCATGAAGTCCCATGTCTCGAACTTTCGCCATTTTTTTCAAGCCAGTCAATTCCCTATACTTGTCATATGTGAACGAAACGAACCAACGCCTTTTAGATTATTTAGGTACTGAAGCTTTTTGTTCAGCTGCTGGCAAAGAACGAAGCTGAGTAATTGTTTATATCCGCATGAACTTTACTTATGTTTCACACCCAATAGTTTCAAATGACGATAATCAGCGCGTGTGTCTTCCTGTAAAAAAGAATGCAGTTTTGTTCACACTTATTGGTAGATATATATCTCTGTTATCGCTATTTGACTGCGACAGATTAAAAAACCTCGCAATGAGGACCGATGGGCCTTGGATCATCACCAGTGACCTAAACGCCCATCACATGCTTTGGGGGAGCACTAGGATGAATGCCAGGGGCCGGAACATTGTTACATTCGCTTCCGATTACGACCTTTCCATCATGAACGATGGTACCCCCACGTATCTGCGGGGTCTCACGTATGGCAGTTGCCTTGACCTGACATTGGTGTCATGGTGCTTCTCTCACAAAGTTAAATGGTTTTGCGATATTGAGACTCATGGGAGTAATCACATACCCACCTACGTGACGATCGATGGTATCATAAAAAATTTCTCTTCCGGTGTTGTAATTGGCACTGACTGGTCGATGTTTACATAGCGTGTTGAGGACGCTTGCCAAGAAGGCCTCGGCTGCAGCCTGGAAAATACTATAGCGGAAGCAATGCAAGCGTCCAAATGTAAATTACCATTTTCGTCTAAAATAACACAGTTTGACATCGAAGTGAAAAGATTACGAGCTATACGAAGGCGTGCTGAACGACGATACAGACGCACAAGATCAATTTACGATCTGAGGGAAGCAAGGCGGCTCCAGAAAAAGATTCAACGACGCATTTACAAGCTGGAGAGCGAACGCTGGAGAGAATTCTGCGAATCTCTAGACCCTCATAAACCGCTGTCACATATCTGGAGAACAGTTCGTGGTCTTCGCTCCTCTCCGCAACAACGGCACCCATTTAAAGCTTTGGCACTCCATCATGGAAAAACAGAACTCGAGGTGGCTGAAGAATTTTGCACGAGAGTTGCCGGGAATATTATGAACGAGAGCATCGACACCGTGATCGTTCCTGAGACGCGATTACCAGAAATGGACATTCCATTCACCATGGAAGAACTGGAAGGTGCTTTAGTCGCTTCTAAGCGCATGTCATCGCCAGGTCCTGATGATATTACTTATAGAGCGTTGGGACAACTTGGACAAAAAGCCAAAAAAGAACTTTTAACATGCTTCAACAACTCCTGGTTCAGCGGCAGTGTTCCCCTAGAATGGAAAATAAGTCGATTAATACCACATCTAAAATAAAAAAAATCACTGTTGGACTTGACAGCGTATCGCCTTATTGCTGTCGCAAGTTGCCTCGGAAAAATGATGGAAAGAATGGTTGTATTTTGTCTCGAGTGGTAGTTGGAACGATACAACAACTACCCTTTATGCATGGCAGGCTTCGATCGGGGCCGCTCTTCCATCGACTGTGTGCTTGACTTATCGACATTTGTTCAACAAGAAAAAAAGTCGCAAGCGCATATCAGTGGCACTCTTTCTTGACGTGAAGGGTGCATATGATAATGTAGCTCACGATGCCATCCTCACTTCTCTCGCAGCAATGGGCATTGGTGGACGAATGTTTCATTGGTAAAAGAATATATAACTGGCAGGTGTTTCTTTGTGCAAACATATGAGGGTACAACTGCTGAACATTACACCTACTGCGGAGTACCTCAGGGAGGTGTTTTAAGCCCCACATTGTTCAATGTTGCCCTCATTGGTCTTGTGAAGGTTCTGCCAAAGTCGGTGTGCCTATCCATATACGCCGATGATATTTGTCTCTGGAGTGCTGCAGTTACTCGCCTTCTGGTCCGTGCACGAATACAGCGGGCAGCAACCCTCACAACAGCCTACCTTCAGAAACAAGGCCTAGCTATATCAACTGTGAAGTGCGCGTTGATGGCGTTTACACGCAAACCATTGACGCCATACCCTGAATACATAAATGGACGGAGTGTCAATTATGCACGGACGCATCGTTTCCTGGGCATAATAATTGACAGAAGTCTTTCGTGGAGCCCACATTGTGCGTACTTGAAGAAGAGACTGCTATATGTTGTGCATATTATGAAATTCGTGTGCGGGAAAGCATGAGGAACTTCTGTGGCCTCCATGCTACAGCTGTACAGGGCCCTATTTCTGGGTCTATTGCGCTACAGCTTGCCAGTACTGACTAACACTTGCAAATCCAATGCTCATTCATTGGAGAGTTTGCAGGGTCAGGCACTGCGTATCTGCCTAGGACTGCCCCGATGCGCTTGTACTTATGCCACAATTATGCTTGCCAAAGACCATCCGGTCAGGACATATAGAGTTGTAGATTGCCTCAGAGCGCACATTCGACATGCTAGCTGTGTCCCCGACCACCACTTGGCCATTCTACCCTCAAGAAGACCACGTGCTACGTTTTCAGACGTCATAGCCAATCACCTAAACGGCATTCTATCAGGCTATACGCCAGCTGCGAGAATGGCATGTCTTTTGTGGTGCCTCGACTAGTCGCATCTAGAAATTCCGGGAATCAAAAAGAAAAGCAATCACTCCAGAGTAGCATTGAAGCAAGCAACACTGCTATTATTACTTGAGTTGTACTTAGACCGAACGCAGATATACACTGATGGGTCCGTCTCGTCCAGCAGCTCATCAGGTGCCGCTGTAATTCCGGCTGCAGCAATGACAATCAAGTTTAAGTTGTCGCGTATGACTACATCTACGGCATCAGAGCTTGCTGCAATAAGGGCTGCTTTACAATATCTCGTCCAAGAACGTCCAGGAAAATGGGTCATATTCTGTGATTCGAAGGCAGCGCTTCAGAGTTTGCAGTCTGCCATGCGTAGGAGGAGTCATGACCAATTGGTACAAGAAATAAACATTGCCATCATGAAGCTCTAGCACGAGGGCAAGATATTATATATCAATGGCTGCCTGGACATATCGGTATTACCGGAAATCAATTAGCCAATGATGCAGCCCGCTCAGCTCATGAAGAAACCCGTGTAGTCCCGATTCCTCTATCAAGGAATGATGCAGCAAGACAACTTTACCTGCTCTCTCGAGATCTCACACGCACATTCTGGTCGTCTACCAGCTTCCCAAGGTGTCAATTTTATGAACTGGATCCTTCGCTCAAGCTAAAGCTACCATCACAACTTTCCCGCTCCGATGCGACACTGTTATGCCGCCTTTGGTTGGGTGTTGCCTTTACAAAGGTGTACTCCTTTCGCATTGGTATGGCAGACACTCCTACATACGACTACTGCGGAGCTGAAGAGACCATCGAACACGTCTTGAGCAGCTGCGCTTGCTACGACACACAGCGATGCCAGCTCCGGATGTTTTTGAATCAACTTGACCCCGGACCATTTTGTGTGCACAGGATACTAGGACCTTGGGCATCTACCTCAGTTGCGCAGAAAGCAACTAAAGGACTGCTAATTTACCTAAAGTCAACAAACCTGAGCGACCACCTGTAGACAGTGTGTGCTCCCCGAGTGCGCTCGTGATTATGTTTAGCTTCTCATCTCTCTGCAACCTCTTTCCTCCCCTTTATTCCTTCCCCAGTGGGGGTAGCAAACCGGATGTGCGTCTGGTTAACCTCCCTGCCTTTTCCTTGCATCTTTATCTCTCTCTCTCTAAGGGGCACTGCGTGAATACTGTTAAGTTGTGAGTGAGTTGCACCCTATATATATATATATATATATGACGCTTCACAGGTGAATGTGTGGAAGGAAGATGAGGAAGTCAAGGGGTCAGAAGAATAAACTGGTGTTCTGATTGAGGCCATGTCTCATCCGTTACACTAAGTCGACAGGATCTACCGCAGCAACATCATGAGCCCACCAAAGAAGATCATCAGCCTGCCGAAATACACTAGAACTCAAGACGACGTCCCTGTTGACAAGTGGTTGCACCTCTTCGAAACAAAGGCGAGCAACATCAGCTGGTCCGAACGAGATGGCATCGACTGTATCAGCGTGTACCTGGAAGGTGAGGCATTCCGCTGGTACCTCACCGAGATTTCCGACGCAGAAGATACGTGGGAAGGCATCAAAGCAAGCATGATATCACAATTTTCTGCACCTGTTAGCGACCCTTTCCGCCAATTCATACACTGCAGGCTCAAAAGAGAACAGTGCATCAGGCACCACTATGAAGAGAAGACACACCCTGGTTGCCTCGAAGGCTTAAAGACGTTCACATAGTATCAGGATTGACCGATGATGTACCTGAAGAGATCGAAAGACGCCTCACTGGATTGACGCTCACCACCCCGGCCAAGTGGCTTGCTGCTGCGCTTCAAGCGGAAGACTCTGTCCAGAGAGATGCTTCCCAACACTCGTCAAAACGGCAGCTCATGCGTCGAGAGCTTCATTCTACGCGACCATGGCTCCCTGCAGGATCAATGCGCACCCCTCACAGTGAGTGCCCACATTGTGCATCCGCTGGTTTGCCGAATCAGTTTCACTGGCACAATCAGTGCCCTCGTCGTGAAATGGTGTCTGCTCTAATTGACCACCAGGGAAACGAAGAGGGCGGCCCAAAAGCTCATTAATACGTTTTGGTGCACTTGTGAATGGTCACATGGTGAACGCAATTCTGGATACAGGAGCGACTATTACCTGTATCAATGAAGTTGTGTTCAAAAAACTCAAGCTGCAGTTGCTCAAGGATTCATGCATTAGTGTCCAACAAGTCACCTCAACCACTAAAACGTTGGGCCGCGTGCACATACAGTTGGAAATAGGCAAGTTAAAGCGGGCAGTTCAAGCACACGTTCTACCAGGCATGAAGACTGAATTCTTGCTAGGCCTGGAGAACGACTCCTTTTTCAACCTGTCACTGCATTTAAACACGATGACTTTGCTTCAAGACAACAAAGCTTTAGAGAATCCCTTTCAAACACAAAAGTGTGTCTTCAGCGCCGATACGACCCCCACTCCAAGCCGTTGATGTTACGCACCTTCCACCATCGCAACAAGCTGCTTTGAGAGAGGTGCTTCAGAATTACGAAGACATTTTCTCAAAGTCTCAGATGGACTTCGGATGTATCGTGGATGAACGACACTGCATTGCCCTCACCAATAACGTACCTATCCACAGACCACCTTATCGATGCTCCCTGGCAGACAAAGAGGAAATTGTCAATCAAGTGGACTTACTTCTCAAGCAAGGTGTAGTGCGTCCATCTTTTTCCCCATACGTGGCTCCAGTCATTCTTGCAGAGAAAAAAGGTGAAGGACGCACACATTTATGCATTGATTATCGAAAGCTTAACTCTGTCACTGTGCCTGACTACCAACCTATTCCGCGTATAGACGATGTTTTAGACTACCTGGGAAAATTGAAATATTTTTCGACATTGGATATCACATGAGGCTATTGGCATGTCAAAATAAACCCAGAGGACATCCCAAAAACAGCTTTTGTCACGCCGAATGGCCATTATGAATGGCTTGTTATGCCTTTAGGTTTGAAAAATTCTCCTGCTACATTTGAAAGAGCTGTGAAATCAGTTATTAGAAAACATAACCTAAAGATTGCCGTTAATTATTTTGATGATATCGTAGTCTTCTTCGACACATTTACTGAGCACCTACAGCACTTCCAAGCTCTATTGCATGCCCTAAAAATGAAGAATATAAAACTTAAATTGAATAAATGCCATTTTGCCCAAGATTCTATTGAATATCTGGGTCACATAGTGTCGCACGGTACAGTGTCGCCTATACGAAGAAACATAGAAGCTGTATTGCGATTCCCAAGACCGAAATCCCCGAAAGAGCTTCAGCGTTTTTAGGCATCACCAACGTTTACCGCCAGTTTATACCGCACTTCAGTGACATAGTTTTCCCACTTACGAAGCTGTCGAAGAAGGACACACCATGGGAATGGGATTCCTTATGTGAACAAGCCTTTCAGAACATGAAATACTGTCTGACCGAAGAACCCATTTTACGAATTTTTTTGTGAGTAACCATGCATTCTTTATTGCGACGCATCTAACGTAGGCGTAGGTGCAGTTCTGAAGTAAAGAGATCATGATGGGAAAGAACACCCCGTTGCCTATCACTCGCGTAAGCTACCCACGCACGAATTAAATTATGCCATTACAGAGCTCGAATGCCTCGCTATAATTGACGCTGTTGACAAGTGGCACTGCTACTTATATGAACGACCATTCACAGTTGTCACCAATCATGCTGCTTTACAATGGCTCAGAAACATAAAAAACCCACATGGCCGGCTCTTTCGATGGTCTTTGAATCTGTCGATGTATGACGTTAACATTCGACATCAAAAAGGCAGCGAAAACATCTAGGCGGATGCATTTTCGCGAAGCCCTCTGGTTCAACTCCTTTCATTACCAGAACTTCAAACTTACCAGGATGACTGCCCTCACTGCAAGTACACAACGGAAAACGGGGTCACTATCTTGACACGTAAAGGAATTCGCAAAGTGTACGTTCCTCTCAAGCTTCGACTGGGCCTTCTGCAGAAAGCACACTGTCAGTTTGGACACGTCGTAGTAAAGAAAACTCTGGGCTTGTTGTCATCATGCTACTATTGGCCGCAAATTACCACAGACGTTTCATCCTACGTCCACCACTGTGACATATTTCAGCGTTGCAAGAAGCGGAAAACCAAGAAATTCGCATCTCTCGAGTCACTACCACCTGCAGAACAACCCTTTGATCTTTTAGCAATGAACACTATAGGTGGCTTTTCAAGATATGGCTCGACAAAAAGTTTATTCACTTGGCGATCGACCACGCTACGCGGTATGTCTGGGCGTTTCCCCACAAGAATGAAACTTGTGACGCATACATTTCGTGCATCACCGCCATCTTTGCAGCAGGAAAACCCAAGAAGTTCCTATCAGATCGTAGACCAGCTTTCAAAGCTGGAAAATTCAAGCAGTTTCTAAAACACAATGGTGTCCACCAATTGTTCACATCCTCCCAGCACCCTCAATGTAATGACATGAACGAGCGTACAAATCAGACTATTGTAACCTGGCTAAAGTGCAAAATGAATGAGCAGCCACAGAAGTCTTGGGTCAAACATCTTTCGGATGTCGTCGATGATTACAACAGAACCCCACATGAAGTAACACGATATCCACCATCGTACCTAATGTATGGAATTCCTTCATACGACACAATTTTAGACGCACCAATGGAGAGTGTACAAGAAGCAAGGAAAAGTGCAATCAAGAACACGCTCGCCTATCATGAGAAGAACAAGATAATCTACGAGAAAAAATTCCTACCACAAGATTGGTCCTCTACGAAACACCTTGGCACCCGAACAAAGGAAAACTCAGTTCCGTCATGGAAGGACCTTACACAATTCTTCGCAGAGTCTCTCCTGTGAACTATGAGATCGACCGATGCGTAGCTCCGTTAAGCAGAACTACTGACATTGTGCACGTCAACAAACTGCGTCGCTACTATTGTCCCAATAAGTTGACGCTCTCTCGGGGGGAGGGGGAAACGTGTGACGCTTCACAGGTGAATGTGTGGAAGGAAGATGAGGAAGACGAGGGGTCAGAATAAACTGGTGTTCTGACTGACGCCATGTCTCATCCGTTACACAGACACACACACACACACACACACACACACACACACACGCACACACACACATGTATATATATATATATATATATATATATATATATATATATATATACGCAATTTAAGCTGTATAATTGTATAGTGTACATACAAAGGGTAAATTTCTCAAATAAAAATGCACCACTGCCTCCCATATACTTCACACATCATAAAATAACAGCAACTACAATACAGAATATCCTCATAAATTTGCTGGCTTACAATGGCGTTACACCAATAGAATATTTGGAAAGCAGCTCAATTTAGGCTGTCGATACAAAATGAGAACTGGTTAAAATGAATTACAGCAGACGCTTTTTAATATGTTTAAGATAACCTTTTTCGCGTAGAGTTCATGACTCGGAGGTACACGCGTTTCTTCAGCTCGGCTCAGTGGCTCGGCCTCCTCGCATTATAAGCACTTGGAGATTGCGCGAAAGCACGTGGTAAAACAAGATAAGCCTTCCAGACAGCAATAATAATTATCTTCCACAAAAAGAACATAATAAAACTTTGTCGTCACCGATAGAAATGTTGTGACAACGTCGCTTATACTCGAGTTTCTCATGAAACAATCACGCGCATGTGGACTCATATGAGGACAATGCTCTGGATTTTGTAGAGACTGCTGCTTAAATGAGCATATGATTTCATTGCGGTTTTGATACTTCTCTTCACTTTGTAGTTTGCCAGTAGCCACTTACATTGTAGCGTAGCTCAAAGCATCGCTTGAATGAAAAGCTTGGCGGATCCGCGGAAATTCCAATTGTACATGTTTTTTTCTCTCTGTGTGTGTGTCTGGGTGGGTTGGCAGGCCGTTGAAACAATTAATGTCTCGACACAAGTTCGGCGTGCCTGCATATTCACTCGTACACCACTGCACGAAGCAGGTGTGCATACATTCATAAAGGCTCAGAAACGCATTAAACGTGCTAAAAACGACCAATTAGACGCTTTCACAGGCTACGGTACGTGTGCTCCTTTCAGACGCTCCTGAAAGCTACAGTACCATGTAACTACAGCACCGCCGCTACTGTCAACCACCGAAAAATGAGCCGAGATGCGGCATAGCCGCCTCATTTATTCCACTGCTCCCTTATATTACACTGTACTTGGGCCTAGGCAACAGTGGTTTTTGAGCCTGTAGCGCCAACTCACTAGAAAAGAAAAAAAAAGCGGTTTTGCCCGACATTGGAAATCCATTGAACATTCTAGGCCCCGTGCTGTGCTATAATATTTGACACATGTGCTCTCGGCGGCTTCGACTACCGATCAGCATCAGTTTCTGACCACGCTAAAGATGTTGCTCTGTGAATAAATTTCAGATGGCTTCGTTCACGCACTACCCTAGTGCAGCGATTCCATCTCTTGTCGCATGAGCGAAGACCTTGCGGAGTTCTCCCCACACAAGATAGCGGTTCCCATGGGTTTAATTACATTGCAGGAACTTTTTCACCTACTTGTCCATTCTACGCTGTATCTTTTCGTGTGACGTATGTGTGGCAACACTGTCGCTTTGCGCAGCAACAAACATCTGAGAGGTTTCTACGGCATTACTACTGCATTCTTATGACTTCATTCTTAAAGTATTTTGGTTTTATTGCTCCTCAAGGCCACAGGTTTGCTTGCACTTTCATGAGGCACTAGAACCTGCTTAAATGTACCTATTATAAAGAAAAGGGCAATCTGAAAATGCGCTATACCACTCTGTTGGTATTGCCTCTCACAGAGGTTATGACTTGGCCCACTTACTTGACACGGTAATAAAAGCTTCGAACTGACTCTCTGCTGCATTCAGACAAGTACGGTATGCGGCCGCCATTCAAGTTGGATGTCAAGTATTCCTCTTCTTCGTTTTTGCGACATTCACCCCATCTGCCATTATCTTTAGAGGCTCCTAACCTGTAAAAAGAAATAATAAACAGAGGTTTGTTGCTTATGGCTTAGACAAATTCCACAAAACATTTCTTTGAGTAAGACAACGTGCATAGCTTTATTATTTCGCTCTACGAATATTTCTACAGCGTAACGCACTGGTAAAAGTGTTGCAGTACCCCGTGGCCATTGCTGTGCTACGTTATTCATCATGCAAACGAGCCTTCCGGGTGCAGGAGACGCTAATTCACTCAATACCGGTCTACATGTACTAAGCTATGTACAATCACCATGACATCCCCAAATTCAGCAAGACATACAGACTTCTGTCACTTCACTCCCACTGAATCAGCTGAGCACTATGAAGGGCAAGTGCACTCGTTAATGCGATTTGGTTTTATTTTCATTTAGGGACCACCAATGCTGCACAAAAAGCTTCAGTGTATTATCTCTTTTGCTGTGCAAATCATACCTAAAGCCTGTCCAACTGGAGTGTTTAGGACATGGTCGTGTACTACCTCTGTGGGTACTTTAGCAGAAAACTAGGAAAGGTAACAAGATGCGAAGTCTGTCTCTGTCATTCTTCACAAGATTAGGCTCGCGCGCGCGGAGGGGGCACCTGAAAGAGGCGAGTGCCAGGTGTGCTCCGTATATTGACTTGAAAGGGAGGGAAACGCTTCAATGAACCTTGGCACACCCCCCTTTTAAACCCTGCGCACGCTTATGTTCACCGAGTACCCTTGACGAGTATGCAGCTCTGCCCAAAGCACTCGAAATACACCTCACTCAGTTACGTTTTTCAAAGAAGGCCGCCTACATCTTCCCTATGGAGCCCTTTTTTCACAGTAAGCGCTGTTGTGGAACCTTTGCTTGAGGTCTTTGTCGAAAACCCTGTAAGTGAGGACCTGTTTCGGATTGTGTTTTAAAGGTTGGAGCAGTCCCCAGTGTATTCTTTGCGAGTTACTACTCATACTTATGACGTGATGGCTAGAGTAGTCAAGTTTTTTTTGTGATGATAATGTTTCCGAGAAAAGCATTCAGGAACTACAGCTTTCTAAAAAGGTGTCAAACGCCAGAAAGAAAGTCAAGATGCTGCCGCACTCAGCCTCGCGCCCTTAACTCTTAGCCATCGAGCACAGCATGTTGTGTGAGCAGTGTAATACATGCGTGCTGTTTCTCGATAACATATTATTTTTTTGTAAATAGGAGAAAACATTTTAACTGCTTTTCTGGGGGATTTTGGTATCTCCAGTAAGTCAACTTGTCTGCATGAATAAGGAATTTTATAAGCTTTTGGGCCGCTTTTGGTTAAGGCAAGACAAAATTTTAGCGAAGTTCTTACAACTTCCACTCAAATTGAAGCGGAAGTTGTAACTACGCTGAAAATGCTCACTTAAAAATTCCTGAAATTATAGGATGAGCGCAGCTAAAATATATGCCGAATATTGATTCTAAAATTACCAATGACCGACGCATACAGACCACCTCGTGCACAAATATGATGCGGGAACATCGGTTGAAAGATTACTAAATGTTTATTGGGACTGCCTACCATTCTTCATCATTTTTTTGTTTTCTATCGCACTGAAAAGCACTCCATCTCAAGTTTCGAACTGGTTTCTCTCCTAAGTGAGTAAAAATTTTTCAAATAGATTTTTTTTATTTGTGTGTGGTCTTTACGGTTATGATGAATGGCCACAGCACTGGTTGGTAGATGTGATGACGAGTATAGTGCCGGTGACAGTCGAAAACTGACATACGAAGTTTTTTATGGCATCAGAAAGTTTTGTTTAATAAACGAGCAATGACAGTAGTGGTTGTTCAAAGCACGCAAAGTGTCAAAGTATTTAGCACTCTTCATCTACGTATTTTTTGTCAGCCTGAAACATTAC
This sequence comes from Rhipicephalus microplus, assembly GCF_043290135.1. Taxonomy (NCBI): domain Eukaryota; kingdom Metazoa; phylum Arthropoda; class Arachnida; order Ixodida; family Ixodidae; genus Rhipicephalus; species Rhipicephalus microplus. The sequence goes on along the minus strand of NC_134702.1, from coordinate 199,923,019 downwards.
CGTGGTCGAGTGGAAAAGTTGGTCTGTTCCAGCAACACTGGTACGGCGGCGTTGTGAAACGGGCTGTATATAGCGACTCCAGTCATATCAAGTGTGCTAACAAGCAGGAGATGTCCTTCAAGAAAGAACAGGAGGTCCCTGGTGTCTTTTGATTATCTTGTGTTGTGGGAATGTATATGTGATATGAGGGCCATAACAGACTACTGTATAGCTGAGCGTCGTGACACAATCTTCTTTTATGTAGAACCGTGGTGAATACTGGTGTGCGCTTTAGGCATGAGGACTCGCTCAATGCTACTTGATTACGTTGGGCTCATATTCATGGTTCAAACATTTCCCTAAGTCAGTCACTGCTATTCGCCAAAGGCATTTTTATGGAGCGATGCCGCTCTTTGACTAGCTTGTATAACATTGTCCCTCCGTACGAACGCGCCGCACGCTGCAGGTGTTGGTGCGGTGCTAAATAGGCCACATCACTGCTGCGCCTTGACATCCCGTCCTTCTTGCAGTGCGTGCTGATGTCACTTTCTTTCTCGCCTGCCGTGCGCTCGCCGCGGCGCCCGCAATGCCTCCCGCTACCGCCGCACGCACAGCCGACTCGTCGGTTCGCGGCAATAAACCAGACGCACGCCCGTCGGACGCAATAAAACATGTCTGTACGTGTCACCTACAAGACCTACGCCAGCCATCGCTTCAAACGAATTTTCCAGAGCTCACTGCAGCACCCACTTTAGCTTTTTTTACCCCGTGATGCCACCCGTGCGTAACGCTGCCACTTCTCATGCCTTAAGGTAGATGGCCCAAGATTTTAGTTTTATTTACTTTGTTTATTTTTCTGACAATACTACGTGTGTATACTCCGCGTCAAGATTCAGTGCTCGTCAAAATAAAAGGAGAAAAGAAACGACGGCAGCAAGACATAGGAGATAGTGGAAAACGAATTCACAGCCTGAAAACAGATTTCTTTATATTCATGTCACAGAAACGTGAATGCGGGATTATCACTCCACACAAAAATTACAAAAAAGACATTGTGGTGCGAATACATCAACTTTTGTAAGAGAGAGAGAGACAGAACTCTTTCGTTAAAAGAAGAGATTTTAGCCGACGTGTTTATGAGTATCGCTAGCTGTTTTCCTCCACTAACCCCCATTGTTGACTTCTATATGTAAAGATTAGTGTAGCGAACGGCCACGCCAGCACAGACTCCATTTATACTATACCTTCAAGTGGCTCTTTTAGTGCTCTGTGAAGGCTCTGGAAAGGCTATGTAAAAAAGAAACGACACATTCCTGTTAAAACAAGCGGGCTCTTACATGACAAGTAAGGAGCGGCATAACTTCCATACCTCCTTGTTCTAGCTGTACAACTTTAAAGCTCTTTAGTTGGCCGCTTTCAAGCACAGCCAGAGCGCTCTCTAACCACCAGCTGAACATGTAATTAACACAGCTTCAATGTGTAACTCAAGACGAAAAGGACTGTGCAACTTTTGCATTATGTGCCAGTTTTGCTTGAGATGAAAACAAACTCTATGTCTAGCGAAGGGGCGTAAGTAGAAATTTCTTTCAAGGGGAGGGGGGGCATTTTCTATTTTGCTGGAGGAGACTGGATGGCACAGGCTTGGTTTGCCACATCATGGCTGCGTTACTGTTCTAGGCGCTGTTTCTTCGCCACACTTCTGAAATTATTTAAAGCCTCTCTGTGCTACAGAAACAGAATTGAATTCCCCACTTCCTCATTATAGTACACCAAATTACGCAAATGGTCTTTTGAATGTCACCCACACTGCGTTGTACCGACAGTGACATGCATACAAAAAAAACAGTTTTGTGTATCTTGTTTACTCACATAAGGGCTATTTGAAGTGCTGTCTGGCGTACGCCGTTGAAATGGGCCCCATCGTCATGGATAATTCCCACAGTAGAGTTTCCGAAACAGATGGATCGACGATAAGACAGTCCTGCGAAAATATAGCTATGTGACATCTGTCATGTTAAACAAGTTACAGTCGTTATCAATACCACTGAAGACTTGTATTCTGCAGTTATTTGCCAGCGTACGTTGCTCGTTGAACCCATGAGCGCTCATGTGGCTCGCGTCCCATATTTTGGAAGCTTAAAAGTTTCCTATAAAGTGGCAGAGAGAGAACTCTAGGTCTAAGTCATGGGAATGCTCAAAAGATCACACTATGGTAATCACCTCAATGAAGGAGAACACATGCTCAAACACTCTTGTCGTCACTTTAAACGGGTGTGTGTATTGCAAGTTGGTCACCTTAAAAAATGTCATTCTATTACCACCACTTCAAGCAGTGCAGTAGGTCGCAATGCTCTTCAAGTCGTAAAAGAGTAGGTTTTTCTTAAAATAGGTAGTTACTGCGAACCGAACCGTAAGATCGAAATACCAAGAAGAATAAGAATAGGGTTGAGAACATCGGGCAAGCATTCTGAAATCATAACTGGTATATTACCACTATCGCTCAAGAGGAAATGTATAACAGCTTCACCCTGCTGGTAGTTACCTACGGAGCAGACGACTGCTGGCTTACAAAGAGTGCTCAGCATATATTGAGGATGAAACAGTGAATGATGAAAAGGAAATTGGTAGAGGTAACCTTGAGAGACAAGGACAACAGAGAGAACATTAGGGCAAGAATTGGACATGGACCGGGCACGTAGTGCGTAGGCAGGATAACCGCTGATCATTACGAGTAACAGATTTGATTCGCAGAGAAGGCAAGGGCGTGATGGGGGACACAGAAATTGAGGTGAGAAGATGAAATTAGGAAGTTATCGGGCATAAAGTGGCAGCAGCCAGCACAGGAACGAGTCAATTGGCGGAACATTGGAGCCTTTATCCTGCAGTGAGCATAGTCAGGCTGATGATAATGTTGATTATAACTTGTATCAGGTGCTGTTTCCTAATTATTTCTATATACTCAACCACGAGGGGGAACGAAAAATAAGACTAATGTTTTGCGTGCATTATTTGTATCAAATAGGTAGCCAGAAATTTCTTTTATTCCTAGCAACCCGTGGTCTACCCATACGGGCGCTTGCCAAAAGGTTCGGGTAGTGATTAGTTAGTATTCGATCCTAAGCTATCGTACAGCGTACACAATCAAGACGAGAAAATTGCACAGACGAGCGCTAACTTTTCTTTTCGAAAGTGCACGGTCGTAAATTCGTACGCGAGGTTATAAGCTCTCCCAGCCGAAACGCAATATAGCGGGAAGTGCATGCTTTGCATAGGCTTACGAGAAAACGTACAAATAGAACACAGCGATGCACAGCCACCAATAATAAAAGCTCTTCTCTAGCATGTTTTTTTATGGTGGGGTGGATAGAAGATTGTTATGAAGGGGGAGGGCACGAAGGTGGGGGAAAGGGCACGTTGCCCATTGTATGACCATTTGACGACCTATGCTCGTTGAGTGGTCGCGGAGCAAGTGTTTTCTGAAGTGAGACATGCGCAGGATTCCCCTGCAGGAGTGGGGGAGAAGTGCAGGTTCATTAAAGCACCCCATCTTTATTATGCCAGCGTAGGGGGCTGATTTCGAGAGCCCCCCCCTCCTGAGACGCAGCACCCTCCTCCCTGATATGTCAACGTAGACGGCCAACACTTCGCATCCATCTTACTCAGGTGACTAGTGAAGTATCCCTGCCCCCTCCCTGTCCTCATTGCGCACGCCTATGTCCGTAGTCATTAGGATATGAATTGCTTGCAGCTTCCGTTGTCGGTGTACTCATGGAGACCTTGCCCCACCACGGTGGTATAGTGGCTAACGTACTCGGCTGCCGACCCACAGGTCGTGGGATCAAATCCCGGCTACGGCGGCTGCATTTCCGATGGAGGCGGAAATGTTGTAGGCCCGTGTGCTCAGATTTGGGTGCACGTTAAAGAACCCCCGGTGGTCGATATTTCCGCAGCCCTCCACTACGGCGTCTCTCATAATCATATGGTGGTTTTGAGACGTTAAACCCCACAAATCAATCATCATGGGGAGCTTGATCCAAAAGCTAGCTAGATCTGTCATCCGGGCATAGGCGTCGGCAGAATGTTGTGTGCAAAGAAGTATTGCATCTTCGCAATACTTCTTTGGGGATGCAAAGAAGTATTGCATCTTCGCTGAGTAGAAAAAAGCACTGGAGTACCTTGGGTGGTAGACTAATGCTCTCGCTGCTTGAGGGGTGAAGAGCCCTTTTTGCACCCTCTGTTGACGCTCATGCATGCAGGCACTTTGGCGAGGTCATTCGGACAGAGAGTAAAAAGTATAAAACTGGGGTCTAGGAGGTCCAACATTTAGTAAACGAAAACATTATATACTGTAGTCACTATTTGAATGAGTTACTAAAAAGGCTGCTTTTGGGTTTAAGATGAAGTCAGTATTTAAACGTTCATTAGGCAATATTTGTTAATTACCGTGCTTGGCGGATCACAAATTATTCTGACGTGCTACATACAGCTAAGAACAATACTGTTCGAGCTTGAGACGCGTAGCACTCATTTTCAATTTTTCATTGCTTCATGTTTTTTAGCAGAAATACCCTGTAGAGGGTTTTGCCTGCTTTACGCCTAGCGAAGACGACAGCCTATGAGAGAATACGACAGCCTGACCCCTAACCCAGTGACACTGAGGAGACCGATTCCTATTCTATGTCGGAAGATGACACATCCGATGGCAGCTTTATACATGTCCGGGGTAAGAGGGCGAAGAGAAGGAGGGCGAATACAGCAGCATCAGCTCCTGCAAGCACAGCGACTGTGCAGTCAAGGCCTGCGCGCTGGCCGCACGTCATCATCTTCATGGCCGAAGATCCATCAAGCAACCTACGGCTTCTGAATTGGCAAGCCCTTTCCCTTGCTCTCGAATGTGCGGTGCCACATCAAATTAAAGACGTACGAGCAAACCCAAGGAAGAACATTCTCGCCATAGACGTGCACGATGTGAGTGCGCTAGGACAGCTGCAGCAAATGACTGAGCTAGGCGGCGTTAAAATGCACCCCTTTATCCCGATGGATGATAAATTAATTGCTGGCGTAGTTGATGACATCGACATTGCCATTCCTAATGCTAACTTGTCTACCCTCATCAAACCTGCAAACGAGGGAACTGTCATTACGCAAGTGCGGCGCCTTGGAAATACACGCTGCGTAAAAGTGTTTTTCAAGCGAGATTGCATACCGTCCCACGTTAAGTTGGACATTTCTGACATCCGGTTCGACCATTCATCCAAAAGCCACTTCAATGTCATCAGTGCTTCAAGCTAGGACACGTCAAGGGCGTATGCCCCAACTTACGGCTGTGTCCCTACTGCGCTGAACCTCATGCTGAAGACGCCTGTCGGGCGACTACTCCGATGTGCGCCAACTGCAGTGGTCCTCAGGCTGCCTCGTCGAAAGACTGTCCTCGAATTCAAAAGGAGCGCGTGGTTCTCACACAAATGGCCCGAGACAACTCGACACACAGGGAGGCAGCCGAAGTAGTCCGGCGTCGGCGTCGACGTCGGCATCATCGAAATTCTTCAAAAGAGGCACATTCCCGAGACGCTACTTCCCACTCTTTAGTGGTTCCATCCAGTAGCACCACGAAAGGGCCCACCACTTGTACAAAAGAAACAGAGAAGCCTCGTTCTCTGGAGTAATGGCCCACGCTCCCGACGCGCTCTTCTGCCAAGGAACCTCTGCAGGTTGTGGGCACACCAGAGCCGTCTCCAGCGATGGAAGATTTGCCTAAAACTGATTGTCAAGTGATCTCGGTACTGCATTCGCTCATAGAAGCCATCCGAGCAATATTAGTCGACATGAAGACACCATCTGCTCGAAGCGCACTTAGACTATTGGACGCCCTAAGCCCAGTGCTTGAATTTCTCAACTAGGAAGATGGCTACTCACACCTCATCATTTCGTAAAGAAGTCAAGGCTGCATGCGTGATCCAATGGATTGCCAGAAGACTAAAATCACGCCTTTCAGATTTTCGTCAGTTTGTGTTTACCAACGTGTTTCCATCATCGTCATTTGTGAACCCAATTAGTCGAAACCAATAAGACTGTCGTGGTACGAAGTTGTCAAGTCTTCAACGAACGGTGCGTGCAGCAAAATCATCGTTTTTGTTCGTCGTGAACTGATGTATGTTGTGCAATTAATTGCACCTCACGATGACAATCAGTATGTCTGCATCACTGTGAAAAAGAACAAACTCATGTTTACTCTTATAGGCGTTTATATATCACCGTCGTATAATCTCGATTCCAGGAGATTAGCGGATATTTTGAAAGTGTGTCCTGCACCATGGGTCATCTTAGGTGATTTCAATGCGCACAATCACGCTTGGGGAAGTACGCGAACAAACGCAAGAGGACGCAGGTTAGCAAACATCGCAAACAACTATGGCCTTACTCTCCTGAACGACGGCAGCCCCACTTTTCTTCGAGGGGTGACATACGGCAGCTGCGTCGACCTTGCCTTTGTCTCCAACTCCCTCGCGAGACACGTCAATTGATTTCCAGATGTTGAGACACGAGTAAGTAATCACATTCCAATCTACCTTAACATCAAAGGTTTGTCTAGTTAAGGTCCATGAACGACCATTCGAGAAGTTCAATGAACCAACTTCAAATATGACATGGAAGATGCTTGCAGCGATGGCCTACGATCTGGGTTAGAGCAAACAATTAAGAGCACAATGGAAAACGCAACTCACATGGTGACAATATCTTCCACACGAAACGACTTTGATATAAAGTTGGAGCGACTCCGAGCACTGCGACGCCGGGCGGAGCGTCGGTATCGGCGTGCAAAATCAATTCATTATCTTAGGGCAGCCAGGAGGATGCAAAAGAAAATTCGAGGTCGCATAAATAAATTAGCGTCGGAACGATGGACAACGTTTGCCCAGTCACTAGACTCTCACACATTTGGAAAGCGGTGCATGGTCTGCGTCACCCTACGGAACAGCGCTTTCCATTCAAAGCGCTCGCTCTATTTCAAAGGAGGCAAGACATCAATGTCGCAGAAGATTTCTGTGCGCAGATCGCCAACCAAGCCACTCATCCAGATTCTCCAGTGAAAGGTGACGTCCCCGTTCCCGTGACTGCCACATGGTCCTCCCTTTTACAATGGAGGAGCTCGAGGTGGCACTAGCTCTCTGCAGGCTTTCAACTTCTCCGGGCCCAGATGGTATTCCGTACCGAGCCTTGTGCAACCTTGGGGAAGGTGCAAGAAGAGAACTGTTGAGCCTCTACAACATCACGTGGCAGGATGGCAATGTTCCTGATGACTGGAAAGTAAGCCGCTTGTTACCCATCTTGAAGCAGGGCAAATCCCCACTCGAACTCACCTCATACCGCCCAATAGCACTGGCCAGCTGCGTAGGGAAGATAATGGAACGGATGATACTAGGCCGCCTGGAGTGGTATCTTGAATACTACAAAGTTTATCCGAATTAAATGGCTGTTTTCCGACGTGACCACTCTTCTATTGACAATGTCGTTCATCTAGTTTCGTACGTTGAGCAAGAAAGATCCCGTAAGCGACTATCTGCAGCTTTGTTTCTAGATGTGAAAGGCGCTTATAATATTGTACTACATGACGCCATTTTGGGTGCTCTTGCAGTCGTTGGCCTTGGTGGTCGAGTCTTTCGGTGGATTTCGAATTACCTCGCTGCAAGATCAATCTTTGTGGTAACAGAAGATGGCCCAACTACGAGACGCTATACTTCAAGGTGTGTTCCTCAAGGTGGAGTGCTTAGCCCGACGCTATTCAATCTTGCACTAATTGGCCTTGCTGAATACTTGCCAAGCACCATTAAAATCTCAATATACGCAGACAACATCTCTGTCTGGACTTCGGCAGTAACACGTCCTCAGATACGTTCCCGGCTTCAAAAAGCAGCAACTATGATTGCCAACTACTTGTTAAAACAAGGTCTCAGCATATCACCAGAAAAATGCGCGCTGGCGGTCTTCACTCGCAAAGCCGCGCTGGCGGCCTTCACTCGCAAAGCACTGACACCTTATGTCATCCTTATGTCATCTCAATCTGTGGGCGACCGATTTCTTACGCCAAAACACACTGGTTTCTGGGCATCATTATTGATAGGGACCTCTGTTGGAGTCCGCATGTGACCTATATGAAAAAGCGCCTGACCGCTATTTCCTATTTCCCAAATATTCAAGTTCCTGGCAGGAAAGACGTGGGGAATGTTAGCAGACGCAATGATGGAGCTCTGCAGAGCCCTGTTTCTCGGTTTCCTGAGATATAGCTTGCCCGTGCTTAGCAATACCTGCAAGACCAATGTTCGTGTTCTACAGGCAGTACAAGCCCAAGCGCTGAGAGTGTGCCTTTGTCTGCCCAGATGTACATCAACAGAGGCAACAATTGCAATTGCTGGTGACTATCTGATACAAACTCACATTGTTGTAGAAGTCCTAAGAACGCACATTAGACATTCCGCACGTGCTCCCTGTCATCACCTCGCACTGTTGCCTTCAGACAGGCGCCAAGCATCGTTCGCCAAAATGATTGTGAAATACAACGACAAACTTCCCTCGGGCTTCATTCCTGCATCTAAACCATCCATACCGCCTTGGTGTCTTATTCGACCCACAGTGCATCTTAGTGTACCAAGGATCCGGAGGAAATCTGAGCTCTCGTTGCCCGTGCTGAAACAACTGTCTCTTCTTCTTTTGCACGAGAAATATTCAGACAGCATACATGTATACACCGATGGTTCCACGAACCACTGGTGTTCGTCAGGGGAAGTAGTTGTCCCAGCAAGAGGTGTTACCATCAGCTTTAGGACTGACCACTCCACGGCGTCTACAGCAGCGGAACTAGCTGCTTTGCGCGCTGCACTTTGTGTTATCAATCGGGAACCACCGCAACAATGGTTGATTTTCAGCGACTCAAGGGCTGCCCTACAATTTTGGCTCTCAGCACTGCATCGCGGGCCATACGAACAGCTTGTTTGCAAAATTCAATGCCTTCTCCACACTTCACACGAGAAAGGGCATCATGTGACGCTTCAATGGCTGCCAAGCCACTGCGGCATCATAGGGAATGAACATGCCGATACTCCCGCGCGGGCAGCCCTTGAAGAAACACGAGAAGAAGCCATACCACTTTCGCGGACCGATGCTGCCAGTAATCTTCGACGACTTGCGCATGAAATCACCTTTTCACTATGGTGCCCACCAAGCATCGATACGAATCGTCAACACCACCTGTCCTCTTTGATGGCTCTCCGCATGCCCACTGGACTCGACCGAAGAGAAGCCACCCTTCTTCATCGCTTATGGCTAGGAGTGGCATTTACAAAATCTTTCTCCTTTGTCATGGGAATGGCCAACAACGCTCTCTGCGATGCCTGTCATTGCGAAGAGACGCTACACCACATCCTGTGTGACTGTCCGTTGTATGAAATCCAGAGACAGTCACTGGCGTCTGCTTTTGCGCGCATCGACAACAATCAAATGTGTGTGGACACTATTCTGTCAAGTGCCCGAGAAAAGACAATGCAACAGAAAGCGGAGAAAGCTCTGTTGAAATTCCTACGCGACACGGACTTGCACAAGCGACTGTAATAGCAATGTCACACACCACGAAAGACAAGACTGGACTATGACTGAGTGTGCGCGCGCGTGCTGCCGAATGTGCTGTGTTTCTCTCTTCCCTCTCTGCTCACTATCTTTCATCTCCCCCATCCCTCTCCCATGCGCAGGGTAGCAAACCGGCTGCCTATAGGCTGGTTAATCGCCCTGCCGTTCTTTTCCCACCATTTTTTTCTTCCTTCCTTCCTGACCCCTAAAAGATTTCCACACATCTAGGAGCCACTAATTTGCGGACATCAAGCTCTGTATGCGTGGGCAACAAACGTAATCGCCAATGCGATCACAAAACACTCAACCTTAGCCAATTGAAGACGTATACAGTGATGCAGTGGAGATCATACTTATCATGAAGGTGCACACTATTGACTTTGGCGCACTTTCAATCATATATGTAGGCGTCAACGTAGAGCACGTTCTAAGTGCCTTTAGTTTTTTTGTTCATTTTTTTTGCTCCTCTCACCTTTTGTTATGTCTCTCCGTGGTTATGTTTCTGGGGTTAGTGGTGATCAAAATGTGCCTTCGAACTAGTCTTGGTATTTCCTCCAGCAACTTGTCCAAGTTTGAGGTGTAGTAGAATATCCGCCTTTATCAATACCTCCATTACTATCTTCGTGTACCCGCCACAGCTAAGGCACTTAGCAGTTGAACCGCAGATTCCCGAATCAAATCCCGGCCGCAATAGCAGCATTACTATTGAGCCGAAAATGCTTGACACCCGTGTGCATAGACTTAGATACACGTTTAAAAACTGCAGGTAGTTCAAGTTTCCGAAGGGATCCACTACAGCGTCTCTCATGATCATATGGTGGTTTCGGGACGCTAAACCCCAACACTTTTATTATTATGAGTTCGTCTGGCTGAGATGGTTCCTCTGAGAGATTAATGTGGCTGTCTTCAGCTGGGCGTATGCGTTATGCACGCCAATCTCGAAAAGCCCGTTTCTTGGAGTGCCTATCGGTAAGCCTAATGCCGCCTTGTTAGCCCCTCTAATAATAGAGTCTACGCCCTTTCTCGATCTTGTTGAGTGTGCGTAAACAAGTGGAGCACCAGCGTCTCTCTCTGTTACGACTACCTCAGAATACGCACGATGCCTTTCACGAGCAGTAAAATAGTAACCCAGCTATGCTGGCTACGTGAGAGCTTCTTGCTCGTGAGCGATACGCATGACAGAAATATGAAGACCCAAATAAATCTCTTAACAGCGGGAGGCACCATAGACATCTGTAGAATTCAAACAGGGGTCTTTCCGATTGTATTGAGATCGCACAAAACTTTCCCTACAATGTCTGGGCGCAATTGTCTGGCATCACGACTCGCCGACGACCCTCTATCATATCTCGTAAAATTGCGTTTGGAGGACAAATAATTTCCTTAGCTTAAAGCGTAGGTATAGAATAGAAAATTTGTAAGAGCGATGGGAGAAACTCTTCCCTAGCTCGACTAGACAACGTCCGGCTGGCGGCACAAGCCAGCGGAACCTTGGACATGCTGACCTACCTAACTAGCGAAACCATTTCGCATTCCCCCAATGAAATATTTTTTTGATCAGCCGTACACACTGTTTTGCTTGTCTACTTGTCAGTGCTTGGAAATGGGTTACCAAGAGTACCGCGTTTGCCTACTTATCCCTGTCCATGCCGGTCGTGCTTGCGACTAAGATAACTGTTTCGACAAAGTGGCTTTTCTCTAAGAGGACCCATAGCGCTGCACACTTACTCTTCTTTTGCTGTCCCTGCTGTTGTGTTATGCTTTGAAGATATTCAAGCAAACAGTCCTAAATTATACATATTCATGATCAGACTAGTGAAACACGTGACCTGAGTCTTCAGCAAACTTTTGCAGAAACAATGCTGGCGGGAAAACTGGTACATACAGAGCATGCAACGTCAGGCCGCGACGAAACGAATAAAGGCAGCACACATACACAGCACTTGTGCAATGAGTTCGTACATTGCACTAACATAGCGCACACATACAAAGAACCTGGGAATACGAGAAGGGGGAAAAGGAAAGGAGAACAAAATGACTGGGAGGTTAGCCATATTACAGACCAGCCGGCTTCCATGTAAGTGACACAGGGATTACTACAATCTCTTAAGAAGGTGTCGGCAACCTGCGAGTTGCAGCCCGCCTGCGTGCAACCGTTTAGGTGGTATAGAATGTGGCTCTCAGCACGCTGTCTCAACTCTACCCTCTGCTCACCTCTCATATGAAGGCAAACATTGGTGTTATGACATAAATGGCTTTACACTTGTAACTTCTGTTTGTAAATTGGGACTTTTCGACATTTGTGTCGAAAATGAACGTCAATTAAATATTTGAATTGCTCTTTTTTTTACGTTCTTCTCGATTTGCTTATATTTTGGGCCATTTACTGCAACGCCACCTCTCCCCCCTCCACTCTGTCGTGCAGCTCTCGCCAAGTCGGCTTCAAGCAACTCAGCCCTCCATCTGAAAAAGTTGCTGAACCCCGTGAAGATCAAATAAGTAAAGACAGACATTTTAATTGTTTCTTACCATACCACTCCCCGGTCCTCCACGATTCTTTGATATCAAGCTGTAACCTGCATTGATGAAAATGATACGTCGTTAAGACTGCCGCGGTTTAGTCGAAAGAATAATTATGGTTACAGTGCGCAGAAAATTATAGATGACCTTATCTTACCACTCTGAGTTTATTCCCGGACACTGGCAAGTGATATTGTGATCTACAATCACAAGATACAAGTATGGCTTCGCGGCTAGTAGTGCTTAACGTGGAGAACCCATCTACTGGTGAATGTACTTCGCTCGTTTTTGTTAGATTACATATATCTGATAAGGAAATTTGCCATCATAGAGTCCTCAGACATAAAGCCATTATACCATCATTTTCATATTTATCATCTTAACTAAGCGCACTGGAGGCCAAAGGCCCCTTCCATGCTTCGCCTACGAACCCGGACCTGTGATTTATGCGGCCACTTTATATAAGCAAACTTGTCAAAAGAGCATTATTATATTGAAGCTCTTAATCTTATCTGCCCACTTTACTTTTGGTCTCCCTCTTACACTTTCACCTTCTCCAGGAATCAGTCAGTTACCTTTGATGGCCAGGGGTTATTCTGCCTACGTGAAACAGGCCCGGTCAATGCCCATTTCTTCTTCTTGATTTCATCTATAATGTACTTAACACCGGTTTTATCCATGTCGTACCCTGCTGTCTTCTTGTCTCTTCACGTCCCACCTACTATTTCCTTTCTATCAATGACTGCATCGTCCTAAATTCCAGTTGAATCCTTTTTGTAAGCCTCGAGGCTTTTCTGTGCATGTAAGCACTGGTAAGATGCACTTGTTATAACCTTCTTTTAAGAAATAGTGGTAGACTACCATTCATGATTTCAGAACACTCGCCGAATGGGCTTAATCTGATTCATATACTTCTAGATATTTCACTCTCATGTTTCGGTTTCGCGGTTACTACCGGTCCTAACCAGGCGAAACATTTTTACAAGGTCCAGTGTCTCGCCACCTATCGCACATCACTGTTGTCTGCCGAGACTGTGGCTCAATGCAACAGTTTTATGCATACTATTTCTTCTGCTTTCCGTATCAAGTTCAGTATTCATGATTTGTAATTCGTCCCCTGAGTTACTAATCAAAGTCATCAGCGAATCGCAAGTCACTAACATACTCTCCAGTAACTATTATTCCTAACTCTTTGCACTCAAGGGCCCTAAAAACCAGCAGTAAACACTCGGTGAATTTCATTAGAGAGATCGTGTCTCCCGGCATTACGCCTCTTTTTATCGCTGTTTTTTGTTTCACTTATGGAGTACTATAAGGATGTGGATCTATTGTAGAATTCTTCCAGTAGGTTCGTATAGGCTTCGTTGATACCCTGATTTTGCAGCGCCTGCATAAATGCTGATATATCGACCGAATATATTTTTTTCTCGTAATCCATGAAGGCTATGTATAAAGGTTAGTTTTATTCCGCCTTAAAACAGTTGCGCGGCTAATAACGATCTTCATTGCTCAACAAGATTAGTATTTCTGCGGTACACATTGCAGGAGGAATGTTCCCGGAATCTCGAGGCTCTCTTAAAGCTGAGGGACCATCGTGGTTAAAAAGGGTTTGTTTGATTTTAGGTAATTTGAACTACGTGCCCTATGGGCAGTCTTTTGCAAAAAAAAATATGTCTGATCCTTCTGTCACATAAAAACGGTATACCATGCACGTAAAATGTGCTTTCACACAAGTAGCTGAGCGTTTATTCTGCATTGTCTCGCCACAAATGTGAAGGAATTAATGCTAAGCAAGAAATGGTAATGTTACGCGAAAAATGGCAAGCAGCTTTAACCATCTAACTTTATGTTCCGTAAGAAATAGCGCATGGAAAGAACATGCACAATATGAGCTTGAACCAACAATTGTCATAGCTCGGCAATGAAAGCGCACTGCTGAAACGGAAAGAATAACGCTCGAAGCGAGCGCACAGGACGAGTGCGAACTAACACCAATTTTTGAAACGTCTTTATGTGAGTGGCACCGTCTTTATTAAAAGCGGGCGTTGCAGTAAGTGAAGTGACCTTCGTGCTCTGTCAGCCTTGCAGTGAGAGCACGAGACGTAACAACCACTGCCATGGCGAGAAAAGTCTGCACGCGTGGCCATCGTGCGGGTCCAGAAAACTTGTACCACCGTTTAAATGCGAAGCATTTCTTAGCGAACTTCGGCGACTTTGAGCGTATCTATCTATCTATCTATCTATCTATCTATCTATCTATCTATCTATCTATCTATCTATCTATCTATCTATCTATCTATCTATCTATCTATCCGCCTACTACTTTCAGCTATTCTGCCCATTCTGCCCATATCAGGACGACGACGAAGTTACTTAGTGATAGAACGCGTCTGTCACTACTAACTGTTTTTCGTCATATTTTCCACGATTCCTGGGACGCTCCCTGCGTCCCGCCTTGTGGCGATGGCAGCGGCGACTTCTACAGGCCCACGTGGTCAAATGTCAGCGCCCTCAAGCTCTTCTGTGGCTCAAGGCTCATGGTCCATCACCAGCGACGGCTCAAGAGATGCTCCTGCTCTCGTGCACATGGACGAAGAACGAACTGCTGGCCCGTCTGGCTACAGCTCAGCATTTGTAAGCTCCGCAAGGAAACGAGGCTCTTGGAGCAGCTCCAGTGAAGACACGGACATCTACTCAGTCGACGGCGACGACTCATCAGATGGCAGCTTCGTGTCTGTGATGAGCCGCAAGGCCAAAAGGAGGCTAATCAAGACGTCATCACCAGCAAGCACGTCAACCGTGAAGGCAAGGAATGAACGCTGGCCGCATACCATTCTCTTCATGCCCGTGGATCCTTCCGCCAGCCTTCGAAAATTGAACAGGCAAGCCATTTCTAATGTTCTTGAGGGAATAGCGCAGAATGAAATCAAAGAGGTCCGGCTGAACACACGTAAGAACGTTTTAGCCGTTGACACAACACATGCAGATACGCTGCAGAAGCTTCGAATGATGACAGAGTTTGGAGATGTCAAAGTACGAGCGGTCGTACCGATGACTGGAACCTGCACTGCAGGTGTCATTTACGACATTGACTTGGCAATCCCAAACACGGATCTACCCATTCTGATAAAACCAGCGTACGAAGGAGTGGTCATTAAGCATATAAGCCGCCTCGGGAACAGCCGCTGCGTTAAGCTAGTCTTTGAGGGCGACTCAATCCCTACGCACGTCAAGGTAGGACATTTCCGGCATGTGGTACGGCATTTTGTCCCAAAGCCGCTTCAGTGCCACAAGTGCTTCAAGATCGGTCATGTCAAGGGCGTCTGTACAAACTCCACCGTATGCCCCCGGTGCGCGGAGGCGCACACGGTAGACACCTGTTGTGCAACAACTTATAGGTGCGGCAATTGTCGAGGTACGCATGAGGCCACGTCTAAGGAATGCCCAAGACTCAAGAAAGAAATGGGTATCCTGAAAGAAATGGTCAGGGATAACTCAACCCATAGAGAAGCTTCACAGAAAATCCGGCGTCGACGTCGCCACCGACGGAAGCGCTCCAGTCATGGTGATATTCATGCACCACTTCGGTCTACACCACCATCAACATCTAGTAGAAAGCCAGAGAGTACAAGAAAACCTCCACCGGCGAAGCCTCTCTCCCCTGAAGACTGGCCGGTGCTTGCGAACGCACGGCCTTCCGAGCAGCCCTCCCGCTCTCTGCTCCCAGTGAAAGCCAATGCTGCTG
The DNA here is from genome assembly GCF_043290135.1 of Rhipicephalus microplus. Lineage (NCBI taxonomy): Eukaryota > Metazoa > Arthropoda > Arachnida > Ixodida > Ixodidae > Rhipicephalus > Rhipicephalus microplus. The sequence continues at coordinate 199,907,154 of NC_134702.1, read as the reverse complement.
ATGACGAGGCTCCAAATGCAGATCGTCAAATTATTCCTATGCTGCGATCCATTGTGAGTGTCATCAGAAGTGTTCTGACAAGCATCGACACGCCAACTGCTAGGAGTGGCCTACAGGTGCTGGACGCGTGGAGTCCGGTCCTTGCAAGCCTCCAGTAAAGCCATGGCCGACAATAACAAGTCGTTCCGTCAGGAGGTCAGAGAAGCGTCCATCTTTCAGTGGAACGCAAGAGGTCTGAGATCTCGCATATCTGATTTTCGCCAGTTTGTTCATCTGCACCGATTTCCCATCATGATTATATGTGAACCGAAATTATCGCACCCAATCAGATTATCCGGCTACGAGTCATTTTTCTCTTCAAGTGACATCGAAAGTAGCAAAGTTGTTGTATTTATTCGCCGGGAGCTTACTTACGTCGTCCAGCCAGTGCAACCTCACGACAGCAATCAGTATGTGTGCTTGTCTGTTAAAAAAGGAAAAGTGACATTCGCACTTCTAGGCGTGTATATATCCCCATCAGGTCATTTCGACGCCAACAAACTAGACGGCATATTAAGGGCACATCCGGGTCCGTGGGTTATCACCGGGGATTTCAATGCGCATCATCCCATCTGGGGAAGCTCAAGGCTTAATTCAACGGGACGACGTCTAGCATCATTGGTATCCAGCCATGGTCTCGTCCTTCTGAATGATGCCAGTCCTACGTTTTTACGAGGCACTACATATAGCAGCTGCCTTGATTTGTCTTTTGTTTCACGCCGATTTGCTACACGGGTAAAGTGGTTTTTGGACATTGAAACACACGGAAGCGACCACATCCCCACTTACCTGAAGATCAAAGGTATTTCGAACACGTACTCCTCTACCACAACACAAAGAATAGATTGGAGTGTGTTCAAGACTCAACTTGAGGATGCTTGTGAAGAAGGCCTGTCCAATGGTCTTCAGCTAGCTATTAAGGAAACTGCACATGCGACTACGCGCACAATAATACGCTCTTCGAAGTACTCTGAATATGACCTCGAGCTGGAGCGACTTCGTGCGATACGCCGTCGTGCCGAAAGACGATACCGACGCACCAATTCCACAGACGATCTACGGACAGCCCGGCGCATCCAAAAGAAGATACAACGGCGCCTTGACAAATTAGACACCCAACGATGGAGGAAACTTTGTGCGTCGCTAGATCCTCATAAACCGCTGTCTCAGATATGGAGAATTGTGCGAGGCCTACGTTCTGTTCCAGAGCAGCGTTTTCCCTTCAAAGCCCTTGCACTTTTTCATCGCCGGCATGAAATTGAGGTAGCAGAAGATTTCTGCGCTATGACCGTGGGCCAGACAGCGTACACAAGCCTACATACAGTGAATCAAATCCCTCACTCACGGGACCCACGCATGGATCTACCGTTTACATCACAGGAGCTCGATGCGGCGCTCGTCTTATGTAATAAGTCGTCGTCAACTGGCCCGGATGACATCTCATACAAGATGCTGTTCAACCTTGGTAAACGGGCACGAGAAACACTCCTTAACATCTTCAACGATTCTTGGCAAGCTGGCGTCGTTCCGCAAGATTGGAAGATTAGCCGCTTGGTACCGATCCTTAAGCCTGGCAAATCTCCCCTGGACATTGCCTCTTACCGACCGATCGCACTCTCAAGTTGCGTAGGAAAGGTAATGGAGAGAATGATCTTGGCCAGGCTTGAATGGTACCTGGAATACTATGAGATATATCCGAACGCCATGGCTGGTTTTCGCCGTCACCGATGTTCGATCGACAATGTTATAGATCTCGTCACATATGTCCAGCAACAAAAGGCAGGTAAACGACTATCTGCAGCCATGTTCCTTGACGTAAAAGGAGCATACGACAACGTTCTACATGACGCCATCCTTGAAGCCATTGAGTCAGTGGGCCTAGGCGGACAACTGTATCGTTGGACACGCAGCTATTTACAAGGGCGGACCTTGTTTGTGAACACTGCAGATGGTCCAACTTCCCAACACCCAACGCATCGTGGAGTCCCGCAAGGTGGCGTCTTGAGTCCAACCCTCTTCAACCTCGTTCTCATTGGACTTATAGAACGATTACCAAGTGTGATCAAGTTATCCGTGTACGCTGACGACATCTGCGTCTGGACATCTGGCGTGACAAGGCCTCAGGTACGCGCAAGACTTCAGAAAGCTGTGACGTTGGTATCATTGTACCTCAAGGACCAGGGTCTGAAAATCTCGCCAGCGAAATGTGCATTGATTGCTTTTAGTCGAAAGCCAATGAGACCATACGCTATATCAATCGATGGCCAAGTCATACCGTATGTCAAGACGCACAGATTTCTAGGCGTATTCATTGATAGAGACCTCTGCTGGGGCCCACATGTGGCCCACTTGAAGAAGAGGCTAACAGAAATTGCTAACTTAATCAGGTATCTCGGAGGAAAAACCTGGGGGACTTCAGTACATGCAATGATGCAATTGTACAAGACGCTTTTTCTTGGCTATTTGCGCTACAGTTTGCCTGTGTTGACCAACACCTGTAGAACCAACATTCGGACTCTCGAAAGTATCCAGGCCATGGCTCTGCGAGTTTGTCTGGGGCTACCGCGATGTTCATCATCAGCTGAGACAATCGAGATCGCTAATGACTACCCGCTGAAGACGCATATCATGATGGAAGTGCTCAGAGCACACGTAAGGCATCTTACTCGTGCCCCTGCCCATCATCTAGCTTCACTGCCAGAAGCCCGACCACGTGCCTCATTCTGCCAGACAGTCTTGTCATATCGCACACACATTCCTGCGGGATATACAACTCCATCGAGGATTTCAACTCCCCCATGGAGTATGACCTGTGCACATGTTGAACTCACGGTTCCAGGCATAGGGTCAAAAGCCCGGCTCTCGTCTCCAGCGCTAAAGCAGCTTTCCCTTCTCTTGTTATATGAAAAATACAGTGACCATACTCATCTGTATACTGACGCTTCAACTAAAGTGGATGGGTCTGCAGGGTCGGTGATCTTTCCTGCAACAGCGACAACGGTGAAGTTTCGTTTATCCCACCAGACATCATCGACAGCTGCGGAACTTGCTGCTCTACGTAGCGCAATTGAAGTCATTAAACACCAAGAAGCCAAGAAATGGAGCGTGTTCACGGACTCTAAGGCAGCACTACAGTGTTTGACATTCGCCTTACGCCGGGGACCTCATGAACAACTAGTGCTGGAAATTAGAGAGCTGCTTCACCACCTCTTCGACGAAGGACACAGAATCACGTTTCAGTGGATTCCAAGTCACTGCGGCATATTGGGCAACGAACATGCCGATGCAGCTGCCCGATCAGCACACGAAAATGGTGAAGAAAAATCTATACCATTTTCAAGGACTGATGCTGCAATGACCATCCGAAAAATCGCTAATGCAGAATTAAAATCCCTGTGGAACACCGAGTGCTTACGGCACACGCGACTGCGTAGACTGGACGCGTCTCGTCGACTCCGGCCTCCGTCTGGACTCTCCCGACTCGAGACAACGGTGCTTTGCCGACTATGGCTTGGTGTCGCCTTCACCAAAGCTTTCGCCTACCGAATCGGCATGGAAGACAGTGCTGCTTGCGGTCATTGCGGCAGCGATGAAACTATAGAGCACGTTCTCTGTCACTGCCCTCATTACAGCGTTCAAAGACGGCAACTAGCTGCTGCGTTAACTCGCCTTGACGACAGACCTTTGTCTGAACAATCAGTGCTGGAAAGAAGACATGATTTGTGTGCTCACAGAAAATCAGTGAAGGCCCTACTGAACTTTTTGCGTGGCAGCGGCCTATTGTATAGACTGTAGCACCCCAGCTCCCCCCCCCCCTTTTTTTTTCGCGCGCGTCTATTTCCCTCTTCGCTTTCTTTCCAATCTTTCTTCCCCATTCCCCCTTCCCCTAGTGCAGGGTAGCAAACCGGATGCTCCATTATCTGGTTAACCTCCCTGCCTTTCCCTCATTTTATTCTCTCTCTCTCTCTCTCTGCCCATATCGATAACGGTATCGACACAAAACTTGGTATGGCATATCATGACTGTATTAAGAAAATATTTGATTGGTTACATCATGAAAAGCATGACATTTATGTCTTGTAACAACATTACTACTTTCCACGCCCATAATGCGCTCGCCGCCATTTTGATAGCGTCACATATAACAAATTTGGTATTACGGTATGTGAATGGATGACGAAGGTATGTGACTGGTGCAAAGATGATAATCATGAGATGCTTGTCAGTAACAACATGACTACATGCGCCGGCGGCTGTTTCGCCAGCTTCACTTATACCAAATTTGGTATTACGGGACATGAATGGATGATGAAAGTATGATACTGCTGCAAACTTGGCCCCGCCGCGGTGGTCTAGTGGCTAAGGTACTCGGCTGCTGACCCGCAGGGCGCGGGTTCGAATCCCGGCTGCGGCGGCTGCATTTCCGATGGAGGCGGAAATGTTGTAGGCCCGTGTGCTCAGATTTGGGTGCACGTTAAAGAACCCCAGGTGGTCTAAATTTCCGGAGCCCTCCACTACGGCGTCTCTCATAATCATATAGTGGTTTTGGGACGTTAAACCCCACATATCAATCAATGCTGCAAACTTGGTAAACATCAGACGCGTGTCATGTAACAACATGACGACATGCTACGCTCATGATGCCCTCGCGGCCGCTTCACTAGCTTAACATGTACCAATCTCAATATTACGCAACGCGAATTGACGACATAGGTAAATGACACATCCAAACGTGATAATCACAACATGCGCGTCATGTAACAACATGAGTACATGCGACACTCATGATGCACTCGCGGTCATTTCGCTAGCTTCACATGTGCCAAACTAGGTATTACACGACGCCAATTGATGAAGGTATGTGACTGGTGCAAACATAATAATCATGAGATGCGTGTCATGTGAGAGCATGACTACATGTCATAGTCAAGACGCCAATACTCTTCGACATGACGTGGTGCGCGTGCTCGCCGGCGTTCATTTTTAGCGTCAGGCCGGCGTTGCCACACAAGGTGGCGGTCCTGCCATATACTCGTAGTCGCGCGCGCCGCGCTGCGTTGCTTTGACGCATGCGCAGTTTAGCGCGTCCAGCGCACCTCCATCACGAAAAAGACGGAGACGCAGTGTTGTCTGGGTAACGCATCAGCGCGAAATGCAGCATGTCGCATATGTCCCCGGTTGCCACCAGGCCGCGCCTACGGACACTGGTCACGCCTGGCGTCAGACCATAAGTGCTCACGTTTTGCTAACGTAGCGTTGCTGTGCCCATCGTGCGCGCGCGTCAACGCTACATTGTAGTATATTGGGCCATTCATAGTGCGCTCGCGGCCGTTTTTCTAGCTCCACATATGCTGAATTCGGTGTTACGTGACGTTAATAAATGACAATATATATATACTGGTGCAAACATGATAATTCTGACACGCGTGTCATGTAGGAACATGATGACATACGACGCTCATAGCACGCTCGCGTCCGTTTTGCTTGCTCCAAATATACTTAATTTGGTATCACGTTATGTGAATAGGTGACGAATGTAAACAATGCATCCAAACATGATAATCATGACATGGAAGTCATGTACGGCATCAATTATCTCCACTTCGTCACGTCGTGCTGATTTCAAAGTGACATATCGATATTTCTCATTCATGCTTCGGATATCATCGATTCCCACTGTAATTGAGATCTGCCAATTATTCAAAGTGCGCTCATCTATAGTTACTCTATATGCTACTATATGCTAATATACTACCTTTAGGTTGCATACACAGTAGCTCTATGCTCTCCGAGCCTATTGTACCATCTCACTGATCATGATGGAAAGACGCTGAACCCAATGGACTCGGTATACTGCCAACAATAAATAGTGCATACAAATAACTCGCCAATAAAACGCGGCAGAACGTGTTCTATGTTACCTAGTGGTTCGCGCAGCGCGTTCAGGAGCGAAGGGCCGTTGGCTTGACTCTTGGTTCAGGCGCGAAGGGCCGTTGGCTTGGCGCTGGATTGTTATTTCTTCGAGTTTTTTCTTGGTCATCTGTTAGCGTATATTTTACAGCTTCGTATTTCTTATGGGCATTCTTTAGAGTAGCTGTGCTGAGCCACAGTATATCCACGGGTTGAATGATGGAGAGTGGGGCGAAGCAGGGTACGCACCCCGATACCGCGCCGCTTTGGCCTCCTGTTGTCGTATACTGCAGGGTCCTCGTGGTGGCACCGCGCAGCTTCGCGCCGCGCTTCTACCTCGCGTGCCCGCACATCGGGGTCCCTTCTTCGAGCGCGATACACCGGCACCCTGCACGCAGGCCGCTCAGCAGCCTTGTCCATCTTTCGTCGCCGAGCCTCTGAATGCGCGCGCATGCGAAGATCGCGCTATTAAATGCGAAGCCTTTTTTAGCGAACTATTGTGACTTTAGCAAACGTCGGTAACTTTGGTGAACCATAGAGTTTCCCAAAATTAACTAGAGGGCGCTCTGGCGCTGCGACCATTCAGCAACCATAGGAATGATGGCTAGTACACACATTTGCCTAGTTTTCGTACTTGCGGGCGGCGAATCGTACTTGTGCCTTCGTTTATTACTGGTTACGGTTTTGTTTTGAAAGAAAGAACAAACCCTTTTTAACTTAGGGACTCGATTCGAAATAGTAAGCTTAAAAGAATAAGGTTGTAAAACGCTGGTTGTGAAACCAGCGTTTCACAATAAGGTTGTGCAACAGTTAACATTTTTAAATTTATGTTTTCGTGAAAAAACAGCTCCAAGCCACACGAACACACACGGAGCCAGAAGCAGGCCTGAAGTACGAAAATTGAACAAATGCTTGTACTATCCATCATTCGCATGCTCGCTGAAGCGCCGTGTGTTGCAACTCTCATAGACACTAGCACGAGAGTTCCCTCTAGTAAGTATTGTGGGAAACTATATGCGGTGACCGTCACCGCCATGTTTTGTATGATTTCCAATACAATAATTTCGCTGCACGCATCCAACGTTCGATGCCGCCCCGGCAAAAGCGTGCGAACGCTGACAAACGTATTGAAGCAGAAAGAGGACGAGCTGATCACCATCGCATGAACAGCCCATGTGGTGACATGTGGCGAGGCTGATGGCTCCTTATGCAAAGCAGAAATGTCCTGTGGCCGTCCTTCTTCCAGAACGCCCGTCTCGAGCGGCCGTATTCGCCTAAATGACCGTTTTTCAGAATTACGCTCAGTCAGGTCCAACAGAGTCGACTGCAAGCTCACGCCGTTTAAGATCCAATTTGTTTCTATCGCCTTCACTACTTCATCCTTGCGGTGTATCTGGGACTTTTTCAGCATCCTGAACTCTACTTGGTTTCTGAAACAGTGGTAGCATAGAGAAATAAAAAAAGGTTAAGAGTTGACACTCCCGTAGACCCCAGTGGCCCAATCGACCCTAGAACACCTGGTGGTTGGTGAGAGCAAGTGGCGTGCGCTTCCTGTTTCGGTTTCACTTGCGCAAATTTTGAATTACTTTGCGTAACCGACGTTTGGCTATGACGAAAGTTCATGATTGCAGACCACTTTTCATCGCCCAAATGGATAGTTTTTGTAGGTCGTTTTGATTCAGCGATTCCCTGTTTTGTTTTGTTCAGTGGTTCGTGTGAATTGGTCATGACGTAATTTTTATTTCGATTAAGCTATAATAAAAAGAGATGCAGGTAATGATAATTCACTACAGTTTTATTCATCGCGCTTGTGGTTTTCTTTTGGAACAAGTGATCAATGTATATATGAGTCAAATAGACAGAGTATCCGCCTGTCTTCAGGCGGATACTCTGTCTATTTGACTCATTCAAAGGCAAGGTAGTCTGAGAATATGAAAAGCACAATATGACAAAGGTATACAACAAATGCATCTCGCCTTAAAAATAAATTGTAACAAATATTGTAACAAATACAAAGAGAACACAGACAACGCACAAATCGCTAGAATTGGCAGAAGCCGAGAAGCTGGTGAAGTATGACACACCGGGCCATTGGGTAAGTAAGGATCTATGGCAAAAACACAGCACGCAATGCTGATGAAGAAGAAAGAAGTGACATATACACAGCAATGAAGTCGCGAATCACGCCTAGTGTTAACCGAAATAATGCATAGAAATAAAGAGCGCACAGAAACCACACGACACAATAAAGCAGAAAGGCAAAGCTGCAGTCTGCTGGCTGTGCTTAAAAACAGCTAGCCCAAAATGAAAAAAAAACAGACTTGATGCCTGCTTGTCCTCAGAACGGTAGGGCTTTGCAGCTTGCTCACTACGTGAAAGTCAAACTTTATGCTACAACACTGGCAGGTCTTGTGGCTCTTCTTATGCGCCGCCTTCATCCCAAGTGATTCGCGTCTGGGTGTTGCTGTGACACTTGCGAGCTAAAATAGATTGTAGTCATCACTTATCCAGAAATGTGGACCTTAATTGGTGCTACGAGAGCGGTATTACAGGGCTAATAAATAGGTGAAGGAAACCACTTTGTCTCATTATTTTTCACAAAGGCTCTACATCATACGTTATCACTCACAAGCTATATACAAATAAAATGGCAGCGTCCGCCGCCCCATCAAACGCTACAAGTTTGGGTATTCTTTTGAAAATTTTGATGGGCGAGATGAGGAGGTTGATGAGAAGCTAAAATACGAAAAAGCGTGATAACGTGAACCATGCCCACTTCATACTGTGTTCCTTACCCGCTCGAAGACATTTCAACAAGCGGTTTTGTTATCGATATATTACTTGAGCTGGAGAGATAAAGCATACACAGTGACCAAGCGACCTACAGTAAAGTGTACAGTTCTCCCGCATTTGCTACAAAAATACAAACAGGATACCCAACATTCTTTTTAAGGTTATGCAAATCACTTCGAGTGAATACGCAGTGTTCCTACTCCTCATAGCGGGTAACCAAAACAATGTATGCAACGAAGGAGTGATCAGTCCAGTTGAACTGAATATAAGCATATAAGACCATAATGAAGTCTGATGTAACGAAGTAATGACATAACAAAGCTATTGCAGGATTCGGCTCAACTCGAATACTTTAGTGTAAACGCACCGCTAATTGCTAACCTTCGAACTTGTCAAGCTGTATGACTGAAATTGAAGACTGGAACCTAACCCTAAGTTTTGGTTCACAAAACGCACATACCAACATAAACGAACCCGGCAAAACATTTTCAGAAACTTCGCGCGACACCCAGCAGAGCAGAAATGAAAATCGCCAACACTTGACAGATGGTGATACAAAACATCGCACACTTTCAGGTGATGTGCAGTGGCCTCAATCACGGCAAGAAAGTGAGATTCAAGTTGTTGTACGTATGCAAAAGCTGCTTCGGATGGCACAGTGAGATTCCCAAAACGTTTGCTGGGGACGTGGTATGCTTTGAGCATTGTGAAATACTGGTGGGTACCCTTAAGCGTCTCACTGTCGTCTTTCAGTAACTGTGGGCAACTGCAACCGTCACATGCATTCCGAAGGAATTGTTTGATGGGAAAACCAGCTACATAATATGCAGCGAAGTCATCGATAATATGGGAGTGAATGTTGGTTGCAAGTTCAGATAGATAGTCTAGAGCGGGAAAGTCATCAGGCTGTGGCTGTGCACACTCCTCATTATCCACAAGAGACGCACTGGTGAGGGAGAACGGCGAGAGCTGCTCCTGGAGGAGGTCACATTCATCATCCTCGACATTTCCGTATTCTCACAGCTTGAAGAGTTTTCTTATGCAGATGTGCTTCAGGCCACAAATAAATTGTGCTACATTGGCGTTGGTGTTGCAACCCTGTTTTTGCCTAATGTGGCCAATTATGTTCTCCAGAGGATCCTGTTGGCGGAAATGTTGTAGGCCCGTGTGCTCAGATTTGGGTGCCCGTTAAAGAACCCCAGGTGGTCAAAATTTCCGGAGCCTTCCACTACGGCGTCTCCCATAATCATATATATAGAGGTTTTGGGACGTTAAACCCCACAATCAATCAGAGGATCCTGTTGAAGCCTGCGTGTTAACAAATATTCAAAATTGTAATTTTTGGAGAGGTCGTCCCATAGTTGGCAAATAGCCTGAATTGTAATTTGCCAACATACGATGGTTTGTGGTTGACGCCTGCCAACAAACTGCCATGATGCAATCCAGGGAAGCTGGCATCGGAGGAAGTCAATCAGCTCTGAATCATTTTTCATGATTGCATGCCGCAGCTTTTGTGAAGTTCTTTTTTTTCTCGAGCTGTTCAAGGCATCGAAACTCCTGTTTATACGATCACAAAATTGAGCTGTAGTGATGGGCGAGGCAGGCAGCACCTTCGCATACACCATTGCCGTGATAGCTACGCCGACGCAGCCGACGTTGACGAAAGCGACGAAAGCTTCCCGCTGTCAGTCATGGATGGGCTTTTCGTTGGGTGGATGGTGTTTATGACAGTACGGCTGAAGAAAAATAATCGAGTAAGGTGTGTTGAATAAATTGTTTTTATGTATAAAGAACATACCAGATTTGGGCGTATAATTATTTTTTGTAAAAACAATTCTGTTGCATTGATTATAACTGTTTTTTTTGCGCTTGCGTCCTCTGACGTTTGGTGAGAGCACTAGTTCGTTACGAAGTCGTGAAGAACTTCCTGAAGCCTGGTTTTGCGAGTGCCCTCTCTTGCCTTTTTCTTTCTCTATGGTGGTAGACTAATCCAGTTAATGCAGCGAGAATTGGCTGAAGACATGAGACACACATAGACAGATACGGGGCTCTTCTGTGTTTATCTGTGCTTCTGCCTTCGTCTAAGTCACACTATATTCGTTGAAGCATGCATCAACTCGCCCAATTCAAGGTATTGTTGTGGACCACTCAGCTTCTTTTGTTTTCTCTGTCGCACTAACTCTCCGCTCTTTATTGTTTGATTTTAGTTAACTCTACTTGGTCTATTTATTTCCCCCTGTCTGCTGCTGAAAAGCGGGAACTAAATTTCTTGCTTATAGGTCTTCGTTTGCGTATTGTTATGTATCTAATAATATCCGTTTCTGTGGCACTTTGTGTACCTAAATTGTTCTCAGAACGTTTTCACCTATTTTCAAAAAACGCCTTCATCTGACGAAACAAAAACAACCACGCACAAAAAACGACGCTTTTGACAACAAAGTTGTATGCTGTTGAATGTGCCTCTTTTCTTCAATTATGTTTTTATCTGTGCTTCAACCATTTGAAGATACCCTTGCTACCAGCAAGGACATTTAGCCACGCCTATTTGAGACTTGTATCATATAGATCACAACGTGAGAACAGCAGTCGACTGTGAAACACTACTGTTTATGCATTTCTAACACGCGCTTTCTTCATGATGCACATAGTCTATCAAGCAAAGTCTTAATAATACTATCTTACTTAATGCGAAAGCGATAGCAGCAACGTAGTGTGACAATACAAGACGTGATCACGATAATTGACAACATGACTAACAATGTTTATATTTATTTGGTTTCATTAGACAAAATCACGATGCTGATAAGGAACTCTGTTTGCCGAAAACTCCGAATTGTTATTGCTAGCTGTAATTAAACCCTAAAACACCTTAATCAAAGACCACATGCTTATGTTTATTTATTGCCCGTCAAATTGTTGTCGCCTTGGTCACGAGTCGAAAACGTGCTCTGAAGAGTATTGCGACCACGAGATTGCGACCATAGATGACAACAAAACGAGTGCGCACATGGCGCGATCAGGATAGCATCGTACATTCATTGTTATGTCGATTGAACTTTTAAATACTACTACAAGTCATATTACGTGGTCCCAGAGTGTAGAAATACCTCTTGCGTTGGAGAAAGAAGTAAAGTAATCAGTCTAGGCGTGACTCGGCGCACCGGGCAATAAACGGTGGATGTCAAGCATGCGCCCGAACATGCAGAGTACGACTCATAGTACGTTCCCATAACGGTGTAATCCAACCTAAGGCAGACGAGGCACTCTGACGATTCACATGTGCAGTTTATTGTGAACACAACTTTCCTCATCCCACATTTTTACTATTTTTAGAAACAAAGTGAATCCATATGCTCATAAATGAGAAGAACGTTCACGTGCAAAGTATGTTAGGTGTTCCAAAGCATTTTTATTTTATTTTTTGTCTAATGTGAATTCAAAGAGCGTCGATGCATGTTTAATTGGGAGAGTTTAAGAGTTTGGGCAAGTGCGTTCTGTTGAGTCCACAGTGTGGTATTTCCTTTTCTGTTGAAATTTATTCAAGTGTGAACCGTGTGAACCTTAAAAACGCCTTCGGGAAAGGTGGAGAAATGGTGACCATAAAGCAGCAAAATTACGGGTAAACGCCAACTCTTATCGAGTGGCTACCATTAACACTGCAGCTTGCTTACTTGGCTGCTTCATAAGCGTGTTCTGATTCTCATTCTGATTGTGATTCTTTATTTCAGCATTCATTTACAACAAATGCTAGGACAGAAGCAAAAAGCTGCTATAATAGCGGCTTGACGAAGGCCCCTGCCTCTATAAAATTTGGCAGGAGACAATACACGTACTCAAAAACTGAAATGCATCGATATACAAATTGTCTTCCGAGAAAAAATAATCAAACTAATAAAACACTGAAATGTGTGTTGCAAATTGACAGCACAACAAAAACTTTCCCTTTTTCCTTACACAGAAGACACCTTTTTTTAGTTAACAGTTCACAAGGTTTACAAACACAGTCGTAGAAAACATGCATCATGGTGAAACCACACAGATCTTCAAGTACATAAGAGCATGTAGGAAGGCTTTACACACACCACAAAAATAAAAGATATACCATGCCTAAGAAACAAGAAAGAAAAAGCAAGCGCATATGTGACATAAAAGTACTCACATAAAGCCGAACGGCAAAGAAAATACTTCTTTAACCTTCAACGTGAAATAGTATATAAAGTAATGTTTTAACCCTCAAGATCGTTAAGCAGTAATGATATACGGTACGGTAGCCGGTCCCTTCCATGATTGGTTCGCGAAAAGGGGACGGCCCAAGTTTCACGCTCTCTGATGTCATAATTGAGTTGATGTGGTTAGTTTAACTTGCAAAGATGAATAAATGCACCATGGTCTCGTTTAACGCTTTCTTTACACTTCATGGCAAGGTTAAACTCATAATGGTAACGAAATGGAAGAAGATTAAACTGAGCAAATAATGGACTTGTATGGCTCTCATAAGGAACACACGCAACATGCCGTAATGCTTTTTTTGTAGTATAAATAATGTCCTGGAATTCTTCTTTGACATAGTTCCCCATACTAAATTACAATAATTAGCATGAGAGATAAATATTGTATTATACAACAGTAGCCGTATTTTTAATGGAAGAAGATCGCGAAGCCTACACAGTGCCCCACACGCTTTCGCCATACGTGTTGCAACACGTTCGATGAGTTTGTCCCACAATAAGTGCTAATCAAAGATTACACCTAACGTTTTAACGTCAGCCGTGACTTTAATTCGTTCTGATCAATAGAATATGTTTAGATTACGATTTACGTATTTTTTACGTTGGTGCAAAAAGAACAGCTTTTGTTTCTTTAGATTTAACCAGCAAAGAATTTGCTTTGCTCCAAAAATACAGCGTTTCGAGAACAGAGTTAGCTTGTCGGAATAAACAATCAGTACTACGCGACTGCAAGAAAAAGCTGGTGTCATCTGCGTATATTATATAATCTGGTAAGCTGCTAATGTTCCCTAAATCATTTATATAGATGTTGAACAGCACGGGTCCTAATATGATTCTTTGAGGAACACCAGCTTCCAGCTTCAGTGGGTCTGAGTATTCACCCGAGATGCAAACGCATTGTTTTCTGTCCATCAGGTAAGACCTGAGAAGATCCAGTGGTAATCCACGAAATCCATAATGTTCTAGATTTTTTAGTAAAGTAACATGGTTAATCCTGTCAAAGATTTTAGAAAAATCAACAAATACACCTAATGTTAATGTTTTCTCTTCAAAGTCATTCAAAATTAAATTCTTTTCTGTTAATACAGCCCATTCTGTCGATAGGCCCTTACGGAACCCAAATTGGTAGGGAGTTATTAGCCGATATTTAGGGGCGAAGCTCCTTATAGCGGCACTTGTTCGTCCCTCGTAGTCTAATATGTGCGCAAGTGCATCCACTAAATATCTAGTGCAAGTTTAATTGGTTTAATTTTCAGACCATCAATGTCCCTTGCCTTACTGTTCTTTAAAGATATGAAAGCAGAGTAAACTTCTTCAGATGTCGTGGGCTCAAAAAATGCCGTGTGTAGATTGGGCGCTCCCATGTAATTGAGAGCGTCTGTACTGTGAGCGCTAAATTTTAAACTTGCAAAGTGTTGATTGAAGCGGTTTGCTAATTCAACACCCTTTAGCTGTTTCCAATTCTCACTAACCTTGAGCTCTTCAGTGCTTAGGCTTTGACTTAGAAATTTATGCAGTGCCCAGCAAGCTAAATCACCCTTGGAGTACGTATCACTAAACAGTTTTTTCATGTATACTTTTTTTGCATCTCGAAGAAACTTAGTTACAAAATCACGGTATTTTTTAAACGCAAAAAGATCTGATACTGACTACAATATTTTAACTTATTACAATCCACTCAAGAATATCACTACCATGTTAGTCGATGCTGTCTAGGTCGGATGAAAAGAAACCGACTTATCTCCCTTGGGCATCATAGTTTGCTGTTACGTACCCTGTTACGAGGAATATGACATCCGCATCGGCGTAGAGGGTGTTGTTATGCCAAGTCATTACCGCGCCCAGTTTTTCCAGAGTCTCCGACGCATTTAACTTCTTCTCCTTTGTAGTGGTATTTTTAACTATGCCTTCCTCCTGAGAGTCAAAAGAAGCGATATGATTAACGGCATTTAGAAAGTGTAGCGTAACATAACGCTCACCTGAAGTTTCGACGATCCGACAAGTGTGAGTAGTATTTTAGGATCTTGATGTAGCTTGAAGAACTCCTCGGCCTATGACAGAGTACACAATGCTAGAACTTATCTTCTTTCGTAAACATGTATGCCAACCAACATTATTATACAAAAAGCACTGTCTGTAGCATGAATGGCAGTGTCAGATAACAAGATGATATTGCCAAAGGTGTTGCAGAATAGTCAGTTTCGTTATTCGTTAAATTCATAACTTGCTATTTTTCTCGCTTCATTTTTTAGCTGGTAACGATGGGTACGAACCTCTAAATAGCCTGAAAAATTGTGGGAACCTAAAGCTTCGCCTTTAGGTGTTGAAATCGATAGCAATATTGTGTCCCTAGTGCGTACTGAAAACACGTAATGAATGAAATATTTTCGAACTTCCTATGCACCCGCATCGGCCCTTAAGGTAACAGGCACATTAATGTGTATGCCTCTTGTAGTGGGTGACTAGGTATGAACAATGAGTCATTATGATAATCACATGTTATGACGCCCAATGGCAATGCACGCTTATACCACGTATTGCTACTGCAATCCTTCATGTTGTTTTGTGATCCAAAATCTTGATGGGAGCTGACAAATGGAAACAACGTAGTGGGATAGTGATAAGATGTTCACGTGAAGTACCTCATACTCACTGGCTGACGTTTCGATAGGAAGACTTTTTATTTTGAGAAGCAGTCGTCATGTTGTGTTGTGAAGCATGTATACAGAACGCGTGCGTTTATAAAGCATGTAAGGTAATTTGGCTGAATTTTCAAGCATAGAAGTTTCTTTCACCGTGTTCACAAGCAGACGCGCGCCGTGTGACAACAATATTAAAAAAACATCTTTTGATGAAGTGCCTTTCGACATGTTTTTCCTCACGGGTATGCACAGCCTATGGAAGACGAGTATGCAAGACCGCAACGCAGAACCCCCTATTTCTTCTAGCATATATTTATTTTAAAATGGCTCTTCACCAAAAAGTATTTATGAATTAATGAACTTTAAAACGGACTAGTACCTCATCTTGGTGAGGTCCTTGGCCTCATCACCTGATCTGTATAGCACGATTTGAAGAACTCTCGCTGTTGTGCTGAACTTCGTCAATCGTCGAGTGTTTCCTCAGTATTGCTAGAGAGCTTATTGTCTCTGTTTGATTGTACTCATGTTTCATTCAGTGTCATTTCTGTTCATTTTAGAAGACATTTAATAATTATCAACAAAGAAAAGAAAAAAGTGTAGGGGTGTAGAACACTCGCTTGCCACAAAAACAACCTGGGTACGATCCGCACTCAGACCCAGAATTTGTATTGTTTATTTAACTTGAATCTTTCTCAATTTTCCGGTCACGCACGAGATTGATTTTTCGCTCACAACCAACGACACTCACGCCGAAACCAATACCGGAATTTCTGCGGTACGAGCTCTCGCTGTGCGATACGATACAAAATTTATGAGATAGGTTCAAACACCACAAAACCATTTGCAGTTAGCAGTTCGCTCATCGTTCGATTGTGTTTAGTTGCCACAAGTGCGGGAATTATTACAAAGCCAAAACCACACATATCTCTTAATAGTATAATCCGTGACTGTGTAATATACACGTACGTCGGTTCAACATTGGTCACAAAAATACCCAACTTTCAATGAAAACGTGACAGAAAAGAGCAGCAAAGCTTGCAGTATTTACACTGCGTACACGAGAGGCAATCGTCAGCAGGCATTTGGCACTCTTTATTCTCGCTGTCAATAATGTATTCTTTCAGGATCGCTTCGAAAAGAAAAAAAAACCTTTCTTTCATTCGTACAATAATTTGTGCACCATGGGGCGCAGCATTCACTCATTTTGCAGGACTTGCAACGAGTCAGACGGGCGACAAGGCGGCAGGCGCCACGAGCACGTGTAAACGAAGCGCCGTGTGAGCCAAATCATGGCGGGCGCGGAAGGTGAGGCGGCGTCGACCCTTTCAAAGAATGGCCACGTTTTAGGGGGGGGGGGTGCCGGCATCGAGTCATTGTAGAAATTGTTTATCCTACGCCGCGTATGCAGCACGAAACTGTTGCATGACCAAAAGCTGCAGGAATGGGGGTTAACGATGAAGAGGCGGGTTATTATTGAAGTTGGGTATAGAGATGGTATCGTCTCCTTTTAAGGAACTTATATAATTGGATGGCTCACCGCATAATGGAGATGTGTATAAACTTGTGGATAATGCAAGCTGAAACTCTGTCAAAATGTAGAATAACTGGCTAACAAGGTGTAAAACAGGAGACATAAAGCACTGACAAAATCTCAGGGCAAAATAAACAACGCTGCATCTGTTCTGCAAGTACAAAAAAAACAGGTACGTTTGTTGTTCTTGAAGTCGTTGGACAATGAGGCCGCAAGAGATGTTACCTACATAAATGTCGAGCACGCCTTATCTTTGCTATTCAATTTCTATTTTAATATTATTCCTAATTTTCGGAGCGATGACAATCACCTACTATGACTGAAAGATAACTTTATCTTCTTCGTGGAGAAAATACCGAATTGTATCACTTTACTGAATCCTGGCTTTTCTAGCGAAACGTATGTAGCCTTGCGTTTTGCCACGAAAGACTATGAAAATAACACTGTTCTTTCTGGAGCAAGTCGTTAGTTATGTCCTGACAAACAAATGGAACAGTGACCCTCATGAGGCAGAGAAATCCAGACAATGCCTGATCCTGGGCCGGCTGTTCTGTTCTCTAATTCATCTTCCTCCACTTTCCATGTCTCCCACGCGAGCGAAAGCGCCGGTGTCATTCTTACTCATCATACTCGACCATGCCTGCTAGCCTCCGGTGGGCGGTACTGGCTGTTTCGCAGTCGTCGAACGTGGTCACGCTGCGACTTTGTCTGGAAATGCCGTGGTGGTTGGTGCCGGTCACGCTGTGCCTCTGCTTGGAGATCTGTCAGTGGGTTTTCCGGTGGGCGGAATCGACTTTGTCGCTGTGAGCGAACTCGACCACGGTGCGACGTCTTGCGACAACTTGTATACGCTGATTGTGGTGGGCGGCCTTGACTGCATCGCCATAGCTGCCAAACCACGGAAGGCTTGCCTTTATACAGAGACATTCTGCCAAACAAGGCAGAAAATGGCTGGTGCGGTAATGCAACATGAAACAGCCATCAGGGCCGTCTGAGCATTTTGCACTGAGGCGAGGGACGTTTTCCTGTGCGACCAGACGTCTGCTTGTCGTCAGGTTCCCACGCTGACTTGCGACGTGTGCTGTGCTTCTGCAGAGCTGTCACTGTGGGGCTCCCTAGCCTTCTCCAGCCAAGAATTTTTGATGCGTCCGTACATGAAATATTTTATTTGTGGAGGCTGGTACACTTTACAAGCCGTGTCCACTAGGACAAGGCTTGTGCTGGGTGGCCTTAGGCTTTTTAAAGATCTCAATGTTTTGGGAAAAATTGTCTTTAAGCAAGGAGGCCAATGACCGGTCAATGAGCGCTTTGCACGTAGATCTACTTGTTACTGGTCAGAGCTGATGTTGGCGGAATGCATGGCCAGGCATGTCTCACGTGGTAGCACGTCCAGTGCGACGTGGGCCGGTGCCTTCAAGTGCTCAAGTGATGGTGCGCAGGGGTGCAGATTTCGTTGTGGATGTCAAACACTATCAGCCATAATAATGAATGTTCTGTCGATTGCCAACGAGTCAGAGACACGGCTGGGCTTTAGTCCAGTGTTTGTACTAGGCCTAGCTGCGCGGCTTTCTGCCGGTGAGCTGCAGTGCGCACTGGCCGCCTCGAGGAGGTGCCCCTACCGAGGTACATTTTCGTTTGCCGTTAGGGTAGACTGGTGGCAGCAGTGAGATGGTAGTCAGTTCGTCCAAAGGCAGCTATGAGCTTATTGCTCCAGTCTGTCCAGCACTGCTTCCACATGTCTTTGTAGCGATGCCACGCCGCGGCACCATTTCGTAGTTGGTCCACAACCATGGGCCATTCCTGAGGCTCCGTCTATGCTTCGCGTACTACTATAACGTCGACGGTTGCCACCTAATCTTCGGCGTGGTCGTTAAAGCCGCTGATCTCCGATATTGCGCGGGCGGCTTGCGATGATGGGACCACAGTTCAAAAAGCACAGAGTGTCAACGCAAAGCCACCCAGCTGGTCCTCGAGCTGCATGAGGACCTCACGGAGCTCCCTGCGAACCTCGGCTGGGCTCACCTCCAGGTCGGGTGAGGCGGCTACGTCCAGCATAGCGTCAGCAATGTTCAATGCCGGAAGAATGGCGGGGAAGACGGTGGTGCTCGTCGCTGTCATGGCAGTGACTCTGACGCGGAGTCGCCTGATCGTACGCCGCAGTCCCGCGGCGCTGTCCGGTGATTCGCACGCGGAGCCCATGGTGATGTCCGAGGAGTAGGGTATAATCCTTTTACTCACTCGAACGCAACTATTGTCAGGCGGAGCTGTCGTAGCACCCTTCAGCAACTCAGGCGGTGAAAATGCCGTGGGCGGGTGGTTGTCGCCGCGGGAGGCATTAACAGCGTTCCCGAGAAACAGGAGGCTGTGCGCAGTCGTCGCGGTTCCGGAGTGCGTCAAGCAAGCCTATACGCGTTCCCTGGATGTGCATGGCTTTCTTTCAAGTCATACCTTCAAGCCACCGAAGAAACATTGATGCCATCCGTGGTTGATTCAGTGGGTAGCTGCAGCAGCGATCGGGTGGTGAAGTCTATGGCCGAGGAAGCGTGAACGGCGTTCCTATGAGGGAGAGACCCACGCTGCCCACGGCCCACGAGGTTGCAGGCAGGTGGCTTAAGGCGCAAGGTTGAATAGTCGAGCTGCGCGATAGTAATTCAGAGAAACAGAGACAACGCCCGATCTTGGGCCGGCTTGCATTGCTTGCTTGCTTGTTCCTATATGCCTTGGCTCGTACTCACTGTGGAGAATTGGCCATGAAACAGGTGGTTATTTACCGGGGAAAATAAATTTTTAAATTTGATCAAGAAAAAATATTTATTCAGTGATCTAGAGAATATAAGAGTGGATAACTATAAAGTGAACTACGAATAAAGTAGGTAAATAACTAATAATTGAAAGGAATAAGTGAATTGTAATTCCAAAAAATAGAACTTCAGTAGTTCTTACTGAAAGAGCAATAAGTCACTGATATCAGAGAAAACGTTTTTATAGCCTACGTGAGTTAATTGAGAAGCTTTTGGTAACGCGGTTATTAGGTCAATCTTTTAGGCTGTACTATGAAATCTTGCACGGCCGCGCACACTTTCCCGTTGCTGTGCCCTAGGGTATGTGGACCTAGGAATAGCAAATTTGACGTTGTCAAAGCTAAACCAAGGATTCGTAACGGTATTGCTAGTGATGCATTTTTAATGTCGAAAACTTCTACAAGAGTTCATTAAGTGCTCCGCAGTTTCCTCTTCTGCACAAAAATAACATAGTGGGGATGGAGTCAAGCCTGCTCTAAACAAATACATATTTAAGGGAAGAATACGACAGCGTAATCGAGTGATTAAAACTTCCAGGCTTCGGTTATGACATAAGGAAGTTTCCCAGGGTCTCAATATATGGTTAAAATTCAGAGAGTTTTTTAAAGATGGTGTAGAGAATTCTTACATCATCATTTGCCTCCGAAATCTAGAAGCTACTATAAAGGCTGTTGTAGTGGTAATATTGATAGCTGGTCCGTATAACGCCGCTTTCGCTAGTGCATCAGCTGTTTCATTTAGAGTTATGCCTCTACGCCCCGGCACCCATACTAATCACACCTGGGTTAAGTGATTTGGTACTAGGGAGTTGAATTCGCCCAATGCTTGGAATCACCGGATGCCGTGAGCGCACTGCAGACTGACAAGGAGGCGGTTAATAATACGGAGGAATTCACTGATGTTGACACTTTTCAAAGGGCCAAAACTACCGCTAAAATTCTGCAATATAGATAGGTGGGAAATCTGGAATTCGGAGGGCAAAGGACCAGTCTAGAACAGGGCAGAATATACTGATGCCACCTTTTTCATCTCGCTGGGAAGCTTCCGTAGCAATGATCACACGGGCTTGCATCCCTAGCAGGTAGTCCTGTAAAGTAGCTCTTAACAAATTACTCGGCAAATGTTTAGCAGTATTAGAGGGAATCTCTTTAAGTATATTTGGAGAGACGTTGTCGAGATACAAATTGGCAGAACATCCATAATTTGCACGGACAGTCGGTCGAGAACAGACTGTGCAAACTTTACTTGAGGTGTGTGAAACCTAGGATTGACAGTTAAAAAAAACAGATTACGCAATCAAAACTGTTTCTATACGCTTCAAAGGAGATTAAAATGCTCTTAAGTACGTTTCTACTGTCAACATTCTCAATCGCGTGAGGAGTGAGAGAATTCTAGCTTTTATATATAAAACGTTGTTCACTACAGATTTAGGTAGCCGCAAGCACATGGGCAGTGTCTGCTTCTCCAGAAGAACAAGAGGACGAAGCTTATAAGCAGGTGCCCCGGAGTAAAAGATACATCCAAATTCTAGAACAGGCCTGACATACATGCGGTATATAGATAATAACGCGGCTCTGCGCATTCCTTATCTCCTCTTACTTATCTTCCGTAATAAGCGAACTGCCCAAACATTCTTTGCCGCAATATATTCGACGTAGTTTAGCCATACCAGAGAGCTGTCGTATATCACTTTTAGATATTTGATGATTTACACTTCTGGAA
Organism: Rhipicephalus microplus; assembly: GCF_043290135.1. Lineage (NCBI taxonomy): Eukaryota > Metazoa > Arthropoda > Arachnida > Ixodida > Ixodidae > Rhipicephalus > Rhipicephalus microplus. The sequence goes on along the minus strand of NC_134702.1, from coordinate 199,885,487 downwards.
TTGCATCAGTTTTGTATGAGAGAGATATGTGTAATGGGTCTTTCATCGGAACTACTAATAATGCAAACTTGTTCACAGTTAGAGGTAGATGAATAACGTCAAGCCAGTGCTCTATCGCAGATAAGTACATTTGTAGGTTTTGATAGAGCGCGTGAATGTCGTGAGCTGACGAAGAAACGTGATATCATCAGCATATACATACGTCTGAACATTCGCATTGCATGGGATCGAGCTTATTGAAATATTGAATAGTATCGGAGACAAAACAGCGTCCTGCGGTACTCCTTTTTCTTGTTTATAAATACTTTACGAAACACCACCTTGCGAACAGTAAAATGTTCTATTTCGTAAAAATTCCGTTATCTATGCTTCTAAACAATCCAGCAAATTGATTTCTCTCAGACGACTGACTAGTTCACTATGCTTGACGCTGTCATACGCTTTTGTTATGTGCATGGTAACTAGGGCTGCGTACTGCCCTTGACGCCACGCTAGATGTATGCGACTCTCTAGGTCGATATGCGCTTGCCCTATGGAACATCCCTGCCTGAATCCAATTTGACATGAGCGAAGAACTCTCTCTCTATCGACGTATTTCATTATGCGAACACGCACTACTCTCTCAATGACTTTGACAAAATTGGACGTTAGTGCAATTAACCTGATATTGCCAAAAACGTATGCTTCGCCTGGTTTTATTTAGGACAGATATGAATTTCGCGGCTTTCCATTCCCATGAAATCCAAGCTTTTCTTTTCGAATTACTTAGTGCATTAAGTACATGCTCCCATGGCTCACTGAATAAAATTTTCAGCATTGCTAAAGTGACTTATCCGGGCCTGGAGCCGCCATCGGAAGTTTTCTCATAACCTCTGCCACTTCCTCTATCGATATTTCAGTGAAACAGTCGCTTGAACGCGAGATTACTAAAAACTAATAAACATTGCTCCAAAATCGCTTTTCCAAACCTTGAGCTATGCTTTTGAATTATTGCTTTAATTTCTGAGGCGATAAAACTATAGATCCAGGATTTACTGCTTGAGCAATTAGTTTCTTGTCTCAGATATCCAAATAGAGCTCTTTTCTTATTTAATTTCTAAAGAAGTTCAAAATGCTTTTCATCATACCCTGCTTTTGCTTTAGCCACCGTATGTTTGAAAGTTCCTGCAATAAATTTATATCTTGACCACTTTTTTGGACACTGATTGTGTAATAGCTTTTTCTAGGCAGCTTTTCTACGCCTAAAATACCGAGTACGGTTATCATTCCCCCATCGCGACACAAGTTTTGTTCAACTAATTGACCCTCCAATTCCGCTTTGCTACACGACTCCTGTATAACTGAAAAAATGCTCAACGATTTTTGCTGTACCATTGCCTCAGACAGAGACTCAATGAAGCCTCGCAAGCTCCTTTTTGAAAATACTGTAGTTTATGCACGCAAGTCTTCTAGCAGGAACAGATACTAGTGGGCATACAGTGTCAATTGTAACTGGAATGTGATGGCTATTAGTCACAGAGTCAACAGTGGACCAAGGCAAGATTCCATTGCTTAATCTCGGAAAAGTCAAGTGCAATGAGGAGGGTCACATTCTTCTGATAAAAGTGGACATATCTGACTCATGACAAGTGACACTATTACCCTGAGACCAGTCCCACAATCGAGTACCGTACGAGTCTGTCCTTGAGTCCCAAGTTATGTGATGGGAGTTGAAGTCTCCCACCAATAGAACATTATTACTGCTACTAGAAATTACACTATCTAAAAGGTCTGTGTCATAAACCCCTGAAGGATAATATATATTTGCTGTGAACTGTTCTACACAAACGAAGACATGGAATAATTACTAAAGTTTCGTACTCCGAAGACAGAAGCAGAAGTGTTATTTTTGTCTTGTGGCAAAATCTGTTAGAGACTAAAAATAAAAAAGTTACCCACCCCCTCTTGACAATCGATCTAAACAAAGTGATCTATACTCATTTTCATAAATATACAGATCTGAAACTATTCAAGTTTCTTGTAACAATGCTATATCCGGTTTTGTTGCAACAATGAGACAAGATAAATTTGTGGAAGCTGTGAAAACAGAACGACACTTTCAATGTAAGACATTTAAAGGTTCAATAGTAGGATATACCAACATTCGAAACAACCTTCTCTAGTATGCTTGCCTTTACGACCTTGCTAGGCGGAGCCTTTTTGCTTTTGTCTGTGAAGACACGGAAGAAGGATTTATGGGAGATCGGCGACGTTTCTGGGCACGCGAATCAATTTCAACATCAGTGTTGACATTAGGATCTATGGTAGTTATTTGACCTTCTCTCTCTGCAGGATTAATAATCACCCGAGTGTCTTCTGGGATTACCCTACCAACTCTCGTGCTGCATCCTGCCTCTTGCTGAGATGTCAGCGTAGAACTTTTCTGAGGAGAAGCTGCTGAGTTATTCATCAGCTGCGTTACCTGAGCGCTGATTACCTCATACAGACCTTCTGAGAGGCTGGTAAATAACCTGTCCAATGCTTTTGATACTGCTTTTTTTACTGCGGCCTCAATTGTTTAGGCAAAGCTAGCACCTGCCATTGCATTTTCTCGATTGGCAATCCCAGCAAAGCCTTGTGTCCTTTCCTTCATAACTGTCGTTTTCCTCCTCGAGCCTCGCCGCCTGTCCATTAGTTCCAACAGCTTCTTCAGTTGAAAGAAAGTGAGGCAACTGGAATAATCTGCTTTATGAGCACCCTCACAGAGGCAGAACTTTTCAGCTTATTTGCAATCAGGCCCCACCGCAGTGGGCTAGTGGCTAAGGTACTCGGCTGCTGACCCGCAGGTCGCGGGTTCAAATCCCGGCTGCGGCGGCTGCATTTCTGATGGAGGCGAAAATGTTGTAGGCCTATGTGCTCAGATTTGGGTGCACGTTAAAGAACCCCAGGTGGTCTAAATTTCCGGAGCCCTCCACTATGGCGTCTCTCATAATCATATGGTGGTTTTGAGACGTTAAATCCTACATATCAATCAATCAAATTTTGCAAACAGCGTGTAAGTGACCCTCACCACAAATGCAACACCATATTCCAGATTTACAACCACCAGCTCTATAGCCAAAACGCCAACAGTTGCTTTATTGCAGGGGACATGATACCTTATAGTTCCACCCTGAAGATTAGTGGCCAAGATTTAATTTCAGATGGGCACGATGTTCTGGTGAAAGTTGCGATGACTGACTCGGTGGCTACCATCACTTTGTCTACCACTCGATTGCTCCGGTAGATAGCTACTACTCCGGCCAAGGAGAATTTCTCAAGCGTCTCAGATTGGCTTAATTGTGAGTCCACTCCACGCACAACGCCTTCTGTGCGTGCAAGATTGGGTGGGATATATCTTAGATTGATACCAGTGCTGTCGCCCTCGCCGATTCTGCCGAACCTTCTCAGAGAAACCAAGTCCCTCCCTCTGCTTTGGACGTCAATCTCAGGCTTCCGAACCATAAGCAAGGACAGCTCAAGACCCTGCTGCTGCAATACGAAGATCGCTCTTTATCGTCGTCAAAAATTCGGCAAACGCCAACCACGAAACATTGCGTCATAACCGAGAAAAATGCCAGACCACTCCGTCAGAGTCCGGACAGGGTTTCGACGCGAGAACGCGAGGCCGTAAAGACGCAAGTTGATGAAATGCTACAGGACGGCATCATTCAGCCGTCCAAGAGTTCATGGGCGTCCCTCGTAATGTTAGTGAAGAAAAAGGATGGAACTCTACGTTTCTGCGTCGATTATCGCCGCCTGAACAAAATCACAAAAAAAGGACGGGTATCCCCTCCCACGAATAGATGACGCACTAGATCGGCTTCATAACGTCAAGTGAGTCCACTCCACGCACAACGCCTTCGGTGCGTGCAAGATTGGGTAGGATATATCTTAGATTGATACCAGTGCTGTCGCCCTTGCCTATTCTGTCGAACCTGCTCAGAGAAACCAAGTCCCTCCCTCTGCTTTTGACGTCAATCCCAGGCTTCCGAACCATAAGCAAGGAACTCAACACCCTGCTGCTGCAATACGAAGATCGCTCTTCATGGACCTCAAAACTGGCTATTGACAAATCGAAGTCGACCAAAGAGACCCAGAGAAGGCGGTGTTTATAACACCGGATGGCCTCTTCGAGATTAAAGTAATGCCCTTTGGTCTTTGCTCAGCGCCTGCAACTTTTCAACGCGTTATGGATACAGTACTGGCAGGATTGAAGTGGCAGACTTGCCTTCTGTACTTAGACGACGTCTTCGTGTTTTCCTCGAGTTTCGACAAGCATCTTTGGCTCCTTGAAGCTGTACTTCAGATTTGCAGATTTGCGTACGAGGAGCTCTTGTTTCTGGGGCCCGTTATTAGCAAGTCTGAAGTTCGTCCCCATCCACGGAAAACAGCCACCATCGCCGGTTTTCCGCCACACGCTGATAAGAAGGCGGTGCGCCGATTTCTAGGCCTGTGCGCCTATAATAGGCGGTTCGTGAAAAACTTCGCCCGGATCACCGATCCACTCCCTAACTTTACCAAGGCCGACGTCGAGTTCAAGTGGGAAACGCCACAGCAACACGCTTTCCAGGAGCTTGAACATCGCCTCCAGACGCCTCCGTTACTTGCCCATTTCGACAAAGTCACCGAGACAGAAATACACTCTGACGCAAGCAGCGTAGGCCCCGGCGCCGTTCTTGTGCAGAGAGCTGACGGACTTGAAAGGGTTATTAGTTATGCCAGACGATCGCTAGCCGAAGCAGAAGCCAATTATTTCACAACAGAAAAGGAGTGCCTCGCCATCATCTGAGCTACGTCGAAATTTCGCCCCTACATCTACAGCAGGCAATTCAAAGTTGTCAGCGGCCACCACGCCTTGTGTTGGCTAGCCACCTTGAAGGACCCTTCAGGTTGTCTCGCACGATGGAGCCTGAGACTTCAAGAATATGACATTACCGTCATTTACAAGTCCGGCAAGAAACACTACGACGCCGACTGTCTCTCTCGTGCTTCTGTCGACCAACCACCACCCGACGACCCGGAGGACGACTACTTCTTGGGAACGACAACTACCGATGACTTCGCTGAACGACAGCGGGCCAACCCGGAACTTAAGGCCCTAATAGAATACCTCGAAGGTAGTACCACCGAAGTCTCGAAGGTACTCACGCGCGCACTTGCGTCGTTCATCCTGCGAAATGGTCTTCTACAAAAGTAAAACATTTCACCGCTTCGAGCTAAGTACCTCCTTGTGGTGCCTTCAGCTCTGCGACCAGAACTCCTGCAGGCCCTGCACGACAATCCGACGGCAGGGCACCTCGGTGTTTCTCGCATGCTCGCGAGGATACAAGAAATGCACTACTGGCCACGTCTTACCACCGACGTCACTCATTATGTGAGGACATGCCGGGACTGTCAGCGACGCAAGACACCACCGACAAAACTAGCGGGACTACTGCAGTCAAATAAACCACCTTGCCGGCCTTTCCAGCAGATTGGTATGGACCTACTAGGGCCGTTCTCGACGTCGGCTTTCGGAAATAAGTGGATCATGGTAGCTACCAACTACCTCACCCGCTACGCCGAGACAAAAGCCCTTCCCAAAGGCAGTGCATCCGAGGTAGCTAAGTTCTTCATCGAAAATATCGTCCTACGTCACGGCGCCCCGGAGATCCTTATCACCGACAGAGGAACGGAATTTACTGCCGACCTAATTCAAGCGATCTTCTCATACAGCCAGACAAACTACCGCCAGACGACAGTGTACCACCCACAGACCAACGGCCTCACCGAGCGGCTTATCAAGACGATCGCGACACGCTGGCAATGTACGTCGATGTCGAACACAAGACGTGGGACGCCATTCTTCCGTACGTGAACTTCGCATAAAACACGGTGGTGCAGGAGACGACGAAGATATTTCCATACCAATTTCTCTACGGAAGAAGCCCAGCCACGACGCTCGATGCCATGTTACCCAACGTCACTGACGAAGAAAACCTCGATGTGAGTGAGTACCTTCAACGCGCCGAAGAAGCCCGATAACTCGCGCGTCTCCGTATCAAGAATCAACACACGACCGACAGCTGCCATTATAATCTTCGACGACGCTTCGTGGAATACCAGCCCGGTTAATGTGTTTGGGTGTGGACGCCGATACGCCAACGTGGACTCAGTGAAAAGCTTCTCCGACGGTACTTCGGACCGTACAGGGTGGTTTGACGTCTCGGCCCACTTGATTACGAGGTTGTCCCTGAGGGCATCACGAACTCTCAACGACGCCTATCGCTACCTGATGTCGCCCATATCGCGCGCCTCAAGCTGTTTATTGCGTGTTAACAAACTGAAACAGCGTTTTTTTGTATTATTGTTGTATCGTGATTTATTCATTGTATTTTCTTGCATTATTGTTGTACCTTCATCTTTAATTAAAGCGTCGGGACGATCGCTTTTTCTGGAAAGGCAATGCCACGTCCCATTTTTCAAGTTTTGATTGATTGATATGTGGGTCTACCGTCCCAAAACCACCATATGATTATGAGAGACACCGTAGTGGAGGGCTCCGGAAATTCCGACCACCTGGGGTTCTTAAACGTGCACCTGGCCAAATCTGAGCACATAGGCCTACAACATTTTCGCCTCCATCGGAAATGCAGCACGCGCAGCCGGGATTCGAACCCGCAACCTGCGGGTCTCAAGTTTTGTTACTGCCCCAATACCTAATTCTTAGCGCAAACCACGCCAGCAGTTTTCGAGAAGCTTCAGGACTGTAGTAGATCATTTCCATAAGATCACGCCGACTCCGCGAACTGTACAGATTATTCTGGAACCTACGTCACCGCCAGTGATAACGCTAGAACATTCGATGGCAAGAGTATAAACGCCGACGCACATAGCCGCTTGTCAGTTGTTGATCGATGGCCGACGCTCCGTTCACTGCTATCTGTGCAGGACTGCGACTGTAATCAGATTTTCCGTTTACCAGGCACAGGTTCGCCCAAATAAACAGTTGAATCCCAACATAGAGGGAGAAAGGACGACGAAGTGTCTATTTCACAGAACGCTTGTACCCCTGTCTCCGATTTTCTAATTGTTTTACCGCAAATTCTGGGAGCTGCTGCTCCCTCCTTGCGAGAATGGATAATGAAGCCTCTCAGTATTTTCGAGGTGGACAACCGCTACGTCTGGCAGCGGCTAGGAAACGTGGGACCACCTCAAGTGGCACAGACGGTGAGGCAACGGAGCTCTATTCCGACGGTTTCGAGTAATCGGATGACGACTACACAGTCGTCATGAGCCTCAATGCAAAAAGAAGACTGCTACGAACATCGTCGACGACGAGTATTTCCACCGTGCAGGCTACCGCGCAGCGTTGGCCACACACTATACTCTTCATGGCTGTGGGCCCTTCAGCCAACCTACGGCGGCTTAACAGGCAAGTCCTCTCTGCATACCTCGAAGGACTCGCTCGAAATGAAATTAAAGACGTCAGGATAAACTCACGGAAGAATATTCTGGCAGTTGACGTTCTACACCGTAGTGCGTTGCAAAGCCTACAGAACATCTCGGAAATCGACAGTCACAGTTAAATCAGTGATCCTTACTGACTGTAAGGGCAGTGTTGGCGTCATTTATGACGCGGACATTTCCATTCCCGCTGACGATTTCACAATCTTGATAAAGCCAACTACAGACAATATCCTCATCAAGCACATCACAAGGCTTGGTCAGTCACGATGCCTGAAGATTGTTTTTGAGGGAGACAGTCTTCCCCCACACGTCAAAGTTGGCCACGTTCGCCATCAGGTCCGTCCATACATACCAAAGCCCCTACAATGCTTCAGATGCTTCAAGATGGGACATGTCAAAGGAGTATGTACCAGCAGTGTCGTGTGCCCGCGGTGTGCCGAATCTCATTCAGAAGACACCTGCCACGCAATTGCGTTCAAATGCTCCAATTGCCACGGCGCTCATAAAGCGTCGTCTAAAGATTTCCCACGAGTGAGAAATGAACGCGCGGTGCTAAAACGCATGGTGCGCGACAATTCAATGCACAGGCAAGCCACTGCTACTGTCAGGCGACGTCGGCGTCACCACAGAAGATCATCATGCAACGTGGCATCTGCCGATAGAGACCCGTCATCTCGAGCAAAAAGAACTGGCCTCCCATCTTCAAGCTCTGCGAAGACGGATACACTTAAAACAGAATCAAGGTCAAGACTCCCACCTCGTGAAGAGTGGCCATCACTTCCACGAACACAGCCTGTTTCAGAGGTGCATCGATCCCCGCCAACCTCGATGCCATCAAGAACCACTGATGAAAAGACAACTGAGGATCGCCAGGTCATCAACATGTTGCAGACCCTTATGAGCGCAATGCGCATGCTCCTAAGCAACATGAACACCTCATCAGCGCAGAGCGCACTCCAAGTGCTGGACACTTTGAGTCCGGTGCATGCAGCTCTAAGGTAAAACGATGGCCCGCAATATGTTATCCTTTCGCGGGGAAATCAAGAACGCATCTGTCCTTTAGTGGAATGCCAGAGGACTTAGGGCGCGTATGTCCGAGTTCCGGCAATATGTATTCACAAACCAGTTCTCCATAATTGTGATTTGTGAACCGAACCTGTCAGCCCAGATAAGACTGTCTGTATATGAGTGCTTTATGTCTTCTACCCACGAAGAGCGCAGCAAGGTCGTTGTGTTCATACGGCGCGACTTAACTTAGGTTCATCACCCTGTATCCCCTGACGAAAAAAACGAGTACGTTTCTCTAACAGTAAAAAACAAGAAGACTGCATTCACCATCATCGGAGCCTACTTACATTCATCGAGTCGTCTAGACCGAGAGCGCTTGCGCGGAATTTCGAACTCGACTCTCCAGCCATGGGTGATAACTGGTGACTTCAATGCCCACCACTACTTATGGGGAAGCTCCAGGGTCAACACTAGAGGTAGAAAGTTAGTGTCTTTTGCTTCTGAATGTGAACTTATCCTCGTGAATGACGGCAGCCCTACTTATCTGCGCGGATCGGCCTATAGCAGTTGCCTGGACCTCACTTTCGTCTCACGCTCATTCACACGCAGAGTGCACTGGTTTTCGGATTTGGAAACAAGGGGTAGTGACCACATCCCAACATACCTGAAGATTGACGGCTTTCCAAGTCTCAAGTCCTCCAGAACCATCCAGTGCACTGATTGGCAAAAATACAAGTTAATCATGGAAGACTATGTTGGCACCTCACCTTTCAACCTAGAGGACGCAATAAAGAGTTCCCTACAGTCAACGATGCGTTCGCTTCCGGTGAGCTCATCTCGCACTGATATGGACATTGATCTCGAGAAACTCTGAGCGATTCGTCGTCGTGCAGAACAACGTTATAGACGCACGAGGTCACTTGATATTCTGAGAGTGGCCAGACGCACACAAAAGAAAATACAGCGTCACATGGACAAGTTGGACAAGCAATGATGGGTATCTTTTCGCGAGTCTTTGGATCGCAGAAAGCCTCTGTCACTAATCTGGAGAGCTGTCCGGGGTCTTTGTACAACCATTACTCAGCGCTACCCATTAAAATCTCTGGCACTTCAGTTACGCTGCGAAGAGATTGATGTCGCAGGTTCCTTCTGTCGAAGATTGCCTGCGGCTCAAATTCAACTGGGACAAAGACGCCCAATTTTTCTGTATCCTCTCGTGATCCCCGAATGGAGGTTTCATTTTCAATGGACGAACTAAAGGCTGCGCTTGCTTTGTGTAGGCGTTCTTTAGCGCCAGGACCTGACGGCATCACTTACCGCGCTCTGTGTCACCTAGGAGATCAAGCTCGGCAGGCACTCTTGCAGCTGCACAACGACTCCTGGCAAACTGGCATTGTTCCACAGGAATGGAAGTCAAGTCGCCTGATTCCACTTATCAAAGCCGGCAATTCACCCTTGGACATTTCCTCTTACCGCCCGATTGCCCTCGCAAGCTGTGTGGGAAAAGTTATAGAAAAGATGACTTTAACACGTCTGGAATGGTACTTAGAGTTCTACGAAATATATTCAGATGCCATGTCCGGGTTCAGACGAGGCCGCTCGTCAATTGACATTGTAGTTGACTTGATGACATATACAGAACACCAGAAGGCCTGCAAACGGTTATCTGCTGCTCTGTTTCTTGACGTTAAAGGGGCCTACGACAATGTCACCCACGAAGCCATTGTCAGCGCACTAGAAGGAGTGGGACTCGGTTGCAGGATATATACGTGGGTTCAGAGCTACCTACAGAATAGATCATTTCACGTGCAGACAGAGAATGGCCGGACACACGAGTATTACTGCAGTCGAGGAGTCCTGCAAGGCGGAGTGCTAAGCCCGACGCTGTTCAACATAACACTCATTAAACTAGTTGGCAAGCAACCAAGCAGTGTACGACTTTCCATTTATGCTGATGACACCTGTGTGTGGACATCAGGTGTGACTCGACTTCGACTTCGCACTCGACTTCAGAAGGCAGCATCAGTGACATCGTACCACTTACGCAAACAAGCGCTTGAAATCGCAAGTGAGACGTGTGCAGTCGTGGCCTTCACCACAAAACTAATGTCCGCTTACGGCATATCAATTAACGGGCAGTTGGTATCATGCAGCCGGAATCACAGGTTCTTGGGAGTCGTAATCGACCGAAACCTGTCTTGGACACCCCACTTAAACTACGTGAAAAAGCGGCTGACTTCCATTTGTCACTTATTCAGGTTTCTTGCTTGGAAAAGTTGGGGAATGTCTGTCGAGTCTATGTTACAGCTGTACAAGGTATTATTTACTGGATTCCTGCGGTATAGCCTATCTGTCATATCTAACACGTGCAAAACGAACCTGCGCACAGTCCAAAATATTTAAGCCCGAGCGCTTAGGATATGCCTTGGTTTACCCCACTGCGCATCGACAGCTGAAACAATTGCCATTGCACAGGACTACTCGATTATGACGCACATCACCATTGATACGATGCGTACGTACCTCAGGCAACATGCTAGGAATCTTTCCCACCACTTGGCAACCCTCGCTACTGAGAGGCCCCGCACGAAATGTAGTGCAATTGTCTGTGCTCATCGTGCGTCGTTTACGTCAGGTTTTACGCCTGCTGAGAAACTGGTGTATCCTCCGTGGTGCCTGACAGTTCCACAAGTACGTGTTTCAATTCCAGGAATACAGAAAAAATCGAATTTGCCTTCATCAGCCCTAAAACAATTGAGCTTGAGCCATCTGCACGAAATGTACAACAACCCCGTGCACACATACACCGATGGTTCAACCACAGCGTCTGGTTCTGGTGGTGCGGTGGTGATTCCAGCTAGAGGAATCACTCTGCGAATCAAGCTGTCACACGTCACTACGTCCACAGCGGCAGAACTTGCGGCTTTGCGTGGCGCCATAGAGTACATCCAATCCCAAAAACCGTGTAAATGGGCTGTGTTTTCCGACTCAAAACCAGCCCTACAGAGCATGCAGTCAGTCTTTCGACGAGGTTGCCATAAACAATCAACTTACGAAGTTGTCAAGCTCGTTCACCACGTCACAGAAACAGGCCACGAGGTCAAGTTTTAGTGGCTTCCTGGCCATTGTGGAATCAGTGGCAATGATTCCGCAGACAACGCGGCTCGCACATCGCATTAAGAACAACAAATCCTTCCGATTCCTTTGTAAAGGACTGACGCTGCAAAGCAACTTCGTCACCTGGCACTTAGTCTGAGTCTGCAGGAGTAGATCACCCCAAGCATAAGACATACGAGACTATACCAAATAAATTCTCGACTGGAACTTCGACCTCCATCCGGACTTCGTCGACGCGAAGCTTCACTTCTTTGTCGCCTTTGGTTGGGGGTTGCCTTCACAAAAGCATATAAAAACCTCATCGGATTGACCGACAATGCGGAATGTGCCGTCTGCTGCACCAAAGAAGACATCGACCATGTGATATGCCATTGCCCTCAATTTGCCTCTGAAAGACAGAAGCTTTCGGACGCATTGCGACAATTGGACGATCGGCCACTCTCTGTGCAGATGCTACTGGAACACCGTCATCGCCTTTCGTCGGCTCAAAAAGCAGTCAAAGCTGTCTTGTGCTTTTCGAGGACTACAGGCCTATGTGACCACCTTTAACTTTTGTGTAGTGCCACCACTGCATACGCGCCAGCCGATTGACTGACAATCCTCCTTTTTCTCTCTCTCTCTTTCTCTTCTCTTTCCTCTCTCTCTCATCTTTATGCCCCCTTCCTATTCCCTCAGCGTAGGGTAGCAAATCTGGCATGTGCCTAGTTAACCTCCCTGCCTTCCCTTTTGTCGTTTACCCCCCCCCCCCCCCAACATAGAGTCTCCTGTCTTCGGCCACGTCCCGATCCCGTGACAATATGCTCGAAGCCATGCTCTGCACTGCGTTGGTTTGACGCATGCGCGTTTAAGCGCGCCCGCGGCATCCCTCCGTCACTGAGCTAAGTAGACGCGGTGCTGTCTGGGTAACGTCGTCGGCGCTAAATGCAGAGTGTTGCATTTCGCGCCGGTTGCCGCTGGGCCTCACTGAGGCCGCCTTCACACTGAGCATTCCGGCCGCCGAAAGTGCTCCAAATCCGGTTCGGCGACGGCGAGATCCACCGAAAGGGCCCTCTCCACGCCGATCGCTCTCTGACCGATTTTTGCGGCGTCTGCCGCCCAATCAGTCACCACGGACCAATAGGAGCGCCAGTCAAAGAATTTCGAAAAATGCCGGCCAAGCCCTACTCGCTTGTTATGCCGCAGTGCGCGTAACTGAATGTTGAAACCAACGGGAGTTTAACCCACTCTGTGCCTACTTCGCCTCCGTATTTCGTGAAAGAGATGACCGAGCTTGCTGTTGGCGTGACTGAGCTGTTGCGGTCTTGCAGAGCAAAACGAAATCACCGACGCCACTGGCGTCGGTGGTTTTTCTGCTCTTCGTGCACTACAAGACAGCCATTTGCCAGAAAAGTAAGCAGTACTGTCTTTTCTTGCTTCTTGCGTACGAGAATCGTCGAAGTATACACCACCGGATAGCGTAGTAGCGTTTGCGAGCCGCAACAACAACCGGGTGACAGCGCATCCATCCTGCGTTCGCCCCGTAGTAGATGGCATATTAGGCGGCGCGGGGCGCGTCCACTTCGAACGACAATGCGTTTCGGCGGCAGGGGAATTTCGGTCGCTGTAGAAAGCAGATGTTTCAGTGTGAACTATGCTTGACAGACACTGGTCGCACCTAGAGTCAGAATATAGGGTGCTCGAGGTTCGCTAGCGTAGCGTCGCTGCGCCCAACGTGCGCGCGCATCAACGCTACGTGCGCTCGCCGCCGTTTCGCTAGCTTCATATATATCAAATAGCATGACGTGAACAGAGGATGAAAGTAAATGACATCACTGAACATAATAATCATGATATGCATGTTATGTAAAACATGACTACATTCTAGGCTCATAGTGTGCTCGCAGCCGTTTCACTAGTTACCTATATACCAAATTTGGTATCACGTGACGTGAATGAATGATGATTGCAACTGACACGTCGAAACATGATAGTCATAACATGCGTGTTAAGTAAAACATGACTATACGCTAAGTTCATAGCACGCTCGCGGCCGTTTTTTAGCTCCACTTACACCAAATTTGGTATCTAGTGACGTGAATGGATTATGAAAGTAAATGACACGTTCAAACGTGATAGTCATCACATGGAAGTCATATGCGGCATAATTTACCTCCACTTCGTAACGTCGTGCTCATTTGAAAGTGATATAACAACCTTCTTAATTCGTGCTTCGCATGTCATCGATTCCCACTATACGTGCAATCGGCAAATTTTTTTAACTATAGTGATACGGTACTTTTGTTGAAGTGGAGAACAGAAAAAAATAATGACTGCGTTCTGTGCCACGCACTCCTTCGGCAACCATCCATCATCTCTCCCATACAGTAAACATCTCTCACCGTTACATAATTGGCGGGGAGTGCAGGGTAACACCTTGGAGCACCGGACAAGTACGGCAAAAAACACACCCCTGAAGCTTCGTGGAAGCCGCAGACTCGCAAAACTTCCGCCACTACCAGTCATCATGATCCCTGACAGCAAGGTTCAACAAGCTGCGCCTAACACCTGTGAACACCATTGCAGAGCACCACGCCCGTTCTTTGGGAAACCTGGAGAGGAAGTCGAAGAATGACTCAGGTAATAGTGGCGGGTAAGTCTGTATAAGCGCTGGGACATTACCGGCCAACGCAATTACGAGCCACTTTTAAAGATGATAGTCTTTCTTTGGGACCTTCGACGCAAAAGTTTTGTTCTGTTTCCCTGTCTGTACAGATGTCTGTCTGTTTGCCCTTAACGGTACCCTAACCGGCAGTAATGTGGCCAAACAGTAATCCAAACAGCAGACCCCATCCGCAGCACCCACCAATACTGCTCAAGATTCAGCGTTCATACTTGTGCGATTGTCAATTTAAAAGCAATTATTGCGCATATCTGAGGCACCATAACAACACGTCAATATTCTGTATGTGTGTCCCTTACTAGAAAAGGCATACATAACTAATTATAAGAACCATAGATTTTATCACGCAGAACTGACCAGGCAACGCGTGCACGAAAAGGGAAGTGTTTCCAACGCTTTGCTAAGACGACACGGTGGGGGCACCTACCCATTGCCTTGCGTTGTACACCTTATTACCTCCGAGGCAAGCGCGCAGGGAGCGCGCTCGCTTCGTTTTCTAAGATAACTGCCAGATAGTGCTCATGTCTCACGTGTCCCGTGACTTTATGCGCTCGTTCGCCTCCAATGCACGCTCTATGCACTCTAACGCAGCGCCTCCAGTATACACTCACCGATTTTCTTGCGCAGAACATCGAATACACGTTTCGTTCACTGTCTTTAGACGCAAGAGTATCGTTTTTGACGAAATTTGCAGTGTAACATGCAGATATGGGGCCAGTTTTTTTCTTGAGGGAACCGCGTTGATGTGGTACGAGAACTATGAGGAGATTTGGACCACGTGGACGAGCTGCGTGGACGAAATCAAGAAGTGTTAAAAAGTGTTTTCGGAGATTCGATCATGATAAAGAAGCGTGATGAGCAGACCCTGAGCCAACGTGCTCAGGGTCTGAGACGTGCACAACGTATACTGAAGAAGTTCTCAAGCTTTGCAAGAGTATGAACCTACCAATGACTGAAGACAATAAGGTCAGTCATCTCCTTAAGGGCATTGCCGAGGATATCTATCCCTACCTTATAGGAAAGGATGACCTGCAGTCAACAAAGACATCATCCGACGTTGCCGAACATTTGAGACTCTTAAAACTCGGCGCATATTGGCAAAATTTGGTGGACTTCTTAACGTCACAATAGTCGCTAGCATCGACGTGGTCCCTTCAACCAAATATATGGCGTCAATAATATGACGAATAGCTATATATTTATTGATATGTGGGGGTTTAACGTCCCAAAACCACCATGTGGTTATGAGAGACGCCGTAGTGGAAAACTCCAGAAATTTCGACCACCTGGGGTTCTTTAACGTGCACCTAAATCTGAGCACATGGGCCTACAGCATTTTTTTCGCCTCCATCGAACATTCAGCCGCCGCAGCCGGGATATGATCCCGCGACCTGCGGGTCAACAGCCGTATACCTTAGCCACCAGACCACCGCAGCGGGACAATACGACGAATAGTGCGCGAAGAACTTGATCGGTGGGACGCTGCTGCGTTGTCGAGAGCACATGGCCACAGATCGTTTACGCAATGCGGCCGCCCACCTGCATCCATCAACACTGCGGGCTTCGTCGCCTCAAGGACGCCGGTGTTGTCGCGTCGTCACACCTATATGTCTGATCCGCGAAACGACTCCGTACAAAGGTCACCCCCCGATATGGCAGCGTGCAACATTATCCCGCTGACCATCTTCAGCAGTGAGGAAGGCGTGTCAAAGCAACGCAGTTCGGCGCGCGCCTGCGAGTATATGGCAGGACCGGCGCCTGGCATGGCCACACCGGCGTGACGGACGAAACGAACGGCGGCGCGTACGCGCGCCGTGTCACGTCGAAGTGTATTGGAGCTTTGACTGTGGCATATAGTGATGTTGTCACATGACACGCATCTCATGAATATTATGTTTGCACCAGTCACATACCTTCTCATTCATTGACATCACGTAATACCATATTTGGCTTACGGGAAGCTAGCGAAGCGGCCGCGAGCGCATCATGAGTGGGCATGTAGTCTTGTTACAAGACACGCATGTCGTAATTATCGTGTTTGGATGTGTGATCTACCTATGTCGTTCGTTGGCGTCACGTAATACCGAATTTTTTATATGTGAAGCTAGCGAAACGGCCGCAAGCAAATCATGAGCGTAGCATGTAGCCATGTTGTTAGATGATACGCATGTTATGTTTATCATGTTTGCACGAGTCTCATACCTTCATCATCCCTTCACGTCCCGTCATACCAAATTTGGTATAAGTGGTGCTTGTGAAACGGCCGCGACCGAATCATGAGCATGGCATGTAGTCACGTTGTTACATGACACGCATCTCATGATTATCATGTTTGCACCAGTCGCACACCTTCGTCATTTATTCATGTACCGTTATACGAAATTTTGTATATGTGACGCTATCGAAATGGCCGTGAGCGCATCATGAGCGTGGCATGTAGTCATGTTGTTACATGAAACGCTTGTACTAATTTTCGTGTTAGGGTCTGTCGCTTGTGTTTGCCATACTATCATGTCGTACCATGCCAGTTTTGCAACATATCATGTGAATGAAACCACCGCAAGAGCAGCAAGACTATGAAATGTAAATCATGACATTATTGACATACATGTCATGATTTTCATGTTACAGCTAGTCAAATATGTTCTTCATACAATCATGTTATGCCAAACCAAGTTTGGTATTGATAGCATTATCGAAACGGCCAGGAGAGCTAAAAGTCGTAAGCGGCTATATAGATAGATATGCTCAAAGTCGCCGAATTTCGCTGAGATATGCTTCGCATTTAAAACTAGGACGAAGTTTTACTGTTTATGACCTACGACAACAACGCTACGTTACCAGAGACCACCAGCCTTAGCCCGTTTTACCATCTCTACATCCGTGAGCTACGCACTACCTCAAACTCAAGTCTCCCGTTTTCAGAGCAAGAAAAGCCATTTCTTCAAGAGACACTCTGTCGTGCTGAGGAGGCACGGCGCATCGCGCGTCTCCAGACTTACGCCACCCAAGACTGTTCATTGACTCGCTACGATAAGCGACATCGACATGTGTTGTACAGCGAAGGAGCTGGACTCCATACCGCAAGCGTGGCTTGCATCAACAGTTTCTGGCCCGGTATACAGGTCCCTTCGTCATTTTGTCGCGCCTTAGCGACGTTACGTTCGTGGTGTCATGCCTCACATCTTCTGGCCATCTCTCCAGGAAAACTGACGTCGTACATGTCACTCAGTTGAAGCCATACCATGCGTGACACGAACTCGCCCAGTGGGCATCGTCTGCGACGGAGAAAGTGATACGGGACTTTCGTCAAAATTGAGCAGAGGAAAAGTAAGTGACTGTATCCTGTGCCAGGCCTTCCTTCGCCAACCACCCATCATTCCGCCTGTATATTAAACACCCCTCACCGTAACAATATGTATACTTGTGTTTCTCTGCATCTTCTTTTTGCTTTCCCTTACCCTCACAACGAGAGTTGTGTACATACTGTAAAATAAATCAGTCTTAGTGATGTGTTCGTACGTCTTGACTCTCTGTCATCGTCTTTAAAGATAGTTTTTTGCCTCCCTGCTATTCCGCCACAACATGCCTCTCTTCGTGAAAAAGGGACGCCGGGCGCCCATGGTGGCGCATGCCTGCGAGCATATGGCAGGCAGATTGGTGCCTGGCGCGGCATCACTGGCGTAACACGAAGAAACGAATGCCAGCGCACACACGCACAGGGTCACGTCAAAATGTATTGGCGCCTTGAGTGTGGCATGTAGTCATGTTCTTACATGGCACGAATCTCATTATTATGATGTTTGCAGTAGTCGCATACCTTCGTCATTCATTTACGTGACGTATTACCAAGTTTGGCATATGGCAAGCCACCATTGCGGCCGTGAGCTCATCATGATTATGACATGTAGTCACATTGTTACATGCCACGCATGTCATGATTGTCATGTTTGCACTAGTCACATACCTTCGTCATTCATTCAGGTCCCGTATTACCAAATTTGGTATAGGTGAATCTAGTGAAACGGCCACGAGCGCATCATGAGCGGGGCATGTAGTCACATTGTTATATGACACGCATCTCATGATTATCACGTTTGTACCAGTCACATGTCTTCGTCATCCATTCACATCCCGTAATACCAAATTTGATAAATGTGAACCTTGTGAAGCGGCCGCCAGGGCATCATGACCATGGAACGTAGTAATGTTGTTACATGACATAAATTTCATGCTTTTCATGTTGTAACCAATCAAATATGTTCTTAATATAGTCATGACATGCCATACCAAGTTTGGCATTGATACCATTATCGAAATGGGCGAAAAAGCTGAAAGTAGTAGGCTGATAGATAGATAGATAGATAGATAGATAGATAGATAGATAGATAGATAGATAGATAGATAGATAGATACTTAATACGTACGTATTACTTGTTAGAGTGTTAGTGACGTAGTGTTAGTGGTGTGTTAGAGTGTTAGATTCTTACTGTGCGCAGTGTTAGGGATGTGAGGGGCCAACATGTTCCATTCGCTCATTCACGAAGGGAACATGTTGGCCCCTCACATCCCTAACACCGAGTCACTGTCTCAGTTTGAGTTAGAAGCTGAAAACAATTCTTAGCTTCTTTAAATACCCAATGACAATGGCAATGAAACCAGTAGGTACTAGTTGTATGTTCTGTAAACATCCATGTAAGCACCCTTATTGCTGAACTTGCCATTTTGTATGCACTTGCATTTTGTTTATTATGTTGTGTAAATGTTGGTAATGTACAAAGTTCCATGTTGATGTTGCTTTTATGTTTTGTATGACATTTTTTGTACTATAGTAGGCAATCATAGCATCTGTACAGAGTGCCCACCTGGTATGGTCTCAGTAGAGACTGACAGTATTGCAAATAAATAAGTATATAAGTACTAGTAACGCTGAGTGTGCTGCGTCGACGAACAGTGTACATATATAATATATTATTCCGGAAGGTTTGTGCAGGCCTCAATTCTTCTTAAATATAAAAAATAAAACAACCAACAATACCCTACCTGCTACACAGATTCAATTCAGGCTACCGAATTAAAAAAATTAACAGGCCAACTGTCGATTGGTAATTTTGAAGAATAAAGAGAAAACGTTATGGAGCATCGCCGCGAAGAGAACCCTTAACGGGCTCAAGCGAAATTTTGTGTAACATTTATTCGAGTTAACGTTTGCTTCAAACGCGAAAACATCGGAGGTGGGTTGGATATCGTGCAAGTTTTATGGCAAACGAACGAGCCGAAAGGGTGTTTGCTCTCGACGTGCGATCGAGCGTTGCGGGTGGTGGAGAGCGTGACGCGAGAAAAAAGTGTGTTGTGAGCAAGCGCAGCAGCTGGCATCTGCGGTAACTGTGGCAAGCGTACTGAAAGTGAAGGAGAGAGTGACGTCACGCGCACCTGCGATGGAAGCGTGAGAGGGAAGCGTGACGTCAACGCGCAGCTGCGTCGTGACCTATTTGGCACCACTCTAACATCTGCGGCGAGGGGAACGCATCTACATACAGCGTTACACACGTGAGTTGAAGAGCTGCTTTGCATCTGAACATACAAGTTTATTGCAGTCAACGAATTCTATTTGCCGACAATCGGTTTGCCCTGCTCACAAAGCGCCATTGCGTAAATTTCGGTGCTTGCCACCAGCCATCTATCTGAAGAAGCGTGGCAACGATGCTGCCCCTTGTAGCCCAATCTCAGGGTGAATAATGTAGTCTGTACATTCTGAGGAAGGTACGTACTTAGCTGACATAAACAGAATGATAACGATGCAAGAAAGGCAGGGAGGTTAACCAGACGCACATCCGGTTTGCTACTCTGCACTGGGGAAGGGATGAAAGGGAGAAAAGAGGTTGCAGAGAGATAAGAAGGTACACACAATCACGAGCACACACAGGAAAGCACACACAGTCTACAGGCGGTCACTCAGGTTTGTTGTCTTTAAGTAAAGTGGGAGTGCTTTAGTCGCTTTCTGCGCAATTGAGGCAGGTGCCCAAGGTACCATAATCTTCTGCACGCGGAATGGTCTAGAGTCAAGTTGATTCAAAACCATCCGGAGCTAGCATCGCTGCATGTTGTAGCAAGAGCAGCTGCAAGGGGCGTGTTCAATGGTCTCTTCAGCTACGCAGCAGTCGCATGTAGAGGTGTCTGCCATGCCAATGCGAAAAGAGTACACCTTTGTGAATGCAACACCCAACCAAAGGCGGCATAACAGTGTCGCATCGGAGCGAGAAAGTTGATAGTAGCTCTATCTTGAGCAAAGGATCCATTTCATATAAGTGACATCTTTGGATGTTGGTGGATGACCAGAATGTGCGTGTAAGATCTCGAGCGAACAAGTAAAACTGTCTTGCTGCATCAGTGCTTGATAGAGGAATCGATACCACACGGGTTCCTTCATGGGCTGAGCGGGCTACATCATCGGCTAATTTCTTTCCGGTAATACCGATATGTCCAGGCAGCCATTGATATATAATATGACGCCCTCGTGCTAGAGCTTCATGATGACAATGTCTTATTCCATGTACCTATTGTTGATGATTCCTCCTACGCATGTCAAACTACAAACTCTGATGTGCTGCCTTCGAATCACAGAATATTACCCAATTTCCTGGACGCTCTCGTATTGTAAAGCTGCTCTTATAGCAGCAAGCTCTGATGCCCTAGACGTAGTCTTATGCGACAACTCAAATTTGATTGTCATTGATGCAGCCGGAATTACAGCGGCACCTGATGAGCTGCTGGACGAGACGCACCCATCAGTGTATATCTGCGTTCGGTCCAACTACAACTTATATAAGAATAGCAGTGTTGCTTGCTTCAATGCTACTCTGGAGTGATTGCTTTTCTTTTTGATCCGCGGAATTTCTAGACGTACTTGCAGCTGGTCGAGGCACCACAAAGGACATGCAATTCTGGTAGGTGTCGTATATCCTGATCGAATGCTGTTTAGGTGCATGGCTATGACGTCTTAAAACGTAGCACGTGGTCTTTCGTAGAGTATAAGGGCCAAGTGGTGGTCGGAGACATGGCTAGCATGTCGAATGTGCGCTCTGAGGCTATCCACAACTCTTATATGTCCTGACCGAATTGTTTTTGGCAAGCAGGATTAGTAGAACCGCCAGTAAAAGCACATCAGGGCAGTACTAGGCAGATACGCAGCGCCTGACCCTGCAAACTCTCCAATGAATGAGTATTGAGTTTGCAAGTGTTAGTCAGTACCGGCAAGCTGTAGCGCAATAGGCACAGAAATAGGACCCTGTACAGCTGTAGCATGGAAGCCACAGAAGTTCCGCCTGCTTTCCAGCACATGAATTTCATTATATGCACAATAGATAGCAGTCTCTTCTTCAACTACACACAATGCGGGCTCCACGAAAGACTTTTGTCGATTATTATGCGCAAGAAAAGATGCGTCCGTGCATATATGACACTCTGCCCATTGATGTAAACAAGGTATGGCGTCATTGGTTTGCGTGTAAACGCAATCAATGCGCACTTCACAGTTGATATAGTCCAGCCTTGTTTCTAAAGGTAGGCTGTTGTAAGGGTTGCTGCCCGCCGTATTCGTGCACGCATCTGAGGGGAGTAACTGCAGCACTCCAGGGGCAAATATCATCGGCGTATATGAATAAGCACACCCATTATGGCAGAACGTTCGCCAGACCAATGAGGGCAACATTAGACATGGCGGCGCTTAAAACACCTCACTGAGGTACTCCGCAGGAGGTGTAATGATCAGTAGTTTTACCCTCATCTGTTTGCACAAAAAACTCCTCTCAGTTATATAATCTTTTATCCATTGAAACATCCGTCCACCAAAGTCCCTTGCTGCGAGAGAAGTGAGGATGGCATCGGGAGCTACATTATCATATGTACCCTTCACGTCAAGAAAGAGTGCTACTGATATACGCTTGCGACTTTTTTTGCTGAATAAATGTCGATAAGTCATGGACACAGTCGATGGAAGAGCGGCCCCGATCGAAGCCTGCCATGCATAAAGGGTAGTTGTTGTATCGTTCCAACTACCACTCGAGACAAAATACAACCATTCTTTCCATCATTTTTCCGAGGCAACTTGCGACAGCAATAAGGCGATACGCTGTCAAGTCCAACAGTGATTTTTTTATTTTAGATGTGGTATTAATCGACTTATTTTCCATTCTAGGGGAACACTGCCGCTGAACCAGGAGTTGTTGAAGCATGTTAAAAGTTCTCTTCTGGCTTTTTGTTTAATATGTCCCAAAGCACTATAAGTAATACCATCAGGACCTGGCGATGACGTGCGCTTAGAACCGAATAACGCACCTTCCACTTCTTCTATGGTGGATGGAATGTCTATTTTTGGTAATCGCGTCTCAAGTACAATCATGGCGTCGATTTTCTAGTAATAATATTCCCGGCAACTCTCGTGCGAAATTCTTCAGCCACCTGAAGTTCTGTTTTTCCATGATGGATTGTCAAACCTTTAAAGGGTGCCAGTGTTGTGGAAAAGATCAAAAACCATGAACTGTTCCCCAGATATATGACAGCGGTTTATAAGGGTCTAGAGATTTGCAGAATGCTTTCCAGCGTTCGCTCTCCAACTTGTCAATGCGTCGTTGAATCTTTTTCTGGAGCCATCTTTCTTCCCTCAAGTCGTAAATTGATCTTGTGCGTCTGTATCATTGTTCAGCTCGCCTTCGTATAGCTCGTAATCTTTCCAGTTTGATGTCGAACTGTGTTATTATAGACGAGAATGATCATTTACATTTGGACGCTTGCAAAGCTTCCGTGATGGAATTTTCGAGGCTGCAGGCAAGATCTTCTTGGCAAGCGTCTTCAACACGTGATGTAAACGTTGACAATAACAACACCGGAAGAGAAATTTTTCTCTGATACCATCGATCTTCACGTAGGTGGGTATGTAATCACTCCCATCAATCTCAATATTGCAGAACCATTTTTACTTTGTGAGAGAAGCACCGTGACACCAATGTCAGTTCAAGGCAAGTGCCATACGTGAGACCCCGCAGATATGTTGGGGTACCATCGTTCATGATGGAAAAATCATAGTTGGAAGCAATTGTAACAATATTCCTGCCCCTGCAATTCATTCTAGTGCTCCCCCAAAGCATGTGATGGGCGTTTAGGTCACTGGTGATGATCCAAGGCCCATTGGTCCTCATTGCGAGGTTTTTTAATATGTCGCAGTCAAATAGCGATAACAGAGATATATATCTACCAATAAGTGTGAACAAAACTGCATTCTTTTTTACACGAAGACACACGCGCTGATTATCGTCATTTGAAACTATTGGGTGTGAAACATAAGTAAAGTTCATGCGGATGTAAACAATTACTCAGCTTCGTTCTTTGCCAGCGGCTGAACAAAAAGCTTCATTACCTAAATAATCTAAAAGACGTTGGTACGTTTGGTTCACATATGACAAGTATAGGGAATTGACTGGCTTGAAAAAATGGCGAAAGTTCGAGACACGGGACTTCATGCCTCTGGCATTCCAATAAAAAATCGACGCACTTTTAAGATGAGATTTTGTTGAGCCATCTGTCACAGTTAGGGTATGCTGATACTTTGCTGATAATAAAAATCATTCTTAAAGATGTCATCTCAAGCAGGGCTCCACACGCTTTTTCGTTTTTTCCCTGACAATAATAAAACATCATAGTTTGACGGTAAACTTCTCAGCGTAAGCATTTTACCCAATTCTCGCACCCACGAACTTGTACGGGTTTAACAAGAGAAGCCGTCTGGCGGCATTGCGCTCAACCAGGGAAGCACAAATGAAAATTTGTTATGCTTCAACGAAGAGAAACGGTGAAGCTCGTTGACCACCATCTACCATCTGAATATCTGAATCTCAATTGTAATTGTCATTCACCTCGAAGGGTCTTGTGGATGTAGCATGGATAGCCGCAGGCATGATGTGGCGTGGTTGGCGCGGTCACCTATTTGCTGAGCGTCTGCTCGCAGCTTTAGCACATGTTGCACTCCGCACTTGCAGGACTGATACGCCTTCAACAATTTTCGTTTTTACAGCGAAAGTCGCCTTAGGCTGCCAAGAAGAGTGTCGTAGTGTTCCGCCACCACAAACGCTCGTATTCGTAACTATTATCGCTTGAAATAAAAAAATGAAATGGAAAATACGAGGAAGCAACGAGCGAATCTGGGTCCGCTGCGTGCTAGCCCAACATTGAACCACTGAGGCTTCTATCTTCGAATTTCTTTCTGTGTATTTATTGTCTAACTTTCTGCGTGTTTACCTCCGTGTTTATCTATCTGTTTACGTCTTGGTGCTTTCGTTATCACCCCCTTAACTTGGCTTCATTCAAAATAATATGGGAGGGTAAAATATTATGACAAATTTGACGCGCTGGTCAACACATGAATGTTGCCACAATCGCGTCGCGTACACTGTAAAACTCTTCCCGCCAGACAGTGACACGTACCTGTGAGCGGGTTTTGCATGTACCCAGGAACGACGAGAACATACATGGGCATTTTTAATGCGTTGGAACTGAGGAAAACCTCTTGTCGGCCAAGTTGCCCCCACTAATCCAAATAAATATAATCCGGGTCCCAGCAGGAATTGAACCAAAGCATTCGGCGTGGCTATATCAAGCATTCTACCTCAGCATTCGGAACTAGGCCTCGGAACTGCTTTTGAAATAGACTCTTATGTTCGTGAAACTTCACTTAAGCTTGCAGTCTTCGCTATCGGATTTTATAAAGCTTACATATGTACTTTTTTGACACAGCCCTCCCGTCGAGTGAAGTCGATATTAGTTGAGTGCCACACGCTGGAGTTGATTTATGTACCAGTGTCCAGGGCTAGCATTCTCGCAAGCACGAGGGCTTATATCAACGTATCACTTCTATATTGTTGCTCATACTGAAGTTCCTGTTGGTATTCTTGCGCCAGTGCAAACAACTGGTTATTTAAACATCTGCATATCATCAACATATATGTCTGTGAGCGCAACAATTATAGAGATATATAGCTATATTTTATGACCTGTCACTTAATAAAAAATTACAACACGGACACCTTGCCTCCGCATGCTTCGCATAACATCGATTCCGAAGTTACGAAGAATTTGCCGAGTTTTTTTTCCGTTTGGCCGTCACACACAAGGGGGCAATCAAGTTAGATTGCAATATAGGTTTACAAAAGCCACGACACAAGAAACGCTACCACATTCGTCAGTCATTCAATCAGCCACGCAGCCAGTCAGTGCTTGACTAAGCCATGCCCCAGCTCAAATATCCTGCCCTCAAAAGTCCTATGTAAGCGTTATGTCTGGAAGAAACCGCATGAACATACTCGATAAAACATGGTGGAAGAGTAAAAAACAATCGGGCGTCACAGAATACGAGTCATGTAACCAGGCCTCACACAATATCGCTTGCGTTACGAGTAGGTGGTTGAATGCTTCCAAACTATCACAGGGGGCTCAGCCATAACTCTTCATCGTCATCGGTGGTCGAAAAACATATTGGATTAGAGGGTACTTTGCAAGCGTACTTGTACTAGTAACCCAATGAGAGTTTGCAATGTGTTCTAGAAATGGCATTCTTCTAGAAATTTCACTCTGACATTGCTATGCCTTCTGTGAAGGTCTCACGTTTCTTAGTTTTTTTCAGCATGTTTTTTTTTCTTACTTAGGCGACACATTATTGCATGATCGAAGACAATATTGCTTCGCTAGGCCATGGTTTGAGTGTTGTGTTTTGACGCTCACTTAAAGATGTTTTGCACTTTGCCCACTTTTTCTACTCTGGGGTCCGTGGCAGCGACGTTTTCGAAATATCACTTTAACGCTCATCCTTTTTATTGCCCCTGAGTCGTTACCTGAAAAATTCGTGTTAACGTTGACGAGCTTGCTTCACAGAAACTCTAGTGGTGGTGTCAGTGGTCACGAGTGAAAAATTATATAAATAATGAAAAAAATCTGCATTCGAGTGGGGATGGAACCCGGACTATATGCATGGCAAGCAGCTGTTCTACAACAGAACAACTCGTTTACTTCGAAATATTGTGAATAGATCTTCTTATGCTTGGAAATGCAGAGAAAAATAACCAATTACAGTACATGTAATGAAGCGGTTACAATGCGTGGTCGAGGTGTATATTGCCATCGGACGTCAGTCATAAAAGGAGATCATAACTACCTCAGGACTTAAACCCAGCCGTCCACTACAAAAGGCACACACATTACGGCATGTATTCCCTCATGACAACAGATGGTGCATAGGAAGTTCTAAAACATTTCACAGACCTAAATACTCGTGGTGTAAAGTATGTTACTCATTGCACAGAATGCACTGGACAGGATCTCGCTATCGTGTTTAGCTTTTAAAGGCTAAGCTAAAGAATTCCCTTATCTCAACGCGATTGCGTTAAAGAGCTTGTTTTTCAGTAAGTTGGGCGTCGGTGTAGGTGTGGGCGTCGTTGCTTGTGAGCGAGATATCATCGTCTCATGCGTGACCGAAAAATCAAGAATAATGCAAATAAAATAAATAGTTATTGAAAACTCTTTGAGCAGAGTAGGAACCGCCCGAGGGTTTTACTTTTTTTCGGTTCAAGTGAGAATCGCACCCGGATCGTTTGCACGGCAAACGGACGTTTTGCTACGTGTCCAAACCTCAGTCTGGGAAAATAGTGAATAAAAAAAGAACTTTCTCTCCTTGGAAAGGCAGTAAGAGTAGCTCGGGCATCACAAACACGCGTGTACTCTATACATGCTTCACAAGGCAGCATGAAAAATTAAGTAGTATTGCGTGGTACAAGCGGCCTTTGCCTACGGGCGTCGTATTATGTGATTATCACAATGGCTCCGTGGTTGAAAGCCGGTACCCCGCTACAAAAGGCACCCATGCTCCTGTGCCAATTCTCTTAAGGTCACGTAGTGAATGTATAGCAAATTTGAAAAGGTTTCATGCACTAAATGATTGAAGTGCGCACTAGTAACAGAATGTCGCTATCGCGTTCAACTCCTAAAGATGAAGCGTTATGGTCCCCTGATTTTTTTACAAGGTTTAACTCTCACACCGCAGGCTGCAATCTCCTTTCCCTCAGTGCCCCATCACTCTTTCTTTCATCACTCTTTCTCTTGCAGAAATTTTGGCGTGGGCCTCGGTGTCAGCATGGACGTCATTGGTTGTGAGAGAAAAATCGTCTTGTCCATGACCGAGGAATTGAAAAAGGGAAGTACAATCAAAAAGAAAATTTTCTGGCCAGAATTATTAGTGAACTGATGCCCTCTGCGTGGCAAGCAACTGCTCTTCCCCACAGCTACGAGTAGGCTTCGAAATACAGTGAATAATGTTTAAGCATGCAGGGAAGATAACTTTCATGTTTACAAACATTTGTGTCCTGTATGCAGGCTGTGCAATATAACACGTATTATCGCAGTAATATTGTGTTGTGCAAGTGTATATTGCCATCGGGAGTGATAACATGTCAGTGTCATAATGGCTTCGTGGTTTAAAGGTGGCCACTGATCTCAAAAGACACGCTCGTTACTGCGCGTAGTCCATTAAGATCACGTAAGAGGGCGGGGGGGGATATGAAGTTCAAGAACATTTGAGGCGCCTAATCGCTCGTGGTTCAAAGCATGCTTCCCATTATACAGAATGCAGCTATATGCAAAATTTCTTTGACACAACTCTCCTTTAGTTTTACAGTTTACATTGCGATAATTCAATATTGAAACTTCTGGAATATGAACGTACAATGAAATCTATGCACAAACTGTTTGAAGCACGCACTAGAGACAGGATATAGCTATCACGTTTACCTGTTATAGGCGAAGCTTAAGGTTCCCCTAATTTTTCCTTCGTTCTTTCCTTCTAATGCCGCCGCTTTCCCTTGCGCCTTCTGTAATCGGTAGTGGGGCTTGCCCAGTTCCTGAGGCACACACACGCTCGAGCTAGTTCTCGCATTGACTGGGTGGACTACAAACTGTAAAAACTATGCTGCTAAAAGCACAATGTTCTGTTTGAGCTATACGGCTTCTTCTCCCTTCCACCATATCATGGCGCATTCCCCTTCCTGCCCTGCCCAGTTGCGCTGGTCACTCTATTCTAGCCACCTCCAGAGAGGCGAAACAAATGGTAGTGTCACTACTAAGTGCAAACAAGTCACTGTCAGCCAGCACGGTGAAACAATGAAGGCAAGATCAATAGATTAGAATAACATGCGATGAACGAATAGCAGCTGACACTGCAAACACTGTTGCTGTAGAGAGCAAAGAGAACATCCTGTTCTATATGACTCAAGTGCAAACGGTGATAAAGGCGCCGCACTTAAGAGGCTATGAGCTACTTGTCCAACCCCTTTATATAAGCCCTCTATAGAAAAGAGACCGACAACAGCCTACTACATCCCAGAAGAAAAAGATTTCTCTCTAGCAGCGTGGCGCTTCTTTTCCGCCTGTCTGGATTCCATCTCCAAGCTCTGACGAAAGGCGGGAGAGGCGACGCTTTATGAGTCATGACTATGCTCTTAGGCGCCTTGCGCCATTTTGTGGGGAAATAAACAAGCTTAGTGGCACCCAAGCAGCTCAGAGATGCACATTCCGCAAACAGAAAAGGAGGTCACAAATTGCTCGCCACTCTCACGGAGTGGCGAGCAGCCTTCTTATATCCAAAGAAAGCAAAATGCCTCCCACTGCAAAGAGTTGTGTTCGTGAACGCGGAATTACTTAATGAAGATAATATCAAACAGAAGGACTAATGTTTTTTTTTACATTGAAAATCTATAATAAAACTTCTTTTTCTAAGACTACTTACGAGAACTAAATATGTTTAGTGATTTCGGCCCGAATGATCAGCACACATTGGTATGTACGACGTCACCCACCTGCCACGTGATATGAGTTAGTGAGTGAATGAAGGAATCGTATTATTGGTCCGGCGAGGACGCGAAGTCTTGGCGCACCACGATAGCTTTTGTCGTGCCAGGAACATTTAGCCCAATGACAGGCACGCACTGATAGGCAATGACAGTCACAGGCACGCCTAAGATGCAGAATTTTTTCGTCCATAAAGCATTGTGACACTGGAAGACATCCAATTCAGTGCACCTGCCCTTGAAGGTCGAGACGTCATGTGAATTTCCTCTTGGATCGTCAGACCTGTCACAAACACAAAAACTGCGTCGCTGTCCATCGGCGGCCGTAGCTAACAAGCACAGCCATGGCAAGTTATCTTCCGGTGACTGGCCTGGTTTTTTTTAACCAAGTCGGGTGGATTTGTTCTTCTAATGCGTGTATATTTGCTATTTTCAGTCGGTGATATTGTGCTAATGCGTTGTTAGTAATTTCAGAGTTGTATAATTATGTATTTTGTGTAAATCCTGAACATGTTCGAATGCTTACACATTTAGTCGATATCATCTGCAATACGATTTTCTTGCTTTGAACCCCATTTAAAGGGCATTCTTAACCGTACCGCAGTACGTTGAAATAAATATGAATAAACCTGGGAGCATTTAAGTGAGCTGGTCAAAAGCAAATTCTGAAATTTCTGCAGGTCCTTGTATGGTTGGCAATTAATGCTGACGCTTCACTATGGGCGATAGACATAAAGAAGAGAGATATACTGTAGAGAAAGCAACAGTTTTTGAACTTTAAGCTCAAGTGCAATATGTGATAAGTGTTTTATGATTACCATAATTGAACCCGAAAACCGCTACTGGATAATGTTCACAATGATCTCAAGATTATTAGGCGAGGTTCATGATTCGATTATATTCTATTTTCACCACTCCTCAATACCCCCGTGCAAAAAAGAAAAAAAAAACAGTAGGGACGCGTGCTTACGGCTCTTGTAAGTGCAGCGAAGTAGGCATTGTAGCTTTTGTTCCATATGAAGAGGGCTCGATCCAAAAATTCCTTGTCATATACATAGTATATTCCTAACCTGATTACTTCCTCTGAAACAACAAAATATTCAGAATGTTAAAACGTTCGCACTTGTTGAACATCCGAATGAAAGTTTGCACTCCAGCCACGCAGTATTTCAGTTAAACGAAGAGCGGCCAACCACCGTGCTTTAGATAGCGGTTTTCACAGAAAGATTGAAGATCAGAAGGTGGCGGCTGAAGTAAAACTTTAGGACGTTCAGCGAGAAGTCACAAGAAGTATTAATAAAAATTTTTACTAGGGGCATCACAGAGGACTTGATCAACGTGGTGTCGCCAACATGAGTTCAAATTTCTGCCAAATACAGGACGATTGTAACTGGTACGGGTCCATAACCTGTCTTTCAGGCGATCCAAATTCTTTGATAGCACGTATGTATCACAATTTCATTGCGCTTCCACCATTGGCCTTCGCCTAATGCACTTGCATTTCACGCTACATTTTTATCGCGGAAATTGCCACACCTTTATTTCTCATTTGCAGTACATGATCTACCTAACTCATTATTAGCTTCGTTCACTTCCAGCTAAGCGATATGCCTGTCGCCGTAAATGCTAATGTAACGCAAAGTACCCATTTAGATCTGTTGTGCAGAGTTTTGCTAAAATTTTTTACTCGCTCCCTCGCTGCGAATTTTTCAGTTTGTCCCGTATATGTCAGTAGCAGTAAAAAACGATGCTTGTTTACTCTTCAGTGTAAATGCAGCGATTTTACTAGAATTCGTGGTATGTGATTGGCTGCGTCCTCTGGCATAGTTTCATGTTTTTTGTAGTTTTTTTTATATTCGTCAGGCACACATTTATATGTTGGATACTCACCGCCACCGTTACGGTCTAGTGATTATGGTGCTTTTTTATTGCTTCATATGTCACGACATTCGGTTCCAGATGCGGCAACTGCATTCTGACTGAGGTGAAAATTTAAATGTCGTGTGCTTAGATTCAGGCACGCGGTAAAGAACCGAGGTGGTCTGAAATTCCGGGGCATTCTAACAAGAAAATCTTGCCGCCATACCGTTATTCTCGGATGCATAACCCCAACAGTTATTATATATAATTCAATATTTTCTCTAAATGAGAATATTTTTGTACATATTTTAAAGCTTAGTTGCAAATCATCTTTTTTTTTCAGGCAATCTTACGATGCGTTTGGCTTCTGACTGCTACAACTAAACCATACTAATATGCTCAACAGCCCAATAAGACTTATCCTTGGTTTTCATAGACAATAAACTCATCTACAACATTCTTTTGATTATAATTTTAAAGGTTTACGCTTACTAGTTTCTGGTTCTTCATCTTCTTTTGATGACTAGCATCAGTGAAAATTTGTCTGTTTGCATGACTTCTTTCCAAATAAACTTCTCTCGCTTTCGTTCATAATCTACAAAGCTTAAAATGTATATTTTGTTACTTTTTGTATATTTGTGAAAGTATTGTCGTGCGCTTCATAAGCTACTCATGTAAGATATTGTCACGGTGTCCGTAACGACAGGTGCACCTTGAAAGCAGAATGCGGTCTTCCAGTCTTAAGAAAACTAAAACTTGGAAAAGATCAAAAACGCAGAAAAAAAACAGCAAAGACGAATGAAATTCGCTCTTGTCAAGGTTTCGAAGCCGGGCCCGTGGTCGTTTGAGAGTGGCCACTCTACCAATTGAAATAAGCAGGAGCCCGAGATATTGCGGTGTGACGGCGAGTTCTTCAACAGGTACTGCAGCTTGTGCAAGTTGCTGCATTACAATGTGTGCATCGTCACAGGTACAGAAAGCAAGCCATATAATGTGCTGTAGGCCTCGGGAAGAAACCCAAAGTTATGGTTAAGCGCTCATTCTGTTGCTTGTCATTTCCCCTTTCACTATATTTTCTTTCCTTCAAGCTTCCACTGAGTTGCGCTATACCTACTCGACTTCATCGACAACTCAAAGGAAGCAGGAATGAAATAAATGCCCCAAGCGCACACAGGTTCCCATACAAGTGGTTGGTTGTGACGACGTCTTCTTTCTTCCTTGCGTAAGGCGGTCGATAAGTGTCACAACTTTACTTGATGTGCACAACTGCATATGGACATCTATGGGCATTTGTGGGATTGCCGATGGCACTTGGGAAGTGGCTGGCTGAAGCAATCAGGCTAGTATACTTTTGCAAACCCTTTAGTTGTCGGTTATCCCGCCAGGCACCATCGACATCTGCAGAACGTGCTACTCTTCGTTGTGCAAATAGTCATTGAACGACAAGGAGCCGAGAAATGGAGCGCGTTCGTGGACTCCAAGGCACCACTACAGTGTTTGGTGTTCGCCTTACGCCGGGGACCTCATGAACAACTAGTGTTGGAAATTAGAGAGTTACTTCACCACCTCTTCAAAGAAGGACACGAAATCACGTTTCAGTGGCTTCTAAGTCACTGCGACATATTGGGCAACGAACATGCTGATGCAGCTGCTAGATCAGCATAGAAAGATGGTGAAAAAGAATTTATACCCCTTTCAAAGGCTCATGCTGCAATAAAAATCCGAAAAATCACCAATGCAGAAGTACAATTCCCATGGAATGCTGAGTGCTTATGGCACTCGTGACTGCATAGGCTGTACTCGTCTCGTCAGCTTCGGCCTCCGTCTGGGCTTTCTCGACTTGAGACAACGGTGCTTTGCCGACTGTGGCCTGGTATCGCTTCCAGCAAAGAGTTCGCCTTCAGAATAGGCATGGAAGGCAGTGTTCCTTGCGACCATTGCGGCAGCGATATAGAGCACGTTGTCTGTTATTGCCTTCGCCACAGCGGGCAAAGATTGCCACTAGCTGCTGCGTCAGCTCGCCTTGACGAAAGACCTTTGTGAGAACAATCAGTGCTTGAAAAGCGAAATGATATGTCTTCGCACAGAAAATCAGTAAAGGCCTTATGAAATTTTTTTGCATGGTAGTGGCTTATTGAATTAGCTCCAGCGCCTCAGCTCACTTTTCTTCTTTTTCGCGCGTCTATTTCACCCTTTGATGTCCTTCTCAACTTTCTTCTAGATTTGCCTTTAACTTAGAGCAGGCTAGCAAACCAGATGCTCCTAGTTCTGGTTACCCTCCCTGCCTTTCCATCATTTTATTCTCTCTCTCTCCTTAGCATATGACCCCTTTATATGAAAATGCACTTCGTTTTCTTCACGCCATTGTAATTGAAGCGCTAGCGTACAAGAAATAAAAGACTTATTATCAAGCACATTTTTGCTACTGGCGGGATGAGAATGCTTCAGAAACCACTCCTAATTTCACTTCTACATTCAAGACGACCTTTGTGGTTGTGGGCGTCGTCGGAACACGTGCATGACAGGATCTAATTTTGTTTTGCTAGAGGAAGAAAAGAAATGATTGGAAACCAAGGAACATGACAGGTCTTTCATTCGAGCGGAAAATGTTGCATATAAAAATTATGCAGGTACTGTATGAAATGCAATCTTTTATGAAGCGGTTAATGCATTCATGAAATTTTCGCGGAACAACTCTATCGAATTCATATTTGCTCATTAGACACTAAGATACATTATCACTACGCTTTTGTTTATATCTTAACGATGACACACTGTAATCCCCCAAGATTTGTGTTATATAGCTAGGCGTGCTTCGAATACTCGGATTCGCTGAGTAGGCTGTGCACCTTTCATGAGAATTTTAACAATTTCATATCTATGCTGAAAAGCTGACATAGCTGCTACGTTGATTTTTCAGAAGAGTTACAGACCTAGCTGTAAGCTACCAAGCACGTTTTTTTTGTATTCATGTATGCTTGCTGCATTTTGAATTCTCTAGCTTACACATTCTAGGCTTTCTTCTCAAATGCAAAATCATAATAAAGATTGGTAAAGTAGTTGTCTTGTGAAAGCGATACTGTGTTTTACATGACCTTGAATAAGCATCATGGAAATTGCCCACAAGTCACTTCTTAAATGTGAAATCACCTTGTCGTTCTTCATTTTCCATCTCTTCGCCGCACGCGGCATCTAGAAATTAAAAGACACGCACGTAAAACCATACCACAAGTTCGAGAGCCACCAGCTCATTGTACGGTTTCTCTTTGTATAAGTCCAGCTAAGCAAGGAAGCGCTTGTGCCGTCTGTGTTATCTCGCCATTTTATTAGCGTAGCGCTAGGTACACCACACCGTGAGACTATATGAACCCGCACAAATGTTTTCTCTGCTGAATGATGAAATGTAGGAACGTAGGGAGTAAGAAAACAAACAGGCCGGAAGGTTTAGCTGTACATCGTCAGTACTTTACACAAGAAGAGCAAAATTAAGCTTTGCATATATATATATATATATATATATATATATATATATATATATATATATATATATTTCGCAAGCACTGTCCACCTTACAACACGGCATCAGGGGGGAGGAAACGTTTTCAATAAGCACAAACAACGCACCAGGTGCTTATTATTGTGTTGCTGCGAAAAAGTAGGAAAGAATATATAGGCATTTGTATTTATTTATTTTCTTCATAATAGTGTCAGTCATTTTTTTTTTGAGGGCTCTTACAGGGAGGGTGCCACCAAATACAAATCAACCAATTTACAGGTATGTCAGGTGGCAGCACAATAATTATCACATGTGCAATGCTTTATCAAATCCACAAACACTGCCTGCATTTAAAGCAATGCCTGGCTACGCATTTTAGGGCCTAATGATAGCTGAAAAAAACAAAAGAAGCAAAAACTAAGAAAACATGCAGGATTATCATCTGGTAGCTCAATCATTCGAATACATGCCCAAGAACCTTTCGGATCGGAACAGATCACTTGTATTTGCTCGCATTCGAGAGCTCAATCGGCGCTGGAAAAAAAGAATAACAAAACACGTCACTGCTACAAGAGTACGGCACCAAAACACAGTCGTGATTAACCCGACTACTTCGTTTCCCTGGCACTTTTAGTACATACCTTTGTTAAATTTTAGTTGCCTTGCAGTGCCCTGAAAAAAAGCCTTCAACTGCTTCCTTTGTTTTTGTGCCTCAAGTGATTCCAGTTGAATGAATGAATGAATGATCTTTATTGCACTCATATCTTATACAAAATAAGCTGTTGCAGGCCCGTGAGCTCAGATTTGGGTGCACGTTAAAAAACCCCAGGTGGTCGAATTTTCCGGAGCACACCACTACGGCGTCTCTCATAATCATATTGCCACGTTCCATTTCCCAAGTTTTTGTTATCGTCCCAAAACACCACACGATTCTCAGCGCAAACCGCGCCTGCAGTTTTCGAGAAGGTTCCGGACTGTAGTAGATCATTTCGATAAGATCACGCCCACTGTGCGAACGGTGCAGTTATTTCTGGAACCTACGCCACCGCCAACGATAACGCTAGAACATTCGACAGCAAGAGTATAAATGCCGACGCGCTTCGCCGCTTGTCAGTTGTTGATCAAAGGCCGACGCTGCGTTCGCCGCTATCAGTCCGAGACTGCTATCTGTGCAAGACTGCTGCTGTAATTAGACTTTCCCTTTACCGGGCACAGGTTCGCCCAAATAAACAGTTAAATCCCAACACGAAGTTTCCTGTCTTCGGTCACGTCACGACCCCGTGACAATATGGTGGTTTTGGGACGTTAAACCCCACATATCAATGAATCAATCAATCAATGATACAAAATAAGCACAAACTGTATGGTCCCATAGCCAAAGGCTAGTGCGAGTCCCATTGAAAGTATACATAAGTGATACTGTAATAGTTGTAATTAAAAATAAACAGAAGTAAACAATTCAAATTTGGTATACAAAAAGTAATGTTTATCTGCTAACAACAGTCACTTGAGTTCGAATGAACACAGAAAAAAGGGAAAGTACATAACTTGTAGTAAACACAAATATTTGGTGATTAGTGGCGTACATAACTGAAGAATGATACTTGTAGTTGCAAGTTCGTCATCTGATGAGTATACTTGCCATGACATCCATTATGCACTTCCGCAGCAACATATTTATCTTGTTAAATTTTTATTACGTATAAATTTTTATATTATTATAATTATAGTAACATTATTAGTCGTAGTAGTAGTGGCAGTAATAGTATTAGTAGTAGTGATGGTGGTCATGGCAGTAGTAGTAATAGTAGTGCATGTATATGTTAATAAGTAAAAAAATTTAGCAATAAAGAGAGTACACCAGCTTAACCAAAAACACATTTTCGCACAGTAACTATGCACAAAAATGTCTTAGATTTATAAGGTGTGAGGCAAAGTGACACAATTTTTCAGAACAATAATCGCTAGTGGTTCTTAATTTGCAGTACATTATACATCTTTTTAAGAACATGTCAATATTGTAAAGCAAGTCTTATTTTTGTTAACTTTTCATAACTAAACGTTTAATTAAAAGTATGTCTTTCATGAGCATTTCTACGTCAAGTTCTTCTAACTGAAAAGCTTATTTTTTTACAAGGACATGAAAAATACCTTGGCCTGTGTAATGAACCACAATGATTGAAATCTGATGATTACTAAAACATATTGTTAAATAACCAAACACTTTTCGCAAGCACTAGTGGCACCTACGTATAACAGGGAGCCGTACTAAATCTTGTACAATATTGCTTATTCAAGTTCACTGCCTACTAGTTTGAGAAAGAAGTGTGCGAAGTTTTATTTGAAAGTGTTCATTAGCCAAAGAGTTACGAATTTTCACTTACGGAAAAATACCAGAATTTGAGATCCCTTAAAATGTATAAAAGGATTTGAACCCGGTGCAGTGCTTACATAAGATGATCACGGGGGTTTAAATTCTCAATACTTGTTGCCAGTTTCACTGTGTACTTTGCTATTGCTTACCTTTTCGCGAGAGTCACCCTTTTTTTTTTTGTCTAGCAATTGCTTTGGTACATCAGTGCCAAGACAGGAATCTTTCGCGCTGTGGTGCTGACTTGTACACTTACTTTAAGCAATTACTTTAAGCGTTCTCCTAGGGAGTAGTTTATGACTAATATATTTCTAATTGGTGTGCTGACCACGCTTTTATCGCGTTTCGACACGTTAGCACTCGATATAATTGCAAGATAACAAACAAAATACTACACTGCAAAGTAATGTTATATTGAAGAAGAAACTGGCAGTTCCTCTTTTGGCTTTGTAAATGAAGGGTGGTTTTACGTTTTTTTTCTTATTTTGAAAGAAACTGCCTAGACAGAAGCTTTACGGAGCCAAATGATGGGGGACAAATTGTGCATTTAACATAACTAAAAAGCAAATATCGACATTTTAAGAAAGAAACTTGCTTTTTCTACTTACCTCATACCTTAAAGGAGCACTGACATCAAATTTACTCATGTGAAGATTTTTGCGTCAGCGAGTAGCTATCAACCCTCTAGTAGTGATTCACGACCTAGAACGCATCTTAGGTACGAATGAATATCTTTAATGTTTATTAATTTATCCGCTATCGAACGTGGTTTAAAATGGGTTGAAAGCCCGCAAAATTGTTGTGCTGTCAGCGCTAGCTCGCGGCCACATCGAGGCTGCTGCACAGCTGATGCTCTTTTCACAGAAAAAAAAGCGGCGACGTCACGCACACTGCCACTTTGTTTGCTAAGAGCGCAAGTGCAGTCAGTCCAGCTGTCTTTCTGATGATGTAGACTAAAGCCCCTCCATGCGTTTGCCACCGGATAGGTTAAGCTGCGTCAACTCGTTTTTCCCTTCTCCGTTTAGCCCCGGCCTCGAGAAGGGGCCTGGTACTACCAGTGAAACCAAACTCCTTCGCCAACACAGGATTTATCCTGTAGTAGCTCTGCGCGATGTCAAGTGAGCAAATGCGGCTGTTCTTCTTAGGCATTGAGTTCCTCTGTACATTCGTGCGTACGAAGTGCGCGTGTACGAACCCACTGGCTGCGTTGTGGTTCCTGGTTTGTAAAGGCATGAAACGGCGCGCAATTTCCGCTTTTTCGTGCCTCGACGTGCAGGTTCTCGACTGCGCAGCGGTTCTCCGACATTCTTGCACGTATTGTTACTCTTAATGATCGTACTCACGCTGTGGAGCACATGGCGAATCAGTCAGTGCGACACGATGAATCCCACGAACGTTTCAATGCAGCAAGGAGAGCCATTAGTGAGAGCATGGCCGGGAGTCGGCTCCGAACACACTCAGATTATCGACGTCGTTTTTACTAGCGTATCGTCACTCAGGATGGTATTTGTGGAATGTGTCACACCAAACATGTAGCACGAGTGTCGATGTCACAGGGCCGTCTATTTCCCGTTTTTTTTCTCCTTAGCATTTATACGCTGTACGACGTCGAATTAAAATAACTTCTACGCGACGGATGCCATTCAAATTTTGCCAAGAAGACCTATGCATACAAAGCAATTGAACGATTGGCACATCTCGATCTTGAAAT
Organism: Rhipicephalus microplus; assembly: GCF_043290135.1. Taxonomy (NCBI): domain Eukaryota; kingdom Metazoa; phylum Arthropoda; class Arachnida; order Ixodida; family Ixodidae; genus Rhipicephalus; species Rhipicephalus microplus. Next base: position 199,846,910 of record NC_134702.1, on the reverse strand, counting down.
TTGATGTCAGTGCTCTTTTAAGTAGGCAGTAAAATACAATATTAGCTATGCCTAATTAGCCATATTTGGAACTACATGTCTTCGGGTAAATGCGGAAAAAATGTGAGAAACATTCGCCAGTAAACGTTTTGACTGTGCTCATTTATCGGATAAGCTCATATTTTAACACGGCATCTACAACGTTCAAGGCGTACCTCTTATAGTCGCGGGAGACATCAACGTTGATGACGGCGGAGGAGAATGGTTCGCCTGTTACATGCGTGTCGAGCACTCGCTTAGGTGCGTGTTGGCCGAACGGAAAATACTCACCACGATAAGGGGAACGCGCCTCGATATGCTCTTTGCCAACTTCGACGTGAAATGCATGCGGGAACCTTTTCAACGTCCACTTCACTGATCACAATACCGTGTTAGCCGAGACGAGACGCGCGCCAGCTCTGCTCCAGCGCACGTGCCCACTCTGGTAAAACTACAAGAATTACGCTAGCCATCCCTTCAAATTATTATTCCAGCACACACGCAGCACCTGCGTTAGCGCCGTTCAACCCGTGACGCCGCCCGTGCGCCACGCTGTGGCTTCGCATGCCATGAGGGTTCCTTATGGGCATATGTTAATTTTTTTTAATGCCAGTGCAAACGCTCGCTCCTTAATAGGAGCCGTCGTTCCACCTTAGATGTAGGAATGGTGGTGATGTAATGCCATATAAAGGGTACGACTGCTTGCGTCCCACACGTCCGAGTGCTTTCCCCCTAAGATGCGATAGACCCGCTTTCCGTCTCCAGTGTCCCGTGTTTGTCAGATTTATTCTTTCGTGCACCCTCCTTGTTTAGCAATGCCGTCACCATGTCAGAGCGCTCGTTTGGTACCCAGTTATGACACTACACTCATCGGCTGACCACATAGCGCCACGAACGGAAACGCACAATCTCAAAACAGCCGTGTCTCTTGCATAGTCACCGTGGCCGAACACGAGGCACGCTAAACACCACGCCACAAAGCTGTACACCACTGAACAAAAACTACTCCATGGCTTCTGTTTACAGTCGCCACCTAAAGGGCACTCTCCCTCATGAAAGCAAAATACATGCGAAGGCTAGGTGATACGTGCGTATAGAAAAGTGGTTGAGGAGGGGGTGGGGAATGACTGGATGGAATGCATCTTGCTGGCATTGAAAGAAAAAAAGACGTTGGTTAAAAAAAACAAAACTTGGATAACTCACATGCATAAAGGAGAAATAAAGCACACAAATTCATAGACTTCATCTTGTGTGTGGTCTTTGAAACACCTCTCCTGCAACACAGAAGGCAATGTTTCAATAGAAATGTGACTTCATCACCGGCACAATTAACGCAACATATAGAGCGTGTGTTCAAAAGCTTCCGCTTTCGGGTTTTCTTAATATTCAGCACTGCAGAAAATTATTAAAGACATTGTTGTAGATAATTTGGTAATTAGGCAAACACAAAGTGATCCAATAAATACTGTTGTGGGCCGTCCTTTACCTAATGCCGAATAATCAACTTGCTGGTAAATTCCAATAACAAGGTTACCCTTGGCAGAATGCTGCAAGCATGTCTGCCCCCTCAGATATCACTCTCTCAACTTTAAGTGGAATTTTGATGATTACGCATGCAAGACGGTGGTGATCTGTGCAGCGTTTCTGGCTGATGTGTCAAGCCATCAATTTTTGTTACCACCTATCTTTAGTATAAAAGGCAACCGTTATCATGGTAGCCTAGACTTGCGACTTCTTTTGAGATCAAATGCTGCACGTAACTACCGCGGCACATCTGTATACAGTTAGGATCCCATCAACTGGAAGGGTAATTTTTCCAATTTATTTCCTTTAAAATTATTGAGAATCAATGCTGCATAGTTCAAAACACACAAATAATGTCTCCTATGGTTTGTTTGGTTTATTTATAATTCCCCTTTTTCAGCTATACATTGAGAGGGTGCCTTAAGCAACACAGATTTTTTATTAAAAAATACTATGACCACAAGACTCTTGTCATTTCAGCGCAGAAACTTCACATTGAGCTGGAAATACTTTGCCGCAGTTGTCATGACAGTGCTGCCACTTAGTAAAATTCATTGTTATTTTTTATTTACTGGCTTCTCAACAAGTATTGAGAATACAAAGCTGCAGTATGAGCGAATTTCTACATTACCAGTTTTTTAAGAGTCTAAAAAAATCACGCAGTTCAAGATATTCATAATCGAATTTAGAAAAAAAGGTTGATCTCTCGGATATGGGACTCAGTATTACACGAAAGTGAATCATGCCCTTGCAGAAGTAGTTTATTGTTTTCTGTTTAGTGACATAGGACAGCTAGATTCCAGACTCTCTCTTGGTGTTTGACCCACTCGGACACATACTGGTTAATCTCCATTCCGAGGCCTAACGCTCATGATGAATGAATAAACTAACCCTTCTGATTGTGGTTGCTTGTGGTAATGGTATGGTAGTGTGGCATACTTTTCTTCTTCTTCTGGCACGACACACTTGGGACATAAGCTAGTAGTGGGTAGTCTGCTGGGGAGCAAGGGGTAGTTGTAACAATGGCGGAGAGGCATTAATAAACCGCGCTGTATTTTCGTAACCGCGTTACAGAGTGCTATATTTATTGATGACCCGGACTACGAACGCAACCTTCCATGGAGCAGCGTGAATATCTCGACAGCCTCAGCCCTGGCACCGCTGCCACTTCACCCGGACATGTACCCTCTTCGGGTGTTGTTGGAGGTACTACTACCATGACGCTACCACAGCTGTAGCTTGCCGATTCCTCCTTATGATTCATTCAACTCGAGAACAAGTTTCGCATTCATCGCATCACGTCAGAAGTTCGCAAGCATGAGCTCCTCGTTGAAGCCTTGCCGCCACAGGCAATGGCCTATTTGAACATATGCACACCATGTACCACCAATTCGTTTCAGAAGTGCTTGCTTACAAGAGAGTGCTAAAGTTCTCTCGATATGCCTATGAAAAAAGAAGAGATTGTGCTCAGAGCTGAGCAGTTGTTTAGTGTACTGAAAGCGCATCAACAAAAATGTACAAACAACAAAAATGTACAATGCATGCCTAAAGCCTATTTTCTTAGAATTGGGCCTTTTCGATCTGCAAGCACACACCTCATGACTCTCTTCCTTTAGCACACATGTTCTCTGCATACTCAGTAGACCGGTCATTACCTGCGACAAAAATTCTAGCTGTACTAACTGTGTTACTTAACTCTAATAATAAATGTAGCAAGCCTGAAATATTTTTAGGCCCATCACGTAAATACATATTACCAATATTATGGGCTCACGGCTGAGAATTGAAAATAGTTCCTACCCTGTCGACACGACCCGACAGTGCACAATTGTGAAGTGCTCAGTTTAGCATTCCAGAGAGAGAAAGATTCAGAACTGCGCGCACCCGCAATTATTTATTTACAAAATTTACCAACACTACATTGCTCTCACTGCGAGAGCTAACTATCGGCAATGTGCGAAATTCCGCTCCGATTCCACATCATGTATTCACTTCACTTCAAGATCAACACTACAGGGCAAGCACTGCATCTGACGGCAGAATCGGACCCTTGTCCTGAAGCCACGCTATTAAACTTGAATGCCGCTACACAATGAGAGCCACGTTCATTCAGCGATCTCAATGTTCAATTATATGCATATGCTTGTGAGCTTTCAAGAGTCTCTACACATGGGTTGAAAGCTTTGGATATATATGAGTGACATGTTTTGTTCGGGTCCAACCGTATACATTGTTTGTACCGGCTTGGACACTCGCAATAAACGATGCAAACCTTACTTTATTGACGTTGTTTTTGCCAGTATAGGCCAGTTAGGTCACCTGGAAATAATTACACTCGCAAACCGCGATTCACCAACAAAAAAAAAGAACACCAGAGGAAGCGAGCAGTGCGAACCAGCAGCGAGCCCCCACATGCCGAAAAAAATGCATCTGTTTATTGATGACGATTGTACTACCAGCGGCATCTCGCCTCGCGGTATTGCAATTATGTACACTGCCACTGCGTATCTGCATGTGTTTTTGATACAACAGTCCTAAGGTAGAGTTTCCGTTCTCTAAACTGGTAGGTGTTCTGCTGTTTTAGGGGCTTTAGGCGTTTCCCCTTTTTCGTGGACTCGAGAGCGCGAGAGCCGGTGCCGACCACGAGCCCCGCGTACAGAAGAATATGTGCGGCCTTCATGTAGTGCTCTCATGCACGAATTGGCTATGTTCAGCCGCTATACTGTTAGTTCGACCACCATGCCCCTGCCTACAGCCTCGCCCCAGCCCAGCCTTCTGATTTGACACAGTGAACTTCGAACCTCGCCTTACCTTTAGACCACGCTACGCTACTGACATGCTTGCATAATTTCCTGTGACTTCTTGCCTTCCTTCCATGGCCAAGGGAGCATCATGTCGGAATAGAACTGCGATGCAGCCGACGCTGCCACCATGGCGCTTCTCAGCATCGAGTTTATCCAGAGTGACCTCGGTCGCCAGGGAATGAATGCAACCGAGTCTCGAGAGGCCCTTATTCTTGAACGCCTAGATTAGTTGCTCGAAAGGGTCTATGCAGCTAGGTTCAGTGAAGCCCTCAGAGAGACTTCGGGCCTGTACCCTCGACCCAGGTACAGTTTCTTGCCACACCTCTAACAACACAAGTTGAGCAGACAGTCTCGCGGCTACTGACGCCTGCCTCGCCAGTCTCGCAGCCACCGTTCACGTAGAACTCACAGCCGCTTGTCTATAACGCCACACCTCAAGAAGTTTTTGCTCCACCAGAGGAAACCCTTCCGCTCGTGACAACCTCTGCTTTTCGAATGCACCCCTAGTAATCTAAGCCGCGAAATGAAGTGCCTTTTTCTCTATTATCGCCTTCACAGTTTCCACTCGCCGGCACTCCTCAGATACATCTGACGAGCATGCCTGAACTGTCAAGTAGCTAACCATTGTTCGAGAATAGCCAAAAAGAGTGCGCCGTTGCCTCTACATTGCATTTTTATTCCTCAGCCACGTGCAAATACGTGAGCGCTTAGTTTATTATTGTGTTGTCATCAGCACGAATTCTGCATGAGTGGTAGAAAATCGTTCATGGGGACCAGGCTTTCCTTAACGGAGTCGTTCGATTTCCTTCAAGATATGGTACAGAGCAAGAAGGAACCAGTACGGTGGCGGCGCTGATAGTAGACGTCATGTCAATAAGGAATCACATTCAACTGGTCGGCAACGAAGTAGCTGGATACGTTTACAGGGGCACAGAAATGTCAGGAGACAACTTGCAACTAATGCCTGTGTGCTCATGCTTGTAGCACTCAAGATGAGGCTTAAAGTACCGCTTAAATAGCTTTGATAAATTTTTTACCGGGGCTGTGCAAGAGAAAATTTAACCAAAGAGTGCATTGCAAGGGTAACATATGCAGTAGTGGATGCAGTGTCGCTGACTTTGGAGGGGGTTGCTTTCAACTTCACAATGACCCACTGTCTTGGTGCTGATCTCTGCCACTGGTCGCCTTTTTCGCGACCAGTTATGACTTCTCTATGCACTGGTATAGTAGCGTGTCGATCATTTCAGATCCTAGTCACATGCTCAAGTTAGTTCTTAACTGTCTCAGATTGCTTGACCACCTTGTTGATGATTAAAGGTGTCTCATCTAGCGGTACTACATAAAAGAACTAGAAGTCATGCAGCTAGAAAAGGTCGTATGCCTTGAAAATAAGCTAACAAAATCCATGTTGAATGAATAAAACAAAACTTGAAAGCAAGGCTTACTGTGGAAACACTCTGTTCCTCAGTGGCAGACACCCAAGACTTCTGTGAATTCACATTGTGATTACCACAATTCGAAAGTGCACGTGCCAGAGCAAAGTTTACACGCATTTTTCACAGGTTGTTTGACTTGCTTAATGCAAAAACCTTTTTGCCAAATCTCTTAAAGCTGCACTAAGAAGTAATAGCGCCTCACGGAAGGCTTTCCGGCAGGACGTCGACAATTAAATCACTAAGCTAACTGACGAAAATGGGTGCCTTGTAATTGAGAGCCTGAAGAAAACGGTATTTGTCGGCCTGGTCATTAGCATTTGCAGCCCTACAAACGCCTTTGAACGTCTTGTAGTGAAAGGCAAAATGAAGTACTTGTTGACACACAAGATGTAACAGGACCACTTGGAAACTTTTTGGGGTTGCATAAGAGGTAAAAGGGTCTTCAACAGCAATCCAGCTGCCTGTTAGTTCACATAGGCATACAAGCGTCTTCTCATACAAACAGAAGTCAAATCATTCAACTCTGGGAACTGTGCGGGGTATATTGTAACAGCGCTGTCTGTGTATAGTTCTTTCTGTGAAGTCAGATTAACCACAGTCATCCATCATAGAAGGCGTTAAGTCCCTGAGCCGTTTCATGATGACCATGAGTATACCTTGGTAAGGGTTCGAGGTCTATGGTAGGTACGGCGGGGTTTCTTTTTAGGGTATCTGGTTCCCCGCCGTCGTCCGCATAGCCGATATTCGTCAGTGAGGGGACGTGTAAGTAAGAGAGATAGAAAGAAGATTGATTTACATGTTGGTTGAAAGATTGAAACAGTACAGAAATTCAGAAGATTTAGCATTATATACAACAGAGATTCAGCCCATGAATCAGCTTCTCTTTACAAAATGCTTCGGCTTTTATAGCCCGTTTATACTTTAGACTAAAGTCTGAAGAAGGCGGAGACCACTGTTGCCCCTAATCAGGTGACGTGATGTCTCAGTGGTCCACCCACCAGAAAGGGTGCAGGAATTGGGCCACTCGTGAGAAGAAGAACGTGGGTGAGAATGCCCAATGGTCATCACACGTGCTCCACACAATGACGTGCCCCGCCCACGCCTTGAAGGCACCGCAGGGCGAGGAGGCACAGTCTTGGGAGGGAAAGTTGAGCTAATCCAGGGAGATGGTCGCTGACACAGCACCGGTTCATGGCTGCTTTTGGCTACAGGCTTCCAAAACTCTCTCTAACGTGGCTGTCCAATCGCACGATCTCTGAGAACGGCTATTTCAACGCCTTCCCACGCTTCTGAACAGTTGGAGTTTTGCGATGGCCTCGCGTACATGATAATAGCCGAGTCATGGGAACAGCCACAGGGGTGCCGTCCCACGCTGTTCAAGCCCGTTCAACAAAAGGGTTGTCTGGCAAAGCTTTCGTTGAGACCCGACCACAGTGAACTACCTGGAACCCCTAATGAACAGCGACGTGCTTTTCGCTTCCATCCGGGCGCTGATATCCGGGAGAAAGCCTTCTCGCACACCGGCTCACGCACAATGACGTAGGCTGAGACGAACTGCCGGGACAAATGTAACAGCTTCTTCACCGCCTGGAAAATCTTCGCTAGTCAGCGTTCCCAACCTCTGGGCACGAAGAGAATGGCTGGTGACGAGGTCGATGACCTGGCTTAGAACCTCCAGCTGCGAAATCGCAACCAACTCCCAAAGCACCCCACAATGATTGACAACAGTGAACCAAACCACACAACACAATACCATGCTGCAGTCAAGTGCACTGGACTCGCTTAAAACTTCCAGGCTTCTCAACTAACACAGGCAAATGAAAAACCCGTCCGCTGAAATTTTGACACAATTTTGTGACGCCAAAGTTACAACAATCATGGAGGTAGAGATGCTTACTAAGGATGGATCAATGTGCTGTGCGGAAAAAGCACACAAAGAAAAATACAATTTGGCGCCAGATAACCATAAACACACTCTTTCAAAACTAGCTTTCTCCTACCATTCGCGCTACTAAGTTAAAATTCACGTCCGCTAACTTCATGACAAACTTCATGCAACACAACCAACTACAAAGGTTTCTAAAATGCTCATTTAGTCTAATCTAAAATGCTCATTTACTCTCTTAACCTTTGCGCACCACCAAAAGGGCACGAAGCTCTCAAGCGTCGGCTGCACTGGACAACGATACCACGCTTTCAAAACTAGTGGGCTAACTAGATCTTCAATTATGACTTACGTGCTTTCATCTAAAAAAAACTTAATTTTATGCAGTCGGTTGACTGATGCGGGTCACTGCTTCCGCATAGCGATTAACAGCTTAACTAAAAAATCTCACAATGCTTTAATAAATAGAGAAGCGAAAAACTGTATCTTGAGAAAGTATCAGTGGAGATTACATAGGAATATTATTTTAAAACCTAAAATAAGCAAACAAACATGCTTTCAAGAAAATTACTATCTCCCACTCTCCAACATAAGCTGTTCCTCACTCTTCAATCGTACACGTGGCGGTCGCGAAATGCTCGAGACCACAACTTGTATGTGCTACCAGCTCAACCGCGCTGTCATGCCTCATTCGCAATTGCAGCCTGGCTCTGTCAGGTTCACCAAGGGGACACGAGGGATGCGGGGGAAAGAGTGCCCAAGCCCTCTTTGGGCTCTCTCCCGTGTGGTGTTTACCTGCTGTGCCTTTCTTCTAGGACCCCTTCGACACTTCCGTCCCCGCAAAGCTGTAAATATCCGGCTTGCATTCCGTCACGAAATGCGCGCTGTGGCCTACCCTTTCGCCGTTGGAGCCCTACTTCACGCCACAAAAGCCTCTTCGTTGAACGGGCCGATGAGCTACCATTCTTTCGTTCGGCTGCTTGCCACCTTTGTCACCCCTTTGCTTTGTCGCGGGTGTATGCTTCACTTTTTTACGGTGACTATGACTGATTGTGCGCGCGTGTGCTGCCGAATGTGCTGTGTTTCTCTCTTCCCTCTCTGCTCACTATCTCTCATCTCCCCCATCCCTCTCCCATGCGCAGGGTAGATGCGGCTGTCTATAGGCTGGTTAACCTTCCTACCGTTCTTTCCCCCCTATTTTCCTTCTTCTTTACGGTGACATTTGCGGCCGACTGTTCCTGCACTGCCAGGAAATTCACCTTGGGTTGTGTCATTGGTGGAATTCCAACTAAAGGGCGCTTCTACACAGCCTGCTGTACCACTTAGGCGCTTCAATTTTTTAGCTCTGTTGCCATGTCGAGCCGTTTCATCTGTGGTAACACTGTACTCACGCACCCAACTAAACTGGCGCATCCAATTTGATTTCATTTGCGTAGGACCCACCGTTCCCTTTTCTTTTGTTCGGCAGTTCAGACGCATACAAATGAGCTTGGACGCCGGCGCTCAACTCTAAGCTGCGCAGATAGGTTGCGAACCTTTCTCAACACGCGTAGTGCTACTTGTCTCACTCATGGCTCTCAGACGTCTCTTGCGTCTGCGCCACTCCTAACGACTCCTTTCTGAGCTTCCGGCTAGCATATGAAGGTCGTCAATACCCTCAATGATTTCGTAAGCTGTCTCACCCGCGCAGTCTAAACTATTTTTGACCAAATCATCTTTCTTTTCACAGTCTTGAGTGGCGGACAGCTTGACGCGCTTAGGAACAGTCTCGCTGTTTTCCTTTGAGCAATCCAGCTCACAATGCTGGAAGCTGACCACAAGCACACTGTTTTCCGTACTCTCCGCATTCGCTGCTTCTCCTGAAAACTCTCCGGTGTTCTCGACTACTTTGACCTTGTTTGCAGAATCCACCGTAGCGACAACCACAGTTGAGGTTTGTACGAGCTTGTCTACAGCTGTCCTAGCTGCTTCGGTAGCATTAAACTGGCCCAGCACCACGTGCCGCGTTTTTTTTGCGACAAGAGTTGCCTTTAAGGCATAATATTTTTGTTAAATGTGTGCTGTTAGGTCAGTGTTGTGTATGAAGTGAAGTATAGTGTCTTGTAGAATCTGTTTTCATGTATCCAGTTGTTGTAACTGACTGTGTTGCTGTAGTGAAGGCCGGGTTGAGCGAGGTGACGGGAGCGTTCTGGCTGCAACCCTTTACATGTCCATAATAGGTGGTATGTATCTGCTTTAATCGCAGGAGTGGGACAATACGAACACGTACCACCAACTCGTAAATGTGACCAGTTTCATGACGATATAACGGCCGGAGTAAGGACTACCCCTGCGCGAAGCCTCCTAAGCACAACTTCCTTCGCCCTAGCAAGGTGAGGGAGGTAAGAGCAGACACACGGTGGAATGAGAGCACGTGTATACTGCCGGAAAACGTTTTTATGGGTATGGAGTAAGTTTATGGGCTGAGTTGGAAGGGTAATGACTGGAAGGTCTACGTCTGGAGGGCAGTGCACCTGCTGGTCAGCAGTCTTGTTGTGTGGGTTCGCAGCATGGCCTTGAATCCAATGTATTTTTACGCTAATAGTCATATTATAGTTCAGCTTATGGATCACCTCGCAGATCTCCATCGCCTTGTGCACTTTCTTGAGCTCCTTGATAGCTCCTAAGAAATCAGTGTATACGTCAATCTGCTTAATTGTGGGCAGCCTAGAGGTAGCAACCAGGATTGCGTCGTAGATGGCTTGAAGTTCCATCACCAGAGGAGTGGCTTTTGTTGATAAATAACCCTCTTGGCCACTGAAAAAAGTATTCCTAGCACCCAGGAATGATGTTCTTCTGCCATCTTTTGGGATGGCAGCTTCTATATATAGTTTGCAGGTATTAGCGCATAAGGCCTCCATGATGCAGCGTTCGTAAATTGTAGATGACATACCGTAGCGCGGTAACAGTGATGTTTTATCAGATGTGACGGTGAATTCTCAGGGAGGCATAGATAGACTCGGGCTGGTTGTCAATGCGAGAGACACTTTGAAAGTGAGCATGCAACGCAGCAACAACCGGCACAAGTTGCCTTTTGATTTCACGAGTTTTTTCTGTTTGCGAAATCAGCTCTGCAACTGTGTTAAGCTGGGCGTGCTCCTGTAAAGGTGGCATGGGAGTGATGCGAGGTAACGCTGTTATTGAGCGCATAGCATCACGGGTAATACCTCGAACTGTGTCAACTGGGCCAAAGTTAACCGTTGAAATAGCGCTTGGTATGCAATTCTTTGCTGCAGAACTGTGCGAACAAGCTGTCGGCCTACATGTGTACGAGCTCCAGGTGCTTTCGATGCAACGTGGCGAATCAGATGAAGTGTTTTGTGGAACTTTGACTTTTCGAAGCAAGTGCACTCCACTGCCGGACTAGTGAATATCAAGACCTAGCATGTGGACCTCCGCAGCCTTAGGAATGGTCACTAGACCTAGTGTAAATATAAAGGGGCACTGCTTGAGTTTTCTGCGTCCTGCTTGTTAGATACCTGAACATAGCTTGATTTTCGGGCGGACATGTCGAATCCTGTGTTCCGAGTGTAGCTCTGAAAAACAGCAAGGGCTTTCTGAAGCATTTGTGCTTGTCTTGAGGCTTCTTTAGGCATAGACCATAAAGTCACATCATCAGCATATATTGCAAATTTCACGTCTGGAACTCAATGTAGTTGCCATGCTAGAGGTATTAGAGCAATGTTGAACAGGAGAGGAGCCAAGCGGATCCTTGCGGGACACCTCTGTTGAACATGGAGAAACGTTCTGGCTTTCCGTCTACTCTTATCACAAATGTGCGGTTGTGAAGAAAAGAGTAAATACATCTTACTACCCGAAGTGTGAAATATGAGCTCGATGAGGTTGGACAAAGTTACGTACGTCATGGTTTATGTTGGTGTAAGGTTTCGTTACGTTCATTGCTATTACAGTGCGTACTACGTGGCTGTCTAGAGAAACTTGCAGAATGTCAACCGACAAGATATAAAGACCGTCTTCAGTCCCCAGAGGAGAACAGAACCTGATTTGAGCCGGATTGTACTTATTTTGTCGTTCAAACCTCCAGGAAACACGTGTGGCCAGCATTTTTTCAGCAAGCTTGCAGACTGAGCAGTCAATGAAATTGGGCGTAATGATTTCAGGCTATTTGGAGACTTTCTGGGTTATGGAATTGGGACAACTGAGTGTTTGCAGTTTGTTGAGAGGTCCGCAGTTTCCCATACTTTATTACCAGCCCCTAGAACTGCATCGCGAGCTTCACCTTCCATGTTCTTGAAAACTTGGTGTGGAATACCGTCGGGACCAGGTGTTTATCCTTGGTGAGAAGTTTCAATTGCTCCCATTAGTTCGGCTATGCCGAAAGCGCTGGATATATCGGATTTGGCACTTGGCTCAAGCTCGTCGATTTCGGGTAGGCTATAGAAGATGCGCTTTCATACTTCGGGTAAAATAATCTTGCAGCCTGCTCTGCAAATTTTTGTGGCCCACTTTGCATCGATAACCTAACGCTCGCTGCAGTGTCAGGTTGCTTGTAACCGCGTTCCATCGACCGAAACGTACACCAAGGGGCTCCGTTTCCCACGCCAGATCCAAATTTTTCACACCACTCACGCCACCGCTTTAGAGAAAGCGAAAGCTGCTTTTCATGCCGTCGCGCTTTTGCTGCTATATGGTTGGCATGTGCACGGCTACAGTCACTTCGTCTTCGAACCTGCTGCAGTTTTCGCACGTGCTAGCCTTCTCGACGGCTCTGGACTGTACACTCTTTTGTTCGTCACCCTTCTCCTGCGCTACACTTGCGCATGGATTGATTTGATTGATTTGTGGGGTTTGACGTCCCAAAACCACCACATGATTATGAGAGACGCCGTAGTGGAGGGCTCCGGAAATTTCGACCACCTAAGGTTCTTCAACGTGCACCCAAATCTCAGCACACGGGCCTACAACATTTCCGCCTCTATCGGAAATGCAGTCACCACAGCCGGGATTCAAACCCGCGACCTGCGCGTCAGCAGTCGAGTACCTTAGCCACTAGACCACCGCGGCGGGGCACTTGCGGATGGCTGAAACTTCCGCCTCATTGCTTCAACTTGACGTTCCAGTAGTACAATTTCTTCCTCTAGTTTTTTTCTTTCTTCTTTTCTCTTTCTTTTTCTTTTTACCTTCCTCCAACGCTTTGAAAACCTTTAACGCGTATGAAGTATCCTCCTCACTGGCGTTTTGCAAAATTAGCTCTAAAATTTGTGACCTACCCATTCCTTCCCCTACCTTTACACCTAGGTCTTCACAAATATGCAAAAACCATATTTTCGCAGTGTCTTCACCTCCATGATTGCTGTTTTACTTTAGTCTTGCATCCCACACAAGTGTAGGGGATCCCTCCGACTCACTCAGTACTCAAAAATAGGTGATCTCCCTAATTTACACACAACCCGGCTACTAATCAGCGCACACTCAAAAATTGACGCCTGGAATATCAAGGCAAAAACCAAGTACTCACCACAACACAGCACCATATCGTGAGCTTCATCGCGCCGCTGCCAGGCAGTTGTTAAGTGTTCGAGACCGTTGGTGCGTACGACAATTTTTTAGGGTATCTGGCTCCCCGCCATCGTCCGTGTAGCTGATCTTCGCCAGTGAGGGGACGCGTAAGTAAGAGAGATAGAACGAAGGTTTATTTACATGATGGTTGAAAGAGGGGAACTGCACAGAGCTTCAGAAGATTCAGCATTATGTACAACGGAAATTCAGCCCAGGATTCAGCTCCTCTTTACAAAATGCTTCGGCTTTTATAGCCCGTTGATTCTTGACACGGCAGTCCAAAGAATGCTGTGATCCCTGTTGCCCCGAATCAGGTAACGTGATGTCTCAGTGGTCCACCCACCAGAAAGGATGCAGGAATTTGGCCACTCGTGAGAAGAAGAACGTGTGTGAGAATGGCCAATGATTATCACGAGTGCACCACACAATGACGCAACCAGCCTACGCCTAGTTTTTTGCGATGGCCTCGCGTACACGAAAATATCCGAGTCGATAGGTTTACTTCATGAGAACAGCCACAGTGGCGCCGTCCCACGCTGTTCGAGCCCATTCAAACGAAGGGTTGCCTCGCGAAGCTTTCATTGAGACCCGACCACAGAGAACTACCTGGAACCACTACAGGACAGCCACGTGCTTTTTGCTTCCGTCCGGGCGCCGATATCGGGGAGAAAGCCTTCTCGCAGACTGGCTCACGTGCAATGGCGTCTACTGAGACGAACTTCAAGGTCAAACGTGACAACATATCGTGTAGACGTTACACAAAGCCTGTGTCACGTCTTGCAGGATTTGTGGCGCACAAAGTGGCAGACTTGCGAAGAGTGCGTGGCTGCGCTGAAGTCAAGAGAACTTACAGCACTTACTCAAGCGAAAAATTGTGGTCCCTGGACTGGTGGCACCATCTCAGGGTGTAGTATACATTAGTGAGGCTGCCTAGAAAAATATCCGGGTACTGCAGGTGACACACTGATGTAAGAGAATTGGACAAAAGGTGTACACCACTGATCTTATTAATAAACTATGGCTCTCAAAAGGTCATGATTTGCAAAAGTGAGCATCACCTGCTTGATTGTTGCCCTCTAGATAACCAAATGTACAAGCTTACAAAGCGGATTGCCGATCACTACGTTAAAATACGAATACATCACTTCACCGACAAAACCAACAGAGCAAAGTGCAAAGAGAGAGTGCAAACACTACTTTTAAGAAATATATCATTCAACAATCAATGAACAGTGAATGTGTTGTTACGTTTCCGCAACTCAATGTGTCGTTTTGCAACATGGCAATGTTTTTCTGTGTCTTGACGATTGTACACATCACAATGCAATGCCTCATATACGTAGCAATTTTTCTTTATATGTGAGCACCCTAAAACAGCAACTTGTTTTTTTATTCACCATTCTACATTCCACACATGCTGCGAAAGAAAGGTGTTACGTGTTGTTTTTATTTGCATGAATTTGAATCAATGCATGCGCAGTAAAAGCACTTGTTCAATAAATGTATTCCTCAACGCCAATGTGTGGCGCCACTCTAATTAAACTTTGTCATATATATCACGGTATCATCCGGCAATAGTTGAAGCATAATTTGATATATACGACAAAGTATGTCACGAAAGGCCTTTCACTTATGATATTTTGTACTGTTCCTCACATGCGAATGACCTCGCAATTATTTTAGTACTTTCAATAAGGCTGTCCAAATAGCATTATAGCCATGACTGCACGCACGCGGAGCTGTTGACAGTTTTTCTGGTGGGTGGGGTTGGCTGACTCGCGGTGGTCGGTCCCGGCCACAGGCAACCTCCAAGCTCGACAGTGCTTGACCCCATGGAAGGGCCACATCTGGTCATAAATGACATGCCCATGCATTTTACGGCCAACTAGGAGGCGAGACCACAAATGTTAAATCTCTTCCACGTGGCCTTACTGCGCAGCCCTAAAACAATTGACGCCTCTGTTTCGGCAGCGCCATACATTACGGCTTGCTCCCGTGTTGATAGAGCATCGACATGAATCGAATGCACTTCTTGGAATCTGCGGAGACGCGTCCGACTACTTATGCATCCTGATAAGTGGCCATCGACAGTTACATGTCCAAGAAGTGCATTCGCTTCGTGTCGATGCTCTATTACCACGCAAGCAAGCCGTAATGTATGGCGCTGCCGAAACAGCGGCGTCCATTGTTTTAGGGCTGCGCAGTAAGGCCACGTGTAAGAGATTGAACAGTTGCGGTCTCGCCTCATAGTTGGCAGTAGAATGCATGGGCATGTAATTTATGGCCAGATGTGGCCCTTCCATGGGGTCAAGCACTGCCGAGCTTGGAGGTGGCCTGTGGCCGGGACCGACCACCACGAGTCAGCCAACACCCCCCCCCCCCCTGTTTCGGCAGCGCCATACATTACGGCTTGCTCGCTTGGTGATAGAGCATCGACCCGAAGCGAATGCACTTCTTGGAAGCTGCGTATACGCGTCCGACTACTTATGCGTCCTAATAAGTGGCCATCGGCAGTTGCACATGTAACTCTCGATGGCCATTTAGCAGGACGCATAAGTAGTTACACATGTAACTACCATGTAGTGGCTGCTGGTCTCAGCCAGTGTGGCCGAGACCAGCAGCCACTACGCCACGGTCAATGTCTACCGCCAGAGCGGGCACCAAATGTGACAGCAAAGTCTAAACTGGACCAAGACTGGTGGCTGCAAAGGTGCCGCCAATGCCCGCCACGCTGCGAGTTGTCTGGTGGATCTGCAAGTGGGTCTGGTGGTCGCCCTCGCAGTTGTGGGCCTCGGCCAGACTGGAATCCGGCATATACAGCTGTGGATGCCGACTTAGGCGGCTGATACTGACTGTGACTGAGTGGTCTTTCTTCAGCCAGCCACGACAGATGGTGTAGAGTTGTCAAAGTCTCGGGGGGCAAGCATTGCCTTGAGCAATCGCGCACTTCTTCCAGTTGTAGCTAAAGTTTTGATGTCGCATGCAGGGCTTAAGTTCTTTCTTTGTTGGGGGGGAGCTTTATAATTGTGGTGACACATATATACACCTCCGGTTCAGGTGAGGGGACATACACAACCAACCATTCATGGCCGTATGGTCCGTATAGAGTTTTCGGAAAGAAAAGTTCTTAGTCGCCGAAAATTGCGTTCTGATCTCAATCCTTCCGTCACCTGATGGGCCTCCGAATAAGACTTGTATTCTCTATCCGTGTTTGTCAAAATATCACCTCAGAGCTGCAGTCGATGGTTTAGGGGATGGAGAAGGCGTTAAGCCTCTCTTTCAAAGTTGGAAAGAGCACTGGGGTCCCCTGGGCACCCTGACTTTAAGCCTAAGTCACAGATCATTACCTGAACACAAAAAGAAACGACAGCGTAGCTTTTGCTGCAAGTTGCAGTTGCACATGAAACAGTGGTGCACGCCACCTAAGTATGTTCTAATTGATACGTCTTGTCGTACCAGCTGTCACTTGTACGGTGCAATAAGCCCCGCCATGCTAGTGGTCGCTTGGATGTCAGGATTACGAAGTAAAAATATTATTGCGTAGGCGTAGACTAACCTTGTCCGGGGATAGAGGTTCAATGTCCCAACAACAAGTTATCAGTTGACTGGCATACCACGAGTATGGGCGTTCATAATGATAGAAGTTCCCTGCTGAATGCTTCCACTTATACTGTTCCCCAAAGTTAATAACTGCAAGTGACATCTTAGTGCAACATTTGCGAAAGCGAATATCAGTAGGCAAATATCAGTACAGGGCAACTACCTGGCCCTTTTATTTACCACTCCTAGCCGCGAAAACAGCAGGGCTGTTTTTTTTTGTTTCAGTAGGACATCATTGGGAATCGATCAGCGTTTGCTGCTACTTCCCCTTGAAAGGTGGGCGCGTTTAGCTAGGCGTGACAGAACTTGGCATATTGGTAAACCAGTGACAATCGTAAAGCTCGGCATTTCACAATCAGTTAGTTTTCCGATATTCACTATTCACCACACACTTTATTCAAAAAACTTCAGGAACCATTCCACTATATGAAGGTGTTTGACCAGCAGAACTGCTATGCACAAAGCACACGGGTGAGAAATCGGTGGCCAAGTTGGCACAAAAGGTCAGGTTGTGAACGCATTCATCAACATTTAAACCACTTTACAGAATATGCCACGACACACCGACAACTCCGCTATCGAGTTATAGGTGGGCTTCACCGCAACATTCAAGGTGAGAACGACAGTTAAAAAAATTCGCCCCGTATCAGCATGTTACGCTGAAAATGTCATCGAAAGACTATAGAGAATGAACGAAACGTTTATTTGATGTTCTGCGCAAGAAAATTGGTGAATGGTATTCTGGAGGCGCTGCATTTCTAAAAAGGTCCGCTGATTGTTCAATGCGAAAAAGATACTGTAATCTTCTTTCCGAGCATGGTAAGAAGGATTGGTGAAATCAGTGAGAAGATACGCGCAGGTTTCCCCGTAAACTTGTCTTCCAGCAGGTAATCACACAGTCATCATTTTGCCGTTTAGTTATCGAATACGGTGCAACACCGGATGGCATCTATCTAATGCATGCCAACAAATTGGTCAAGGTATCTAAATGGTTGCTCCCCTTTTACACAGTCACGTGGTCTTATTCAAGTTCTTCTTTACTCGTCATCAAAAGCCTCAAACACCTTTGGCGAGCTTCGCAGGTACAGCTTGCCGGTACGAAGAAAGGCATCAAAATATGAAACCGCATGATACGAGGTTTTTGAATACGTGTTAGTTATGTATCTGTTACGCCCCAAGCAGTATCAAGTTTGGAGTACGTTCGAGAACCACTTCAAATATGGCCATGCGTTCCGTAGAGAGGCATATAAATCATGCTTTTCACGCGACTCAAGCCTCCGTCATGATCGCAGGAAACAGTAATAAGTTTCCACCCTTTGGTACGAACAACACTCATGTGCAACTTAATTCACATTTCCCGCGATGTACCGGTTGTTATAGCAACGCCTCTTTCTGTCTTCAAGTTGCGTATACTCGCCGATAGGCACGCTGCCGGCAGAGGTCCGACGGACGCGCGTTGTTGTTACTTTATCTGGTTGATCGCGTCTCGCGAGTGTCCCCACCTAAAGTTTTTGAATCTTACACCATGAACTTTGAGCACGTTTAGATCTGCTTGCCATTCTTCGCGTGGCATTTCAATTTGTTACTATCGCATTCATTACTTCGTTTTTGTAGCCAAGCTGTGACTTTTTTCGTCAAAACCATTTTCTTTCTTTTTTACCCCTTTCTCATTTCTGTCAGCCTGTGCTCGTCCTATCGTCGATCAGAATTATTGCATGCCATGCCACACAAATCCACCCGCGTTTTCTGGGAGCGAAACTGAAGGGAACGAGAACAATGAATATAGCACGTTTCAGAGAAAGAAGAGGCAGAATAGAACAGTGCTTTTACAGCTAAGTAAGCGCTTTTAGCGCTAGAAAGTTCACTTAGATGCAGTTTTCTTCACCTGGACCAGGGGCTTGCCTCTGGTCTGCTTCACTTCCGCCACAGAAAAGTACCAGTGGATCAGTTTTTACCCAACGGCATTCCCGCAGTTCCTGTGGCCCTCGTCCCTAGTAATGACGGCTTCATTCGGATGAAGAATCCGAAAGTGATCCAGGCGGAGCTTAGAGCTGCGACGTCTCACTTTCACAGCATCACAGAGGTCCGCCAGTGCGGCAGAGGTGGTATTCCATGTTTTTCATTTGATCAGTTCTGTGTCCAAGACCTATTGAAGTGCTCGAGTTTTGCGACCAATCCGGTGAGCGCCTCTATTCTCCCGCATCTGGCATGTGTGAAAGGTATTGTTCGCGGTGTCGATGTCAACTTGACCCCGTCTGAGGTATTAGAGATGTTTGCCGTGACTGGTGCTATTTCCGTTTATAGTTGTGCACGACTAGTAGAGAAGCAGAAGACGCCGACTGAGTCGGTAATTGTAACCTTTGCTGGAGCGAATCTCCCAAGTGAAATCAAGGCATGGCCACTAATATACAGAGTGGAACCGCTATCACCGCGATCACTCTAGTGTACGAAGTGCTGGCGATACGATCACACTATTAAAGGATGCAGGTGAGAACTCAGATGCCGAGTGTGTGGTGATAACCACGAAACAAATTACTGCAAAGCTAAAGAAGAGAAATTTTGTCTCTGCAACGAACAACACTGTGCAGATAATCCTGATTGTTCAGCAAAGGCTCGAGAAATGCAAATATGCAAATTCTTGAAATTATAGGGCGTAGGCGCTGTTCTCGACGAGAAGCCCTAGCGAAAATACAGACTAGAACTCAGGGGTATGCCAGTGTTGCAGCACGACATCTCTCGGAAATAAATGGGTCGATTTCTCTGAATATAGCGGAGGCCATAGAAAAGGCTCTAGAAAAAGCCATGGAATTACTGACTTCTAACCTTTGCGATTCTCTATCTCAAATTTTGGCTAACCAGATGACTCGCATATTTGGTACAACGGGAGAGTAAGGCCTAGTATCCCAACAAGTTGAGAGTTCACGACCAATAGCTGACGGTGAATCTGAAACTGCACCATAGTATCATCCGCCCGCAGAAGCCTCTGCAATAGGCGTCCACAGCCAAAATGAGGAATTTGAAACCGCACCATCGTATTCTCCGTCTACAGCACGCTCTGCAGTAGATATACAGAGTGTAAGTGAGGACAAAGCTGCATATACAATAGATTCCGATGACATGGATTTGGACCCTAGGTCCCTGAAGAGATCAAGATCCCCTGTGTCAAGGAAAACTAACTCCCCGAAACAAACAAAGAGCGAAATGTATCTGAAAGAAAATAACAGCCTTTCAAAGAGGTATTTCTTGAAAGAAAGCATTCTATAGAAAGCTATAGCGGAAGCAGTTCTTTCGAAACCATAGGGTCGTTTAAGATTCTCCATTGGAATTGCCGATCAATCCATTCTGCATCTACGGATTTGGTATACTTGACTTCTAAATTCGCTCCTGATATAATAGCATTACAAGAGACATGGCTATTTGTACATAATTTGTTCCATTTAAATAACTTCCAATCTTTTCGATTAGACCGTTCATCGAGAGGTGGGGGTCTAGCTCTTTTTATTAATAATAGAATTAGTATGAAAGTCAAATGCTCATACAAACATATGTCGCCAGAATGCGAAATTTTGGCAGTAGACATTACACTGCCCAACTGCACTCTTTTCACTTCAGTTAATATGTATTTTCCGGATGGAGTTCAAGACACGCGAAATTTGGATCTAGCTGCGAAATCGTGGTGCAAAGACAAAGTTTTAGTTGGAGACTTTAATTCTCACCACACGGATTGGGGTTTTAGAACTGATCTTAGTGGGAAACGCTTGTGGGAGTGGACAATGGCTAATGACCTGACGTGCCTCAACGTCAGAACCCCCACATTTATTCGTAATCACTCCAGGTCGGCCTTAGATTTAAGTTTTGTCAGTTCAGCCATTACTACTTTTTCTTAGAAAGCGCTGGACTGTGGCACCAACAGTGACCACTTACCGATAAGTTTTGAAATTTCTTGTCCGATAATTCCATTTTGTTCAAATGTAAGAGTATTTGTAAATTGCACTAAATTTGGGAATGACCTGAAGTCAGCACTGGCTTTTCACTCGGAAGAGAGCAATGATAAAAAAGCACTGAAAATAAACGCAGTCATTAAAAGATCCTACAAAAGAGCCGAATTCACTGTTGAATCCACAAAAAGACTATATAGCCGTTGGTGGAATGATGAATGTACAAGAGAGCACCGACGACGTCAGGCAGCTTGGAAGCAGCTCTTACATAATCGATCGCCCCAAAACTGGGCCGATTATAAATTCATTGCTGCGGGCTTTAAAAGAACGGTAGTTCAAGCTAAACAAGATTATGAATGAAGACATTATGAATACCTGTCGGAGCCTAAACATATGAAAGCACTGTTCCGATATATGAGAGCTCGGAAAATCTTGCCATCACCAGTTAATATAGCTTGTGATAATCTGTCGGCACAAGAAATGACCACTACATTAGAGGCAATCGGTAAAGGTCTGGAAAGCAGATTCACTTCAGCAGTGCCCAACAACTGGCACAAGTCTACGACAAAGTCTGACTTTGAAGAAGTGACACAGACTGAAGTATCCAACGTGATTAAACATTTACCCTGTGCATCTCCTGGCCCAGATGGAATCACAGTACCCATGATTAAATTTCTGTTCAATTTATCGCCTCGAGACGTCGCCAATGTTATTAACTACTCCTTAAAAAACTCATGGGTGCCGCAGGATTGGAGGATAGCAAAGGTGATTCCTATACTAAAAAATCCGGGTGTAGGATTAACAGTCGATAATATCAGACCAATCTCTCTAACATCCAACATGGTCAAACTAGTAGAGAGGGTCCTACATAGCCGAGTAAGTATATGGATAGCAGACAATTTAGTAATAAAACCGAACTAAATCAGCTTTCGTAGTGATTTCTCAATTTGGTGTGCCCATGCTGATTTAGAGAGCCGAATACAGCTCGCGCGTAAAAGAAGGCAATACGCTGCTTTAGTAACGCTTGACATAGTTAAGGCGTATGACAGTGTGGAGCACTTTATATTGTTAAATACGCTAGAGAGAGTGAACTTCCCACAATATTTTATAGAGTGGGTGGCAGAATTCTTAATATTAAGAGAATTCTACTGCGTCAAGGATGGATGTTCCTCATCTAGATTTAAACAAACGCGCGGAGTTCCCCAAGGAGCAGTCTTATCTCCAATATTATTTAATGCTTTAATAAGCACAATTCCAACAGATCAAAAAGTTACTGTCTACATTTATGCCGATTACATCGCACTCTTTGCTGCTGACTGTGGTATTTACTCACTACAACTTAAATTACAAAGATATATTAACATATTAGAAATTTGGTTGCAGTCGATTTCGTTATCGTTGGATGTCAACAAAAGCGCGCTCATAGCGTTTCCGCTTGCAGAACCAATTTCAATTTCAATTCTATATCAACAGGAACTCATCCAGCAAGTAGACTCTATAAAATATTTGGGAATCAATTATAATGACAAACTTAACTGGAGTCCACACATAGAGTATATAACTACCAAAGCGCAGCGGGCTTCAGGCTTACTACACAAGCTAAGTAACCAGAAATGTGGGTTACGGAGGCACACCTTGATAACGTTGTACAAGATTTATATGCGCCCCATCATGGAATTCGGCTGCATATTATTCTCGGGTGACCCTGCTTATAAAACGAAACCTCTAGTTGTCTTGGAGCGAGAAGCACTGCGAATGTGTCTTGGACTCCTTAGATTTGTGGCTATCAACGTACTGTACCAGGAAGCGCGCCTGCCTACACTACTTTGTCGATTTCGAATTTTGACCGTACAAGCATTTTTAAAATTTTATAGCTTACCGGCAAGAAGATCTCAATATGCTTTTATCGCAAACCCAGACGCCTTTTTTCTTGCTCATTGGCCACGGTTTCACACACCTCAGATAATGTTTGTACAAAAAAATCTATAAAGTATAAATGTGAACATTAGAAATGTAATTGAGACTAATGACTCGAATTGTCAAGTTATTATTGAGTATGATGAAATATTCCCCCGAAACGCCAAATTACAATCCCTCAAATTTTTAAATAACATATTATTAGATAACTTAGAGCATGCAGAAACTAAAAATATAATAGCCACAGATGCTTCCGTAAATAATCAAAAGGCAGGTGTAGGCATTGCCTCTGATTTGCTTGACTGGTCCTTTTCAGTGAGACTGCCTGATTTTACTCCAGTTTTTGAAGCGGAGCTCTTGGCGATTATTTTAGCTCTTCGAAAACGTCCATCAAATCAAAACAACGCAGTCATAATGACGGATTCTCTTTCAGTTTGTGCAGCCCTGACAGTTTCAGAGAACTCTCGAATTCTAAGCACATTCAGAACATTAGTACCCCCGCAGTTGAGACTCCTGAGATTACTATGGGTTCCGGGACACTGTGGATTCAGATTAAATGAATTGGCCGATTCCTTAGCACGAGCCACACTTGATGGGCCAGTTTTGTCCATACTGCCAGATGTTGAATATATCACGGCATTGAGATATCGAAAATCGGCAATCTCCACTGATACGATAGAAAAAGTAACTACATGGACAGACTATAACCACCTCATGTTTCCATGGCAACCCCACTGGAGTCCGTCCAGAAAGCTCGAAGTCTTAATTACTAAATTTCAATGTCGTGTCCCCCCCTCCCCCTAAACCTGTATCTACACAAAGCTAGTCAGACAACATCACCCCTCTGTGCATTCTGCGGAGAAATGGAATCACTAGATCATTATTTTTTGTATTGTCGCCGCTATAATATACTTAGAAAAAGGTTACTAGTTATGCCATTTCGGAAATTAGGCCTTAGATTGACGGCGGAAACGGCGCTAAGCTTTGGTGCCTCAGTTTTGGGACATTGCCTCAGGGATGCTTTCAATGCCGTTTGCGATTATATTCAGGCAACCAAGCGTATACCTTTGTGATCTTCAATCAAAAAATTATTTATTATTCCCCAGGGAAGAGTGAAGTAAACGCAGCTGAGTGGTAATCATAACACCTCAAATCTCAAAATTGCTCAACTTGATTTTTTTTCGTTTGCTCTTTTTATGTTGTTTTTATTTTTACATTAGTCTTAGTATAATACCAATTCATTACACATGGCTAAAATGATCACAGAAAAACTGCACTACACTTTCTTGGCCAATCCCCCTGAGTGGGTATGAGCCAACATCCCAGGAAAACAAAACAAAACAGCTTGCTTAAGTAAGTATTGAAAAGGCAGGTGTAGGCACTGCCTCTGATTCGCTTGAATGGTCCTTCTCAGTGAGACTGCATGATTTTACTCCAGTTTGTGAAACTGAGCTCAAGGCTTCAATCAAATAAAAACAACGCTGTCATAATGTCAGATTCTCTTTCAGATTGTGCAGCTCTGACAGCTTCTGAGAACTCTGGAATTCTAAGGACATTCAGAACATTAATATCACCACAGTTGGGACTCCTAAGGTTACTATGGGTTGCGCGACACTGTAGATTAGGATTAAATGAACTGGCCGATTCCTTAGCTCTAGTCGCACTTGATGACCCGTTGTTTTCCGTACTACCAAATGTTCAATATAATACAGCAATAAGATACCGAAAATCAGCAATCTTCTCTGATATAATAGAAAAAGTAACTACATGGACAGAATATAACCACCTCAAGTTTCCATGGCGTCCCCAATGAAGTTAGTCCAGAAAGCTCAAGGTTTTATTTACTAAACTTCAATGTCGTGCCTCCCCCCGCCCCTATAAACCTGTATCTACACAGAGCTGGTCAGACGTTATTACCCTTCTGCGCATTCTGCACAGAAATGGAATCAATTGAACATTATTTTTTGTATTATCGCCGATACGCTATACTTAGAAAATACTTCTGGTTATTTCGTTTCTTAAAATAGGCGCTACATTCACGGCGGAAACTGCATTAAGCTTTGGGGCCTCAGTTTCGGGACACTAGCAATGCCGTTTGCAATTATATTCAGGCATACAAACGTATCCCGTAGTGATCTTCAATCAAATACTTATTATTTAGTATCTAGAAAAATTTGAAATGGTGAGGTGAAGTAAACGCAACTGAGTGGTAATCAAAACACATGAAATCTCAAAATTTCTCAAATTGGCTTTCCATTTTTTTTTCGTTTTCTCTATTTTTATGTTGTTTTCCTTACATTAGTCACATTATAATTCAAATTCATTACGCATAGTTATAAAGCTCACAGAAAAAATGCACTACGCCTTCTTGGCCAATCCCCCTGAGTGGGTGTGAGCCACGAGTCCAGGAAAACAAACAAACAGCTTGCTCCTCTACGAAGAGTCACATCAAGGACCGCTGTGATCACCTCTTGCTCTTGCTGTCGCCGGGTCCCACTGTGGGGCTGCTGCCTAGGTATTGAGTGGTATTAGTTCTGAGGTTTTTTTGTGTTTTTTGGAGTCTCCAGTTCATTTTCTTTGCTTTTGAATCTACCCCAATCTGTTGTGCTGATGTCGACAAATTCTCCTGGCCAGGCGCGAACCACCTGGTCAGCGTCACTGTCATCTAATGAACCGCCGTCAGAGTTATTCTTTAGCAGTGGGGTAAGCAACATTCCTGTCGCACTGATGCATACAAATGGAAGTTTCATCAGGCTCACGAACCCTGAGGCTGTTCAAAAAGATTATGAGGCCACATCGAGCCACTTTCAGATCATCACCGACGTGCGCCGATTTGAGTGAGGTGGCATAGTGTGCAGGTCACCGGACCAGAGCTGTGTGTAGGATCTGCTTACGTGTACTTCGTTCGCGTCAACCCTAGTGAACGCTTTCATTCCGCCTCACCTTGCGTGTACTTAATGCCTCGTAAGGGGCGTCGATGCCAAACTGAGTTTAGAAGAGACCCTATACAGGCTTTTGGGAGCAGGCGTAATTTCCATGTACCGTTGCAGTCACCTGATTAATAAAGAGGGGACACTAACAAAATCCGTCATTGCTACATTTGTGGACACAACTTGCCGATAAGAAATTCCGAATGCTCTGCTCGCTCTCAGGAAATACCAATCCTAGAGATTACAGACCACCGCCGCTGTTCACGAAGGGAAGCTATTGTTATAGTTAAAGACAGGGCGTTCGGCTATTCTCGTGCCACAGTACGAAACATGTCTAGTCTAGACATCAACCATTCACAAGCCATTGAGTCTGCCGTTGAAGAGGCAATGGCTAAGGCAATGAATAAGGTAATATCTAACCTCAGTGACAGTTTAACGCAAATCTATTCAACTCAGATGATGCAAGGAGTGCAAGCTCAGGCTCCAGAAGTTCCTCAACAATTAGACACCATCGACGCCACTGAACTACATAGCATGGTGCTGGATAAATTGTCTGAATGTGTTCATAATGCTAAGAAACCTGTTCCACAGGTGCAGCCAGATTGTTGTACACCTCAGCCAAGCACAAGTATTGCAACAGATATGGAAATTGAGATACGAGCTAACAAACGTATACGACCGCCTATCTCTGAGGACTTAAAGTCAAAAACTAAAAAGAATGAGTTGTTGGTTGCGAGAAAGGATAC
Organism: Rhipicephalus microplus; assembly: GCF_043290135.1. NCBI lineage: Eukaryota > Metazoa > Arthropoda > Arachnida > Ixodida > Ixodidae > Rhipicephalus > Rhipicephalus microplus. Next base: position 199,820,553 of record NC_134702.1, on the reverse strand, counting down.
CAAGGAGGACAAGGCATGCGCCTCTGTGGTGCGCTCAGCACCATGAGTCAACTAAAGGTACTTCGGTGGAACTGCCGTTCTATATTCTCAGCCGAAACTGACTTACATTGCCTCTCTAACCAACTTAACCCCGATATTATAATTATACAAGAAGCTTGACTTACTGCTAATAAAAACTATCTTACAGCATTCCGTTCTTTTCAAGTTCATGGCCAAACACGTGGTGGTCGTTCAATGATACTAATATCAAGTAAATTATGTCATAAAGCGAAAACTGCTTTCAGGATGTCGGACTCTAATTTTGAAATAATTGCGTTAGATTTGTACATTCCAGGATACCATCATTTTTAAATTATAAATTGTTATTTACCCACTGGTGTTCAGAGTACAAGTCACCTTAGCAGCGCTTTGGCAGCCTGTCAACAGGGAATGATTCTCACAGGTGACTTTAAATCTAATCATTTGTCTTGGGGCAGAAAGACAGACCTGTGTGGTAGACGGCTGTGGGAGCAGACCATTGACCAAAATTTCTCGTGTTTAAATAAAGGACAAGTACCATTTGTTCGTGCTCAAACTCAATCAGTGTTAAGTTTGACTTTTTGTACCAGCGCGATTATTGTTTTGTCATGATGAGTGGTTGACTCTGCAAATAACAGCGACCATCTCCCGGTAGTTTTTGACATTGTATGTAGAATGACTTCAAAGCAACAACCTCGAGTATATGTCAACCGTAATAAATTTCAAACCTGTTTGCGTTTGGTAATTGCAAAACTTCAGAATGACGATGATCAGGAAATTGCATCGAAGATTGGCTACATACTAGAGGGGTGTCGGAAAAATTCAGAGTTTGTTATTCCATTGAGTTAACGGCCATCCTCTCGTCGGTAAACTGGTGAATGTCCGCGCGATCACAGAAGACGGAAAGCCGCTCGGAAGAAGCTTCTGCATAATTACTGCGCAACAAGCTGGAAAAAATATCAGTTTCTTTTTTGCTGGCGTATTCAAGCGCACTGTTAAACGGGCGAAAGAATATGACAGTCGGCATTTCAATTACCTGTCCAAATCAAACAATAGGCATACTCTATTTGCGTATCTGTGGTCAATGAAGGTACTGCGAACACCTTTAACTTTAGAGTCATGTATCTTGACGCCACAAGAGATGACCGCCTCTCTGTAAGAGATAGATAAAGGTTTAGAACGTCGCTTTAGGACTTATCTCTCCATCATTCGCAACATGCAGGTATCTATGCATGAATTCACAGAAATTTCCGTATCTTAATTGACTGAGACTGTACTTTGTTTATGAATTACTGCCCCTGGATTACATGAAATTACAAATTTCATGTTAAAAGTTTTACTTCAAAAATCGCCTAATGTTCATTTAAATATTGTAAACTATTCGTTGAAGAACTCTTGAATACCGCAAAAATAGAAACTAGCGAAAATTATACTGTTGCTGAAAAAACAAGACGGTAGGCAGATTGGACCACATAAGGCTGATTTCCTTGACATTAAATTGGGTCAAAACGATTGAGAGAAATATTTATGCTGGAATTAATAGATTTATTGACAAAGTGTGAATTCTAAGCCACTGCCAAATCGGGTTCAGGGCTGGGTGTTCTATATGAAATGCTCATGTTGATTTAGAAAGTCGTATTCAGTTAGCCCAACGGGACAACAAATATGCAGCTTTAGTTACTTTGGATATCACTAAAGCATACGATACTGTAGAGCATGATATTCTGATAGATCGACTGGAATCCCTAAATTTTCCGACATACAGAGTAACGTGGATTCACAAATTCTTTTCGGACAGGAAGTTCTATTGCTTCAAAGGCGGCTTTTCATCGGCTTTGCACAAACAAACGAAAGGAATACCGCAAGGCGCAGTGCTGTCCCTAGTGTTACTTATCGTGCTAATGAGCACCATTCCACGTCACCAGGACATAACTTATGTTTATGCAGGCGATATCACCTTTTTTGCCACGGCAGACACCATTCAGACGTTATATGACCACCTGTAGTCTGATCTTAGCACTCTGGAGAACTTGCTCGATGACAGTCACTTTTTACTAAATCCAAGAAAATGTGTTTTTTTTTTGTCTTCCCCTTGAAATATTCCGTGCACATCTCATTATGTTACCAATCTGAGGACATACCTCAGGTGTAATTGATTAAATATCGTCGGGTAATTTATAATGCATCTCTAAACTGGCGCCAACACATTGAATACATAACTGCAAAGTGTGCACGAGCCGTCGGCATGTTAGTAGGATAAGCAACTACCAAAGAGGCATGAGAGGAGATACACTAGTAATGATATTGCCGCGTGCATAGCTGAATTTAGCGGCGAGATAGCCACGACAACGAAGAACGCGGATTTGCTCGAGAGGCGCAGTGCAGCAGAGTGAAGACGACAATCTTAGCGGCCTTCTCTGAGAGCGTCTCTACAAGTCCCACTGTTCGTGTTTTTAAATAAACCCCCTGTAATTTATAACCCGCGACACTGGTGGAGGAGCTGGGTTCTACCACCTCATGATCAGCACCCCTGTGAGAAGCCCCGAGTCCAGCCCTACGAGACAGCCACGCGTGGAGACGCCTGTGCATCGCTCAAGCCGTCGCCTTCAAGGTCTTGAACCAGAATTTGGCCTTTTAAAGGGAGCAACACTTCCGACAACCACCCCTACTCAAGAAATGGCAAGGAGTCCTGCACAGGTGACGGTCCAGAATATGCGCATTCCTGAACCATTTCATGGCCGGCCGAACGAAGATGCACAAGACTGGCTTGAGCAGTTCGAACGGGTAGCTAAATCGAGTTACTGGAGTCTCGATGGAAAGCTCTTCCACGTATACTTTGCCCTTGAAGACGGCGCGAAGACGTGGTTTATAAACCGGGAGGCAACATTGACGACATAGGAGGAGTTTTGTCGTCGCTTTCTTGACACCTTCGGTAACGCGGACCGACGCGAAAACGCACAACGCCTTCTTGAAGGACGCACCCAACAGCTGCACGAAATCGTCGCCATGTTTGCTGAGGATATGGTGCGCTTGTGCCACCGCGCGGACCCCAACATGCCCGAGGCTCGAAAGCTAAGCCATCTCATGAGGGGCGTCAAAGAGCAGCTATTTGTTGGTCTTGTGCGCAATCCGCCGACAACAGTGAACGAGTTCACCAGGGAGGCCACCGCAATAGAGCGTGCGCTACAGCAACGGTACCGACAGTCCGATCGCCCGGCCACCGGCGCAGCTGTAGGCGCCAACGCACTTACCGAAAACGACGAGTTTTCTCTACGCCACCTGATTAGACAGATCGTGGGTGAGGAGATCGCGAAGGAGAACGCAAAGTACACATTGCAGTCACAGGCGCCCCCGCAGCAGGAGTCCACGGTAGCCTCCGTCGCTGAAGTCATTCGCCATGAACTTCGACAAGCGTTTGCCTCTCCTCAGCAATATTCCGCTCCACCGCACCGTCCAAACTCGTGTACCTATGCAGACGCTGTGCGTCGTCCATTTGCTCCAGAAGTATCATACCAGGCGAACGGATACAGCTATGCAGACGCTGTTCGTCGACCCACGCCCATGCCAGCGCCGCAGTACCTCGAACCGTATCATGTGGCAGCCTGGGCTCAGCAGGATTCTGACAGGCGACCCTATATGCGGAAGACCGACATATGGCGCACTGCGGATCGTCGACCACTGTGCTACAACTGTGGAGAGCCAGGGCACATTTACCGTTTTTGCCCACATCGCCGAGCTGAATACCGCGGTAGTGCACCTACAGCTACGCGCCGACAGTTCGACGAAAGCCGTGCCCCCATCAACGACGACCAGGCTGGCCGGCGGGAAGGCTCTTCTACCTTCCGGACGCGGTCACCATCACCGGCTCGCTTTGGTTCACCAAGCCGCCGTAGTTTTGCTGACGCCGTCAGAGGTCGGTCTCCCAGCCCACGGCGGGGAAACTAAAAGCAGCGACCTCTGGGGGGAAGGTTGCAAGCCGTCGAACTGCCGGAAATCCCTCACTGCTGCCGAAACACGTGAGAGACGACGATGAAGACTTCGCCGAGAAAACTGTGACTGCCGACCTCGCTGTGACGATTGACGGCGTTGAAGTGACGGCCTTAGTCGATACGGGTGCAGACTTCTCCATAATGAGTGAACGATTGGCAGATGAACTCAAGAAAGTCAGGATGGAATGGACGGGCCCTTATATCCGAACTGCTGGAGGCCAGATAATGACTCCCACGGGAAAATGTACAGCAAGATTCACTATTGAGAATGTGGCTTTTGTAGCCACATTTCTGATCCTACCGGAGTACTGCAAACCTATGATACTGGGAATGGAATTCTTAAGAGAGTACGGTGCTGTGGTCAACATACGCGACGGTGTGACCACATTCGCCGCTGACAAGTCTGTGACCACTGATCCAGACCACTGATCCAGACCACTGATCCAGACGTGGTCGACGACGACATCTGCGTGCCACCAATGTCATGTAGTCTTGTTTCCGTGTGTTGCGCCATGCACTATAATGAAGACGCCATAGCCGAACGCCTCACTGACCTTCTTTTTCGCCAAGGCATCGCCATCGCTCGCGGTATCGTCAGCTTAGTGGATGGGCGCGCAGACGTGCTTCTGACCAACTTCACGAATGAGCGCCGGCACATCAGTAAAGGCACGGCTGTGACGTACTTCGAAGAGCTCGACTACTCTCACGACTGTCTTCTAATGCAAGGCGAAGCCACAGCTCAATCACCTCCACATACACCACCAGTTGACATCGGTCCGAGTCTAACACCGACTTAAAGATACCGTCTTATTGAGCTGCTTGACCAGTTCAAGGACTGCTTCTCATCAACATCACGAGTAGGTCGAACGCCTCTGACAAAGCATCGCATAATTACGGAAGACACAGCAAGACCGATCCGACAGAACCCATATCGCGTCGCTCAGAAATAACGTGAGGTAATCCAGCAGCAAGTCAAGAAGATGTTAGAGGATGACGTTATCCAACCATCAAAGAGTCCTTGGGCATCGCCAGTGGTACTCGTGAAAAAGAAAGACGGCAGCTTGCGTTTCTGCATCGATTATCGTAAGCTGAATCATGTTACGAAAAAAGATGTTTATTCATTACCACGGATCAATGACTCTTTGGAAAGGCTACGGAATGCGCGCTACTTCTCGTCAATGGACCTTAAAAGTGGATACTGGCAAATAGAAGTAGATGAGCGTGACCGAGAAAAGACCGCCTTTGTGACGCGAGACGGGCTTTATGAATTCAAAGTCCTCCCTTTCGGTCTATGCTCTGCCCCATCCACGTTTCAGAGACTAATAGATACCATTCTGTCCAGCCTGAAATAGAAAACATGCCTTGTGTACCTCGACGACGTGATCGTTTTTCCGGCCACGTTTGAGGAGCATCTAAAGCGGCTACTGTCAGTCCTTCAAGCCATACGGTCCGCTGGACTCACACTCAAACCGGAAAAATGCCACAACTCCAGTTCCTGGGACACGTGATCAGTCGCGAAGGTGTGAAGCCTGACCCAGATAAAACAGCAGCCGTCGCAAATTTCGCAAGGCCTGTTGATAAGAAAGCGGTCAGGCGTTTTCTGGGTCTCTGCGCCTACTACCGGCGATTTATAGCAGGCTTCGCACACATCGCCTCTCCATCACCCGCCTTACAAGGGAAGACATTGCATTTGTATGGGGTGAAGAGCAAGAAGCTTTATTCAACGAGCTGCAACAGCGTCTACAAACTCCACCTGTCCTCACTCACTTCGACGAGAATGCACCCACAGCCATCCATACAGACGCCAGCAATGTGGGCCTAGGTGCTGTCCTTGTCCAATGCCAAGATGGTGTGGAGAGAGTGGTTGCCTACGCTAGCAGAACGCTGACACGTGCCGAGTCCAACTACTCAACAACGTAGAAGGAGTGTCTGGCCGTCGTTTGGGCAGTTGCGAAGTTCCGCCCGTACCTATATGGCCACGCTTTCCAAGTCGTAAGCGACCATCACTCTCTTTGTTGGTTGACCAACATGAAAGACCCATCTGGACGTTTAGCACGATGGAGCTTACGGCTCGAAGAGTACGACATGGCGGTAGTTTACAAGTCCGGAAGGCAACACTTAGACGCCGACTGTTTGTCAAGGTCACCGATTGAATCACCGGCTATAGAGGATGATGATCTCCCAGGTTTTTTAGGAGTTGTTGATGCAGCTATCATTTCTCGGCAACAACAAGATGATCGGGAGCTCAACTCGCTTATAGCATTCTTGAACGAACGAGCCGCCTATGCACCAAGAGTGTTTTCGAAGAACTTATCATCATTCTGTTTACGGGACGGAATTCTTTACAAAAAGAACTTTTCATCAACAGGTAGAAGCTATCTGCTGGTAGTTCCTGGAGCTCTCCGCAGGGAAATTTTACAAGTCTGCCATGACGAAGCCACTGCGGGCCACCTCGGTTTCACAAGAACACTGACACGCATCAAAGAAAAATATTACTGGCCAAGAATCGCGGCAGAGGTTAAACATTACGTCCGAACATGCATTGACTGTCAGCGGCGCAAGGTACCACCTGTCAAACCCGCTGGTCTATTACATCCTGTGCCCATGCCAGAAACCCTGTTTTCTCAAATCGGAATGGATCGGCTGGGCCCATTCCCAACATCGGACAGCGGCAACAAATGGGTTATAGTGGCGACGGACTACCTCACCCGATACGCGGAGACCAAGGCAATCGCGAGTGGCACTGCAGCTGAAGCGGCCCAGTTCTCCATTGAGAACATTGTTCTGAGACATGGAGCTCCAGCTGTCGTCATAACAGACAAAGGTACCGCGTTTACAGCCGAGCTTTTGCACACTGTGCTTACGCTCAGTGGCACAGCGCATAGGAAGACGACTGCTTACCACCCACAAACAAATGGGCTTACAGAAAGACTTAACAAGACAATCGCTGACATGCTTTGCATGTACGTCGACGTAGAACACAAGAATTGGGACCGAATATTGCCGTACATCACATTCGCGTATAATACGGCGCGCCAGGAAACAACAAAAATGACGCCGTTCGCACTAATTCATGGCAGAGAAGTTACGACAATGCTGGGCGCCATGCTATCTTACGATTGCAATGACTCAGGAACAGACGCCGCAGACTTCACTGAGCGCGCCGAAGAAGCAAGGCAGCTTGCCCGCGTCAGAATAATGAACCAGCAGCAACTTGACGCCCAACGGTACAACTTTCGCCATCGATTCGTCATTTATCAACCAGGAGATAGAGTCTGGGTTTGGTTTCCTGTACGACGAGGCCTCTCAGAGAAACTTCTACGCCGATACTTCGGACCCTACAAGGTTCTGCGCCGTCTTAGCGACGTGACGTACGAAGTTGTGCCCGACGCCTCCTCCTGTTCCAAACGTCGCCAGCATCTGCCTGAGACAGTGCACGTGGTCCGCATAAAACTTTACCACTCTCAGTGATGTAAACACTCGATGGCCGCATCCCTACTTCTTGAGCGTCGAGACGACGCTCGCTCTGGCGGGAGGGTAATGCCGCGTGCATAGCTGCATTTAGCGGCGAGATTGCAACGACAACGAAGAACGCGGATTTGCTCGAGAGGCGCAGCGCAGCAGAGTGAAGAAGACGACAATCTTAGCGGCCTTCTCTGAGAGCGTCTTTACAAGTACCACTGTCCGTGTTTTTAAATAAACCCCCTGTAATTTATAACCCGCGACAATATATCGAATGTACGTTCGTCCTCTTCTGGAATTTTGATGCGTGCGTTTGTCTGGTACTCCAGCCTACAAGATCTGGCCTCTCATTCCTTCAGGAAGAGAAACGCTACGCTTATGCCTTAGTCTTCCTAAAACAGTTTCTAACTGCGTTTTATACCTATAATCGAGACTTCCTTCTCTTTCGTGCAGATTTGGTACCTTGACCGTTCGGACATTTTTAAGAATTTATGAGTCGCCACTCCAGCCGCCACAGACAATAGTCATATCCTCTCCGGAATTATTTTTGGTGTTAGATAGCCATGGTTTCACACCCCACAAATTATATTTGTACAAAGTTTACTGGACCCGCAGAATGTACGTATCAACGAGATAAGGCCCACTAGCGATAATTCAACCCGTGTTGATATTCAAGTTAACCACATTTCTCCTAATAATGCTAAGCTGCTCCCCCATCACACTCTAGATGGTTTATTGCAATAACACTTCCAGAGCATCAAAACAAGTGTAATCATTGCTACAGATGCATCACAGAGTGACGAAAAGTCAGCTGTTGGTATATTCAGCTCGAACTTGGATTGGTCCTGTTCGCATCCGACTACCTGATTTCATACTTGTTTTTGTGGCTGAGTTTCTGGCAGTGGTACTGGCCGTACTAAAGTTAAACACAGAAATTTCATCGGCTGTTATAATTACAGATTCGCGGTCTCTTTGCACTGCCTTTTCAGTTGGTGCTGATTCGCATATAATGAAGACGTTTCGTGCATTAATCACCCCCCATTTGAGAAAAGTTAGATTAGTTTGGGTGCTGGACCATAAAGTGTTTCTCCTAAACAAGATGGCGGATTCTTTAGCCAAGTCAGCCATAAGTGGGCCAATTTTACCATATTTTCCACCGTACGCTTACGTAATGGCTGCGCGATTTCACAGGCATACTATTATAGAAAGCTCCACAGGTACATCACTCACAAATTCGACTGAATGTCGGAACTTAGAATATTCCTGGCACCGTTCCTCTTGTGACACGCGTAAACTAGAAGTCGCAATTACAAGATCACGCTGAAGGGCGCCCAAACTAAATTTTTACCAACACAGGTCTGGTCAGGCTCTTTTTTTAATGTGTGCTTTCTGTGGTGAGCCAGAAACTATCGATCATTACTTTTCGACATGTAGACGATTGACTACAGCTTATAGAACCAAGTTAGAAAACCTATCCGTGCTATTGGAATGAATTTATCCATGCCCGTGATTCAGTTCTTTAGAGCCTCTAATTTTGGGTTTGCCAGTGCGAAAGTTTGCGAGGCAGTGCGTCAATATCTGAATTAAACGAAAAGACTAACAGACTAATATTATACTTCTGTGTCGACATACGCATAACTCCTCCCTTTTTATTTCTTTTAAGCTGGGCTCTGATCTAAGTTATTATCTATTACTAATAGAAAACTTTATAGTAAGCACAGATCAGGGATTATCAAAAGTTGATTCTAGTAGTTGTAACATTTTCAATTTGTAATATCTTTTACTTTAAAATAGAATAAGACTTTAAAAGACCACTCAATTGCTGGCCCGATCCCCCCAGTGAGTATGAGCAGCAAGTGAAGTAAAAAACAAAACAAAAACAAGGTGATCTTCTCTGTCCACCTGTCACGAAGCAATGCCCGGCGCGAGTGGCTGTGCTGTTTTAGTTCGTTGTTTGCATTCATCCCCATAAAGATAGCTTCAATTGGAGAACACTTAGAAGGCCGACATAGATAATATAGGAATGAAGAAAAGTTGAGGCTTGGAAAAGGAAGCTTATATTTTGACATTTATGATCTGCATGAGGCCTACAGGACGGTGATATGCTCTCCCGTAGTAGAGTACCAATCACTCCAAGTCGTTAATAACTTTTTCTAAACAAACAGCTTATTCGCGACAGCGTAAGCCTTTTTATAGAAATATGAACGCTCACAGGTGTTCCTTTTAACTTTATAAATTGATGAAGGTTGGCGTTCCCTTCGTCATTCCTACAGAGGATGCTGCTGCTGCAGAGTGATAAACCCTGCGGTTATGTAAGCAGATCATGCGTAAGGTGGATATTTATAGACATTTTGCATTCGTGGGTAATTGTCCCCTAATAAAGTAGGTGACAAGTTCTTATGTAAATATTCTCATGTATACTGACACAAAAAACACAAACAAGCGAGCACCATATAAGACAAAAAAAGCAAGCGCCTCTTCTATTTTGAAAACTGCAGCAAACAAAGCTTATTGTGGGAGTCTCTCCAGCGTATGTTACTTTGCTTTTTTTTCTATTGGTCAGATTACGTATTGCTCTTTCGCAACTGTTTTCTTCCTTCATGGCAGGTATTCGGCGGTCGTCGACGCGTTAGCAGCGCAACACTTCAGTTGCTTCAGGCAACAACGAAGGTCGTGCGCAAACACCTTGCAAAGAATAATATACGGTGACGCGTAATGACAAGCAACTTCGATAATGAAGATAAAAGATGAGGTAAACTGCCGATTGCCGACAAATCTGGTATGAAAAGAGCAATGATCATCATTGATTTAGAAACGCGCAAACGAATGCGCATGTGGCCGGCGCAACTACGAGGGCCTATTTTACTACGAAAGTGTTTTATGCTGAGGTCCACTAAGATTTCAATGACGTATTTCTGTCACGGAAGTTCGTCACATGATCAGAAGACGAAGAAAGAAGCTTCTTTGAAAGCATAGAGTTTTCTCTATTTTTAGAGCGGATTCTGGTACCGCGATCATTCAGTGACCAAGGAAATGATGGGTAGTAAATAAACTTGCCTAGTCTTCACGTTTACCCTTGAAACAACACTGGGAGAATATGCAGTAGTGCGTACATTAGAAAGCAAACTGTGGTCATCCGGTGTGTGTGTGTGATGACATGACGTGTGCGTATTGGTGCAACTGTGTCATCGTAAAGGCACTGATTGCCACCAGCCCAAAATTATGCGCCAGATTAAAGTGCCTGTCGCGTAAGTGCTTCCACACGATCGATGCGCCAACGCCATGCATGAAATATGCCCTGTGAGGTTTTAAAAACCAAGAATTAACACGAGCTATGTAATATCACTGCGTTGATTGTGATAAATGCAGTGATCATGCTCAATCACGATCAATTGCATCGGCTGTGATCGTTACTGAATGACGCTGCTAGGACTATTGTTGTGCGAGAAAAAATATTTCGTTATTTAAGGCACGGTATTAGATATAACAATATGTGATTACAGATTGTTATTTTTGTTTAGAGTGTTTTTCACACTTTGTCGTATTGCGTGCACAAATTACGTAGTTATAATTTCTCTATAATAAGGTTGACTCTCATAAAAAAGAACGAAAAGAATGAATTGCACTCTCCTGTGAAAGCAAAGTTGCACGGAATTCACTGGCAGCCGCAGGAAAGAGAGAACCTTCTTGCATGGCGCTTTTGCACAGACACACTTTTACAAGGCATCGGCCCCTGTTTCAGGAAGACTGAGTCCTGCTTCGAGAAAGCTGAATATTCAAGGGCTGATGGAGTAATGGTAACAACAGTGCAAGTTGTGGAAACGAAAAATAATTCATCAACAGCTTTTAGCCACCGCCATTTCAGCAGTGCACATTGATTTAGCAGGAAAGTAACGACAAAGTATCAAATGAATCCCTCTGTTAAACGTTAGGTGCGCTACGCGTTTTTATTTCGTTGCAGCAACACGCCTTTGAGGCATTGGCGTTTACCTCAAACACGGCGCCAAGCACGGCGAAACGAGAGACACACTCGGCATTCACGGCACCACAAAAAACCAAGTCGATCTCCGCTAACTTCGCTTTGAGTACTATAGTTGCCATAGTTGCAGAACAGGACGAAGAAACATGATAGCGAAAGCTTTGCAAAACAACCACCATCAGGCCGGCATGAAACACGCAGCACTGTCACAGAAAAAGCTGGAAGAGCGGCCTTTTCGAGTCTTTTCAACACGCTTTTAGTTGCTGCTGCAAGCACACTTGAAGCGTGTTTAGAAATAGTTCATTATTTAGAGTATTTGGTGCTCTACTATGGGAGCGAATAAATCCGTCCCGTGGGCCTCACACAAGAGGCTACGAAAAGGTAGACCGACTCAGTGACTGGTACCGGCTGAGACACCGCGCCATCAATCATTGTTTAGTAGGCAGGCATTCACTGTGCCGTCTCTCGTCAATCTTCGGAGAACCGACCTGGTCATGTTCCGCAGGATAAATAAAAATATTTTCTTTTCTTCCTTCCTTCCATCGAAAAAGTTTCGTACCCGCTCCACACTTGCATGCAACTTGTGCAATTTTTGTTCTGTTATCCTGTGCCTGCCAAACGACAATGAAGAATTATGCCAGAAGCTTTTGTATTCTGCTCAACCTAAACAGGTCTGGTCTGGTGCCATCCCCTCTGTGCTCAAGCTGTAATGAACCTGAAAATATTGACCATTTTCTTAAAAATGACACCATTTTAAAAATTAAAGAAATAATTGTTTTGAACTTTTATTTAAAACCTAGAATGATCACTTACTACTCGAAATATATTGTCCTTTGAGGCTGCTTCATTAGGACCCAGCGACAGGAACATCTGCGGGGCTCTCTGCGAAATCATATGCGGCACAAGAAGATTACCTTGCTAAGCCCCTGATCAGCTCTCAATTTTTACTAGCCAGTCTACCTTTTATATTTAGCTATTACACTGTAATGACGTAATTTTCAGAAAAATTTCACATCACGATTACAACTCAATTATTCAAAAAAATTCCAATATTTCTTTTCTTTCGCTTTTTTTCACACTGTGCCAAAATAGTCCCGCCAACTCAAAACAAAGTAATCCTACTTCCCTAGACTGAATAAGCTTGGGGTTTTGAATTACATTCACTGCTGGCTTCTTGGCCAATTCCCCTTAGTGGGTGAGAGCCGCGACAAAGTATCAAGCAAGGAAACCAACGATCCCCTACATGGTGTATGCGCCATAGTTATTAGATAAACAAGACCAAGCTTTTGTAATGGGTTGGAGCATCCGACGACCCACTCGTTGCGCTATTGCATTGTGTGACAACTGGTTGCTCTTTTGCTGTTCTAAAACACTTTATTACTCATATTGACGCGACAGCTCTCCCGACATCAAGCCTGCCTAACGCCAGTTTGCGAAGGAGTCTCAACTATCTCGAATTTCGAATTACTCGTATAACATAAGTGTGTAAGCAGCCAAATCTCAACTTAATCGTCCTCACCTTGAGTCTCGCCGTAAAGTTTACGTTTGTGCCTCTGAAGCCATTTCATTCCTTGCCACCACGCAAAGCATTAATCAGACCTGCACATCTGAAAGCGTTTCATTCTCACCCTAACGTGTATATGCCCTAAATTCAAGAACAAAAACCTTCCAGATGTCATTTTTTCTTCAGAGAGCGCAAGACTGAAACGACCTTCCCACCCACATCGGCATGTCACCTCAGTTTGCCCAGTTTAAAACCGCCGTAATTACGACCTTCTTTGTAATTATGGAAGGTCATAATTACGACCGTCTTTGTAATTATGACCTTCCGCTGTTTTTCTGTTTTGTTATTATTTTAGTGCGGCTTCGCTTTCTTTAGTTTCATCTATCTTGTTGTAACCCACATGTAATGTCCCTGGGGACCCTTGAGGTACGTAATAAACGAATGAACTCTTTTGGCTGTCATGCCACTTTCTGTGATTCTTTGCGTTAAATTGTGCTATATCTGCCAAACACCTATAGGCATTGTACAAGCATTACTATCCGAATGTACAGCGGACATTCAAATACTTCTGTAAGGACCCGTTTTACTTTCGTGTTTTACCGATTCCCATAACGAAAAGATCAACCATGTTGTTTTGTTGCGTAGAGAACTATTTGGCGGTGGCAGCATAATTGGTTACTTATGCACCCCCACCAAAATCTGCATCTTCTAGAAGGTTCTCTTTCATGAACAGCAAAGAGTTGTTAAGATTCTAGCTTTTTGAACAAGTGAGCTGGGGTTCACAAGCAAGACTGGCATGATTCGGAGGCAAGACTCCATCTACGTAAGCCAGCTGTCTGTACACTTCCACGATAAGGAATTATCACTCCTTAACATAGCTTCATAGCTTCCTAATATCGCCCTCGTTATGATAAAGTCAGTTGGTTCGGGCAACAATCACTTGTTGAATGTCGTGCGCTCAACTGATATCGCACTTGGAACAGAAATCGTGCATGATATGTGACTTGTATTTCGTTGTTTTTCTAAATCATTGTCTTGCTGTGACGATTTATTTATTTATTTGTTTATCTATTTATTTATTTATTTATTTATTTAATATTGATTTTTCGGGAATCATTGGTGCCGAATTCTGCTCAGTATTATTGATGGTTTTTTGGTAGTCCGAAGGAACTTTTACTGTCATATACGCGCGTGATGTGTGTGATTGCTGTCATTTTCGGTAGTATGTACTCTTGTGTGTTCCCAAATAAATTTAATTTAACGTTACTGCTTGTGCTGGCTACTTTTCTTTCACCTAAGTGTCTCATGCGCTAAGTATTTGAAGTTATGTTCTAGTGTGTTATGAAACCGTGTGAATGAAGCACATTTTTTTATTGATATGATGCAATGGGAGATGTTTACGCACAAAAAAGGCGATGAATATTCTTTACCTATTCAACTGATTAAGCTTCCAATGCTTGACATAAATATACAACCAGCAGTAAATGCAAGATAAACACACGAGCAGCTATATGTAAAAATAGACACACATAGACAACGAGACCTCGTAACGTAAAAGAAAATATTCGAATGATCAATAATAATGTCTGGAGCGATTTCTCTGTTCATCTTGAATTGAATTCACAAAGACAAGCAGCATAACATTCAACAAATCACAGACTTGAGCAGATCCGTATAATACATGTCATATGATGATACATGTGCCAAGTATATATAGGACATACATATTATCTTTTTCTTCTAACAACATTTTGAAGCTTAAATTCGAGTGGCCTTTTGAGAAACACCTACAAGCTGCGAAAATTATCGTGACCTTGACTCTAGCTAGAGGAGGACTTCTCACCAAGAATACAGATCATAGAAAAAAACACCGCCGTTTCGAAAAGGTAGAACGACAGCCTGGCGAAAAGTATAAGCTGCTCTTTCATAAGGTTATTTTAAGAAATAGACTGCGTGTATTTAAAAATGCTAACGACAGCCACACTGTTGAAATACCAAGGCACAAACCACGTGAAAACAATGCATGACACAGGAATAGTTAAGCGCATTCAATGTTACTTGTAACAAATCTTCGCGGCCTTTTTAACATAGAAGGTCAGCTTGTTACATTCGTTCAATGCTGCAGTGCGGATATTGTTTTCGGTATGGAGACGTGGATAAATGCGGATGTGTCTAATAGCACACCTAATTTGTCCTCTGATTTCAATTTGTTTAGAAAGACCATGTCACACTAGCATAATAGCGGCATAATGATTGAACTAAAGAGTTATTTTTATACACAACTATTACACACAATCACACACTTGAAAATTTGTGGCTTTTATTGCAACTGTCACGAAAAGTAACTTGTATCGTCGGAGTGTACTATCGTCTGCCAGACGCTTCTATAGAATTGCTAAATAATTTGCATGACTCGCTCAGTTTTGTTCAGTGCAAACCTTCAACATTCTGAATATTATTACATAAGGCTTTATTAACCAGGAATAGGCTGGCGGAAATGCACATTTCTCGGTGGTACAAGAAATATCAATGAGCTCTGGTTAGTGAAGTTTTTAATTAATCCTCGTTTTATTCTTGATCAGGCATCGTAGAGGCAGCCAAAGAACGTCCGCTACGTATTATCGTCGTGGACGTTGATTCTTGGAGCACCCGGACTCTTCACCAAAATGTTACGGGGAAAAATGTCTTTAAGAATATGCTTACATTCGAAGGCAGGCGTAGAAGACGGAGTCTAGTCTGCACAGCACTTTGCTAAACATAGTTTGCTTCCGTATTGCATTCTTCTCTGACACCCCGTAGTAATGTAATTTTTCGATAAACTCTCCAGGCACAAAAAGGTTCTCCTCCCCAGCAAGGAAGTTCTGTCGTTTAGTGACTGGTCAGTACGAAACTCCAGAATATGCACATCGACATATCAGAAATAGTGTTAGTGACCACACTTTTCTGCACTGAGTTGCCATGAT
This sequence comes from Rhipicephalus microplus, assembly GCF_043290135.1. Classification (NCBI taxonomy): domain Eukaryota; kingdom Metazoa; phylum Arthropoda; class Arachnida; order Ixodida; family Ixodidae; genus Rhipicephalus; species Rhipicephalus microplus. Next base: position 199,804,638 of record NC_134702.1, on the reverse strand, counting down.
TAACGTGGTAAAGCCAGAAAAACAGAAATAATTGCATGACTACAAACAAGCTGATGTCTAGCAGATTTGGTGCGGCTTTTCAATTTTCTGATCATTTTCTCACCAATATCGATTGTTATGACACTAATGAAAATGGGCGAATAGTTAACGAGGAACTCTTGCTACTAAATTGTGAATACGCTCCAACAATCGCAATCACATGGTTCACACTCAAACACCACACGCAACAGATGCGTCACTTTAGGGAGGAGCTTTGCGTGGACCCTCACCCTTTGCATGCGTAATCATGCAAAAGACAATTAAACTTTGGAGCCGGATGTCTCGAAGCACCGGTGGGCTAGAAACAATATTCCAACTGAAGCTGTGTACAAGCACCACTGCTTACATTTTTTTTCAATATAGACATGCCAACTTACCGCATACAGTAAAATGTTCATTATGTAATGGAAGTTAATTTGGCTGCAGAAAGCAATATTTATCATCTATCTTTCCGTCCTCTTGGCCGCTTAACCTATTTGCACAAGTAGTTCTCACGTGCCTATGAGTGCCTATTGTTTTAAGTATCATAAAGCTTAACTTTGAACACATGGTACAGAGCTTTACAAAAAAGAGCTCAACAACATTTCCAATTGTTTCAATCAAATTAAAATGAAAATTGGCGCTTCTAAATCAAAAGTTATAACGTTTACAGCAACTTTCAATCTCAACTGTAATCCTAGCTGATTAAAGCAATGCCGATAAAACACGATTAATCAAAACATTATTTAGGTGTGACCACTCCACTGACTTGACATAAAATTTCCACACTGACGCAATAACATGTGAAGCATTTAAAGCATTTCGACTCATACAACGCCATTTAAACCAAGAAAACTGCACGATAAAGCAGCATACACTTCACTCTTTCGGTCTAAAATTGATATATGCCCCATTCATTTGACACCCTCAACAAATATACTTAATTAAAGAACGTTAATCTATCCAACAATAAAGCTGCGTGATATATGACGAGAAACTACTTATATCATTCGAGCATCACTATGATGAAAGCATCGGGAAACTCCTATCACTAGACAAAAGAAGACCGCTGACACCACCGTCATTTCCAAAAGCATTATCATAATCATTTGTCATCACCTACCACTTACATATGGTCAGCCCCTCATTATTTCCCATGCCTATAGATCACCCCTTTCAAGTTTCAGCATCGCATGCGCATACTAATTTCTTGTAAACTCTTTGCAGTTGTGTGCCACTCATTATTTAAATATTCTACCACAAGATGTTGTGCCTGTAAAATAATCGAGATGCATTTGTAGAAATGTTAAACACTTCGCTTAATGTCATACTATAAGTTATCACAATGGAACGTCACTAATACGATCACGGCTCGTACTAACTTCAGGGTGGTACAGACTTTTAGGTTCTATACCAGCCAAGGCCCATTAGCCTAAAGTGTATTACAGTCCGGTTCTTCTGAACCTTTTTCACACCTCAAAGTTAGTTACGAATGTAGGCTACCGCTAAGGTTTGAATAGGTAACGGCCGTGCTGCCAGGAAAGGCACGGGAAACTCTGCATAATTTCGGAGGCCTTAATATTCCTTCACGTGTCGTCCTCTTTAGTTTGCACATGGGTTTGGCGTCGCCACTTCTTTGTTTTTTTTTCACCCCAACACTTGCTTATGGTCATAGCTTGCTGCTGTGTTTGAGGCTGCCATGTTTATTGCTTTGTTTACACGTGTAGTTACGTCAACGCAAGCCATGTCCTCGAAATCAAATATCTCCCGAAAGGTAGACGAGAACTGAAAGAGGAAGGACTTGGCGAAGGATCTAGATACCGCACCACGAACAAGCACGATTGTTCGGGGACGCGCCCATAAGCCAACTCTCCGAGTGACACGAGAGAGACTGCAATGTTTAAAAAACCTCCTGAAAAACTTCCTGCAAAAAAAAAAACTTCCGACAATAAAAGAAAAAACACAAAGGACATCCGCTCTAAGATTTTCTGGGCTTCATCCATCGTGTGTTCAGGTCTGATGGGGAAAGGCGGGCTAAGATTAGGAAGGCACTGTTAGTGGTGAAGAGTTGTAACACATCTGGTTCCGCGAACGCGTCGTTTATTTATATATGACTACAAGTATCATCACTGACGTCTAGATACTTTCCTGGCCATTATTCAGAGTTGTACAAGATGTCGCCCCGCAAATGTGAAACAATAAATTAAAACGCACGCTGGGTTTCATATATAGTATTTTGATTTTCTATGTTTTCTGATGATACGAATCTCGGATCATACGAATATTTTTTGATACCCCGCTGTGTTTGTATTCCAAAGATTTCCCTTTGTTATCATTCCTAAAATCTGTATGTTTAAACGAAATATATTTTGTAAGGGCTAGTGTTCTTTATTATCTGCTACATTTTTGTTGCTGTTAACCAGTGCACATCTAGCTCACTAGAACCTCACGCTGACCTCGTTTACTGTAACCTGCCTGTTTAGAATCCTTATGGCATGTGAAAGAGAAAAAGAAGTGTAACTCAATGTACTCTAAATGTAAGCTTCCTGATAAGTGGCAGCAATGGCACAGTCTCATAAAAAGCATTTTAACGCTTCTCAAGCGTACGTCTGTAATGCTCTGGTTAGCCACGGGCCCAGACGTTTCTTTGTACTGAACAATTTGTGGTTTAATACCTTTAGTTCCAATTATATGAGACGTCTTGGTGTGTCATAATGTGGCCAGTTATTATTCATTCAAAGGCGAACTCCGTTGATTTTTTTGACCGTGTCAGGGTAATGGTGGTTCTCTCCTTCTGAGACACTCAGGTCATGCGCCCGATAGCTGAAATGCTCAGCAACTATGAGAATAACTTTAATAAGCAAAAAGTCGCGAACCAAAGCCCAACCGAGCACACAGATACGTATGAGGTAATGTTTGCTAGAATCCTAGAACCAGATGTCCTACAAGGCATGCTGTTCCTGCTGGTGTGGTGTATGAAAACTGTGAATGCCGGCCCTAGCAGACGCCCGTAGTTCAGCTCGAAGCAGAGGTGAACGCGCCGAGCGTCAACTATCATATCCGAGACTGACATGGTGTCAGATGTGTCTGAGAGCGGCGACGCTTACAAAAATGATGATGTTACCGCGCCGTTTTAGGGGTGAAGCTCCTCATGCTGTGGGTCGTGCGTCCGCGTAGTATGTAGTAGTAGTAGTAGTAGTAGTAGTAGTAGTAGTAGTAGTAGTAGTAGTAGTAGTCGTAGTAGTAGTAGTAGTAGCTGGTAGCCGCCTCTCTTTATTCTATAATATGTGCGCTTGCGCTTGCTGACATGATGAATATATCATAAAAAGATGCGAAATAGCGGCACTTGGAGTATTCACTAGATGGACGGATGGACAGACGTACGGTCAGAAAGACGGACGGACGGATGGACAGGCAGACAAACAGGTGTGCGGATGGACGGACGGATAGACGCACAGACATACAGACAAACAGAGAGACAGACAGACAGACGGACGGACGGACGGATGGACGCATGAACGAAAGCATGCACGCACAGATGGACGGATGCACTGACGGGCTGATAGACAGACAGGCACACGAATGAATGGACGGACAGACAGACAGACAGGCAGGTGCACATGGACGAACGGATGGACAGATACATAGAGGCATAAATGAATGGAAAGACAGGCAGACAGAGAGATGGACGGACAGATGGACAGATGGACAGATGGACGCATGTACGAAAGCCCGGACGGATGGACGCATTGACACACAGACTGACTGAAGAATGCCCAGAGGATAAATACACAGATAGACGCCGGCCAAACGCTAGCCGAACGCTGTCCTGATAGTACTGCGACAAGAAATGATCGGAACACACGCGTACCGCTTTGCTCGGTAACCAGGTGTCCCACCTGATCGCGCAAATCCGCTTCTCACGGAGGGCACTGTCACGTGGAAATTCGCGATAGCAAACACTCTGCGTCTTGCGTGAGTGATTTGTCCAGCACCCAAAGCAGCACCAACTACCACTCATCGCACACTCGACCACAGGAACAGAAAATCCTGCGCGAAATCAGCGAAACGCCGGCTAAACACAACGGAGGAAGGAGGAACACAGCCGAACACCACCGCCGCCGCCTTGTGGTCAGCACAGTAAACGCTGCAGCGCCCAAAGTTAGCGATGCCACCGGCTGCGTCATATTCGTTGACCTGCCAAACGTGACGACACACAGACAGTGTTCTCAGTAAGTCTGGCAAGCCATGTGAGCTGTTTCAAGGCAATGTTTAAAATTCATTTGAAAACAATCAAAGCATCTCTCAAGCCTGTAATTTGGCATAAACTACGGTAATGTGCGAGGTAACGTGCCCAGGAAATTTCTCTGATATTCCTTGATCTCCAAAAACTGCCGGAGTGGGCTTTTAAGTGTTGAAATATGCAGTATAGGGAGCCCTAGTTTAGCCAATTCTGTGTAAACAAATGTTGTCAGTATGCTGTGCATACACAAAAGCGTCCTTAACTAGAGTTCCAACTAGAGCTATCGTATCTTTGAATTCAGTGAGCAGATCAGTGTGGTACAGCTCGCACCTCTTGGAGCTTTGAGAAAACAAGGATTTTTGACCAATAGAAAATATGTTGCCTTTATATTATCGCGCATTTCCTTTTTGAGATTAGCATATAAACAATAACACAATTACGATGTGCGTGTCATGACACTTCATGAGCAGCTGCGTTTACAGGAATGTTATATTGTACAGCATTTCATTGGGTTTTTGTCTGGCGTTTCAGCTGGCTTAATTTTCTGAAACGTTTAAGTGTTTCATATGTTAAACTATTAATGATTAGTGTCACATTTGTGCCGGTGATTGATGTTAGTGCACCTTGTGGATATCTGAAAACTGCTCACTTTATCGCGTCTGCTGTATAGCAGACAGAATAATGAATAAGTCAGCTTTTGAGACGGGGTCATGCTAAGAGTATTGAGGTGTGTTTTTATTAAAGTTGATGATTAGGAGGCGCTATTTCTGGACACATTTGTATAGACACGCATGTGTCCTGTGTAACACATACATATCTGTAAAACTCTGATTGTTCAGCAGCTCGAATGAACAGGTGTCTTTCACTGATGCCATCTACCATCAGTTTGCTTACCGGCGTTGTAATGATTCATAGAGGATAGTAAAATTCAGAGTTTCAGAAATTAATTTTGGTGATTTATCGAAATTCTTTTGTATATATATTGATTAACATTGCTTTTATCCTCTTAATGTCTGGAGATCAAATCGCTTTGAGGTGCGCCTACTTTGCGAAAACATGGCGTCATGTTGCTATTGTCTTCATTGATGGTAAAAATTGAATAGTGAGTGTCTGCTATTACAAGGCAGCTCGAAGTCCCTCGCCCCGCATCTAGGCAGGCACGTAATTGCTTCGAGGCAAGTATTTGAAGTCGCTCTACCGAATTGCGGGTACGTCTTGATTACATTACTGCACATTATGCACTTTTTTGAACACTGAGCAAAGATAATACTGATACACCCCTTGATGTGTACGAAGAAGTCTGAGAAGTTTATTACTTATGGGGTATTTAGTTGGGCACTTTCAAGCGCTCTGGATAACTCTTGAATGAGGCAGCGCATTAGGTTAGTAGAATTTGAGCTCCCTGACTACCTTCAGCGAACTGTTTCGGAGCATCAGCCTCCCACTTAGAGCGCTCTCAATCGCTCTGAATTTGAAATTAAAACATGGCACAAACTGACCATGTGGACGCATCACGTGACACAAGCCGGCCAATCAGGTGGCTGCCAGGAGGTGAACAGCCCCAATAGCGCAAGCGTGCATCTCGGTTATGAAGCTTTTTGTTCAGCCGCTTACGAAGAACGAAGCAAAGTAATTGTTTACATTCGCACAGACTTGACTTATCTTTCGCACCCAATAAGTTCAAATGATGACAATCAGCACGTGTGTCTTCGTGTAAAGAAGAATGCAGTTTCGGTCATGCTTATTGGTGGATATATATCTCCGTCATCGCGATTTGACTACGACAGATTAAAAGACATCCTAATGAGGACCGATGGGCCTTGGATCATCACCGGTGACTTCAACGCCCATCACATGCTTTGGGGGAGCACTAGGATGAATGCCAGGGGCCGGAACTTTGTTACATTCGCTTCCGATTACGACCTTTCCATCATGAACGATGGTACCCCAACATACCTGCGTGGTCTCGCGTATGGCAGTTGCCTTGACCTGACATTGGTGTCAAGGTGCTTCTCTCACTAAGTTAAATGGTTTTGCGATATTGAGACTCATGGGAGTGATCTCATGCCCACTTACGTGACGGTCGATGGTATCATAAAAAAATTATCTTCCGGTGTTGTGATTGGCACTGACTGGTCGATGTTTACATCGCGTGTTGAGGACGCTTGCCAAGAAGGCCTCGCCTGCAGCCTGGAAAATACCATAGCGGAAGCTATGCAAGCGACCAAATGTAAATTACCATTTTCGTCTTAAATAACACAGTTTGACATCGAACTGGAAAGATTACGAGCTATACGAAGGCGTGCTGAACGTTGATACAGACGCACAAGATCAATTTACGATTTGAGGGAAGCAAGACGGCTCCAGAAAAAGATTCAACGACGCATTTACAAGCTGGAGAGCGAACGCTGGAAAGCATTCTGCGAATCTCTAGACCCTCATAAACTGCTGTCATATATCTGGAGAACAGTTCGTGGTCTTCGCTCCTCTCCGCTACAACGGCACCCTTTTAAAGCTTTGGCACTCTATCATGAAAAAACAGAACTCGAGGTGGCTGAAGAATTTGGCACGAGAGCTGCCGGGAATATTATGAACGAGAGCATCGGCGCCGTGATCGTTCCTGAGACGCGATTACCCGAAATGGACATTCCATTCACCATGGAAGAACTGGAAGGTGCGTTAGTCGCTTCTAAACGCATGTTATCGCCAGGTCCTGATGGTATTACTTATAGTGTATTGGGACACCTTGGACAAAAAGCCAGAAAAGAACTTTTAACATGTTTCAACAACTCCTGGCGCAGCGGCAGTGTTTCCCGAGAATGGAAAATAAGTCGATAATTACCACTTTTGAAATCGGGAAAATCACAATTGGACTTGACAGCGTATCGCCCTATTGCCCTCGCAAGCTACCACGGAAAAGTGATGGAAAGAATGGTTCTATTTCGTCTCGAGTGGTACTTGGAACGATACACCAAATACCCTTCTTGCATGGCAGGCTTTCGTCGGGGCCGCTTCTCCATCGACTGTGTCATTTATTTATTGACATTTGTTCACAAAGTTGCAAGCGCATATCAGTGGCACTCTTTCTTGGCGTGAAGGGTGCATATGATAATGTAGCTCACGATGCCATCCTCACTTCTCTCGCAGCAATGTGCATTGGTGACGGATGTTTCAATGAATAAAAGAATATATAACTGGCAGGAGTTTCTTTTTGCAAACATATGAGGGTACAACTGCTGAACAATACACCTACTTCGGAGTACCTCAGGGAGGTGTTTTAAGCCCCACATTGTTCAATGTTGCCCTCATTGGTCTGGTGAAGGTTCTGCCAAAGTCGGTGTGCCTATCCATATACGCCGATGATATTTGCCTCTCGAGTGCTGCAGTTACTCGCCCTCAGGTGCGTGCACGAATACAGCGGGCAGCAACCCTTACAACAGCCTACCTTCAGAAACAAGGTCTAACTATATCAACTGTGAAGTGCGCGTTGATGGTGTTTACACGCAAACCAATGACGCCATATCCTGTTTGCATCAATAGGCAGAGTGTGAAATATGCACGGACGCATCGTTTCCTGGGCATAATAATTGACAGAAGTCTTTCGTGGAGCCCTCATTGTGCGTACTTGAAGAAGAGACTGCTATCTATTGTGCATATAATGAAATTCATGTGCGGGAAAGCATGGGGAACTTCTGTGGCCTCCATGCTACAGCTGTACAGGGCCTTATTTCTGGGTCTATTGCGCTACAGCTTCCCGGTACTGATTAACACTTGCAAATCCAATACTCATTCATGGGAGAGTTTGCAGGGTCAGGCACTGCGTATCTGCCTAAGATTGCCCCGATGCGCTTCTAGTTATTCCACAATCATGCTTGCCAAAGACCATCCGGTCAGGACATATAGAGTTGTGGATTGCCTCAGAGCGCACAATCGACATGCTAGCCGTGTCCCCGAACACTACTTGGCCCTTCCACCCCCCGGAAGACTACGTGCTACGTTTTCAGACGTCATAGCCTAGCACCTAAACAGCATTCCATCAGGATATACGCCAGCTGCGAGAATGGCATGTCCTTTGTGGTGCCTCGACCAGCCTCAAGCACGTCTAGAAATTCCGGGAATCGAAAAGAAAAGCAATCACTGTAGAGTAGCATTGAAGCAAGGAACACTGCTATTATTACATGAGTTGTACTTAGACCGAACGCAGATATACACTGATGGGTCCGTCTCGTCTAGCAGCTCATCAGGTGCCGCTGTATTTCCGGCTGCAGCAATGACAATCAAGTTTAAGTCGTCGCATATGACTACATCTACGGCATCAGAGCTTGATGCTATAAGGGCTGCTTTAGAATATGTCGTTCAAGAACGTCCAGGAAAATGGGTCATATTCAGTGATTCGAAGGCAGCGCTTCAGAGTTTGCAGTCTGCCATGCGTAGGTGGAGTCATGAACAATTGGTACGAGAAATAAGACATTGCCATCATGAAGCTCTAGCACGAGGGCATGATATTATATATCAATGGCTGCCTGGGCATATCGGTATTACCGGAAATCAATTAGCCGATGATGCAGCCCGCTCAGCCCATGAAGGAACCCGTGTAGTCCCGATTCCTCTATCAAGGAATTATGCAGCAAGACAACTTTACCTGCTTACTCGAGATCTCACACGCACGTTCTGGTCGTCTACCAGCTTCCAAAGGTGTCGATTTTATGAACTGGATCCTTCGCTGAAGATAAAGTTACCATCACAACTTTCCCGCTTCGAGGCGACACTGTTATGCCACCTTTGGTTGGGATTTCCATTTACAAAGGTGTACTCCTTACGCATTGGTATGGCAGACACTCCTACATGCGACTACTGCGGAGCTGAAGAGACCATCGAACACGTCCTGTGAAGCTGCGCTTCCTACGACAAACAGCGATGTCAGCTCCGGATGGTTTTGAATCAACTTGACCCCGGACCATTTTGTGTGCGGAAGATACTAGGACCTTGGGCATCTGCCTCAGTTGCGCAGAAAGCGACTAAAGCACTGCTACTTTACTTAAAGTCAACAAACCTGAGCGACCGCCTGTAGACTGTGTGTGCTCCACGAGTGTGCTCGTGATCGTGTGTACCTTCTCATCTCTCTGTAACCTCTTTTCTTCCCTTCATCCCTTCCCCAGTGCAGGGTAGCAAACCAGATGTGCGTCTGGTTAACCTCCCTGCCTTTCTCTGCATCTTTATCTCTCTCTCTCTCTCTCGGAAGGAAACATTACCGGGCACGTAATACTTCGTGCACGTGCGTTGTTAGCCGAGTGTTCGAGCATGTGTGAGTGGCGAGTTCACATCTACGAAGCCATTATCCACCAGGTCAAAGAGGAGGTGGTGGCTAGCAAACGCGGAAGAAATGCCAATGTTGTTGTTACGGCAGATCTCAGACTGCAACGCTTTGCCTAGAAGATAGCGGCTTGAACGATGACGATCACCAGATTTATGTGCTGAGCTAGGAAGTCTTTCGCAGCGTTCAACTATGTTGAAGATGGGCACCTAACTGATGGTCGCCATCTGTCGATGCAGTGCAAGAATGTTTACCCGGTGATGTCTCGCGCCAGCTGCCCGGTGAAGCTACAGGCGCGCTGCTCAAAGATCGCTGATTTATTAGGTCAACTTGGTACATTGCCTCTAGCGCTTTGATTGCAAGCTGCCTCGGCATATCGCGACTCCGAGCCTGAGAACCAGACCGACCAACCAAATACGCCATTATCGTTCTATTTCAGCATTGGCTGTGATGAAGCTTTTTCTGAGAACGCGTCTGTTGTGCTTATGAAGTCTCCAGTTTATTAATTTATTGCGCTTCAGATATTATGGTATATTCTGGTTATAGAAGTCTGTGAACGTGACGTTAATGCTATAATAGGCAGTCTGATCATTATGCCTCGTTTGCCTTTTAATACTTTTTCCTGGCGTATAGCAGACAAGTGAGTTTAGTGGGCACTAAACATTACGGTTACTTCATCCTCGTAAATGTGTTACGGGCGATGCGCTGTCTGGACGAGATGTTAAACTGAGTTGAATGTGGTTGCATATTGGGCTTTTGTTCGCGTTGGGCCGATAATAGTTGTGGTAATTTGAAAATGAGGCGCATATTAAGGAAGCAAGTTTTGGGGTTATTGCTTGGTAGTAGCAGGGCTGGCTTGGACCTTGTTATGTGATAAAAGTTATAGTTTCTGAAAAAGCACAACATCATATGACAAATCAATAATGAAGGCGGGGAAAAGAGTTTGCAATTTGTACCCTTAAACCATAATTAGTGTACGCGAATAGAATAGACTAATAACGGTTTGAGGGCACAAATTGTTACGAAACAAACTTGCGAGGTGTGAGCGATATAAACGATTCCGCACCACACGCTCTTATAGAGCGCCATCAGAACGCCACCTTCATCTATCGTTTCACGTTCACGCCTAAATACGGCTGAATCAGTAAAAATATAAGTGAGCTTCATGTATTGGATAATTGAACTGGGAGCCATTTTCTTGTTGGTAAAGCAAGTTTACACTTCGTGCTCTCGAACAAGCTGTGAAGCATGGCGCCCATCAAAAACAGGCATTTATTTTTGGTGCAAGCAAAATACAAATCGTGGTGTACGGTTTTTCAGGTTAAGAGAAAGATTCTAAACGAACACGAAATGTAATGCCAACTGGTGCTTAGCAGCACAAGTTTCTTCCTTAAGGACGCATTTGTACTCGCTCAAAATTTGGAATCACATTTTGTCGGTATGCGTGACCATTGTGCTAACAAAATCGATGGAAATCACATTTGTTCATGTTATCGAAGAGGCATTGCGTATATGACCAAAATACTATACTTATAAAAGTGATATACCCATAAGGTATATACTTATAAAAGTAATATCGTCCAAACCGATAAATAAGTCTTGCACAATCGGTGACCTACAATAATGCGCAGAATTTTTAAACAAAGAGCTTGGAAAACGAACACTTCTGACTATTGTGGGCCCTGATCCCACTATTATACACTGCCAACTGCCCAACTTTGCCTGAGTACGCTGTTCGTAGTGTTTCAGAGCTGTATGTTGTGTGAAAGACTGTCTTGTTTCATTTTGAAATAGAAAGGAAAGAGCAGTAAGTTCAAGGAGTCGTTTTTTTGTTACAGCCAATATCCATGAGAACTAACAAACAATAATACTGTAAGACAGTAGCAGCGTTGGGGTCGCGACGGCGTTTATTAGGCTGAATCGCCTGATCAACGCTTCGAACGAAGAAGACGCTTTTCATGATGATGATTATATACAGATGAAAAAAGTGAAGGTAAAACGCTGTGAACATTGTGCTTACACTAATTTCCTCCTCGCGCGGAAGCGGCCACCGGGGCCGCTGTTTACGACGGTGGTGTACATTGCACGAACAGTTTTAAGCGCGACACTTGAAAAACCTCCGTACCACAAAAACGGCCGTTAGAAGGCATGACAATAGGAGTTACTCGGTAGTTAACAGACGTCTGCTCGGCTATGACGTAGGGGCCGATGAAACGTGAATGAAATTTATCACACAGGCCGGGAACCCGCTTTGGGGTCCACAACAGTTCTTCATCTCTACTATTGAAGTGAACTACGTGGTGGACGTCGTCGTAGCGAGTCTTCCGCCCTTGTTGGCTTGCTGTGTATTGAAGTGGGCGCGTCGGCGACAATCGGTTAGGCGAGAGACTAATTGCTCACTCGATGAGGACGACGAGTTCACAGAGACGTAGAAAAAGGAGATGTCGAGTGGAGATGTCGGTTGACGGCCATAGACGAGGAAGAAGGGGGAATAGCCCGTGGTGCATGTAGTAGTGGTATTGTACGCAAAACTCTCGAAAGGCAGGATGGTGTCACAGTTGGTGTGGTTGGCGTTGATATACATAGATATCATATCGGTCAAATTTCGATGGAAGCACTCTGTCAGGCCGTTATTCTGGAGATGGTAGCTGGAAGGCGTCTTATGAATTGTATCACATGCGTGGAGGACGTGCTCGAGTAGTTTCGAGAGAAACGCCTTGCCGCAGTCGCTCAACAGGATGCGTGATGCTCCATATCTTAGAAAGATTGCATCTAGAAAAAATGTGGCAATATCTTCTGCTGATTCTGGAGGAAGTGCACCTGTTTCGGTGTACCTTGTCAAGTGGTCAACTGTGACAATCCAGCGCTTGCCGCTAGCTGATATTGGTAGCGGTCCATAGAAGTCAATGCCGATGACATCAAAGGGAGCGTCAGCGCACAAGAGAGGTTGTAGGAGACCGTCCGGGGAGTAAGTGGGTCATTTGTGGCGTTGGCAGAGCGAGCATGACGCAACATATCGCGCTATGCAGGTGGAAAACCCAGGTCAGGCAAAACGACGGCGGATGCGTTCATAGGTTTTTTTTTTGAAAACCGAGATGACCAGCCTTGTGGTCATCGTGAAACGCCTCTAAAATCTGCGCCCTTAGGAACGACGAGTGACAGGAACCCAGCGCTGTCATTCGGGGTAGAAGACAAAGCGGTAAAGGATTCATTTTTGTGTCTTGAAGTTCCGCAGCTGCCGATGGGCGCGGGCGTTGGGAGGACGAGAGGAGCCTTGAAGGCACTCCATTATATAGCGGTAGTAAGTGTTGCTGCGTTAGTGGGGTGCAAAGTCTCGTTGCCGAAGGCTGAAAGAAAGTCGACTGCGGCGAGGGAATGAACTGACGAAAACGCTTTGATGAGTTCACTCACAGTTGGCGACAGGCCAGGTGTGCCTGATGAGGATGGTAAAGGACAGCGGCTAAAAGCATCGGCATCGTTGTGTTCTTTGCCGGATTGGTCGGTAACGTCGAACTCGTATTCTTGAAGACGAAGTATCCAGCGACCGAGACGTCTAGACAAATTTTTCAACGTCGACAACCAGCACAAAACATGGTAGTCAGGGACGACGGTAAAGTGACCGCCGTGATAATATGGTCGAAACTTCTGTATGGCCCAGACAACAGCGAGACACTCCTGCTCGGTGATGGTGTATTTTTCTCTGCTGCGGTGAGGGTGCGACTAGCGTATGCGATCACACATTCACCATAACACTCTGTTCGTTGCTAAAGTACAGCGCCGAGTCCATGTCCGCTGGCATCAGTAAGGAGGAGAGTGGGTGCGGCGTTATCAAAATGACAAAGCACTGGCTCAGACGCGAGGGCACGTTTCAAGGTGTCAAAAGTCATTTGGCATTCGTCAGGCCATACGTACGACGCAAGGCCAGGAAAGTTTCGAAGCATTTGGCGCGTTGAGGCACCGGGAAGTGAGTAGCGGCGGTAATCTTGTCGGGATCAGGCCGGATTATAATTTTACTGACGAGATGTCCGAGTACTTTATTACTTTTGCTTGCAAAGTGGCACTTTTTGGCGTTTAGTTGAAGGCCAGCATGTGCGAGACACGTCAGAACTTCATCTAGGCGCTGCAAGTGCTGTTAGAATGTTGAAGAAAGTATGACGATGTCTTCAAGGTAACATAAGCATGTTTTCCACTTGAGGCCCCGCAATACTGTGTCTATCATTTATTTAAACGTTGCTGGTGCATTGCAGAGACCGAAAGGCATGTTGTTAAATTTGTAAAGTCCGTCGGGTGTGGCAAAGGCGGTTTTTTCCTTGTAATCCTCGTGCATTGCCAATAAGCGGAGCGCAGGTCAAGACTAGAAAAATATTCCGCTCCTTATAAGGAATCTAAGGCATAATCAATGCGAGACAAGGCGTATACGTCTTTTATGGTTACTTTGTTCAATGTGTGGTAGTCAACACAGAATCGCACCGAGCCGTCTTTATTTCACACGAGAACGACAGGTGACGACCAAGTACTTGAGAAGGGATGAATGATATTCTGCCTGAGCATATCAGCAACGTGCTTGTCGATGATCTCGTGTTCGGTGGAAAAAACATGGTATGGTCGACGACGGACAATAGAAGTTCCGTCGGTGTGTATGCGATAAGCCACCGCAGAAGTCTGGCTTAGAGCAGTGGAATGTACCTCGAAAGAAGATTTATGCTTAGATAACAACGCCAGTAGTTCATCTGCTTGCGGGGAAGTGATATTTCTGCTGATGGCAGTGACGAGAGCCGTAGTAGCTGAAGCGCCTGTTGGCACGGGGTTCCACCAGTCTGGTATCCAAAGCCGCTACAGAGAGAGGTTATGTATCCGCGCTAGAAACTACAACAGTGCCCTCAGTAAGCAGAATCGGCTCATTGGTGATAATCAGTACAGCGACAAAGGCGGTGCTGTTGAAGAAGCGGACAAGACTCGATGAAAATTAAATCTTTTTGAATAGATGACGGGCTGATGGAGTGACTACGACGTCACCGTGGTCAATGGAGTCACGCATACCAGTGATAATGTACTCGCGATTAGGTGGCACAAGAAAGTCTTTGGCTTTTCGTCGCCGGTTGCGTGATGAATTTGGGGAGATATCATTCGTCTCTAGCATATGTATGAGTCGTTGTCGACAAGATATAGAAGCAGCAGCAACAGAAAAAAGTCCCATCCTAAAATAAGCATAAAAGCACAAGAAGTCGGCACGGCAAACTGAATATGGTGCTGGATCCCATCAATGAAAACTCTAATGGTGCACTGTGCTGATGGCCGTATCTGCGAGTCATTTGCGCTACGTAACAGAGGGCCAGTATAAGTTGTGGTAACTTTACGTAGACGAGAACACAAATCTGCATGATTAACCGATATAGCAGCCCCCGTGTCCACCAATGCTTGAAATGGTACCCCTTCAGCATACACTATTAACTAATTGGCTGGGCCCTCTGGAGGTATCGGTGTTTGTTCTAGTGATGCAGCTTTCCCTACAAAAACTGCACCAGCTAGTTTTATCAGTGAGTGTCAGAAGTAGGTGCAGCTGGTCTCACAGGGGTGTAGGGGACCGGCGGCGTCCGGGATAGTAAGGGCGAGGTGTGGCGAATGGAGCAGTCGGAGAGAAGGAACGTGTCGTAGGGCGGCGCTGGTACTGGTTCGAGGATGGCTCCAAATCCCTTTCATTAGCGTCGTAGACACTGCGTTCGTCCCGCTGGCGTTTGCAGCAAAATCGTGAAATATGGCCCCAAATGCCACAATAGTAACATATTGGCCGAGGCGAGCACCAGAGGCGTAGCGTGCTGGAGCTGTGACAGGTGCTGGTACTGGCGCTGGGAGAGTTGGGTGCGGTGCAATTGCTGCTAGGTTGTGTTGCGCAGGAACAGGATGTGCGTGCTGAACCAAGGCGGGTGGCATGGCAGCGACTTGCGCATACGTCATGAGCGGCGTTGGTGTTGTCGGAGTGTTGGATGGAAGAGCGCAAGCCATGGATAAGAGCTCCTTGTTGATGATGTCGCGCAGACCAGCAGATGGAGAGTGACGCCGAGGGGCGGCTGCACATCACAACCAAGTTCCTCTCGAATCAGAATGCGAATCATCGTGCGCAAATTCGCATCCGAGGAAGGCCGGCTGTCACTGGCATCTGGGTAGCCTGGGTGCAATCGAATGGCTTGGTGTTCATCAAGATGTTGACATGTGGTGATGACGTCCTCAACGATGGTAGGGTTTTTAACAGCCAGAGAGTTAAACGTGACGTGGCCTATCCCTTTGATAATGTGGCGAACATGACCAGCTTCTGTCATTGCCGAGTTCACGCGGTGGCAAAGGGCAAGGACGTCTTCCAAGCACGAAGTGTACGTTTCTCCGGGATGTTGGTTACGCCCAACGAGCTTTCATTTCGACACTTTGGAATGGATGTTCCATTTCGCGAAAATCCTACGGACTTGTGGAGCAAAAGATGACCATTTCAGCCATACCTCGACGTCGTCGCATGGAAGACCAGAGAAGATGGGTGGGTCGCGCTGCCGGGCGTTGACGATCCACGCAGGAATGGTTTGTTGGACAGGGATGCTGGATGTTCCGGGCAGCGGTTCTTGAGCCATAACAGCGGACGGGGAAAGCAAGCGGCGACCCTAACGAAACTCCAGGGGAACGTGACGTCGGAGAGTACTTGAGGATCTAAGCAGCCTCCACCACTCTGTAAGACAGTAGCAGCGTTCGGATCGCAACGGCGTTTATTAGGCCGAATCGCCTGATCAACGCTTCGAACGAAGAAGACGCTTTTCGTGATGATGATTATATACAGATGAAGAAGATTAAGGTCAAACGCTGTGAATATTGTGCCGACAATAACAAGAAAAAGTATATGGTACATCCTTAGGAGTAATTGTAATGCAAATGGAAAGAAAGAAAAGTAAACAAAAAGATAACTTGCCAGCGGCAGGATGCGAACGGTGACTTTCAAATAACGCGCCCGATGGTCTACAAGACTACTACTGAGCTGCGGTAGTTATCAACCATGCGTTCACTTGTTTGGGTAAACCATCATCATCGTCGTCAGCAGCAGCAGCATCAGCAGCAGCGGCAGCAGCAGCCTGACGATGACAACTGCAGACAAAGGCATCTTTCATGTTCCGCCAGTCAACTCGGTCCAGTGCTTGCTGCTCCTGCTTTATACCCGCAAACTTCCTAATCTGGCGAGCCCACCTAACTTTCTGTGTCACCATCACCCGCTTGCCTTCTCTGTGAATCCTGTAGCCCCACCGCGGTGGTATAGTGACTAAGGTACTCGGCTGCTGACCCGCAGGTCACGGGCTCGATTCTCGGCTGTGGCGGCTGCATTTACAATGGAGGCGGAAAGGTTGTAGGCCCGTGTGCTCAGATTTAGGTGCACGTTAAACAACCACAGGTGGTCGAAATTTCCGGAGCCCTCCACTACGGCGTCTTTTATAATCATATGGTGGTTTTGGGACGTTAAACCCCACACATCAATCAATCTGGGAATCCTGTAAGTTCCCCTTAATGACCAGCGCTTATCCTGCCTACGCGCTATACGCCCAGCCCATGTTCATTCCTTTCAATTTCAACTAATATATTCTTAACCCCAGTTTGTTCCCTGATTCACAATGCTCTCATCTTGTCTCTTAAGGTTACGTCTATCATTTCCCTTCCACCATTCGCTGCGTCGTCCTCAATTTAAGCTGAACACTCTTTGTAAGCCTTCAGGTTTCTACTCCGCAGGCAACTACCGGTATGATGCTGCTGTTATATACCTTCCTTGCGATGAATAGGGGTAACCTAGCACTCATGATTTGAGAATGCTTGGCTAACACGCTCCCACTTATCCTTATTTTTTCAGTTACTTTAATCTCGTAGTGCAGCTTCACGGTTATTACCTGTTCTTAGTATACGTAGTCTTTTACAAGTTAAAGTCCACTATTACCTATATCGAGGCGCTGTTCTCTTCCGAGGTTTTTGTACATTACTTTCGTTTTCTGCAAAATACTTTTAGGACCTACCTTTCTGCTCCCCGTGTCTAATTCAGTAATTATGAATTACAATTTGTCTCCTCAGTTACTAAGCAATGCCATGGGCGAAGTGCAGGTTGTTAAGGCACTCGGCATCGTATCCCTAACTCTGCGTACTCTAGATTTCCGAAAACCTCCTGTGAGCACGCGGTAAATAGCATTGGTGAAATAGTATACTCCTTTGTCTGACACCCTCCTTTATCGATATTTTGTAGTTTATTTTAAAGGAGAACCAGGGGGTACATAGGTGCATTTAGAGAATATATGAACCTATAAATGTGGGAGCATCACTCAGCGCCTCCTGGTATTACGGGGAATGCGCAACAATCTTTTTTTTTGCCTGTTGGGGTCATGTAACACGTTACCTTATTGCAATATGCAAGCTTTCGAATGATTCCTCACATACCTCGTGAAGGCATCCAGTTCACAAGAACCAGATTATCGCTATGAATAAAGAAAACAAGAGTGAACCTAAGAAATTATTTTTTGTTACACAGTAATAAAAATAACCAACAGACGTATATGTCAAGAGAACTATAGGTGACAATCCTATAAGTAATTCCTATGTAAATGTGACGACAGGAAAATGGGAAAAAATGTAATTGGGGCCAGCAGGATTAGAATTATTTCTAAGAGCGTCCCCTTTACTTGTTGTTTGCATCTTTTTCTGTTAGTTGTCTTGAATATTTTTATAAAAGTTAATTAACCAATATCTAAGCGATATCAAGAAGCCATCTAACGGCTCATTTCGAGAGTCCGAACTATAATTATACAACGTAAAGAGTGATGTTTATTCCGGTATTGAATTCTTCAATGCCCTTTTATTTCTGAGTTCTTCTGATCTTACCTTCGCACCTAAATATGTCAAGATGTACAAAGTATCAACGACCAGTCCTGCTTTCTGACGCATAGAGTTTGATGATATATTCCTATATTTTGTGTATTTTATTCTACGACAGCAGCGACATCAGTAATTTTGGCGTTGGAGGCACCTGCAGAAAAACATAGTCTTCAATTGTGGTTGCACACTCCCTAATGTCGTCTAATGCTTTCTATTTTTGCGAACAATTGATTGATGTCAACTTCTTTCTAGGTCAAAAAAACGGCTGGTGTGATTATCTTCTTCGGAACAGTCATTACACCGCAGCAAGCCTCTAGAAAATAGGAATAGTTGACTCCGTGAGTGAGGTTAGGCTATTGATGAGCCACCAGAGAGCGTAGAAGTTGCAGAATCAGAAAGGTACAATAACGAACAATATAAAGGAAACGGCCCAAGCTCGGAATTTCTGATGACGTGGCACAACTACAGCCACCAATGCGATAGCAACAAATTTCAAGGTTATACGAAGCAAGACTAGTGCCGCACTGTTTTCGCATGTGACCTGGCGTAGCTCAACAAACACTGCTGTGCGTCCACATGGCTTTGCATAGTCAGCGAAGTGATCCTCGTGCTTTCTAAGATATTGAAAGCTGAAATGGCAGATTATGTGCGAAGGGTTTAACGTTTTAACGAACTGCTCATCCAGGCAAAGATACGGCACGCGCAGCCTGTGGCGACAACGCATGGCTGGCCAAAGGGCGCAGTCGCAGTTGCGACAGAAGAGCTAAGTATCTCCTAGACTCCCCTCCAAACACACACACACACACACACACACACACACACGCACGCACGCACGCACACAAACGTGTGCGCGCGCGCCTTTCACGGGATAAAGACAACCTGCGCAGATTCCTCTGCGCTTGGGCGGAGAATAATGGGTGCCTTGCATGCCTTCATTCACACAGAACATCCGGGGCAACGCTACTGATTTGGGCATCATACGGAACCTCACGACGATGGCAACAATGATGGCACAAACGTGCCTTGACTATCCACATATATGTAATAGCAATGAATATTTCTTGAATATGCCATCGCATTCTAGTCAACTAGAATCAACACCGATGGGGAGCGGGGGTGTATATTTTGTTAAAAGCCATGTCTCCATTGTTGATTTGATTTGATTCATTGATATGTTGGGTATAACGTCCCAAAACCACAATATGTTTATGAGAGATGCCGTAGTGGAGCGCTCCGGAAATTTCGACCACCTGGGTTCTTTAACGTGCACCCAAATCTGAGCACATGGGCCTACAACATATGCCGCCATTGTAAAAAAAAACAGTGTAGCCATATGGCACCAGAAAGACAACAGGACTCAGCGGTGTATGTCGTGTTAACTTTTTTGTGCCCAGTATTCACGCTGTTATTCGGGATCAAGCCATGCCTACAAGCTCAGGATTATACCCTTTTAATGAATCGAACAAGTGCTGATGTTCACGCGATCGTGTATAGCCCGCAGCTTAGCAGCCACCAAGAAGAGGCGGGCACTATTATGCCAGTAACTCGAAGTGTAGCGTAGGCCATCTTGATACCACACCCATCGCAAAATGTCGGCTGAGCACCCAAATGGAATAGGGCATATTGGTTGCGGTCAGTGCACTGCTGGAGAAAGCGTGGCATCAGTGACAGCTAGAAAATTACCGAAATCACGAGCGTCATATGCGGGTATTGATAGACGGATGCTCTAAACTAAGCCGGAGTCGGCATAATTACGGTTATACTTGAACCTGGTTGCAAAGTAATATTTTCGCAAGTGTGGTGAAATGGGTCACCGACACCAACTAACCAGCCCAGTTAATGGTTGTCCCCTTACAGTATGATTCTGGTGAAGCACTGAGTAGTAATTCTACCCCGTACCCGCACCACTACATTCCATCAGTCATTCTTCGTCAGAACTGCCTGAGACTAGAATGGCCTTTCAAAAGATGTTGCACTTGTCTGTGATGCAACACGCTTCCGATATACTTTCGACCATACATGAATTGATCCCTTTGGACTTGCCTTTGTGAAATGGATTGTCTTAGTTTTATTACCGCCATTTGTATCTACATCTTGTATTTTAGTCTTATTTATGTTTATTGTTATATCGTTTATCGTTCTCTCTTTACTTATGATACCCACCCCTCATGTAATGTCTCTCAGGACTCTTGAGGTACCAGTAAGTAAATAATAAATAAATAAGTGGGAGAGATAACGAGTGACGAAGAGATAACAGAATACGAAGCAGTTGTAATACAACAATTACCACCAGTCAAGCAGTCAGTACACTTCATCAAAAAGTGAAATGGAAACGTACACCCCCGCTGTCTGTACTCGGTAAATCCGCCAGCCCATTAACGTCTTCCTCAGTTATTGAATTTATATGCGCCGAAATTGTATTGGTGTTCGTAGCGTTTGTGTATTCATCTTAAAGAACCAGTTTATAGTGGGCGGGCTTTCACAATTTCTCAGGCTGATACGTGCTAGCAGTTTTCGCGCACATAAGACAAGCGAAGTTTGTATTTGCCTAACCATCTACGGCTTCGCGGTAAATCTTTTAGACAGTTCATTGGTATTTACTCAGGTAAAAGGTGAGATACACTAACATGTGACGACATTTATTAGACTTCCTCGTCGTCAGTGGACCTTCAAATAAAAGAAAGCTCTACACGAATAAATCGTGTTGACATTGATGTTTATGATCCGCATTCAGCTTTCGCACATAGCCGTCGTACGCCCCTAGAGCGAATGAGAAAATAGAGCGAGAGAAGAGCAGAAAGCTTGTGTTGCTTGGTCGTGTTTCAATGACACAGGAGTAACTGCCGAAGTCACCTTTATATATATATATATATATATATATATATATATATATATATATATATATATATATATATATATATATATATATATATATATATATATATATATATATATTAAGAACTTTTAAAGTGCTATGTTTTCCTGTCCTCAATTTATATGGCGTATTGATATATGCAAGCCGAGCATGATGGCGTTCGCTCTTGTAATCGAACATTAATTCCAATTCGTAATACAACCTTGGCAAAACGCAATAGTGGAGGCAAACAAACCGCTATGCTGAACAGTGATATTTAATTACCGTAAAGCAGTCTCGAGGACACATGCTCGCAGATTATCGACGACAAAAAAATAAAGCCAGAAGAGCTCTCTTAACATGGATTGCAGTTAATTACCAATACATATGAAACGCGATTTGCTCTTGCAGAGATTCTTCCGTCTTCGGAGAGCGCCATACCTCAAGATAAGTGAAATATGCGGTCATTTAGTGCAAGATTCACATGTTCGTGTATGCTGCTTTGCCACTGATCTGAAGGTCATTCGTTCGATCCCGGCTGTGGCAGTCGCAATATGATGAAAGCTAAATTGTAGAAGCTCATGCACTGTGTGATATCAGCGCACAATACAGTATACCAAATGGTCAAAATTTCTCCAGACGTGTACTACGGCGTCCCTCATAGCCACATCTTGACTTGGGAACATGAACCTCACATACTATTGTGTGTTCTTCTTTTCCTGCATATTCTATCTGATGCATTGATACCTTCTCAGGCACCCCGCCGTGGTGGTCCAGTAGCTAGGGTACTTGGCTGCTGACCCGCAAGTCGCGGGATATTATCCTGGCTGCGGCGGCTCCATTTTCGATGGAGGCGAAAATGCTGTAGACCCGTGTGTTACAATTTGGCTGCACGTTAAAAAACCCCAGGTGGTCAAAATTTCGGTAGCCTTCCACTACGGCGTCTCTCATAATGATATGGTGGTTTTGGGAACTTAAACACCACATATCAATCAATCAACCCTTTTCAGGCCCAAAAAGCACCCTTGGAGCTAATTTTAGGGTTTTGTCTAGGCAATCATCCAAATAAAATGGTGCTTTTTTTTTCAAAATCGACCATCCATTGCTGTAAAGAGAGTGGCAAAGAGTACTTTAATGTAAAAGCACCCTTTTTTACACCCTTGGTTGCGAGTGAAACAACTTAATTAGGTCTACAATAGACACGAGTTAACTAGGCGTCACCTTATTTTAACTCTTTTTGGGTGTACGTAAGTTTACTGTGTATGCGCCCATTAATACCCGGCGCCAACCCGACATTCTAGTTAATTGTTGATCATACACCGCCAGCTTATCTCG
The DNA here is from genome assembly GCF_043290135.1 of Rhipicephalus microplus. Taxonomy (NCBI): domain Eukaryota; kingdom Metazoa; phylum Arthropoda; class Arachnida; order Ixodida; family Ixodidae; genus Rhipicephalus; species Rhipicephalus microplus. Next base: position 199,781,991 of record NC_134702.1, on the reverse strand, counting down.
GCCAGCTTGTCACAATGTGGAACAGAATGGCCTCTGCGCATCTGGTTGCTGGAGCTGTTGTAAACGTTTTCGGCTAAACCTTCGTCCTAACCGAACAGGTGCAGCACACGATATCCTATAGTATGTTTCCAAACATTACTTGCTGTCCAAACAAATCTAGTGGTACGTGCTAGGTGGTTGCTTCGAGTGGCCCTGGCTAACGTTGTAAAGGCTTATTTGACTTCTTACCAATAATTTACATGTTCCTTGTAGTTGAGCTTGGTAGAGAAGAGGTTACTTTATGGAGGCTTTGTTTTGAGGTTGTGTTTAACTCTACATGACCGTTCTCTAGGTGTAACAGTAACGTGGCCCTCATAGTTGATCTTGGTCATTATACTACAACGGAATCTGCAATGTGACACTGACCCACTTGTTTTGTACTTGTCCAGTTCTCTATTTAGACCACTTTCAGCGCCTGTGCCTCACTGGCATGCAGCCTGTTCGACTACACCACCCGGATCGCTTAATTCGCGAACTGTTTCATTGTTTACAATCGGCTTCTTCGATGCATTAAATTTGTGTGTGTATTATCGACGTTTTTCTGGAAAGATCACTTATGACACGCTTGTTTAAAAGAAGCGTGTCATTAAGTTTCTTCCTGAAGGTTAAAAACGTGGGAGTAAGTATATCCTTAATATCGTAGGTGCGAAGCACGTTACTATTTCGGCTTGTCGGTGTCCGATGACGTTACTGTAACGGAAACTGCTTTCTCTACATGCTTCGGTTCATCCCAGTTTATGAAAACTCCTAATAAGATAAGATATGCGCCGTTGTGCAGCAAGAAAATATGCCAGCATTCGACAAAAAAGCAAACTTATATTCACCTCGCACACCACACCAATAAGTTTACTACTTATTACCGTATATATGTAGTATCGTAGATGAAGTGTCTTTTAGCTGTGGCCTTTTATAGTAGAGCACAAGCGCACTTGTGTTAACAAACAAAGATGGAACAAAAACAGACGTTAAGCGAAGACACTAGATTAGAGACTCGTGTCTGGTATCAGAAGCACAGCATAATAATAGTAGCCGCAACAGTGCGTGAGCCTACCGTCAAATAACTTGCATAAAAAAGAATTGAATCACAAGGCTATACTGATATCTCGCGAAAATTACTACGAGGTCCAGATCGACAGGTAGTACAGCATGCCTGCGAATTCGCAGATAAATTTTTTTTCTGCTCTTTATTCTCAAAGAGCCCTCTTTAATTTATGGTAGTGGACGTGTGCCTTGTCCTGTGGCCGTGTGTGCGCATCCTGTTCCTTTATCGTGAGTCGATACCAACTAGATGACCTTACTTCACTCTAAAAGAAAATGACTTAACATAAGGGCTGACTCCAAGAGCTGTTTCAAGGGCGACAACGCGTACAAAGCATTTAACGTTCAGTACGTTATAGGCCAGTTTCCCGTGACCATCTGCTTCGTCAAAGGGCGCTTGCCGAGCCTATATGACGGCCTTGGCCATTTCTTTTTTTACTCAGGGGGCTTAGACACAGAGATGTCCGATTGTTTTCTCGACACTTCAGTTATCGCATATAGCGGTAAAGGTCATGCGAATCCTAAATCAGTAGGTAATATTTAAAGGAGAAAAATTAAGCGGAAGGAAAAGGAGGTTAGTCAGTTTTTAGACCGGCTGGCTACCCTGTGCTGGAGAAAGGTGTGAGGGAATAAAAGATGAAAGAGAGAATTTTCACAAAAAGACAGAGAGAAAAAAATTGGTCCCGCATCTGCATGTAATCTGAAAATGTCGTCGAACGACGATAGTCTTTCGTGTGGAGAGAGGGAAAAAAACATTTATTTGATGTTCTGCGCGAAAAAAAAATTGGTGAATGGTTTTCCGGAGGTGCTGCGTTAGTGTTCCTCGAGCGTACAGCGGAGGCGAACGAGCGCATCATGTCACGTCATACGTAAAACATGAGCGCCATCTGGCAGTTTTTTTTTCGAAAACGAAGCGTGTGGCGCTGAGACAGGCGTGCGTGCCCGTCTAAGTCGTGATAAGGCACAGAATGCAAGGCGACGGGTAGATGCCACCACCATGTTGTCTTAGCAAAGCGTTGGAAACACTCGATTCTTCGTGATAGCGTTGCATGGTCAGCGCAGCGTGATGAACGCTACGGTCCTTAGAATTAATTATGTATGCCTTTTGAAGTAAAAGACACCCATGCAGAATATATACGTGTTGTTATGGTGCCTCAGATATGCGCAATAATTGCTTTTTTATTGACAATTGCAGAAGTATGAACGCTGAGTCTTGAGCAACAATGGTGGGCGCTGTGGATGGGGTTGGCCGTTCAGAGTATCGGCTGGTTTTGTTTAGAGTACCCGTTTTGCGTTAAGGGTGGACAAAGAGACAAACGGCCAGACAGACAGACCAAAGTTCTTGCGTTTAGTGTCCCCAAGAAAGACTATCGTCTTTAATAGCGAAAGAGGAAAAAGCAAGATCCTGGAGAATAACACACTAAAGTATGTCTCTGAGGCCAATTGTCCGCAAAAAGCGTAACAGCTTTCAAAGCCTTCTGGGCTGAGGATGTATTCGGCCAATGACCCATAATCTTTTGTTCCTACAAAGGTCGAATATCTAGTCTATCCAAAATTTAGTAATTTTTTGTCTTGGCGCGTTGAAATGTGCACACTCGCATAGAAGGTGGGCGATGGTTTCTTCGTAGCTGCAGTAATGCTATGTAGTAGAGCTAGTCATTCCAACATGATAGCAGGCTGATTCCACGAGAGCTCGACACGGGTCCATAAGTTGATATTTTACATTTCATTGAGTATCTTATATTTCGTGCACCTCTCACCGAGTAGCCAGAAATTCAACTTCGTTTTATGATTAACGGCATAACTTACGAGAAAAAAATATCAAACTACACCAATTCGGAGGCACCAATTTTGTCACCTGTCATTTTCGAAAATTGAAGATGCTATAAAAAGACAAATATTTTTGTTTTAAGGAAGATGTTTTTTACCAGAAATGTTTTTTAAACAAAAAGGTTAAAGGCAAGTTAATATGCATTAAAAAGGTGTTTTGAAGACTTGGTACACCATTTACTGCAGTGAAACTGCCTTTACAGGGGATTACATGTGACTATGACACATCACCTGCATTGCAGTCATCCTCGTACAAAGTGCGGACTTGGGCTAAATAAGATAGACTGGAGCTTGGAACTGCTGCGATAATAATATAGTTATCAATATGGTAGCCTGCCGAGCTTTCAATTGCAGGGTCCTTATTGATTCCATGTTGCAACTTTGATGTGCTTTTGGGAGCAAGAAGTTTCTAAACTTGGATAGTTACAAGTAAATAAGCCTATCATAATAATTTGGACTAATAACTATAAAGTCAACTGAACACCGATGTTATCACATCCCCTTGAAGTAAAGTTGTAATAAACATCCATGAACAAATTTTAATTTTATGCGGGAAGTTCACTCACAATTTTCAACAGTCAATAACTTTAGTTTAGTCATGTTTAAACATACCGCAGGGGTGCCTGTGCAAGTAGGCGTTTGGTGTGTAGCGACAACACGAACCCGAGCTAACGGGGGAGTTTCGACTCCCTCCCACGCCTAGCCGTGCGTGGCTTTGCCGTGTCCGAGGAAAAGGGAATCCTGGGGGTTGAGCCGACGCTGGTGATTGGACCGTTAAGGCCCCCCGGCAGAGGCAACACACCCCTTTGGCCCAGCTTCACGTAGACGGCACCCCTGAGCTGACCCACCCAGGGGAATCGGCAGTCGCCTTTTCCTATCTCTCTCTCCCTACATCTTCGTCTTTATCTCTTACTATTTATCTGTCCTGTCTTCTACTCTCTTCCTTTACTTCCAAACTTCCTGGCGGCTAGGGTTAACCCTGTGCAAATAGCCTACCTTGGTCTAGGCGCATTGGGTTATAGTGGCGTTGTACGGCTGGCGTCTGCAGGTTTCAGCATTTGTAAACATGTAACGTCCCCTCGTTGGGCTCCATGGTGGGTGGCCGCCAACGCTGCTGAACAACAATAAGGAAGACATGCATGGAGCATTCCCACTACTGTCTGATCGTACCGGCTTAAAGCCGGTACGCACCGATGATCTCAAAAGAGAAGAATTGGCCACCCTGGTGCAGTATCTGGCCACCCCCTCCCGTAGGCATTCGTTAATTAACTCACGGCCCTCAGTCCCCACCAGCCGCGGAGCAACTGACCACGGCGGCGGTCAGATCTGCAAAGCAGCAGAGGTTGCTAGGAATCTCTGGATACGGACAGGCCACCATTGGAACTTGAACTTAGCAACGTTTAACGTTAGAACGTTATCTAGTGAGGGAAGTCTAGCTGTATTATTCAAGGAGCTAGAAGGCATTAAATGGGATATAATAGGGCTGAGTGAGGTTAGGAGGACAGATGAGGCCTATACTGTGCTACAGAATGGGCACGTCATTTGCTATCGGGGCTTGGCAGACAGAAGAGAACTGGGAGTAGGGTTCCTAATTCACAGAAACATAGCTGGCAACATAGAGGATTACTATAGCATTAATGAAAGGGTGGTAGGCATTGTAATTAAACTGAATAAAAGATACAAAATGAAGGTAGTACAGGCTTACGCGCCTACATCCAGCCATGATGACGCTTCAGTTGAAAGCTTCTATGAAGACGTGGAATGGGCAATGAGTAAGGTGAAAACACAGTATACTATAGTAATGGGCGACTTTATTGCAAAGGTAGGGAAGAAGCAGGCTGCAGACCAGGCAGTAGAAGATTATGGCATCGGCACTAGAAACGCCAGAGGAGAGCTACTAGTAGAATTCGCAGAACGCAATAATCTGCTTATTTTGAATACCTTCAACCGAAAACGAGAAAACCGCAAGTGGACGTGGAGGAGCCCTAATAGCGTAAATAAGAACGAAATAGACTATATAATGACTGCACACCCAGGAGTCGTGCAGGATGTGGAAGTGGTTGGCAAGGTAAGATGCAGTGACCATAGAATGGTACGGGCTCGAATCCGCCTAGACTTGAAGAAGGAACGACAGAAACTGATACGCAAGAAGCCAATCAATGAGCTAGCACAGAGAGGGAAAGTACAGGAATTCAGAGTGTCACTGCAGAACAGGTACTCTGCTCTTAGCGAGGAAACCAACCTTAGCGTAGATACAATGAATGATAATCTGACGAGTATCATCACGGAGTGTGCAGTGCAAGTTGGAGGCAGGGTAGCTAGACAGGACACCAGAAAGCTTTCCCAGGAAACGAAGAACCTAATTAAGAAGCGTCAAATCATGAAAGTGTCAAGTACAACAGACAAAATAGAACTGGCAGAGCTTTCGAAGATGATTAATAGACGTAAAGTATGCGATGTAAGAAGGTATAACATGGAGAGAATTGAGCACGCTCTGAAAAACGGAGGAAGCGTCAAAGCAGTGAAGAGGAAACTTGGGATAGGCAAAAGGCGGATGTATGCACTAAGGGACAAAGAAGGCAAAATAACTATCAATATGGATAGGATAGTTAAAATAGCGGAGGAGTTTTACAGAGATCTGTACAGTAGCCGAGACAACCACGACCTTAATACTATAAGAACTAGCAATAACCCAAACGACACCCCACCGGTAATGATAGAAGAAGTCAGAAAAGCTTTGGAGAGCAGGCACAGAGGCAAAGGTGCTGGTGAGGATCGGGTAACATCAGATCTGCTGAAAGATGGAGGAGAGATTGTGTTAGAAAAACTAGCCACTCTATTTACGAGGTGTCTCCTGACGGGAAAAGTACCAGAGTCTTGGAAGAACGCTAACATCGTCTTAATACATAAGAAAGGAGATGACAAGGACTTGAAGAATTACAGGCCGATCAGCTTGCTCTCTGTAGTATACAAGCTATTTACAAAGGTAATTGCTAGCAGAGTAAAGAAAACAGTAGAATTCAATCAACCAAAGGAACAAGCAGGATTTAGAACAGGCTACTCAACAAATGACCACATTCATACTATCAATCAGGTAATAGAGAAATGCTCAGAGTATAACCAACCACTATACATAGCCTTCATAGATTACGAGAAGGCGTTTGATTCAGTAGAAATATCAGCCGTCATGCAGACACTGCGGAATCAGGGCGTAGATGAAATATATATAAACATTCTGGAAGAAATCTACAGGGGATCAACTGCTACTATAGTGCTTCATAAAAAAAGCAACAGAATACCAATAAAGAAGGGTGTAAGGCAAGGGGACACAATCTCCCCAATGCTATTCACTGCGTGCCCACAGGACGTTTTCAGAAGCCTAGAATGGGAACAGCTAGGGATAAGAGTTAATGGAGAGTACCTCAGCAACCTGCGCTTCGCCGATGACATTGCATTGCTGAGTAACTCAGGGGACGAATTGCAACTCATGATTACGGAGTTAGACAAGGAGAGCAGAAAGGTGGGTCTTGAAATTATTCTGCAGAAAACAAAAGTAATGTACAACAACCTCGGAAAGGAGCAGCGCTTTGCGATAGGTAATAGTGCACTTGAAGTTGTAAAAGACTATGTCTACTTAGGGCAGGTAATAACCGCAGAGCCTAACCACGAGATTGAAGTAACTAGAAGAATAAGAATGGGGTGGAGCACATTCGGCAGGCACTCTCAAATTATGACAAGTAGATTGCCACTGTCCCTCAAGAGGAAGGTATATAACAGCTGTGTCTTGCCGGTACTTAGCTATGGAGCAGAAACCTGGAGACTCACAAAGAGGGTTCAATTTAATTGAGGACGACGCAGCGAGCAATGGAAAGAAAGTTGGTAGGTGCAACCTTAAGAGACAAGAAGAGAGCAGAGTGGATTAGGGGACAAACGGGAGTTAAGGATATCATAGCTGCAATAAAAAAGAGGAAATGGACATGGGCCGGGCATGTAGCACGTAGACAGGATAACCGCTGGTCATTAAGGGTCACCAACACTTTGGCAGCAAGACACTTTGGCAGCAGCAGCGGATCTGCGCACAGCCTACTGAACCATTGCATATTGTTTTTACAGCGCATGTCGTCGGTGCACTGCCCCGTGTCAAGGGAAATACGGTGGTCATCGTGGGAGTGACTGCTGACCTTTCAAATAGCCTCGACGCATCGCCCCGTATCATATCAGGGCACGGCTGTGATCATCGTGGTCGTGTTTTTGTTGTGCCCCGCTGTGAGCGCCACCTGGATAGCTGTTCAGCTCGGAGCATCTCCGGGTGTACTGAACCACACTTTGGCAGCAGCAGCGGATCTGCGCACAGCCTACTGAACCATTGCATATTGTTTTTACAGGTACTAAAGTTCTTCACTGCTGTTGCTGTGGGTTCTTGACGGAACGTCCCAGCTGCTTTGGAGGTTGACATCGCTTTTCATCGCTGCGTGTGCTTTTTTCAACGCGCAGCGCATGTCGTCGGTGCACTGCCCCGTGTCAAGGGAAATACGGTGGTCATCGTGGGAGTGACTGCTGACCTTTCAAATAGCCTCGACGCATCGCCCCGTATCATATCAGGGCACGGCTGTGATCATCGTGGTCGTGTTTTTGTTGTGCCCCGCTGTGAGCGCCACCTGGATAGCTGTTCAGCTCGGAGCATCTCCGGGTGTACTGAACCACACTTTGGCAGCAGCAGCGGATCTGCGCACAGCCTACTGAACCATTGCATATTGTTTTTACAGGTCAGTACTATCGTTGTTTCTTTCCTTAGTGTTCTGTTGCTTTCTGCTGCTGCTGCTGCTGCTGCCATAGTGTTTTTTGATGTCGCCAGCCGAAATGGAAAAACATTTTAAAGAGTTGAAACAAGAGTTTCGCGAAATGCGGACTGCCCTGGAGAGAGAGCTGCGTAAGGAAATACGTGATGTGAAAACAAGTCTAGACTTTTTTAATAAGCAGTTTGAAGAAATTTCGGCTCTGTGCTCGCGGCTTGAAAAAGAAAACGGTGAGCTAAAGGCTCAAAATGATGTTCTGAAGACTGATTGCAGTCAGCTGAAGCAGGTCGTTCTCAACAATGAACGTAGGACTACCGCCCTAAAACAGTACTCGCGAAACCGAAATATTGAAGTGAAAAATGTTCCTTTCATGGAGGGTGAACGGTTGACCAGGGTCGTTCAGAAGATTGGTGAAGCTGTCGGCGAATCAGTGAAAGAAGATGACATAGAAATTTGCCATCGCGTGACTGCTAAGGATGCATCTTGCCCTCATATTGTTGTGCAGTTCAACAACCGGTCTAAGCGAGACGCAGTTCTGGAAAAGGCGAAAAAGTTGCGCTTAACGACAGCTGATATTGGTTTCCCAGGAAAGACATTTGTCTACGTCAATGAACACCTATGCCCACAGTTAAAAAAACTACTGGGACAAACTGTAGCGCGCAAGAAGGAAGCCGAATGGCGATTTGCCTGGACGAAAGGCGGCAAAATTTTTGCGCGAAAGGATGAGAAGTCGAGGGTGCTTCAGATAACTACTGAGAGCGATCTCGAAAAGATTGTTTAAATTTGTTGAGCTTCATCTTTTAGCAAAAAAAAAAAAAAAGCTAGAAGAAAAACAGGGCAAAAAGAAAATGGCTGCAGACTGCTTAACGCCACACCAGTTGAGCCTATTGGTATCTGGTAGAAAACACCACATTTCCTACCTTCATATAAATGCGCAATCAGCCAGAAACAAGGCAGATGAGATAGCAATACTGCTTGAATCGTTTGAGTTCTCCTTTGACGTCATCATGGTTACTGAAACCTGGTATCGCCATGAATCCGACGTTCTTCGTATACCTAGCTATGCCACGTATTTCTTGAACCGCAGTGATAAATTAGGTGGTGGTGTTATGCTCCTGGTCAAAGATGTGTTTGAGTGTGAAATACTCGAGGCTTTTTCTGTGGTTACTGACGATTACGAGATTATGACTGTAAAATGTTCTTCGGGTATTTTTTCTGTGGTATACCGCCCCCCCAAATGTAACATGTGCAACTTTTTTACGTTTCTAGACACTTTCCTGTCGTGGGTCAATGAAAATGGTTACAATCTTACTATCGGGGGTGACCTAAACATTGATATGCTAACTTCCAGCCCCCAACGTCTTGAACTTTGCAATATCATGGAATCAAACGCATTTAAAAATGTTATAAAACACCCCACTCGATTTCATGCCCAATCCTGCACACTTATCGACGTCATTATAACAAATAGCACAAGTGCACCTCTTTGCTCGGGTGTCCTTAAGACACATATTAGCGACCATTTGCCTGTTTACTCAATTTTAAGTCAAAAGAAGCTTCAACTTAGGGATGCAAAGCCACCGCCTACCCCATTCCGGTACATATGTCCTAGCACAATTGATATGTTCGCTGCATATATATCCAAGATAAAATGGGACGCTGTTTTCCGTGAAACTGATGCAGACACAGCGTATAATGTTTTCATCGAACGTTTTAGTGAAGCCTACAACAAGTGCTTTCCGCTCAAAGCAAAACGCAGACCACGCAAGGCAAGAAAGCCTTGGATTACTTCGGAATGCCTTGGATTACTTCGGAATGCCTTCAAGCTATAAAAGTAAAAAATGCACTTTACCAGAAATTTCTAATATCTAGAGACAAAGAAGACTTGAAGACATTTAGAAAACATAGAAATACTACAAACTCTTTATTAAGGAAAAGCAAACTTGAATATTTTAGCAACCTTTTCAGCCCTGAAAAAACCAAAACGTCCGAAGCCATCTGGAAAAAGTTAAACATGTTGCTCCACCCACACTCGGATGATAGCACATACCCGACTAAACTCATTGTAGACAACCGCGTTCTAACTGGTGATGACCTTGCTGAAGCTTTCAATAAATTCTTTACCTCTATTGGAGAGAGCTCGCACGACAATAATTTTGCGCGATTCATGGGTTCGCAAGTAGGCGAAAGTGCATTTCTATTTCCAGTGACTACACAGGAGGTTACGGCAGATTTCATGTCACTGAAGAATAGCAGGTGTTGTGACGTAGACGGCCTAGAAATCCGTCCAGTTAAGCATGTTATTCATGTCATATCTCCTATTTTAGAATACATCATTAACTTAATCTTCTCATTGGGCACGTTTCCTAGTCGTCTCCAGATAGCCAAAGTTTCTATTATTTTCAAAGGTGGTGACAAAAATAGCATGACCAATTACAGACCAATTTCTATTTTACCTGTATTTTCTAAAGTAATTGAAAAGTTGTTACATAAACGAATAGTGTCATTCTTAACCAAGCACCACATTATGACGCCTTTTCAATTTGGTTTCACAAAGCAGCGCTCAACTGAAACTGCCCTACTAATGCAAAAAGAAATCATACTCGATGCATTTGAAAAGGAAATATATACACTTGGAATTTTTGTAGATTTCTCAAAAGCATTTGACAGAATCAACCACATTACATTAATTAAAAAACTAGAACACTATGGTTTTCGGGGGAACTTTATAAGTGTCATAAAAACCTATTTGAAATACCGACAGCAAAAAGTAGATATTAATGGCTACGCATCTAGTTTTAAAAAACTGTCACATGGCGTGCCCCAAGGAAGTATTCTGGGTCCCCTGCTTTTTAATCTGTATGTGAACGACTTGACAAACATCGATAACAATACAACATTTATTATTTATGCAGATGATACCAGCTTATTTTTTAAAGACTGCGATTTGCATAAACTAGTTGACAAAGCAAATAGTGTCTTGAAACTGCTGCACATTTGGAGCATAAGAAATTCGCTAATTATAAACACCTCAAAAACAAAATCTGTGCTCTTTCGTCCAATAAATAAGCCCGTAAACTGCGATTTATCATTAGTGATTGGCTCAGAATCTATAAGGATTGAACCGATAGTGAAAACTCTGGGAGTTTTTTTCCACGAAAACATGCTATGGAAGGATCAGGCTGAGTTTGTCCATGCTAAACTTTCTCGTACTGTAGGTATCTTATCGCGCTTACGTTTTCTCTTGCCACAAAAAATTAAACTCTTACTATATAATTCGCTATTTTTATCTACATTAAGCTATTGCTATCTAGTATGGGGCACCACATCGGAAAAGAACTTAGGCCGAATATATAGATTACAGAAAAAGGCTGTGCGCATAATTACAGGTGTTCCTCGCGATGAACATTCCAAACCCATTTTCGAAGCTCTTAATTTACAACCAATGCCTGAGATATACAATACAATTTTAATGAAGCGATATCGTACTTCCTTAAAGAATCACGACTCTTTTCTTACTGATTTAGCGCGTTTGACACCCTATACTTGCCCCTATAGCACACGAGCCACCGATGACTGGAAAATTCCTTACACACGTACTAACTATGGTCGCCAGATGATGAGCTACTTACTGCCACTAACCTTAAACAGTTTCTTACAATAAACCATTTATACTGCTCCGTTCTGTAAATGTTTTTTCAACGTGTTAATAAAATGCAAATCGGCATGACCTTGAAGTACATGTTTTTGATATTGTATAATAACTGATGATCTCATGCTGCTGTTGCTGTTGCTATGTTGTCGAATGGTGCGAAAGCCTTCGTCAAGCCTTAATGGCTTTTTGCTTTCGCCCCACAGCATCACTGTTGTGACTTTTGTAATGTCTCCTGTGATGTCGGAATAAACTGAATTGAACTGGATTCCCAGAGAAGGGAAGCGGGGTATGGGCAGACAGAAGGTTAGGTGGGCAGATGAGATTAAGAAGTTTGCGAGTATAAATTGGCAACAGCAAGCACAGGACCAGGTTAAGTGGCGGAACATGGGAGAGGCCTTTGTCCTGCAGTGGACGTAGACAGGCTGATGATGATGATGATGTCTAATGATGAATGAATTCATACTGTTTCAAAATTGCAGACCTCAAGAAAATAGCTTTTAAAAATGTCTAATTTTGCGGCAGTTTAAAATAGGTTACGTAGCCCCGCCGTGGTGGTGTAGTGGCTAAGGTACTCCGCTGCTGATCCGCAGGTCGCGGGTTCAAATTCCGACTGCGGCGGCTGCACTTCCGATGGAGGCGGAAATGTTGTAGGCCCGTGTGCTCAGATTTGGGTGCACGTTAAAGAACCCCAGGTGGTCGAAATTTCCGGAGCCCTCCACTACGGCGTCTCTCATAATCATATGGTGGTTTTGGGACGTTAAACCCCACATATCATTTCATATCAAAATAGGTTACCTGTTCCCCATTTTTTTTTCTCCGAAAGTAATGCAAGCAGAGTTTTAAAACTTGAAACGTTTTAACGTTATAGTGTGTTCATTAGGTACTCATTGCAACTAAGTTACAGTGTCGATGATTTTCTCCATTAGAGCTGTGTTGTCAGGAGCATAAATACGCCTTAATGGGTACGTATTTGTCACAGTGCTAAAACAGCCTTTTTTCACCAAATGCGGTTATGTTTACTCGCGTTTGAAGCTCATTGCCGCTTTTCCATTCCGATTTCTAGATTTCTCAACTTATCAGCGAATTCCCGAAAAGCTCTTATTCGTACCACAAATATTCTCGCTAAATACAAAATAATGCAACATGTTTTCTATATTACTGTATGATGGCCTTCGGTTGTGTATTTACAAGATTTTAAGAAAAATCGAAGATGGGTTTTTATTATTCAAATTTCAGTGGAGTACACTTTCGCCAATATGGTAACTTCGAGCCATTATATATAATTTTACATTTGCCCTATGGCAGCAATGACTTATGTACCTTATGAACACACTATACTCTTAAAGAGTGTCAAGTTTGATAACGCTGCTTGTATTAGTTTCGAAAAAAATGGGGAATACCTAACTTATTTTAAACTGTCGCAACCTATTTTAAACTGTCACGGGTGATTACAACTTTTCTAAAAGATCTTTCGAATTCAGGATAACTTTAGGATGGCTTCTTCTTGAAGACTGGCACAAATTCTTACGTTTATCTCTATTTCACAAAATACTCCATGGTTTAACGGGTATTCACAAAGAAAACTACATATGGGATCCTACGTATATATCTGCTCGTACTGATCACCCCCTTAAAGTGCGCGAGTTCGCTACCAGAATTAGCCTTTTTAAATATTCAATTTTTTCCGCGATCAATTAAGCAATGGAACAAACTACCTCATGAAAATGTAGCCGCGTCCAGGGAAACATTCGCCACTGCGCTGGAACAACATACTTTATCGTAGCCTGAGCACACATTAAAGTTGCCTACACTTTCGTTTCATCTCTCTAGGGATCTACGCTTCAGCTCTTTTTTTCCGCCTGCTTTTAACTGTATATATATATATATATATATATATATATATATATATATATATATTGTAGAGAAAACCCGTGTTTTGGCCGTCACTGTCGCCCTTGTGTAGACTCGCTGTGTGCCGGCTAATAAACGCCATAACAAATTGGTGGAGAGCGCTATGATCCCCTTCGATGCCCTTGGAACTACGCTCACGTAAGCTGCAATCTACCATGTCCCACGACGCCTCTCAGCAAACGCCTCCTCCCATGCCACCCCAATGTCCCGGTGTCCCCAGGATCCGCGATCCACCCATCTTCACGGGCGCCGATGGCACTGACGTGCAGGACTGGATCACCATTTACGAGCGCGTGAGCGTCCCCAACAGATGGGACGAGGACGGCAAGTTGACAAACTTGGTGTTCTACCTTGCGGGCGTTGCAAGTTTGTGGTACACCAACCACGCGTCCGAGTTTGCAACCTGGTCCAGTTTCAAGACTGCTATCACCAACGTTTTTGGCCGCCCTGCCGTTCGCAAGCTGCAAGCCGAGCAGCGCTTACGCGAACGCGCTCAGCAGGCCGGTGAGTCATTCACCAGTTACATTGAAGATGTCATGGACTTGAGCAAGAAATCGAACGACAGCATGTCCGAATCAGACAAGATCCGGAACGTCATGAAGGGCATTGATGATGACGCCTTCACGATGCTGCTTGCCAAAAGCCCGGGCACAGTAGCTGAGGTCATCACGCTGTGCCAGAGCTACGAGGAGCTCCGCCGGCATGCGTTCGATGACCCGTCGCTCCACACCACGAGATGCAGGGCTTGCAGGCTTGGAAGCGAGCTGTGATCAGGTGTCACTGCTGGCAGATCTCAAGTCCTTCATACGTGAGGAAATCGCGCGGCAGTTCTCTCTCCTGCCCTTTGCCCACCCACCGGCTGCTCAACAATCGGCCACTACAATTCTTCCACCCATCCGCCGAGCGATTGAGCAGGAAATAGCGGAGGTCATGCCTGCGTACCACCCACAACAACTTCCGGCCCCTGCACCCCCAAGTTACGCCCAAGTGGTCGCAAGGCCGCCTCCAGTCGTTCAAGCGCCTGCACCAGTGACTTACGCCGAAGCTGCCGCACGACCTCCGTCCTTTGCAGCGGGTATGCCGGCTGCGTATGTTGGCACAACCCCTCAGCCTCATTTTCAGCCCACCATGCAGCCTTTCCAGCCACCGTTCCGGGCGAGACCCACCCCGGCAAACCAATGGCGCACACCCGACAACCGGCTCCTCTGCTTTGCTTGCGGTTACGCCGGTCACGTAGCCCGTTATTGCTCTCGACTACAGCCGGCTCCCACTTCTTCTCCTGTTGCTGGCCACCTTAGCCGTTCGTATAACGAGGAACTGCCGTCTGTGCCACTGTCGTCTCGCCCAGGTCCGTCTGCTCGAAGGTCGCCGTCTCCACGACGTCGGTCTCTGTCTCCTATGCGGCCAAGTTCTTCTGCTCATGAGCGGGAAAACTAGTCGTCGCAGTCCCAGAAGCAAGGACTGCGACGCTGTCGCATTGTGAAAGCCCCCAGAGCCGCCCATCTAATGTCATTGACGTGCTTGTGGACGGTGTTCATGCATCTGCTCTTATTGACACTGGAGCTGCGGTATCAGTTATGAGCAAAAACCTTTGCCGCTTGCTTCGAAAAGTGACGACGCCGATTTCTGGACTGTCCCTTCGTACTGCTAGCTCACATCGTATTAATCCTACAGCAGGCTGCACAGCTCGCGTTGTCGTTCAGGACGTTCTGTATGTCGCCCAATTCATCATCATTCCTGCATGCTCTCATGACGTCATCTTGGGATGGGATTTTCTCTCCCGCAACGACGCCGTCATTCATTGTGCCGCCGCCGAAATTGAACTCTCGCCCTTCTCGCATTTGACGCCAGAAGACGATCCCTCGACACTGAACAAGATTCTTGTGAAAGACGATACTATAGTGCCTCCAAGCTCGACGATGGGCGTATCGGTCTACTGCACCGGTCTCTCCGACACCATTGCACTTGTTTCGCCATCCTACCGTGCTTACAGGAGGAAAGGGTTGCTAGTACCTTTCGCGACCGTGCAAATCACCCAGGGCAACGCCGCTATTTTTGTGACCAACCCATCCCCGTACACTGTTACCTTGGTTCGAGGGGAATGTCTCGGCAGAGTGGAACCAGTCGACGACGCACAAGTCCTGGACGTACCCGAAGACTCGCGTTGTCCCGATTCACGTACCATCAGTGTTGTTTCTACTTCTGACCCATCATCTCCTGATGTATTTGGCCCATTCATTGATGACAACCTTACGTAAGTACAGCGTTCCCAGCTTCTAGACCTGTTACAAGAATACCGTTCTTCTTTCGATGTCGGGCGAAGTTCTCTCGGTCGCGCGTCCACTGTTACGCATCGTATTGACACTGGTGCCCATCCACCATTACGGCAACGTCCATACCGCGTGTCGCCTGCTGAACGCCGGCAAATTAACGAGCAGGTTGACGATATGCTCCGACGCGACGTCATTCGGCCCTCGGCCAGTCCATGGGCGTCTCCTGTTGTTCTTGTTGCGAAGAAAGATGGTTCTGTGCGGTTCTGTGTGGACTACAGACGGCTCAATAAGATCACTCGCAAGGCTGTCTACCCACTACCGCGCATCGACGACGCAATTGACAGCCTTCACGGAGCTCAATTTTTTTCTTCTCTCGATCTGCGCTCGGGGTACTGGCAAGTACCCCTGGCTGATGACGCTCGACCGAAGACTGCCTTCATCACACCCGACGGCTTGTACGAATTCAACGTCATGCCGTTTGGTCTGTGTAATGCACCTGCGACATTTGAGCGCATGATGGACACCGTTCTGCGCAACTTGAAATGGCACACGTGCTTGTGTTACCTCGATGACGTTGTTGTCTTCGCTCCAGATTTCTCCACCCATCTCCACGTCTAAAAGAAGTTTTCGCACGTGTGAGCAATGCCGGCTTGCAACTAAATCTGAAGAAGTGCCGCTTTGCAGCAAGCCAACTCACCATCCTAGGGTACGTCGTGTCCAAGGATGGCATTCTTCCTGACCCAGCCAAGCTTCGGGCCGTGGCCGAATTCACAAAACCTGCGTCCGTCAAAGAACTGCGTAGTTTCGTGGGCCTGTGCTCATACTTCCGACGCTTTACACGAAACTTCGCCACGAATATACCACCGCTGACGATGCTCCTCGGAAGTAACGGGCCCCTCAATTCGTGGTTGTCAGAGTGCGACAACGCGTTCTTGAAGCTCCGCCACTTGTTGACGTCTCCTCCCATTCTCCACCACTATGACCCTACGGTCCCAACAGAAGTGCACACAGACGCCAGTGGTGTAGGCCTCGGCGCTGTCCTGGCGCAGCGCAAACCCGGGTTCCCTGATTATGTTGTGGCATATGCAAGCCGTACGCTCACAAGAGCCGAGACAAACTACACCGTCACGGAAAAATAGTGCCTGGCGATCGTCTGGACTCTTACAAAGTTTCGACCTTATTTGTATGGTCGCCCATTCGATGTCGTCACTGACCATCATGCACTATGCTGGCTGTCATCATTGAAGGATCCCTCAGGCCGCCTCGCCCGTTGGGCTCTTCGCTTAGAAGACTACGACATCCGCGTCCTCTACCGCAACGGACGCCAGCATGCTGACGCCGACGCCCTCTCGCGCTCCCCTCTGCCTGAAGCTAACGTGCTCTGCTCAGTATCCTCGGTTGTTGTTTCTGCCATTGATGTTAACATCATCGCTACCGAACAGCGAAAAGATAATTGGATCGCCCAACTGCTCGACTTGCTCTCTGATCCGTCCGCAACGCCATCCACGCGTGCCTTGCGTCGTCGAGCTCACCATTTCGCCATTCGTGACGGCCTCCTACACCGACGCAATTACGACGCCGATGGCCGGCAGTGGCTACTCGTGATACCCCGCAGTCTGCGGTCGGAGATATGTGAATCATTCTATTCTGATCCACAGTGCGCGCACTCTGGGGTATTCAAAACCTACCATCGCATTAGACAACGCTACTTCTGGCGCGGGATGTACCGCTACGTCCAGCAGTTCGTTAGCTCCTGTCTCGCTTGCCAACGCCGCAAACCGTCCGCACACATGTCAGCAGCCGGTCTGCAACCGCTATCTTGCCCTGACCGTCCGTTTGGGCGCATAGGTATCGATTTGTACGAACCACTTCCTCTGACGTCCACTGGCAACCGCTGGGCCATCGTCGCCGTAGATCATTTAATGCGATACGCCGAAACCGCCGCTCTCCCTGCGGCTACAGCGCGTGATGTTGCGTCCTTTCTACTACATCGATTTATAATGCGCCACTGTCCACCCCAGGAGCTTCTCAGCGATCGAGGCCGTGTCTTCTTGTCAGAAGTCGTCGATGCCATTCTCACTGAGTGCCATTCTGTCCACCGTAAAACTACTGCTTACCACCCGCACACGAATGGTCTGACCGAACGCTTTAACCGCACCCTCGGCGACATGCTGTCGATGTACGTCGCCGCCAACCACATGAGTTAGGATACCATACTGCCCTTCGTCACCTACGCCTACAACGCCGCCCCTCAGAGCACGACTGGTTTTAGATGCGGAAGCATCTTATACTCGCGCCTTGTAGTGCGCCGTCCGCGCCGTCCGCACCGCTTCTCGAACATTCGACAGCTGACGCGCGCGCATGCGCCGTCGCGCCGTCACCCACCATCTGTGCCGCGCGCGCTTCTCCTTCGAGAACATTCGACAGCTGACAGCGCATGCGCCGTCGCGCCGTCGCCATCTGTGCCGCGCACGCGCTTCTCCTTCGAGAATATTCGACAGCTGACAGTGCATGCGCCGTCGCACTGTATATATACTCAAGGTCGGCGCTCGCTCGCTCAGTTGCCGCTCGTCGGTTGGTTTGTACGGCGCGTCGACGTCCAAGGTCGCGGTGAAATGAATTCCAACGAATCCACAAACACAATGATCGACGTCCCTTCGACTCGCGCCGCCCTTTCGCATACGTGTGTACGTGTTCACTCATTTAACACCCCCTCCTACAACCACGTTAACCAATTTAGCCATCGACCCAAGTAAGTCGCAATTTAACACCCAATTTCACAACCACGTTAACCAATTTAGCCATCGACCCAAGTAAGTCGCACTTTAACACCCCGTTAACCAATTATATGCTCCGCATCCTCCTCAGTGTTCCCCCGAGGAAAGCTGCGGGCAATTTTTTTCACCTTTCTTTTTGCTGTACGGAAGGCACCCGTCACACACCATCGACACGATACTCCCGTACACGTCGGATCCATCTGAGTGTACACCTATTTCCGAGACCGCCAGGCTTGCTGAAGAGTGTCGCGAGCTTGCCAAGACATTTACGACGCATGAGCACGAGCGGCAGAAGAGTATTCGTGATGGCTCCGCCACTTCTGAGCCCACCTTCCTTCCTGGTTCCCTTGTATGGCTCTCAATCCCGACCTCTGTAGCGGGCCTTTTTTTCCAAACTACTCCCGAAATATGAAGGTCCCTACCGTGTGATCGAGCGCACAGCTCCGGTCAACTATCTTATTGAGCCAATTGAACAATCTTCGGACATGCGCCGCCGCGGGCGCGACGTAGTCAACGTGGAGCGCCTGAAGGCTTAGTATGACCCGCTCGTAGTGACAAGCTGTTAGGTCGCCAGGTGGCTCCCTCTTTGACCCCGGGGTAATTGTACAGAAGCCGCCGAACACTGAAGTGGGTCGAACTCTTATGTGCTTTCTAGTGGGTCTGCCCAAAAAGAACGCCGCTCGCGCGTAGAACCCATGTTTTGGCCGTTACTGTCGCCATTGTGTAGACTCGCTGTGTGCCGGCTAATAAACGCCATAACAATATATATATATATATATATATATATATATATATATATATATATAAGGGATTATAGGAAGTATCACGCAGGCTCTGATAGTATAGAAAAAGGAGTAATTCACACACAACGAACGTTTCAGCACAGTTTAGTCCGACGTTTCGACCGTGGGACCGGCCTTCGTCTGGGAAGGCCGATTCCCAGACGAAGGCCGGTCCCACGGTCGAAACGTCGGACTAAACTGTGCTGAAACGTTCGTTGTGTGTGAATTACTCCTTTTTCTATATATATATATATATATATATATATATGTGTGTGTGTGTGTGTGTATGCATTCTATGTATATATTTTTTTCTTGCTGCTGTACCTTCACACACGTCAATGTTTATTACGTGTCACCATTAGATGCTTTATTATGTATCTGTATTTTTTTATGTTCAACTCAGTGTTAACGGACTGTCGCCTTTCTGCATTTCGAAATCGTTATCTCCCCCCTACAGTAATGCCCCTTGCGGGCGCTGTAGGTACTGTAAATAAATAAATAAATAAATAAATTACACATTTTAAAAGCTATTTTTTAGGTTCTAGAAACTTAAAACCGTGTGAATTCATTCTTCGTTAGACATGCATTTCAGGTATAAAATACCTTCCTTGAAACAAAAATGTTTTTTCTAGCATCTGCAATTTTGAAAATGACAGGTGATGAAATTGGTGCCTCCTTGTTGGTGAAGACTGATATTTTTTTTGCGTAAGTTATGCCGTTAATCATAAAACGAAGTTTACTTTTGGGCTACCTGGTGAGAGGTGCACGAACAATCAAATACTCAATGAAATTTAATATATAAACTTTTGGACCCGTGTCGATCCCTCGTGGAACCACCCAGCAGTATGCGTTCTTGAAGGTCACGCCAAGCCACAGGCAGCATAGAAGAGTCTCTTGAGCTCGAGATATTTCTGGGGCAACACGAAGCTCGATAAACAGTGCTTACCAGCGCAAACGACAGGGCAGGAGGGGACGGGAGAAGAGATGAGACAGAGCCCTAATTCATGAGGCTGGAGTGAAGAGGTTCAGCACTCTGTCTCGTCTTTTCCCCTGTCCCCTCCTACCCTGTCGTTTGCGCTGGTAAGTACTCTTAATTATGTTATACCAACACGCCCAATCCTACAGTCTCTTGAGTTTCATTACTAATACAACGGGCCCTTTCCTGACCTCTTCGTTCTAGCCTCATATGTTAGCGCTCTGTCTTGTCTCTTCTCTTGTCTCCTCGTTTGCGCTGGTAAGCACTCTTTATCATGTCATACCAACACGCCCACTCCTACTGTCTCTTGGGGGACGAAGATGGAGATCGGAATCCAAGGTATGCAGGTGAACATTTGTGAATTCTGTCGAGTTTCACTGTATCAGTGTGAGGTCGCGTACAAGCGAACGAAGTCTTATAGCTGCGTCTGGTCTTGAGAACGGGATGGCTGTGTATTGAGTGCCGTCGTGTGCAGATCTAGTAGCCTTATCTGCGTGGTCGTTGTCACATATACCGCAATGACATTGTGTTCACCATTACACTATTCTGTGTTGTTTCTCGGTTTCTCGGTGATGAATAAGCCTCATTTCAAGTACTGACTGTTCAATAGGTCCATGACGAAATGGTGGCATGAGACATTGAAAACATGCCTTCGAGTCCAAGAAGATAGACCAAGTTTCCGAAGGTTCTTCAACTACAAACTCCAGAGCTGCTCGTATGGCAGTGAGTTCTGCAGTTGTCGACGACGTCATATGCGATGTCATGAATTTAATTTTGATGTGCCTCGCGGGAATAACCACGCCTCTCCTGAGCTTACTGAAGACGCAGAGCTATCCTTGTAAATGTGAAGGCGTCCATGGTGCTTCTCGTGCAGGAAGAGTAATGTGGCCTCTTACAGGGCTACATGCGACGACTTATGTTTTATTTTGGACGCCAGGAATGATAAGGAGGGCTTTGAGTACGTGTGGGCACCACAATGGTAACGGCGGCTGTTCTGCATGCGATAAGTGCAATGGAAGCTTTGCGCAATGCTGAGCTACAGTTGCGATGAACGCTGAGTGGAGCCTGGAAGTTCTATGTGAAGCTAGGGGATCTGATGGAACCGAGAGAAACGTCTTAAGTGGGTTCTCAAAGCGTCTACGCAGATGTGTGTGTTGACTGGATAATCACGCGCAATGACTATTGTCGCTGCTGTAGATGCGCATCTCAGAAGACCAAGGCATATTAGCAGTACTTGGGCTTGGATCGACTAAAGGACACGCAAGTATGTTCTTCGAATCCCGCAAAGCACTGGTCAGCTGTAGCGCGTAAAGCCGAGGAACAGAAGAGTGTAGAGTTAAAGCGTCACTCGTACTGAAGGTATCCACGCTTCTCCAGCAAGAAATCGTAGTACCTGGGTGATCATGGTGAGTTTTGTTTTCATGTAAGTGATCTGAGGGCTCCAGGAGAGATCGCGATCAACCATGACTTTGAGGAATCAGAGGGTCTTCACGTAGTTCTTTATTCTTTATTATTTATTCAGAAATACCCTGCTTTGCCCAAAGGCGTGTTAGCGGGGGGGGGGGGGTTACAGCTTTGAAAAAAAAACAAGTCTTCGTTATGACAGCACACTTGGTAACAAGACAATTGATTCCACTCTTGTACAGTATGAACAAAAAAAAAGAATTAGCATAAAGGTTCGTTCCAGTCCTGTATTTTTGAATCTTAAGGTCATGATTAGACCTTTTAGACAGATAATGCTGTGGTTCAAGGTGTCTTCATTGATGCCAGTCTTCTTATGGTATATCTGAAATAACAATTTCAAACGCAATTTTTTTCTGCTAGAGGAGAGCGCTTCCCATCCCAGCTCGTTTTTCATTTCAGTCCAGCATTTACCTCGCTTATACCGACTGAGAACGAACCTTGCCGCTCTATTCTGTATTTTCTCGATCAGATCAATCGAGGACTTTTGGCGCGGATCCCACACACAACATGCATATTCCAAAATCGGGCGGACAAATGAACTATACGCAGTACTTTTTAGGACAGCAGGGGAGGATCTCAGATTTCGTTGAATGAAATTTATGGCTCTGGCAGCTTTTGCAACTACAGCATGCACATGCGCATTCCATGAACGATTGCTCGTAAGTGTTACACTCAAGTATTTACACATTGATTGATTATCAATGACGTCACCGTTCAAAAAGTAACACACTTCATTCTTTTTCTTTTTTTAGTAAAAGACACGTGCACACATTTTTTCACATTAAGTTGCATTTTCCACTTATCACATCATTGCACAATTTGGGTAAGGTCAGCCTGCAGTTCAATGCGATCCTGTTCACTTTTTATTTTTCTGTACACAACTGAGTCGTCAGCGAATAAACTTATTCTAGAAGTAATGCCATGAGGAATATCGTTATTGTAAAGTAAAACAGTAGCGGCCCTAAAACGGACCCTTGAGGGACACCCGATGTTACTTCTACCGTAGAAGAAGTAGTACCATTGAGAATGACACATTGTCGACGCTGTGATAGATAACAGGCTATTCAATTCAGTACTTTCTTATTATTATTTGCCCTTTCGAGTTTGCGAAGAAGCAAGGAATGGCACACGGTGTCAAACGCCTTTCTGAAATCTAAGAAAACACAGTCTGTTTGACCATTGCCATCAACCTCGGACACTAAATCATGGTAGAACTCAATCAGCTGTGTAGTGCAAGACAGGGCCCTGCGGAAACCATGTTGATCATCAACTAATAATTTATGTTGAACTAAGTGTTTCATTATGTCTTTATAGAAAATGTGCTTCAGTATTTTGCAGGGAATAGATGTTAAAGAAATAGGTCTATAATTGTTGGCCTCTTTTTTGGAACCACCCTTGTGAATGGGAACCACGAAAGCCATTTTCCTGTCCTCAGACAGAACCCCAGTAGAGAGAGATTTTTTGTGTATTAGTTAAAGATAAAATGCTGTTGGCCAGGCACAACGCTTCAACATGCGTGGGGAAATACCATCTGGACCAGGGGCCTTGGTTTCGTCTATATTTTTTAAAAGGGATTCGATACCACTCACACAGAGTTCAACCGATGGCATTAATGGCTGAGTTCCCAGAGGTGGCTCTGCCAGCGTGGATAATTTCGCGAAATTCGTTTTAGGTAAAAATACGGAGTGAAAGAAATCATTAAGACACGACGCTTTATTCATTGTGTGTTCATTGTGTGCCCGTTGATTTTAATTATACGAACCCATCGCTTTATGAGTGAATGCTATAAACGAGCACATCTCTGATGACATCTCTAGCCTGTGTTCTTTAAGCTACAATATGTCGCCAGTGCAGCCGCATTTTGAAGCCGGGCACGCAAATGAAAACGTGTTACGCCTGACGTCCAGATGCAGGTGTAATCTGGATATATTGATAAATGGACTGATTCTGGAAGTGAGTCAGCCAGGTCGAGGAGCACTTGAAAAGTGTAGGACAAGGAACACCACGTTGAGGCACACCACGACGGATGCAATGATGCGTTGTTGTGCCATTCTGGGTCTGTATAAAGAAAGTTCTGCCCTTCAAATAGCTGTCAATCTATTGGTAAACCCGACCCCCTAATCGAACATTTTCCAAGACATCCAGCTGGGCTCATGTGATAGATGTTTGTGCGTGCCTTTCACGTCTAAGAACAACGCCACAGATAAGCGGTTCAGGCTTTTTTCATGTTGCACAGACGAGACCAGGTCAATAACGTTATCAATAGCGGACCGCCCACCTGAAAAGCCGTCATAGCATAGGGGTATACCTCGTGGTACTCTAAGTACCACTCTAGGCAAGTCAAAATTATGCTCTTCATCCTTTCCCGAAACAGCTGGCAAGTGCGATGGGGCGATAAAAGGTCAAGTCCTGAGGATATTTACCTGGTTTAAGCACAGGGACGAGGTGGCAGGATTTTCACGAACGAGAGACAAATTCGCTGCTCCACGAGTCGCTTACACGGGTAGAAGGGCCCGTCTAGCTGGTGCGCGGAGGTAGCAAAGAGCCATGTACGTAATCCCATCCACACCATGTGATGGGGATCCGTTTTCATGCCATCAAGGCCACTTGAAGTTCGTCTAGAGAGAAAAGGGTATTCGTTGTTGAATCTCAAGAGACTGGTGCGTTTTCCAGGGTGCACGTAGTGGACGCGTACGCCTCACCGGCAACTTTCATGTAGAAATCTTCTGCTACTTCAATTTCAGTGCGGCCTTGATGGAGAGACAGACACTTGAAGGGGCGATGTCGATGTGGCTATGTTCGTAGACCACGAACGAGTATCAATGTCTGCGTCAAAGGCTTGTGTGAACCCAGTGATTCACACAAAGATTTTCACTGAAAGGACTGAAGTGAGCTGATTTACCGCTGAATTTTTTCCTGTAGATGCCTGGTCTCCATCAAGTCGTAAATGGAGTTAGAGCACCTATATCTTCGTTCCCCATGACAAAGGATTGCTCTGACCCATTCCAATTCCGCTTCATGTTGACAATAGTTTGAAGTAGGTTCAATCTGAGCAGCCCCTCTATTCATACTCTCGAGGGTATCAAGAGGAGACGCTTTATTTACCGGACACCTCTTTTTCGTCAGTGAGTGACCAGAACTTTGTCCGGTCGATGCGAGTCGAAGTGTTGCACTTTTCTAATTTCCCCAGGTCCTTGGTCTTTAAATAACTTAGTGCGTGGTGACTTCCATGAGTTTCAAAATCATTTCCACTTAGGCTTCGTGACACAAATGTTCAGTCAAGGCAGATGCTATATGTTATTTCCCATAGAAACTTAGGGCTTCTGTCGTTAACACAAAGTACTGCTGCTCCATAGCAAAATAGAATACTTGCCTCCCGCGACGACCTATCTTCTGACTTCCCCATAGAGGGTGGTGAGCGTTGAAATCTCTGGTGATGATCCATGGTCTTGGTGTGGTTGTTAACTGTGCACTATGTCTTTCAGGTTCAAAACGGCTTGAAGGTAAATATATATGTGCCTAGTAGCGTAAAAGTGAGGTCTTTACATGTCACTGTCATGCAGATATAGTGGTTGCCATTGTGAGGTATTACAGAATGCTCGAGATAGGTAAGCTAGCACCTCATATAAACAATGACTTTACAGTGCTCGTTGCAGGTAGCGGACCTCAAGGTTTCGACCTGAGCAGTCGTATTGCATTGTGTAGCCATGGCTTACAAATAACAATAATAAGAAATTGATTTTTGAACAAAAATGGTCGGATATCAGAAATACGGGGCTTGAGGCCTCGGCTATTCCGCTCGAAAATCGCAACTCCTTTGGCTTCTTTACGAAAGACTTGAAAGAGCCATGATGCTTTTCCAGACTAGATATCACCGGCTTCATCCAAATCTACTAACTGAAGTGCACTCTTAGCAACCGGACTGTTAATGCTAGTGAGAACCATACGAATGGTATTCATGAAGGCCTTTACCATCGCTACGGCTTCCTTATCTTGACTATCACAACATTCTCGTCTCGAAGTGATTGTAGACGAGTGATGCAGAGGCTCAGACAGTGGGTTTATCGCCGGCAGCGCTGGCCATGCGTCAGGCAAGCCGCTAATGCTCTTGTCTTGCTTGGATGATTTGTCGTCGGCGTGTCCGGACGCTTGAGGTGGTATGCCGGTGATCTTTTGGTGAGGTGCAGTCCTTGCATCGGCACCGGGCCTCCTCAGAGGCCTCCAGCGACAACACTGCCGGTGTCATACTTTAGCAGCGGCTGCCTTTGAGTGTAGCCGGCCCAGACCGTTTGCCTTAACACGTGCATTTCCTTTTTCATGCTTGGGCAATCTTTCGAGGATGCACGGTGAGGGTCGTGACAATTTCAGAGTTCTGCCTGGTAGGCTTTGCACTATGTGATTCTGAGCATCGTGAGCACACAGCCGGGTTCGCACAAACATCACTGACATGTCCCAACCTGTAACTGTTTCGGCATTGAAGGGGCTTTGGTACGAAGAGTCGCACTGCGTGTCGAAATGGCCGACCTTGACTTGTGATGGAAGGCTGTCTCCTTTGCACATAAGCTTCACGCAGCCTGATTTGCTAAGACCATGGGCTTGTAGTATGGTGAGTTCTGCAGACACCGGTTTGATGAGAGCAGCCATGTAACTTTCGCTGATGGAAATGTCGACATCATAAATGACACCTGCAGTAGAGTTGCGACCATCAGGTATGTGTGAGCTAACGTTGATGTTCTCTAGCATCTTGACATTGCTCAACACTTCCAATGTGCTTCGTTGAGTGGCGTCTATGGCGAGGATATTCTTACGCCTATTGATCCGCACGTCCGCAACGTGCCCCTGGGTGAGTACCTCAAGAGACCTAGACATGGGTTGATCATTAGGCCGGTTAAGACTATGAGCCGAATCAACCGGCACAAAGAGAATTGTGTAAATCGGAGGCTGTAGCGTTTTCGCAGCATTTTAATTGTTGATGGAGACGGCATCACTAGTCTTTTTTTTTGCTGACACCTCGTCACAGGCATGAAGTCGCCTTCGTCAGACCTTTCATCACTGGCCGTACACTTAATCATCGTGTGCTTGCTCTCCGCATCTCTTGGGTGGCCCGTACGCTTTCTCGTAGCAGCAGCAGACGACGTGGATGGTTGGGGTGGAATTCCAGGCGGATCCACGTCCATCGCCACAGTTAGATGAATGGTGTCTTCTACACAGCCGCAGAAAAAGTTGTAAAATACATACACTGACTGCAGTGTTCTACACCAGAATCACCTGTATTATTTAAAACTTTTCGAGGCAGCATAAATCAATGCTGGATGCGGCATCGTGCATCCAAGATAAGCTTACCAATGCCGAAAGATGAAGCGCTTAAAAAGAAACAAACGCAGCGGTAAATACATCCTAATCATGAACCGGCGTGTCCAATAAGCAGCAATAAGCAGCTCAGAGAGAGATAATATAAGAAATGTAGGAAGATTAACTAGACTACGTCCACGTTTCTACCCAACACTCGGGGAGAAGCAAGCATGGAATTAAAAGAAAAACAATGAAGGAACAGGAGATGCGCAGTGCTCGTAAATATTTCGTGATTGGTATGGGTGTCAACGCTTGTGGGCGGAAAACCGCCATTTTGTCTGTGATCAAATAATCGAGAAAGACGCAAACAAAGTCTATATTTAAAATTTTTGGGTACGAATGAGTGCAAACAACGGCCATTTGCATTCCAAGTAAATGTTTTATCACTCTACCAAGCGTCTGCTTGGAAGTAAAGTGAAAATAACTTCATCGGCTCGCAGTGAAATTAACTTGCATGCTCCACAAACACACGCCTCATGTAAACAGCCTTCACAATGGAACATGTAAAATCACTGTAATATTGCGTGTTACAAGCGATCGGGCGTCTGAACATGTGATTGTCGTAACGACTTCAAGGTTTGAAGCCTGCCACCCATTACAAAAGGCACACACGTTACTGCGCGCGTTTCCTTATGACCCCGTAGATGGAGCATAACAAGTTCGAAATTGCATAATTGCACGTGCATAATTGCATGTAGTTTAGAACTTGCTGACCGTTACACAGATTGCACCTCACACTAGCGGAAATTTGAAAGCTTTAACGATAAAAGCCCCTTTACACTTTATTAATTTCATTGTAGTAATCAACAATCTGAACAAGTCGAGTAACGTCGTACAATAAGAAGCACGCAAGAATGCTAAAATATAAGCACAGGGAACACGATATCGCCTTGATGTTAAACATTCGTAGGCGAAGCTTAAGGATCATCCTATTTTAACATATACGCACTATAAATTGAAGCCAGGAAAGCAGATAATAAATATCCCTTCCACCTGTCCCAGTTTCTTTGCATGGTATGCCAGATTTTAGCGGACGGTATATACGTTATACTAAATGAATATGATAAGAAAGGTAGCACAGGCAACGTTCTCACAAATAAGACCACGTAACAAGACGCATTAAAAGATAGATCTCCAGCATCTAACCTTCAATAAAATGCAGCTGCTGCGACCAGAATTTGATACCAAGACCTTTGCGTCAGAGACGAATCACCATAATTCGTAATACTATCACACCAGGCGCGGGCAATACATGAAAAGTTGGTAACGTGTGGTTGATTTTATAAATTAAGCACTCAGTTCATTCTATTGCCGTATCATAAGTTCATTACAAGACATTAGATATAAAGATACTGCTTTTATTAGCAAAGCATTGTAAAACCAACCTTCATTTCGTGACACATAATGGCACAGCAGTTTATCTGTGTATTCGTTGTAAAAGGACGCGTTCTGTACTGCAGCTTCACAAACGCAATATAGATTCCCAGAACTTCGAATGTAGAAAATCGTTTCGGAGGTCATCCTCGTCCGCTGAGAACAACGCAAACCCAAACAAACAATTTCTGAGCTTATTAGCATGTGGTTTTTCAGGTGCCCGAGCTCACCTATAAAATTCACAGCGCAGGTTTTGAACACTTCCCTAACAGTCCACACGGGAAGCAGGGCAGGATAAATAAGACCAGCAGGACAAAAGAAGCAAAGGAAATGCGCGCTAGTTCATGATGATGATAACTTTCGTTCACTACTAATAGAGTTTCTCTGAGCATAAACAGTCCCGCTGTTAAAAACACAGATTCTTAACACATTGGCACTTGATTCTTCACCTTCAACCATGATGAAGTAGCTATGCTGAAAAGGTATTGTGTATAGGAAACGTGCACTGAGCTGGTGGCGCCATGGTGTGGGAGGGAACGAAAAGAATGGCCATGCTTGGTACAGCGGCTTGGTACAGCAATGCGTCACAATGTCGCGTATAAAGTGTGCCGTAAACTGTGCTAATGACTATAAAAACTACGCACTTAAAATGAAAGTTTTTCACTTTTCTTCCGTGATTATGCTTCAAAAACTAGCGGGGACATACCACACAAAGAAGATAATCCCGCGGGCCCGTTTAGGAAAGGTAGTCAATGCACTTGGATGGGCTAGTGTGTTCGGCATGACCATGATGTGACGCAATTTGAATATGCGGACAGGTGTGTGTCCTGTAGTGTTCCTGTCCATGTTTAAAATTCTCACTGCCCACATCATCGACGTTTATAAAGTACGTGCTGTAGATAGTTCGCCGTAAATTTACTCTCTGTGCAAGTCAACTTATATTCCTATCAAGCTGAAGGATGCGAGGGGTATGTAGAAAAGTGATCTCGAGTCAGCGGTCTTCAATTCATAGGAGGCAAGCAATCGACAGACCCAACAAGTCTCCCTCGTATGCTGCTGCTGCTTTACCGCCTATCGTCGTTCCTAAACATTAACATTAAGGAAAATGCCTAGTAAAATGCCCCGCAGACCACGAGAATACCAAAATTTATTCCCTTATAGCCCTTAACAGCTGAGATAATGCGTGCAAAGCTGGCACGTGACAAACTTACGCAAGAACTTATGCAGCCCGAGCAACGCCTAAAAAAGGAGCTAAACTACTGCACCGAACACTTCGCGCAAATGTCACGCATAGTTAAATGCAACGAGTGCAGTTCGGTGGCCATATATAATACCTGTACATTGATAGGGGTTGTCTAACACATGTCAGACACCAATTTCATCGTTTATTTAAGAGAAAAAATGCCAAGAAAAAAATTGTTAGATCCCACGTACAGTGGTAATCGATGACATGCGAAGCACAAACGAGGAAAGTGGGCATGTTACTTTAAAATTAGCAAACTGTTACGATGCGAACATATTACACAGTAAACACAAGTATAAATGTTATGCGCCCCGCCGCGGTGATCTAGTGGCTAAGGTACTCGGCTGCTGACCCGCAGGTCGCGGGTTCGATTCCCGGCTGCGGCGGCTGCATTTCCGATGGAGGCGGAAATGTTGTAGGCCCGTGTACTCAGATTTGGGTGCACGTTAAAAAACCCCAGGTGGTCAAAATTTCCGGAGTCCTCCACTAAGGCATCTTTCATAATCAAATGGTGGTTTTGGGACGTTAAACCCCACAAATCAATCAATCAATAAATGTTATGCACACTCACTTATCTAGATACCCGCAGGTCGCGGGTTCGAATCCCGGCTGTGGCGGCTGCATTTCCGATGGAGGCGGAAATGTTGTAGGCTCGTGTGCTCAGATTTGGGTGCACGTTAAAGAACCCCAGGTGGTCTAAATTTCCGGAGCCCTCCACTACGGCGTCTCTCATAATCATATGGTGGTTTTGGGACGTTAAGCCCCACAAATCAATCAATCACTTATCTAGATAAGATACAAGTATGTTGTTCAGTGTCGCGTAACGGTGCCACTACTAACGTTTGCTACACCAGCGCCAGCAGTGGTAAATATCTAAATTATGCCGTACATGACCTCCACGTCATGATTATTATCTTTGTATCTGGCATTTGTATTCTTCATCCACTGACGTCAAGCAATAGCAAATTCGTTATATTGTGAAGCTAGCAAAACGGCCGCGTGCGTGCTATTAGCACCACATGTACTCATGCTTTACATGACACGCATATCACGATTATCATTTTTGGGCGTGTCACTTACCTTCGTCGTCCCTTAACGTCACGTAACACCAAACTTATTGTATGTAAATATATCAAAACTGCTGCGAGCGCATCATGAGCGTGGTATGTGTTCATGTTTCACATTTGGCATATCTAATGATTATCATGTTTGCACCAGTCATGTACATTCGTCATCCATTCACGTCACGCACGTAACTCCAAATTTAACATAACAACAAAAGAAAAGTTATTTTTTTTACCTCAACGGTGGCCACATGGTTAGAGCGTCCGCTTCCAATGCGGGAGGCGCCAGGTTTGATTCTCAGTGCCGACCGCGAAACCACTGGTTCATCCCAATGGGTAGAGGTGCACACCGACTTGGCACTCGGTTGTTTCTGGGTGCTCATCTCGAAAGGTAGCCCCATAAGGTTCTGCGAAGGCCCCTGGAAGCACAGTAACCCACCAAAGTCTTGGTGAAATAGTCGAGCATCCGCTGCTCCAGTGAGAGGCAGTGCATTGCTGCCGCCGGATACATATATACTGGCTAAATAGGTACAAGCGCACTTCCAGCCTGGGGCTCGGCAGAACGAAGTTGCAGTCACTTCGTTGCCACCAATTTCCTACGGGCACCCACCCCATGGGAAATTGTGGCATGGGACCACCAGACCTGAAATTAAGGCCGTCCTCTTTTTCTAATCTGGAACCATCAAAACAACCACGAGGGCACCATGAGTGTATAGCATGAAGTCAGGTTTTCCATGACACGCCTGTTACAATTATCATTTTTGGACGTGCCACTTACCTTCGTCGTTTCTTTGTGTCACGTAGTGCGAAATCTGGTATATGTGACGCAAGCGAAACGCCCGCGAGCGCTCTACGAGCGTAGCAGGTAGTCATGTTTTACATGACACGCATGTGATGATTATCATCTTTAATTCAGCCGTTTACCTTCGTCGTCCATCCACGTCACGTAATACCAAATTTGGTATATGTGATGCTAGTGAAACGCCCGCGAGTGCATTGCGATCGTGTCGTATTCATGTTCTTACATGACGCATATTAGGATTATCATGTTTGCACCAGTCATATATACTTTCGTCGTTTGTTAGCGTCACGTAATACTTAATTTGGTATATGTCAAGCTAGGGAAACGGCCGCGAGTGTATCATGAGCGTGGCATGTATTCATGTTTTACATGACACGCATATGTCGTCATTATCATGTTCGAACCAGTCATATAATTTCGTCGTCCATTCTCCTCACGTACGTAACTCAATATTCGGTACATGTGAAGCGATCAAAACGCCCGCGAGGCACCATGAGTTTCTGTCGTGTAGTCATGTTTTACTTGACAAGCATGTTATGATAATTATTTTTCAGTGTGTCATTTATCTACGTCATCCGTTCGCGTCACTTCATACGAAATTTGGTACATGTAAAGCTAGCGAAACGGCCGCGAGCGCGCTATGAGCATAGAATCTAATCTTGTTTTACATGACAAACTTATCATGATGATCATGTTTGGACGTGTCATTTTCCTTCGTCGTCCATCTATGTCATAAAATACAAAACATGATATATGTGAGGGCAGCGAAACTGCCACGAGCGCATCCTGAGCACGTCATGTAGCCATGCTTTTATATGACACGTGTGTCGTGATTATCATGTTCATCCCAGTCATATACATTCGTCATTTATTCACGTCTCGTAATACCAAATTTGGTATATGTCAAGCTAGCGAAACAGCCGTGAGCGTGTCATGCGCGTGGCACGCATGTCATGATTTCCACGTTTAGGCCTGTCCCATGAGTTCACCATGCAGTCATGTCACACCATACCAGTTTCTCCATATGCTATGTAAGCATAAGCACCGCAAGAGGAGCAAGACCACGACATATAAATTATAACATTCATGACATACATATCATGATTATCATGGATTGACTAGTGACTTATGCTCGTCTCACAGACATGTTATGCCATACCAATTTCGGCACAGATCCCATTATAGAGAAGGCCAGGAGAGCTAAAAGCCGTAGGTGGATAGATAGATAGATAGATAGATAGATAGATAGATAGATAGATAGATAGATAGATAGATAGATAGATAGATAGATAGATAGATAGATAGATAGATAGATAGATAGATAGATAGATAGATAGATAGATAGACATATAGATAGATAGATAGACATATAGATAGATAGATAGATAGACATATAGATAGATAGATAGATAGACATATAGATAGATAGATAGACATATAGATAGATAGATAGATAGATTTTGCTAATTAATGCTTCACTTTTAATAATAATGATTGATACGTGGGGTTTAACGTCCCAAATCTACTGATGATTTTGAGAGACGCCGTAGTGGAGGGCTCCAGAAATTTCGACCACCTAGGGTTCTTTAACGTGAACCCAAATCTGAGTACACGGGCCTAAAACATTTCCGCCTCTTCACTTTTAATATTGTTTACGCGTATTGATAGTGACCATCTATGCTACGAGCTTTCGAGCTTTCAGAACACTCTCTACAGTCTGTGGTACGGCACATCGAAAATATGATTGATTCGACAAACTTATATCACTTTGTTCTTTTAAGGGTCCAGAAGAATCATGCACTGGTAACTTTCTGGGAGCTTACCCATTTTATCACACCTTTCGCCTTCGCACGCACGGAGTTGCATATAATGCGAACGTGGCTGACTATGAGACGATGGTTTGTAGTACGCCATTTGAAAGCGAAGTGGCCGCAAGTTACCACTCGCAGCGCTGGCGGCGCATAACTGCTAAATAATAATCGATGGAGAAGTTCCCGATGGATGGAAACTTAGCAGGATGAGCATGATCTATAAAGGAAAGGGGGACAAAGCTGACATAAACAACTACCATCCTATAACAGTGACATCAGTGGTCAACAGGCTGGCGATGCAGATTATAAAGCAAAGTCTGCAGGCAAAGATAGAGAATGAGGGGGTGCTGGAGGAACTGCAGAATGGGTTTCGGAAACACAGAAGGTTGGAAGACAATCTGTTCTCACTGACGCAGTGCATTGAAATAGCAGAAAAGGAACACAAGCCCCTGTGGTTAGCATTTTTGGATATCAAGGGAGCATACGATAGCGTGGTTCAAGAGGATTTGTGGGGAATACTGGATACACTGGGTGTGGAACATGTAGTCACTAATCTTTTAAAGGATATTTATAAAGGTAACAAGGTAGTTATAAAGCGGGAAAAACAGGTATCCAAGCCTCCAGAGGTAAAACGGGGGCTTAAGCAGGGGTGTCCCCTGTCACCATTATTATTCATGATGTACCTACAAGGATTAGAGGCCAAATTAGAGGGAAGTGGACTGGGCTTCAACTTCTCTTTAGTCAGACAAGGAAAACTCATTGATCAGGCACTACCAGCATTATTCTACGCAGATGATATAGTGCTAATGGCCAACAACAAGGAAGATTTGCAGAGAATTATGGACATCTGCGGTAATGAGGGAGATAGGTTAGATTTCAGATTCAGTAAGGAAAAATCAGCAGTCATGTTTTTTAATGACAATGAAGGTAGGGAGCTTAGAATACAGGAGGTCACGCTAGAGATAAGAGGTAAATACAAATATCTGGGCGTATGGATAAGCAATGGGACCGAGTACCTAAGGGAACACGAAATACACGTGTCGACTAAAGGTAACAGGAATGCAGCGGTAATGAAAAACAGGGCACTGTGGAATTACAATAGGTATGATGTTGTGAGAGGAATATGGAAATGGGTCATGGTTCCTGGTCCTACGTTCGGCGATGCGGTCTCATCATGTCGTCCACTTGTTCGTCGATGACACGGTGTTCAGCAGATGACACATGGTACGGACGCTGTAATAGTGGGGCTTGTTGACCGGTGTCAATACGGTGAACGACCGCAGAGATTCGGCCTAAGCCTACCTGGTCACGATCAAATGAAGTGCGAAAACGGAGTAGAAAATTCATAATTTCTTGGCACTGAGTTGGTGCGAGCTTAGAGTCCATGGCATCCGAGAAGACGTCCACAACATCATAACGCGCGTTGGTAGGAGTGACAGCACAAGTTGGGAGCAAAACCGTATAATCAGGTATCGTAGCCGGAAGAATGCACTCGTAAGGTTCGTAGCTTCCCAGGAATTCTTCACGTAGTAGAGATGACGTGCTGTCCGAAGGATTGCACACATAAATGGCAGTATTACCGTTGCAAAAAACGACGACGGCCAACGCAAGCATGAAATTTCGACGGCACGCAGATGTGACCGATGGCATAAAAAGACAGGTGATTTCGGAGGAGAGGCACACGACACCGAGACAACAACAGCTTAGAAAGGCACAATGTAACCGTCAGATGCAGCAAACGTTCTACACGAAGCGCCATTGTCGAGGTCATAGCACGGCACAGATAACGCGAGTTCGGAATGAGCACAGTCGACTAAAGCAGAATTTGCAAAAGTCCCTCCCAAGGATAACGTCATGCGAAGAACGTAATAAAGCTACAAATGCGACGACGTACATCGCACCGTGGATGACGAACTCAAACAGTGTACAAAGCTGGAGTCTGAACATGATGGGACGTAGCTGTCTGCAAAGATAGGTCGGTAAGTTAAGTGGTCACTTTTGTCAAGTTTCGGCACAGGTTCTTGCTAATTCTTATTGTATGATTGATGAGGGCTGCAGACGGAAGATGCATACTTGAGTATGGACCTGATAAAGAATTTTTGTGCGAGCGTCTTGACGTGAGGCGGAGTATGACATAAGTGTCGTCTGAGAAACCTGAGTTATTTATTAGCAACTCTGTCAGCGCATGAGCAAGCTGGAAGAAGTCTTCGATGAACAGTAGTAAATAAGAACTCAGGCCACGTGGCTACGGAGATCATTCACGGTCGTTGGTTGCTTGAAGCTGCGGACAGCATCGATCTTTTGCGGGTCTGGTCGTATACCATCTCTGGCGACTGAATATGTGAGCTCAAGGACTTAACACTTGCCAAAATGACCCTTGTTAGCGTTTAAATTGAAACCAGCTTGTCTGACGCAATCTAGAACAATGATAACCCGGTGGTTGTGCTCGTGGAATGTCTTGCCGAAAATATTTACGTCATCGAGATGACACGTACATATCTTCTTGTTGAGACCGCGAAGGATGGAGTCCATGAATCGCTCGAAGGTAGCTGGGGCATTACATAGGCCAAACGGCATAACGTTAAATTCAAGTAACCCATTAAGGGTAAAAAAGCGCCTTCTCTCTGTCAGACGGATGCATTGGTATTTGCCAGCATCCACAGCTTAGGTCGACGGACA
Source organism: Rhipicephalus microplus (assembly GCF_043290135.1). Classification (NCBI taxonomy): domain Eukaryota; kingdom Metazoa; phylum Arthropoda; class Arachnida; order Ixodida; family Ixodidae; genus Rhipicephalus; species Rhipicephalus microplus. The sequence goes on along the minus strand of NC_134702.1, from coordinate 199,746,125 downwards.
AATCGTATGTGGCCATGTGCAGACAATCAACATCATCATCGATGCGTGGTAGCAGATACACGTCTTTCTTTGTGACGGCGTTGAGTCAAAACAAAACTGACAAGAGTTGTCTCTCTTTTTTACCAGTATGAAAGGAGCTGCCCAAGGACTGCTTGACTTCAGAATAACGCCTTTCTGCAGCATGTTGTTCACCTCATCGGCGATCACTTTTCTCTCTGACAGGGATGCGTGATAGGGTTACTGGCATATCGGTGTAGGATCTCCCATGTTGATGCGGTGCTGCATGCGGGATTCGGGCAACTTGGAACAGCGCTTGTCTTGAGTGAAATCAAAGAATCCCGCGTAGCGTGTAAGCACCTCTTCCAAAACATCCTGGTGTGAAGAATGTGACGACTTGTTGATCATACGTTTCATCTCAGCTGAGGCATTGGGTGCAGTCTGAATGATGGCTGGAGACTCTGAGACCATTCTGACGTACACTGCGGCCTGCTCCTCGAACGTTCCCAGTTTAAATTCGGTTGGCAGAACAACAGGCTCTAAGACTGCGTTGAGCGCCAATAAACAAGCATGTCCGTCGATGGCTGTAAAGACAGATCGTGGGACCAGCACATTGCTCTTGAAGGCGTTTGTATGATCGGGCTGGACAAGTCTAGTGCAGGGTTATGCACGGACGTGAAAAAAGCACACGAGAACAAACACTGCTGTCCGAACAGAAATTGTCACATCTCCCGACAACGAAAGCACGTCGATGGGGAGAGTAAGAAGATCGTCAGTTATGGCAGTTACCAGCATACTTTGTAGAAGAATTTCTTCAGTTCCACAGTCAAGCGTAGCGCCACATTCACGAAGGAGGTCTATCCCGTAAAATGATGTCATGAGTTAAATGAGTCAGTACAGTGAATTCAACTCAGAAATTTGGTCCACCAATTCTGAGAACAACTGAGCAAATACAAATAGAGCATCACGCTTCGCCTCCAACTCCACAAAAAGTCTCTTTATGATCACACGCGAACATAACTTTGCAACCCAAGAGACAATGCTTGAAACGAAGACTCATAACCAAAATAGCAGCAACAATGTATACAAGAGCAAAAGTATCTACACCGTCCATACACACACGCACTTTGTTCATCAACATCACAGCAGAAGGACAAATGGGCGAAACTGACAGTCCCGCGACCGCACCTCAATCGGTCGCACCTGCACCACAGCTGTTACGGATGCGATGGGTTTATTTACACTCAAGTGCCAGCCAACCCTATGGCTTTTCCACCAACCCTATGGAAAATCCTTCGCTCGGAAGCGTCCTTCTTCCTCTTCTGTGGTGCTCATTCAGGCTGCGTTAATATATATATATATATATATATATATATATATATATATATATATATATATATATATAAAATAAGGGAAAGAAGTGTATACCTAAGGGCTCGTTTTTCCGTGTTTTAACACAATATTAATGAGATATAACAGACAGTAATGCCAAGGAATGTACAGGGGAAGTTATTAGAACCAATGGAATGTAAATAAGAAGAAAGAAAAGTGGATGAAAAAATTACCAACTGTGAGCAGGAATCGAACCTACGACCTTCGAATTACGCGTTCGATGCTCTAACCAATGAGCTATCACAGCGGCCCTCCCTCCATCCACTTTTTTGGGTTTATCTGTGAATTTAGAAGTAGGAGTGACAGTCAGCGCCATCTATAAGCCAAACAACGAGTGTGAAAACACTCTTATGCGCATGTTTGGCGTCACGTAGCACGTGAACTTATTATGAGCGGGCAGCTGATTAATTGTCCCTCTTATACAACCTAAACACACCAAGTCTGCCAGTACGAGACCCTCGTTCAATGAAATAAGGGAAAGAAGTGTATACCTAAGGGCTCGTTTTTCCGTGTTTTAACACAATATTAATGAGATATAACAGACAGTAATGCCAAGGAATGTACAGGGGAAGTTATTAGAACCAATGGAATGTAAATAAGAAGAAAGAAAAGTGGATGAAAAAATTACCAACTGTGAGCAGGAATCGAACCTACGACCTTCGAATTACGCGTTCGATGCTCTAACCAATGAGCTATCACAGCGGCCCTCCCTCCATCCACTTTTTTGGGTTTATCTGTGAATTTAGAAGTAGGAGTGACAGTCAGCGCCATCTATAAGCCAAACAACGAGTGTGAAAACACTCTTATGCGCATGTTTGGCGTCACGTAGCACGTGAACTTATTATGAGCGGGCAGCTGATTAATTGTCCCTCTTATACAACCTAAACACACCAAGTCTGCCAGTACGAGACCCTCGTTCAATGAAATAAGGGAAAGAAGTGTATACCTAAGGGCTCGTTTTTCCGTGTTTTAACACAATATTAATGAGATATAACAGACAGTAATGCCAAGGAATGTACAGGGGAAGTTATTAGAACCAATGGAATGTAAATAAGAAAGAAAAGTGGATGAAAAAATTACCAACTGTTAGCAGGAATCGAACCTACGACCTTCGAATTACGCGTTCGATGCTCTAACCAATGAGCTATCACAGCGGCCCTCCCTCCATCCACTTTTTTGGGTTTATCTGTGAATTTAGAAGTAGGAGTGACAGTCAGCGCCATCTATAAGCCAAACAACGAGTGTGAAAACACTCTTATGCGCATGTTTGGCGTCACGTAGCACGTGAACTTATTATGAGCGGGCAGCTGATTAATTGTCCCTCTTATACAACCTAAACACACCAAGTCTGCCAGTACGAGACCCTCGTTCAATGAAATAAGGGAAAGAAGTGTATACCTAAGGGCTCGTTTTTCCGTGTTTTAACACAATATTAATGAGATATAACAGACAGTAATGCCAAGGAATGTACAGGGGAAGTTATTAGAACCAATGGAATGTAAATAAGAAGAAAGAAAAGTGGATGAAAAAATTACCAACTGTGAGCAGGAATCGAACCTACGACCTTCGAATTACGCGTTCGATGCTCTAACCAATGAGCTATCACAGCGGCCCTCCCTCCATCCACTTTTTTGGGTTTATCTGTGAATTTAGAAGTAGGAGTGACAGTCAGCGCCATCTATAAGCCAAACAACGAGTGTGAAAACACTCTTATGCGCATGTTTGGCGTCACGTAGCACGTGAACTTATTATGAGCGGGCAGCTGATTAATTGTCCCTCTTATACAACCTAAACACACCAAGTCTGCCAGTACGAGACCCTCGTTCAATGAAATAAGGGAAAGAAGTGTATACCTAAGGGCTCGTTTTTCCGTGTTTTAACACAATATTAATGAGATATAACAGACAGTAATGCCAAGGAATGTACAGGGGAAGTTATTAGAACCAATGGAATGTAAATAAGAAGAAAGAAAAGTGGATGAAAAAATTACCAACTGTGAGCAGGAATATATATATATATATATATATATATATATATATATATATATATATATATATATATATGACAAGGAGACTGAATCGGAGGGGTAATCGCTGATGTAGTCACTGATGATGGAGGGTAGTCACTGATGAAGTGAGCAGCACCAGCCACACCAATTAGCTTGCGCCAGTCTGTCTGCTTTGTCTCCTTCAACTCCGTGCACTGGCACGTAGCATGACCCCCGGCGGCAGTGACACCGTCCCGGTGCTTTAAAGGTCGTTATCTGACGCATTCTTGCCGGGCTTGATCCGCGAGACGTGTACAATATCACTGGATCACATAGCAGATGATGATGATGGATAGATGAGACTGATCTCGTAGGTGACAGGTGTTACTTGATGCAATATACGGTAAAGTCCCGTGCAATGAGACAGAAGGTTTCCTGATAGGCCAAGCCGACGATGAGGGGACCAGAGTAAAACGAGGGTACCGGGAGTGCTAAGTACGTCTCTACGCTCCGCATCGTACCGACGGCATTGGTTGGTTTGTGACGCCATCAGCCGAGCGTGAGCGAGCTGACGGGCATGATCGGCTCACGCAATCGAGTCGCGGGCATACTAGCTGGTGAATGAGGTGCGAGCTGAGATGACTGTGTCCAGTGGTACAGTTGGCTCTCTTCCGTACAATAAGTAGAACGGTGAAAAGCCTGCTGTGTCATGGCGGGATGAATTATACGCGAAAGTTTCGTAGAGTAAAGCAAGCTCCCAGTCTCGGTGGTCGAGCGACACGTACATAGCGAGCATATTTGTTAGGGTGCGGTTAACTTGTTCCGTGAGGCCGTTTGTTTCAGGGTGGTAAGCGGTTGTCAGTGTATGTTGCGTGGAACAAGAACGCAGAATGTCGGCGATGACTTGGGATCGATATGTACGGCCACGCTCTGTGAGAAGCTGTCTCGGAGCACCGTGAATCAATATAACGTTTCGTAACAAGAAGTCAGCGATGTCGGTCGCACAGCTGGTCTGTAGAGTTCGCGTAATAGCGTAGTGTGTAGCGTAGTCTGTAACCACGGTTATCCATTTCTTTCCCGATGCTGATGTGGGAAAAGGACCAAGCAAGTCTAACCCAACACGGTAAAATGGTTCCGCGGGTATGTCAATTGGTTGAAGATGGCCAGCGGATAGCAGCGACGGTATTTTACGACGTTGGCATAGGACACACGTGGCGACGTATCGGCGTACCGAGCGAGCAAGGCTTGGCCAGAAGAAACGGCGCCGGACGCGCTCATACGTACGGGATACGCCAAGCTGTCCAGCCGTGGGAGCGTCGTTAAGTTCGGTGAGAACACAGCGGCGCAAATGCTTAGGCACAACAGTGAGAAGGTTGGGCTCATCTGGTCGGAAATCGTGACGGTATAGCACACCCTTTTGAGTGACAAAGCAGCGGACGGAAGCTTCATTTGAGGAGGATTCCATACTGCTGATTGATGATGTCAAGCAGTACTCAACGCGCTTCTGTTCTTCCCAAATATTAGGAAGTCGGACACTGACAAGATAGAGTTCTCCGTGAGCTCGTCAGTGTCCTCAGGATCGTCGACAGGGTACCGGGAGAGGCAATCGGCATCACGGTGTAGGTGACCAGATTTGTAGACCACCAAATAGGAAAACTCTTGCAGGCGCGAAGCCCAGCGACCAAGGTGGCCCGATAGATCTTTGAGAGAGTTGAGCTAGCAGAGCGCGTGGTGGTCGGCAACTACCGAAAATGGGTGTCCGTATAGATAAGGTCCAAATAGTCACCGTCAAGAACTGGTGGTATTGAGATGAGCTCTAAGTAGGTCAGTGTTTGTGGAGGGAGGCGCGCGTGTCCCATTGGGCAGAGGTGACTCGGCCGTTGTGCAAGAAGTTCTGTTGCGGGCAAGTGTAGACGGAGCGTACTGGTCAAAGAGTCTACGAGGGCAGAATGCACAGACAGGAAGCCGAGGCCTAAGATTACATCGTGAAGCATTTATCAAGGACGGTGAAGAGAACAACTGTGTGTCGATCCGCAATGCTCACACAAGCGGAGCACATTCCGACGATAGATGCCATTGCGCTATCCGCAACACGCACGAACTGAGTGGTCGCAGGTGTGAGAGCCTTCTTCAGCTTGCGGCGATAATCACTCGCCATCACGGAAAGTTGAGCGCTGGTGTCAACAAGAGCAGTGACATGTACGCAGTCTACTTGTACGTCTATAAGGTTTTGTTTTGTCGTTAACGTCAAGGGAGGATTTTCATTCAGTCCGAATGATGCAGCGCCACCTCCGTGGGCTGCAACACTTAGTTTTCCGTCGGAAAACCTCGTGGGAAGGCGGGGGAAGACGGTCGTCGGTGCTGTGTAGAACGAGACTGGCGACGTTGGGGGGATGTGGAGCAGGAGTAGCGGTGTTCAGTAGCAGGTTCCTGGGCAAAATGGTCGCGGCTGGTCTCATGGCGATTGGCAGGACGTGCATAGAAGGGACGACAGGACGGTTGTGCAGGAGGACACCAGCGACTTCTGCAATGGCGAGAAATGTGCCCGATTCTGTGACACGAGAAGCAGATCGGCTTGTGATCGTGTGTTCGCCATGCGGACGGATTACGGAACGTTGAGGGAGAGCCGGTCGGGAAGGTACGTGCAGACGTGTATCGGGGCTGGTAGCCGGTGCGGGGAGGCGGTGAGATAGAGTGAATTCCCAAGCTGGCGATTTCTTGCCGGACAACTGCTTCAATGAGAGGCAACGTAACTGGAGGAGAGGGGTCAGGGGACGCTGGTCACAGCTTAGCTGGAGCAGCCGCTTCAAGTTCCCGCCTGACGAGTCGCGTCAAGTTGTCACAGGTGTTTTGTGGATGATATCTGTCGAGACACGAGGACGTCGCAGTGGTGTTCGGAAGGCGCTGGAACTGATGGGAGATGTGCCTGCTTTTAGCTTGTTGGAACCGGCGGCATTATTGAATGACCGCATCAACAGATGACACATTGTTGAATACCAACAGGTTGAACGCATCGTCGGCGATACCCTTTAGAATATGCACAACTTTTTCAGGCTCAGACACGTTTTCGTCAGCTTGGCGGCATCGTGAGAGGACAGCCTGAATATAACCGATGTAGGGCTCAGTGAAAATTGTGCGCGAGCTGACAAGTCCTTTTTCGCAGCTTCACGACGACCAGAGGTGTTGCCAAAAAGCTCATGGATCTTTTTCTTGAAGCTGTCCCAGATTTTTATGTCATGCTCGTGGTTGTCAAACCAAACACGAGGGATTCCGTCGAGATAAAAGATCACGTTTGCGAGAATAAAAGTGGGATCCCACCTGTAAGTGGCGCTGACGCGTTCGTAGAGGCGTAGCCACTGGTCGACGTCGGAACCCTCGTGGCTCGAGAACACGCCGGGGTCTTTGAGCGTGGGAAGCGTCACGAAAGTTGTTGCGGGAGCTGGGATGACATGCCGGGCAGAAGGGCGGGCGACCTGAGAGGATGTAGCCGAGTCTTGAGTGGTTATGTTGTAAGCCGTGAGGGAGCGTCCACTTCGGAGTTCCGTGGCGAGGACGGGGATCGCACAACACCACCAAATATGTTACGAGAAGGAGACCAACTCGGAGCGGTAGTCACCGATGTATTTACAGCCGGTTAAGTAAGCAGTGGACCAATTGTAATGGAAATAGGAAGAAAGAAAAGCGGGTGAAAAGATAACTTTCCGTGAGAAGGAACCGAACCTGCAACCTTCGAATAACGCGCTTGATGCTCTACCACTGAACGACCACAGCGGCTATCCCTCAGCCACGTTATTTGGCTTTATATGTGAATTTAAATGTAGGATTGTCACTCAGCCCCACCTGTAGCGATGGAGGCGAGTGTGGCACACTCTTTATGAGCTTGTTTGACGTCACGTAGCACGTGAACTTATTACGAGCTGGCAGCTGACCAATTGTCTCTCGTATACAACCTAACAGCACCAAGTCCTCCAGTACAATACACTTGTTAATGAATAAGGGAAATATGTGTATATTTAAGAGCTTATTTTTCACTGTTTTTACACAATGTAATGAGATCCACAAGACAATAATGCCAATCAATGAATAGGAGAATGTATTAGACCAATTTTTATGTAAATGGGAAGAAAGAAAAGTGGGTGACAAGATAACTTGCCGTGAGCAGGAACGGAACTTTTGACATTCGAATAATGCGTTTGATGCTATACCGCTGAGCTACCACGGCGTCTATCGCGGTTGATATACGGATATATTTACACTCGTACGAGTTAATATATATATATATATATATATATATATATATATATATATATATATATATATATATATATATATTAGTACGACTGTATATATATGTATCCACTCGTACGTGGTAAACGGTAGCAGTAACTAAGAAGCAATATAGATGTGGCGTGATCTAACTAAGGGCTAGAAGCAACATAGAAGACAGTAGATTAGTCTTTGAAGTTGTCCAGTTTCGCTGTTTCAAGCCTTCCACGACTCAGTGCAAGCTTTGTCAATTTTTCGCGCTGCTATCTCATCGAAATGCTTTGCTTGCTTTGCTTGCTTTGCCTGCTTTGCTTGCTTTGCTTGCTTTGCTTGCTTTGCTTGCTTTGCTTGCTTTGCTTTTGCTTGCTTGCTTGCTTGCTTGCTTGCTTGCTTGCTTGGCCCTTGTGATCGGATCTTACCCTGTTCGGGAGATCGGCCAAGCAACCCGCGGTTGATATATGAATAGAGTTCAGAATTGAGACAGAAGATGAAAACAATCCAAATAATCAGTCGACTGGGAACTATAGTATATTTGGTTTGTTTTAAACATGAATTGTTTACGTAAAGTTTTATAAGTATAGAACACTACATTGGTATGCAATCAGCAGATAATCAAAAACTCTGAGGAGTAAAGTTTTGAATAAAAATAAATTAGCAATGAATTGTTGTTGCGTCGCTAAATATTCACTATATCTAAGCAAGTGTTCCTGTTGCTGTGGCCCAGTGAAGAAGCCCCAGGGAAAGAAACATTTTCTGAATTGGAAATCAGTCTTAGGTTTTAGAATAGAATAACTAAATGTTCTTCAACCTCTGTATATTAAAACTACGGCAAGTTAGTCAAAAATATTCAATGTTTTTTGGCCTTCAGGAGCATAAGGAGATGTCCGGAACAGGCCTCGTGCATATCGTCTTTTCAGTTGCTTGCCACACTTCGGTTCCCGATGAACGCCTCAACTGTGCCAAAAAGAAACGAATAACTTTGCGTGCATTTTTGGCCGTTGTAAACTATCTCACAGTACTTACTGCAAGAACTTTTGTTCAAAGCCCTGTGCGCCGTAAGTCTCCCTTTTACGAATCAGCAGAGTACCCACTGGACTTCTGTAAGGCGACACACAAAGCTACGGAGCTGCTCACTTTGTGGATGTTATGGTGATCAGGATCTTCATAAAGTTTGCTCACTCACTCACAAAATGTTGATGAAGATGATGATGACTATAATAATCAAGTATTGAGTGCTTTGCAATGAGTGGGCCTTTGAAACATCACTTTTTGAGTAATTCACATGTGCCGACTTGTGGGGTTATTCAACACTCCTGCCAGGCAATATTACGTGCGTTCAAAATCCTCCTTTAATTACACGAAATTCAATCTCCTTAACCCCTTCTTCAGGATAGGGTAGCCAGTGAGCTAGAACTGTACGTAACAGGCTTTCAAAGTTCGGTGAGTTGGTTCGGGAACATCTTCAGAAGAAGCTGCTCATCAAGGCAGGGCAAAAACAAAGAAAAAAAAACGAGTGCAGGGGCTTTGAGTTCTGCACTCATTTTTGTGTGTGTGTGTGTGTGTGTGTGTGTGTGTGTTCGGCACTCACTCTTCTTTTGTATTTTAGTGTTCCTGACTGCTGCGCAGCTTACTCTGAAAATATCTAAGCATTGCCTGACCTCCCTCTTTTTCTACTTGTTTATTCCTTTTTTCCTCGCATACTGTTTTGTATCTCTCTAGTTTTCATGCAATAGTGTAGCTATGACGTATAATGCCTATTTCCATCGGTCTGGGCTTATTTTTGAATCGAAGCGAGGTCTTTTGTTGAATACCTACTTTGAACATCTTTTTTTTTATTTTTGGTCATGGTCAGCATGGCGATCTTATGCTCACTGCCAATGAAATTGACGCCGACACCGCGGCATTTCAGCGAGAGAAGCCATTTAACGATCTCACGTTACTATATTGTTTTACAGGGACGCTGTAACCTTTAAGCTCGCTCCCGTTCTTTGAAACTTATTTTACCACGATAATCAATGAACTTTACAAAGCCCGGTCAGCGTTTGTCTGCTTTTCCGCTTCATATTCTGTACGTTAGTTAAACAGATGTGTATTTCACATCCGGCGTCATTGAGCACTTTGCAAAGAGCGAATATGGCGTTTCGGAGTCGCACTTAAGAAGGCCAAACAAAAGAAGAGTGTTGCGATGGCTGTTGATTTTTCGTCAATGCAGTTTATATCTAGGTCACTAATATTTCTGTTCCGTTCCACCATTTTCACACGTTTTTTATGCGCAGATGTGGACAGTTTAAACTTTTGCATTTTGCACTTAATTAAGTCCAGCCTGTTTTGCTTGACATTTACACCATCCAGAAGTTGCCTAAGAAGGTGGCGAATCGGACTTTATGTCGCTAGAAAGTTTAGGTGTAGATAAAAGAACATCCTCCGCGTACAAAAAAATACACATATTCATTCTGTTGTTGTTAACCACGTTCACCAGGTAGAGGCAAAGGTCGGCAGAAATGTAGAGCCTTCTCACACTCACTCATGAAGTATAATTTGCCCTTGGGACTCACTCGGGCTTAGGCTCATTAAAAGTTTCCTCATCTGTACTCACACGGACTCAAACTCGCTAAAGCTTCACTCACTGTGGCTCACCCTGGCTGAAAGTCATGGGTCAACTTGAGTTTGAGCAAGCGTGAGTGAGTGGACTCATGAGTCCGTTGGCGTATAATTGGCTTTCTAGGTCATCGTGTCATTGCTATTTAACAGCAGTATCTCGAGTAGTTGGTGCTCTACTTGGCAACTTCGAATATGGGATCTCCTTGGCGGATATTCAGTAAGGATATTTTTACTAAAAAAGATGACTAACACGTGGTGTTTTCATCAAGGACTTCTCGGGAAGAAGTTTGCGGAAGAAATACTCGGAATAAATCAAACGTAGCTGTAAAATTCAAGAGTCCATCTCATTTATTCTAGTTCTACGAAACAGTGAGCCCTTATGCTCACCGCCTGGCGAGGTACCGTGCAACCATGAACATCAACGAGACGCACCCAAACATGGCGGCTGCCGATGCATGACCGACGATAACGTTTCTGCGGTTCCCCTACGACTCCCAACGCGTGTGGTTCATACCACATCAATACAACTGACACAGCAACGCCCATTGTTTGGTATTTCACAGAGATGATCTGATACAAAGTCAAAACAGCAGCAGATTTTGGGGGTATATTTGTCCGCTATTGTCACCACTACCGGTTCGTAGAACCGATATCGCGCACACTGCGCAAACCACCAAGAATTTCAAAAAATTAAACCGGACCCTCAAGCCTGCCAGTCGAAAGTACCACCACAGAGCCATGCCACTGCTTGAAACTCCTTTATAAAAAACCATCAAGTGTATGTCGGTTGAGCACCTGTTACATTGAAACTGAGCCACTTCAATTAACTATTGTAAAGAAGATGAAGTACTCTTCGCCGAAGTACTTCTTCTCCTTTACAATATGTTCTTCGTGAACACCTATCACCTCAGTAAAGTTGGTAACATCAAATCTGTTTTATTATCAAATCTGTTTTATAGTGTATTGGTCGTCCAGTTGCTGAGCTATTGTGCTCACACTCCAGAATAACTTTTCTTAGACTACTTCATAGTTACGGACGTACATGAAAGGCTAAGATGTAGGTGTTCCTGCCCCTGTCTCCCCTTAAAGTCTTTTTTTTTCAACTTAGCAACATGTCCTGTTTTCACTCCACCACGTTATAATCGCAGCCAAAGACGATGGGAAAGAAATTATTGGGGACGGATCGCACTCGGGAGCAAGCACTTTCTTTCCGCCCCGGGACAGTGATTCTACCGCTATTTGTGGGGGAGAGGTGCCGGCAGGGACGCGTTGACCGTCTTTCATGAAATAACCGCCCACTGCACTAGACAAGAAGTGAGAAAGAGACATTGAGATATGTCGCAACTGGCACTAGCAGTGTATTGTAGGCATAGAAAATGGAAGAAGAGAAAAAGAGTGTAAGGAAAACAGGAAGTGAAAAGAAAAGAAGGGGAAGTAAAATAGCAGAGGTTTTAAATCTCGGAGAAGGATGGAGGTCAGAGGAAATGTAGCACTGACTGCCATCTGGTAAACCACCGCTTGGTTCATTTTCTGTGCTTGGGACTTAGGTCGATGGCATTGTCAGCTCGAATTTCGTCTTCCGCTACAGGAGCGAAGCAGGAGGAATGAGCACAAAGAGCAAACTAGGAGGCCGGAAATAGCCCGCCGACTCATCCAAACGACACCCTTCCCGACACTCGCCCCAGATGCAGTGCACACGGAAATTTCGCTGAAACTCTCTACACTTGATCAAATCGCAGTCTTTTCTTTTTTGAAGAGGCGGCATCGAAAACCCAGACCTTGCGCACAGACTCATGATGGTTCATGAAACCTGCAAAAGGATCGGGAATCTACATATTCTGGACACCGTTGTGGGCGATGTCCTCGGCAGGTTCTCAGGAATTCGCTTCCCGAGACGCCAGTATAAATTTCATCCGTCCTTTCATCCATCCGTCTGTCTGTGACCTAAATCTTTGTCTTTTAGGTGGTGCGCAGTAACGTTGCAGTGAATACACCACAACTGGCCTAAGCAACCACCCTTGTCGGTGATATATTTTAAATGCAATGCAGCTTTTAGGCATACTGGTGAATTGCGCGTACTGATAAAATATTCATTGAACAGACTCGATGATATTATCAGTATGAAGCTGCTTTTTCTATTTCTGATTCCCACTTTTTGCGGGCTTTGGTTCCTTAGAGCAATAAAAAAGCGCTTCATTTGAAACTGTTTCCCTGCCTGCGGCTCAAAGTTGTTCGTCGTCGCGCCCATGTGCCGCTGCTTAAAAGTGTCCACATGCGACAAAGATGCTTGAAACAACGCCTAACAGAGCATGGACAGGTTACACCATCAATACCTGCTCTTACTATTTTGTCGCGAGCACAACAGGTCTAAGATAAATTTCATAGTCAGATCGGTAGGCATTCTGAAGAAAAAGTTCTCTCTGGGCATTTTATTGCAGAGAAACCTATAGTTGCTCTAATTTCACTTTATGTTTCCACATGAAAGTAAGGTTATGGGCGTATAGGTGAGGCGGGCAACAATTTCCGTTATAGTTGTGCTGAAGAGAGGACGCTACAGCGACAGCGCTTGGGCTTGGCCTTCAATAATTTTCCTACACTTCGTTGTTATTCCAGGTTAGCATATGCACCCAGAATATAGGCGCGCAATGACGTAGGCCATGAGTACGCATATAGCATGCGTTCGAAAGCGAAGAGAATGAAAGCTCAATTATGCACAATTTCCCATAAAGTAAATAAAAATGAACTTGAAACAACTGTATAAATTTCAGATTATGACCATGGGGTGTCAGTCCAGCACGGGGAAAGTTTTGCACGTTACATCTTTTGCACGCCTAAAGGATTTAAAAGGCCCAAATACTCGTGGAGGAGTTCTGGTTGGTGCAACGGCCACCAGGCTGAGTCAAGTGAATTTTTTGAAATCAAGTGGGTAATCCACCTTTTTTCTGGATGTTTCACCTTTTTCAATATTAAGCGCGCTACAGCCGGCTTATGTGCACACGGTGCAGTTGATGCTACGCTATGAACGATAATGATCAACGATAGTCATTAACAGCCTAAGGATAAATATGGGCTGTGCCCTCGTGGCCGCATTGTCTTTATTTTTCATGCTTCTACTATGTTGCTCCTTCACGCCGTGGAAGCTATGGATGCCGACCATGCTTTCAAAATACTCCGAATGGACGCAGCTTCAGTGCACATCAAACAAGGCCGAAGGACAAACTTCCACTGCATCAAATGGCAACCGTCCCGGAGAATGATGCTGTGTACGTTGAAGAGTTGAATATTTTGTTGATTCGTCTCAACCATTACGTCATAGCAAAATTCCACTTTACTTGAAGGAACATAGCACAAATATATAGTTGTACACTTCACTGAGACGATAGCCTTTCCTGGGATAACTCGGCGCGAAAATTTTGGTCTGTCTGTCTGTACATTTGTCTGTTTGTCCGCCGTAATGATATCCTAGACCATACGGCTGTGAGCGATATCCCAAACGGCCAACCCCATCCACAGTACCCACCAATATTGCTCAAATTTAAGCCTTCACACTTGTTTGATTGTCAACGAAAAAGAAATATTGCGCATATGCTAGGCACCAAAACAACACGCCAATATTCTGTATGCGTGTTTTTTTACTAGCGAAGGCATACGTAATATTCCTAAGGACCATAGCGTTTACCACGCTTAGCTGACAATGCGACGCAAGGCTCAAAAAAGCAAGTGTTTTCGAAGCTTTGATAAGACGACACGGTGCTGGCCCCTGCCCGTCACTTTGCGTTCTACACCTTATCGCGTCCAAGACAGGCGCGCACGCGTTGTTTTCGAAGATAACTGCCAGATAGCGCTCGTGCCTAACGTGCCTCGATGTACCCATTCGCCTTCGCTGCATAGACCGAGGCACTTTAACACAGTGCTTGCAGATTAGAATTCTCGATTTTTTCGCGCAGAACACCGAATAGGCGTTTTGTTCACTCTCTTCTAATGCAAGAATATTGTCTTTCGACAACATTTGCAGTGAGACATGCCGATACGCGGAGCCAATTTTTTTTCTTGGCTTTTATTCTTAGCTTGTCACTGACTACAGCGTGGTTTGTCAACGTTTTTAAAGGTTATTGCACTGATTTACTTGAAATCACGAAACACGAATGAGTCAAACAGGTGTGAAGTGGGTGCAAGTTCACTCGCCAACATGCGCAAACTGTTCATGTTGCAGGCTTAAGCCTGCAACATGAACCTATTTATAGATAAAGGCCCCATCAGATTTTGGAGCGTGCACCATCCTGAAGCCAACGAGAATAGTATTGCTCCGCCCGGGGCGATATCACGGTCGAAATAAGGAAATATAAGTGTTAGCGCTCCGGTTTCTTGTTGGAGTACACACGCCTTGACCCTGGGACGTAGATGGGATAAAAGGAGAGGCAGCTGCGTCAACCAGACGCGATTCCTTTTTCGTACTATGTACAGGGGAGAAGAGATGAAGGGGTTGAAAGGTAGAAAGATGAGGAAAAGGAGCGCTATCATGTAACACGGGCACTTGTTCGTCACACGCCTACAAGCGGTGAGTTAACCCTGTCGGTTGTAAAAACAGTAGCAGTGCTCGCGTCACTTTTTTTGCCAGTTACGCATAGAGCTACGATCTCAGAATCTTCTTTTCAAAAAATGGTGTGTCTTCGAGCTTGTTCAGCGCATTGCGCATAACGTTAAATTCGCTCACAAAGCGATTACGAAACACAGCACATGCTCTGTCATTTCGTCACTGTTGCGCGAGGCACATCTCGAGATGTCTGTCATTCTTAGGCGAAAAGTGTACGCTTTTGTGGAAGCTACACCAAACCACAGGTAGCAGTGATGTAAGAAATTAAAAGAAAATTAGGTGGATGCGATTTCCAATGAAAGAAAGTTTGACAGATTTCACGTACTATGATAATCATCGTTGTGCGATCCATGTCGAGAGAAGGTGTCTGTGGTTTAACCTTTTATTGAACGGAACATTACAGAATTGCAGTAAAAATATTTACCAATGTTGTACGAACAGACATATGTTTTATACCACTCTTCTTTACAGTTGCGTTTAATTTAGGAACCTTGCTGAATGTGCTATATCCTATTTTTTGAGTTATAACAGTCTGAGGGTTCAGCTTCGTGGTTACATGTCCTAAGTAGACATATTTCTTTAGAACTTCCTATGTCTCGCCACCTATTGCAAAACGATGTTCTCTGTTGAGACAGTTGAACATTACAGTAGCTTTATGCACAATAATTTTTCGACTCATTCTCTCGTTTTCGTGTCCAATTCAGTAATTGCGAACTGTAATTTGTCCCCTAAGTGACTTATCAATAAAATGTCATCAGGTAATCCCAGGTTACTAAGATACTCTCCATTAATTTTTCCGTAAATCTTGCCAGTCTAGAGCCCTGAAGACCTCCTGTAAACGCGTGCATTGTAGAGATCGCGTCGCCCTGCTTATTCCCGTCTTTCTTGGGATTCCATCGCTTTTTTTGCGGAGGGCTATGGTGGCTCTTGACAAACTGTAGGTTTCTTCCAGTATGTTTAGGTAGGCTTTGTCGATGCTTCAATTTCTCCCTGCGTGCATGACTGCTGATAAAATTCATGAGTGAAAAGTTAAGTGAATGGACTTACAGATTGAGAGTTATAACGGGGAGTGCTACAGATTGAGCAAAAACAATGTTATAGATGGGTCAATGTAATATGGATTGGGAAAGCGAATATATGAATGTATACCGTAGTGCAGGTAGGTTATTACTGTTTCGTTATTATAAATGCCGCTTTGTTTAGCCCTTTATGATTTTTTTTCAACTAGACCTTGCACCAATAGTTTCTAATCTACATGTTAACCACAATATGCACAAAAATTTATGCAAAGCTCTTTGGCGAGGGCCTACATTGACGTTGTGACTTTGTTAAAATGCCTAAGCAATGTAGCTCCAAGCCCAGATAATGGCCCGTAACCGCTGACAGCAGTATAGTTCACTGGCCACAATGGTCACGCTCTGTAAAAAGATGCAGGGCTTCACCTGTCGAAGAAACAATGTGTACACACACACACACAAACACACACACACACACACACACACACACACACATATATATATATATATATATATATATATATATATATATATAGTGGGAGTAATAATTCAATGGGCCAGTTAGTTTTCGTGAAGAAATGGGATATGGCACAACAGGCGTTCTCAACAAGGATAAATATATTTATTTCCCAACAGTTTCGGGAGGGGTCCTCCCTTCATTAGAGGATCAGTTTTATTGACATGAACTTCCAAACTTCGTTGCTGCCTCGTCCCTCTCGCCTTGAAAGATGTTTGCGAGAGTGAGAGGGAACTAAAAAAAGAAAAGAAAGAAAGAAAAACAAAAAGGGGGAAGAAAAAAGACGAAAGAAAAGAAAAAGAAAGAATGTCAAAAAGAGGAAGAACCGTTGTCAACACTGAGAATGAAACCAACTGCCCGTGTACGTTCATATACGGTTCTTGTCACAAGCTGTTCAGTTCTCGACGTGTGTCGGGCCAGCCAAGATTGTCGCCGCGGTGGCGCGATGGTCTGTGATTGCGTGCGTAAAGAAAGGGTTTCTCCTTAATGGGTTAGTCGGCTCTTTACCTTTAATCTTCTTCCGTTTCCCTCAATTGTCATCAAGTGGTAGGTGAACGTAAACACTTTGTATGTGCATGTGGAAAAAAAAGGGAAGAAAAAAAGGAAAGAAAAAAAGAAGAAAAACAAAAAACAAGAAAGGACAGTGTACACGTACGAGTCAGTCAGAAAAAAGCATGGTCTCCAGCTATCAAACTTTGTCACCAATTTCCTCCTGGCTTAATTCTCGGAGGCAGTTGAGTTTTCCGGGGTCCTCGTTGATGACGGCTACTAATGTTCGAAATTTGAAAATAAAGTATGCCTCCCGCTGTTCGAGCTCGCGCCTGTTTGAGAAACCGGACCGCAAAAGAGTTACGCCGATATTTTCAAAACTGTGGTTTGGCAGGCGCAGATGTCTAGATAAAGGTAGCTTCGGCAGTAAAGTGGCGTGGTATCGGTGATTATTGAGCCGCAGCCGAAATGGTGCGTCTGTTTGGCCGATATATTCTTGTCCGCAGATGTTGCAATGTAGCATGAATATTACGTTACTGGAGTCACAATTAAGGCTTTCAGTTATGCAAAATTTGAAATCCGAGAAGTTCGCTATGGCTTCACGTGTTGTGACCATCCGTGGGCATACCTTGCATCAAGCTTTTCCGCAGGGATTGCACCCTGATTGAAATTTGGGGGTGTTTGTTTTTGCTCTGACAAAGATGTCCTTCAAATTTTTATCCCTGCGGTACACCACGTGAGGTGGCTTCGCGAAAATAGAAGTTAGTCGTTTGCTTTGCCTAATTATGTTGAAATGGCGGGAAAGTATGTTGATTCGTGGCGCAGATGAGGAGTAAGTTAGTACAAGGTTCGTTTGGTAAGTCGTTTTAGATACTCTGTTTGGTCCATTTATTATATCGTTCCTGTTCACGTTGCGAGCACGTAGTATGGCGTCGTCAATAATGTCTTCCAGATAATTTTGTTTCAATAAGGAATGCTTTAGGTGTTCCGCGTGTCTGTCCAATTCCCGCATATCGGTGCATATTCTTCGGTACCGGTAGGCCTGAGAATATGGAATACGCGTTTCGCAATGCTTTGGGTGGCTGCTGTTGAAATGTAGGTACATTTGACGGTCTGTAGGCTTTTTGTAAAGGTTTGTTGACAAGCGGTCATTTTTGACCATGACAGTGAAGTCCAAAAAGTTAATGCTAGTTTTGGAAATTTTGTGCGTGAATTTTTTGACGGGTGGCACTTGTTAAAATCCTCTATGAAGCGGAAAAGACTTCCCTCATCATGGTTCAATATCATAAAAATATCGTCTAAGTATCTTCTGTAGTAGAAAGGTTTCAAGGTACGTCCCTAAATGAATGGGATTTAAAGTGAAGCCACAAAGGTGCTCGCGAAGTTTGGGGCCATTTTCCTGCCAATTGAAGTGCCACTGACCTGAAGGAAATGCTTGCCATTGAAATCAAAATGGTTATAATTTAGTACAAGTTCAAGAAGTGTAAACAGTACCTCGCCACTTACACTAGTTGATGAGTCAGATTTTACATATTCAGAAACCATAGCCGCTATTCCGTCATGGTAGGGTACGTTGGTGTACAGTGAGCAGACGTCCATGGTCACCAGAAATCTGCCGCCTGGGATGTCGAGACTTGAAGTTTCGCAGATGAAGTGGTTTGTGTCCTTTAGGTAATAAGGAAAATTTGGGGGGGATGTTTTTTATTAAGGAATTGATGAATTTTGATATATTATCTGTTGATGTGCTGTTCCTGGATACTATCGGACGGCAGGCAATCCGGCACGTCCGATAGTATCCAGTAACAGCACATCAACAGAAATTATACCAGACTTCTTCAATTCCTTAATAAAAACATCCCCCCCCCCAATTTTTCTTATTACCTAAAGGACACAAACCACTTCATCTGTGAAACTTCAAGTCTCGACATCCCAGGCGGCAGTTTTCTGGTGACCATGGACGTCTGCTCACTGTACACCAACATACCCCACTATGACGGAATAGCGGCTATGGTTTCTGAATATGTAAAAACTGACTCATCAACTAGTGTAAGTGGCGAGGTACTGTTTACACTTCTTGAACTTGTACTAAATTATACCCATTTTGAGTTCAATGGCAAGCATTTCCTTCAGGTCAGTGGCACTTCAATTGGCACGAAACTGGCTCCAAACATCGCGAGCCCCTTTATGGCTTCACTTGAAATCCCATTCAATGAGGGACGCACCTTGAAACCTTTTTACTACAGAAGATACTTAGACGATATTTTTATGATATGGAACCATGATGAGGGAAGTCCTTCCCGCTTCATACAAGATTTTAACAAGTGCCACCCGTAAATAAAATTCACGCACAAAATTTCCAAAACTAGCAATAACTTCTTGAACGTCACTGTCATGGTCAAAAATGACCGCTTGTCAACAAACCTCTACAAAATGCCTACAGACCGTAAAATGTACCTACATTTCAACAGCAGCCACCCAAAGCATTGCAAAACGCGTACTCCATATTCTCAGGCCTACCGGTAGTGAAGAATATGCACCCATATGCGGGAATTGGACAGACACGCGGAACACCTAAAGCATTTCTTATTGAAACAAAATTATCTTGAAGACATTATTGACGACGCCATACTACGTGCTCGCAACGTGAACAGGAACGATATAATTAAGGGACCAAACAGAGTATCTAAAACGACCTACCAAACGAACCTTGTACTAACTTACTCCTCATCAGCGCCACAAATCAACAACATACTTTCCCGCCATTTCAACATAATCAGGCAAAGCAAACGACTAACTTCTATTTTCGCGAAGCCACCTCACCTGGTGTACCGCAGGAATTAAAAATCTGAAGGACATTCTTGTCAGAGCAAAAACAAACACCCCCAAATTTCAATCAGCGTGCCACCCTGCGGAAAAGCTCGATGCAAGGTATGCCCACAGATGGTCACAACACGTGAGTCTAAAGCGAACTTCTCGGATTTCAAATTCTGCATAACTGAAAGCCTTAATTGTTACTCCAGTAACGTAATATACATGCTACATTGCAACAACTTTGGACAAGAATATATCGGCCAAACAGACACGCCATTTAGGCTGCGGTTCAATAATCACCGGTACCACGCCACTTCACTGCCGAAGCTACCTTTATCTAGACATCTACGCCTGCCAAACCACAGTTTTGAAAATATCAGCGTAACTCCTTTGCGGTCTGGTTTCTCAAACAGGCACGAGCTCGAAGAGCGTGAGGCATATTTTATTTTCAAATTTCGAACATTAGTAGCCGGCAAAAACGAGGACTCCGGAAAACTCATCTGCCTCCGAGAAGTAAGCCAGGAGGAGATTGGTGACAAAATTTGATAGCTGGAGACCATGCTTTTTCTGACTGACTCGTACGTGTACACGGTCCTTTCTTGTTTTTTGTTTGCATTTCTTTCTTCTTTTCTTTTTTTCTTCCTTTTTTTCTTTTTTCCACATGCACTTACAAAGTGTTTACGTCCGCCTACCACTTGATGACCATTGAAGGAAAACGGACGAAGATTAAAGGTAAAGAGCCGACCAACCCATTAAGGGGAAACCCTTTCTTTACGCATGCCGCACGCCGACCGACTCATTAAGGGGAAACCCTTCTATACGCACGCTGTCACGAACCCTCCCGCCACCGCGGCGATAATATTGGCTGGCCCGACACATGTCGGGAACTGAACAGCACGTGATAAGAACCGTATGTGGACGTACACGGACAGTATGTTTCGTTCTCAGTATTGACAGTGGTTCTTCCTCTTTTTCACTTTCTTTCTTTTCTTTCTTTTTCTTTTTTTTGTCTTTTTTCTTCCCCACTTTTTGTTTTTTCCTTTTTTAGTGCCCTCTCACTCTCGCAAACATCTTTCAAGACGAGAGGGACGCGGCAGCAACGAAGTTTAGAAGTTCATGTCAGTATAACTCATCCCCTGATGAAGGGAGGACCCCTCCCGAAACTGTTGGGAAATGAATATATTTATCCTTGTTGACAACGCTCCCGTTGTGCCATATCCCATACCTTCACTATATATATATATATATATATATATATATATATATATATGAAAGTAGATGCGCTTTCACATAACAACTGTTTATTTTGCCGACGTTTCGACGCGAACCCCGTCTTTTTCAAGGCATTATATATATATATATATATATATATATATATATATATATATATATATATATATATATATATATATATATATATATATATATATATATATATGTATATATATATATATATATTGCTACGATACTGAGGGGGCGCGTCAAGCTTCGCACGGAGGAAGGCGAGTCGTTGCGTAAATTCCGGTGGAAATTGCGTCCTACATGTGTATCACTGTGGGTCGTTTGCTGGAAGCCGTCCCCAACGTACGCGTCCCGCATTGAACGCATACCACCGCGCCAGCGGTTTTGTCGAGAAGAAGCTGATGATCCCTCGTAGTAGCGCTGCTGGGGACGACGCCTATGACCACAGAATCGAGCCACATGTCCACGGAAACCGAAGTTATAGCACACAGGGGCCTCACGCACGTCGCCAAACTTTCCACGAGGCGCCATGTGCCCATGATCGTCCCACGAAGACACCATTGTAGGTGGTTGGCGGGAGGTCTTCTGGAAACCACGGCGATGATGTAAGTTGTCGGTTGGGGGCTCTGGTGCTCTTAATTGGGGCACATCATATAGCGTGGCTTCAACGGCAGCCCACATTGCGTCGTATGGCGGGGAGGTGTTGATAGCAGGTGCCCTCGGCGGGTTGACAGCATCACGTCGTCCAAGTTCTCCACGCACGATTTGCCTGATCATTGAGGCAAGATCACAGGGGGATGTTGGAGGGACGTCGACACTTGCAACGGTGGTGACGTTGGCAAATCTACCAAATTTGGGAGTAATGCGCCTAGCCTTCAGTGTCTCAAACGTGCGGCAGTGTTGTATTACGTCCGCTACAGACGCCAAGGTGTCCTTGCCGATGAGGAAATTGTAGACATCCTCAGCAACCCCTTTGAGAAGATGCCTTACCTTGTCATCTTCTTTCATGCGTGGGTCTACAGACTTGCACAATTTCAGAATCTCTTCAATGTACGTTGTTCATGTTTCACCGGGAACTTGAGCACGCTGCATCAAAGTTTGCTCAGCGCACTTCTTCTTCATCAATGGGTCCCCGAAGCAGCTCGCTATTTTTTTCTCAAACGCTTCCCAGGTCGTTATTGTTTCTTCGTGGTTTTCAAACAACACCAACGCCGTCCCTTGAAGAAACAATCCGACGTTGGACAACCGGGAGGCCGCATCCCAACAGTTGTATTTACTCACACGGTTGAAGTGTTTCAGCCATTCGTCGACGTTTTCTCCGACCCTCCCAGAGAATCTTCGTAGTACCATGTGTCCGGGCCACGTAGAGCCAGACGAAGTGTGCGTGGTGTCGCCGTCAGCAATCGGATCCATAGAGAGCGGTGGTAGACCAGTCGGCGGCTTCGGCGTTGTTCTTGAGGTAGCGCTTCCGTGATCGTTGGCCTTGGATCGCTCCGCAGTACCCCGCACCTTCCACCAATCTTGTTACGGTGCGATGCCTTTATTTACAGGAGATGATCAATGCGAGAGTCCAGGGATCTGGCCGATCACCGCTCGCGCCAACCTCGTTCTCCTCTTCTTCCACGCGCCCCCTCAGTATCGTAGCGATGGGCTCATTCCACATTGTGTTCTGTCGATCAGTGATAGGCGATCGGCCTTATGGGTGTCGAACTATTCAAGTGAACCTGTTATGCTACCGTGCGGAATGCGACTCGCCCGCTTCGAACAAAAAGCGACCAGTTTTATTGCATTTTTAAGTGACGAGAGAGTAGATCCTATTCGTGCAACGTGCCATACAGACGCCAACTTTCTCAGTATGGTAAACAAGTCGCTATCGTCAGAAAAACGTCAAGCTTTGGTCGAAGTCCTTGCGAAGCACGCTACTATATTTGACTTTGCACAGAAAGAAGAGCAAATAAGTGTACCCAAGTCGCGTATTCGCCATGGGATTGACACAGGATCCGCTCACCTTATCCGGCAAAAACCATACCGTGTCTCATCTGCGGAGCGCAAGGTCATTACTCAACAGGTAGAAGAGATGTTAAAGAAAAGGGTCATCCAAGAGTCGTGTAGCCCTTGGGCTGCCCCTGTGATTCTTGTCCGAAAGAAGGATGGTACATGGCGATTCTGCGTGGATTACAGATGGCTCAACTCTGTTACTGAAAAGGATGTCTACCCGCTTCCCAGGATTGATGATGTCATCGATTGTTTACATTCGGCATCGTACTTCTCCTTCGTGGATTTGAGATCTGGTTAATGGCAAATCCTCATGCACCCGAATGACAAAGAGAAAACGGCCTTCATAACCCAATGGTCTATTTGAATTCAATGTAATGTCGTTTGGCCTATGCAACCCCCCAGCCACGTTTGAGCGCTTCATGGACTCTGTGTTACGTGGACTAAAGTGGGAAGTTTGTCTTTGCTACCTGGATGACATTATAATTTTTGGCCGTACATACCATGAACACAATCATCGTCTAGACATTGTTCTCACCTGCCTTGAGAGAGCTAAGCTCACCCTGAACTATAAGAAGTGTCAATTTCGCAGCCGTCAGACTCTCGTTCTCGGTCACCTGGTGGACAAGCATGGCGTTCGACCCGACCCCCAGAAAGTCGCAGCAGTCAGCAGCTTCAAACAACCTCAGTCGGTACGAGAGTTGCGAAGCTTTTCGGGCCTATGCTCGTACTTCCGTCGCTTCGTGCCCAGGTTCACCGACCTCGCTTACCCTTTGACGACCCTACTCAACAAGAACGCACCTTTTCGGTGGTCAGCGGAATGCGAGTCGTCTTTTTCGCAACTCAAGTTTGCTCTTACGTCAGAGCCCGTACTTCGCCACTATGACCCATCTGCTGCCACAGAAGTTCATACCGACGCCAGTGGTGTAGGTATTGGCGCCGTCTTGGTCCAACGCCATGGAGCTGCTGAACACGTCGTTGCCTATGCCAGTCGCTGTTTAAGTAAACCGGAGCGAAACTATACTGTCACAGAGCAGGAATGTCTCGCGGTCATATTTGCCGTGAACAAGTTTCGTCCTTACGCCGATTCTCGATTTTCATGGACCACCATTCTTTGTGTTGGCTCACTGGACTACGGGACCCATCTGGTCGTCTTGCTCATTGGGCGTTACGATTGCAAGAACACGACTTTAAAGTCTGTTACAAGAGCGGTCGTCGTCATGCCGACGCTGATTGCCTTTCACGACTTCCCCTTCCGACAACCGAGTGTGACGCTGACAACTTTGATGAATATTTGGCTGTAGTGGATACTCCGTTTCCTGACCTAACTTTTCGAGCAGAGCAACGCAATGGCAACAGTCTCGCTTCTTTCTTTATTTCCGGAACAAACGGTCAACGTGGTTTCGCGTAAAGCATGGCATTCTTTACAGAAAGAATTACTCCGGCGTAGGCCCTCGCCTACTTCTAGTTGTGCCAACAAGTCTTCGACAACACGTACTTCGAGCAATGCACGACGACCCAACATCTGGCCATATGGGTTTTTCTAGGACATTTTATCGCACGCAAGAACGCTTCTTCTGGCCGAAGATGCGTAAAAGTGTGACTGCATACGTTGCGAGCTGTGAGCAATGTCAACGCCACAAGCGTTCTACAACTCCGCCAGCCGGACTACTTCATCCCATAGCAACCCCGAGTTCACCATTAGACGTCGTAGGTGTCGACCTGCTCGGCCCTTTTCCGTGATCAATGAACGGCAACCGATGGATTATTGTGGGCGTTGACCACCTCACACGTTACGCTGAAACTGCAGCGATTCCTGCGGCAACGGCCACTCAAGTTTCACAGTTCATGCTGTCACACGTTATATTACGCCATGGATCCCCCCGTGTCATCATCTGTGATCGCGGGCGGCAATTTGTTGCCGATGTAGTTGAAGACCTCCTTCGTCTTGCTTCGTGCCATTTTCGTCACACTACCCCGTATCAACCGCAGGGTAATGGTTTGACGGAACGAACA
The DNA here is from genome assembly GCF_043290135.1 of Rhipicephalus microplus. Classification (NCBI taxonomy): domain Eukaryota; kingdom Metazoa; phylum Arthropoda; class Arachnida; order Ixodida; family Ixodidae; genus Rhipicephalus; species Rhipicephalus microplus. The sequence goes on along the minus strand of NC_134702.1, from coordinate 199,721,202 downwards.
AATAGGACTCTCGTCAACATGATTTCCATGTATATTGATTCTGGACACAAAGCATGGGACGCGATTTTGCCATTTATAACTTTTGCCTACAACACTGCACAGCACGAAACAACGAGATACAGTGCATTTTATCTGCTCTACGCACGCCAACTCCGCACATCTCTTGGCACTATCCTTCCTTTTTCCGAGACTGATCAACCTACCCTCGCCGAAACCATTTGCCGCGCAGAAGAGGCCCGGCACATTGCCTGTCTTTGAACTTTCGTCTCACAGAAACGCTCCAAGAACCGTTACGACAGAAGTCACCAGCCCGTATGGTTTGAGAAAGGGTATTTGGTGTGGCTTTGGACGCCGCTTCGCAAGCGCGGCCTCTGCCAAAAGTTTCTGGCCAACTACACCGGTCCGTTTGTTGTCTTGGAACGTCTCAGCGATGTCACGTACATGATATCTCAGTTGTTGTCAACTGGCCGCCGCTCAAGCAAGACCAACGTCGTTCATGTTGCCCGTCTAAAACGCTATCATCATCGCAACGAAGCCTAACTCGCCCGGTGGGCATCGTCTGCAAAGGGGAATCGCTACGATACTGAGGGGGCGCGTGGAAGAAGAGGAAAACGAGGTTGGCACGAGCGATGATCGGCCAGATCCCTGGACTCTCGCAATGATCATCTCTTGTAAATAAAGGCATCGCACCGTAACAAGATATATATATATATATATATATATATATATATATATTAATGAGATATAACAGACAGTAATGCCAAGGAATCAAGGAATGTAAATAAGAAAGTCTGTTAGATCTCAATAATATTGTGTCATATATGTATATATACTACAGATATAAGACAACAGGTTCATGTGATAAGTGTGGATTTCGCGAAAGTGAAAGCGCTTGCTAAAGTATAGCATATCTAATATTTTGTCAAATTACGTCATGCAGGAATAAATGAACTCGTAGTAAATGGATTGAAGCTTATTGAGCACATCGTACGCAGGTAGTGAAACTGGATGGTTACATTTCACAACCCTTGGCGGTAATTTCTGGAGTGCCCCAATGCTCTGTGTTGGGACCACTATTGTTTGTCTTGTACATCAATGATAACAGTAATGTGGCAGAAGAGCGTGTTGATGTTAAACTTTCCACAGATGACTGCCTTATTTACGCCGCAATTACCAGACTAGAAGACCAAATAAAAACTCAAAACTCTTTGAAAAACTCAGATAACTCGTATAGGAAATAGAAAATGGGCATAAATTATTCTAAATGTACATTTAGACACATCAGCAAAAAGAAAAGAATCCATTCATGGGTGTACAGCATTGGTGAACACTTCTTGGTAAATACGACCCAGTTCAAGTACCTTGGGGTAACAATTACGCAAAAATTAACATGGAATGAGCCTATAAATAACGTTTGCATAAAATCCTATCAAAAGTTATATTTGTTGAGGAAAGAGTTGCAGGATGTATCGCACGACGTAAAACATATTGCATACACCACCTTTATTAGCACAGTACTGGAATATTCATTCATTGTTTGGAGTCCCCATCAAGTTACCCTTAAGGAGAAGCTAGAAAGAATACAGAGACTAGCGGAATGCTATATTTGTTCAACGTACCGAAGGAAGGAATCAGTCACACTGATGTTACAGAGATGCAACCTAGATTCTCTTGAACTACGTAAAAAAATATAAGCTGTGAGTATTGTTCCAAATCATGCATGATCAACTGAAGATTGATAAGCTCAAATATTCACATTCTCCATGCAAAAGAAATCCTCGAACTAACCACGACTGCGTTATTAAAGCATACTATTCAAATACTGACACATTTTGATATTCTTTATTTTTCGGATTTCATAAAAATGTGGAACAAATTCCCGAACAAAATTGTTGTTTCAAAAGATGTCACTGACTCCGGAAACGCTGCAGAAGCGCATTTACGTGACTGCTAAATCAAATGTTTCCGTGCCAAGTGATGTAAGCAACTTCATGCTCATAGCAAATATTTTGAAAAATGACTTAAATTTTGAATCGTTCTGGAATTGTTATTTGAATGTTCGGTTGTTAATTAAGGAAATACCAATTTTCATTGTGAGTTGTCATAAAAGCTGTATGAACATTGTACACGCTTTATATATGTCCTCTCTGTTATGAACCTCAATGAGGGTTGACAGTATTGCCAAATGATTATATATATATATATATATATATATATATATATATATATATATATATATATATGTGTGTGTGTGTGTGTGTGTGTGTGTGCGTGTGCGTGTGTGTGTGTGTGTGTGTGTGTGTGTGTGTGTCGCAGGAAGACAGGGACTGATTGTAGAGGCAGAGGATGAAGAAGTGAGAATAGAATAAACATGGCGTATCAGCGAGGCCACGTCCCCCAGTCATCGTAGCGTCACACAAGTCGACAGGATGGAGCCTTGCCTGCCCCTTCATCAGTTTTTCATCATCGATGCAGTTATATATTCACAAGATTCCCTGACCTTACATCGACTACCGAATCATCTCCTACCAGGACACGATTACAGCGCCATGACGGATCCATCAGCTGACCATGACACCCCCAAGTACACCGAATCAGCGGTTGACGGACCCGTACACGACTGTTTCAACCTATTCGAGCTCCAAGCTGCCGCTTCATCTTGGTCGGAACAGAAGATGGTCACAAACTTCACTGATTACGTCATCGGTGAGGCATTTTAATTTTACCTTACTCACATATTCGATAACGACGTATCTTTGCAAAAGATCAGAAAAGAAATGATTACCCGTTTTAATGACTACGACAAGGACTTCCTCATTATATATACCAACCCTCTGGAGACAATCACACTCGGCCGTCATAGTCCACGATCTTTATTGAAAAGACATATTTTCCTATAAGGTTTCTCTTCCCGAAAGCCGGTATCGTCAAAGTCGCTTCTGCAGCATAGGACATGAGACGTTGCTCACCCACCTGATCCCCTTCCTTCTTCTTCTAACATACGTGGTTCACCACCCAGTTTTCCCTCACGGTGCTCTTCAAGTGCTTCTTACGCTTACCGCTCGCCTCACAAGGACGTCGTGTTCACTATAGACGAGCTGACGCATCGGGAAAATACCCTTTCAAATCATGCTCCTTCCGCATGGGCTCATGCATCACCGTCCGGTGCACACCCACTCGACAGTCGAAGCAAAGCAGAAAGCTCAGACGCATTGAAAATCGCACGCTGCCAAGCGCAAGAACCCTTCGTAGTAAATGATGCAGAGAAGCCTCTGAAGAGCTTTCTATCAACTCTGAAACATTATTTTCACTGCCCGAACAGAATAGGAACAGCCCACAGGATACCAGCTACCGACTGGACACCACGTCAAGAACTGGACAGACTGGACACCACGCCAGTTGTCAAGAAAACCGGCATGACGTTCAAGAAGCGGTCCCATCTCAGCACGTTCCGATGCAACAGCAGCAACGCCAGCAAAAGCGAGTCTAAAGATTACAGACACCCAGACAGATACACCAACAAGGACGACGACACAAAGCGAGCCTCTCAAAGAAAACTCAAGACGTGAGGCATATACGCATAAGGTATCAGTGCCACAAGCGCATTTGGCACAAGAGATCAAGACTGTGCCTACGATTACAGCTCCGAAACCACAAAAAACTACAAAAGAGACGAGAAGGCACCCTCTGTACAACGCCGAGACCAAGACACCATTCCATCAGCCACGATCATCGCACAGACAAACTGGAAGCAAACCGCCTGTTCCCGCCACGACACACAATTCGACGCTTTCGACATCCTAACTTAAAGTGCTACAGGGACTCCCAACATTGTCCGTTCCTCAAAAGAACTTAACCCATGTCATCGCCAGTGCAGATCTCCAGGGTGTGAGTATACCATACAGGACGCAACAGGCAGCCTCGTACATTAGAGGTCCCTTTGATAGGGCCGCTATGCTTCCCTTTTTCTGGATTTTTTGTGCGAGTCGAGAAACTCCCTTCTGAAATGGAACTACGGCGCATTTTGACATTTTTCCTTTAACACTTTGCGTTTTTGTTGTTTCGTTGATTATCTGACGCGACTTCTTCCGGGTAAGGGGAAATCCTGTGACGTAGTAAGGCAGTGACTGATGATATATAGGCAGAAGATGAAGAAGTGAGAATGGAATAAGCACCGAGTATGAGCCAAACCACGTCCCCCAGTCATCGTAGAATGACTGGGGGACGTGGAAAGGCGTTTGGAGGTGTTCCCAGGGAACACCTCAAATGTGGGGTGACCCTCACATGCTTTCGCTCTAGAGTTCCTTGGTTGAATTATTATCTTCATAAATCTGAATTTTCATTACTATTAGTTGTTTTCATTCTCTAACAGTGCAGTTTGCAATGAAGCGGAAACAAGAAATAACTTCCTTCTCGCATGTCGCCATTTCACCTTACTCCAACGAATAATACTTGAGAAGGCAATTCTTATGCTGGGATTGGCAGTTAATACATCCAACCTTTTATTGCTTGGAGCCAGTCAGTTGGGTGCAAGTCGCAGTGCTATTCTGTCAGCGCTACATCAGTTCAGTCAGGCAACCGGAAGAATACGGTGGTGGTGGTGCCACCAGACGAATAGGATTCTCTGTCTCCCTTCTTCATTTTTCCTATTTTTAAGATCTAGTTTTTGGAATCCTTTTGCCCTTTTCATTTTCTTTTTATGTGTGGTATTGTTCATCTTGTTCTTATCTGATTTCTCTCTTTTAACAAGCATTGTATCAAATTTACGTTATAAGGTACCCCTTGTGGGTATGTGCCAAGATCTTCAAGGCGACAAAACAAAACAAATTGTCCTACTCTATGTTAATCTTTTCCTCTTTGCCTTCCAGTTTTTGTGTTTATTTTGTAGCAGAACTCAAAGCGGTCATTCTAGCGCTCCACAACTGAACATCATAAAACAAGTTCTGCAGTAATTTTGATGGATTTGTTACCGGTGTGTTCTTCCCTCTCAGTAAGTGAGGAATCGCATGTTCTGAGTGTACCTAGATCCTTATTTCTCCCCATGTAAATTTTGTTATCTTGGTTTGGCTTACAGGACATAAAGGCCTATCTTTGAAAGAAATAGCGGATGCGCTAGCAAAGACATCTTTGAATGGCCTGGTTACTCATGTATTGCCGGCGTCGAATTCATAATAGGCGCTAGAATAAGGCGAGAAATGTCGTTAGAAGAATCTTCCGCTCAATTATGAACAGTCACATTAAAATTTGAGCACCCCAGACACCACTGGAACAGCCAACTATGTCAAACAAGAGAACTTGAGATTGCGATAACTAGACTACGTTGTCAGACTTTATATCTTAACTGTCTTTATAAACACAGAGCTGGTCTGATGGCTTCACCCAGCTGTTCCTTTTGTCGAGTATATGAAACAAGTCAACATTATCTCATTTGCTTCGTCGGATATTTCACGTTCCAGATATTGCAAGGCAGACTCGGACTTAGGCATGAATCGGATGTTTATATTGAGGAACAAGTAAGCCGATGTCATTACCAATACGAATAAGATAGTTGAGGTGGCTGACGAGTTCTACAGAGAACTGTACAGAATACAGAATAACCAGGGTGATATCATGAGAGAAAATAGTAGTCCAGAGGAATTTAACATCCTACCAGTAACAACAGGGGAAGTAAAACTGCCGTAGAAGGACTGCAAAGAGGCATGCTACTGCTCAGGATAAAGTAACAACGGATCTCCTAGAAGATTGTGGAGAACTTGTGTTAAAAAACGGCACACCTTATATACGAAGTTTCTGTTGACGAGAAAAGTACCCAAATCTTAGAAGAACTCCGGCATCATCATAATCTCTTACAACGGAGACGTCAAGCACTTAAAAAATTACAGGCAAATCACCTTACTGCCGGTTTTCTGCAAATTATTCACAAAAATAATAGTTAATAGAATAAGGCGACATTCAAGTTCCATCAACCAAAATACCAAGCAGGCTTTCGTACAGGCTACTGTATAATATACCATATTCATGCTATCAAAAAAGGTAGTAAAGAAATGCGCGGAATACAACCAACCTCTATGCATATGTTTCATAGATTATGAGAAGGCGTTTAACTCAGTCGAGACAGCACCAATGCAGGTACTGCGGAATGAAGGCATTGAAGAACACTACATAAAATACTGGAATAAATTTGCAGTAGATACGGAGCCATCATAGTTCTTCATAAAACAATTGGCCCCATATCTTCATGTTACACTGCAAATGTCCACGAACGACGGTAGTGTTGCGTCTGGAAAGAGTGAACGAAACGTTTATTTGATGTTCTGCGCAAGAAAAACGCTAAATGGCCTTCTGGAGGCGCTGTGTTAGAGTGCCTCGAGCGTGCAGCGTAGGCGAACGAGCACATCCAGTCACGTCACACGTGAGACATGAGCGCTATCTGGCAGTTATCCTGGAAAACCAAGCGCATGGCGTGCGCGCCCGTCTCTGGGGTGATAAGGTGTAGAACACAAGGCAACGGGTAGGCGCCATCACGATGTCATCCTAGCAAAGCGTTGGAAACACTTGCCTTTTCGTGCAAGCATTGCATGGTCAGCGCAGCGTGATAAATGCTACGGTCCTTATAATTACTTATGTATGCATTTTCTACAAAAACACCCACAAAAACAATATTGACGTGTTAATATGGCGTCTCAGATATGCGCAATATTTGATTTTTAATTCAGAATCGCACAAGTATGAACGCTGAACCTTGAGCAATATTAGCGGGCGCTGTGAATGGGGTCGGCTATTTAGAGTATGGTTTGGCCACTTTGGTGCAATTTAAAGTACCATTAACGGTGGACAAACAGACAATTGTATAGACAGACAGACAGACAGACAGACCAAAATTTTTGCGTCCAAGGTCCCCAAGATCGTCTTTAAATGGTGACAAAATACTGATAAAGAAGGATGTAAGGCAGGGAAACACAATATCTCCAGTGCTATTCTCCGCATGATTAAAGGAAATTTTCAGGACCCTAGATGTGGAAGAGTTAGAGATAAGAGTTTTTAGGGGCGAAGCTCCTTATAACGGCACCCGTTCGTCCCCCATAGTATGTAACAAGTATAACATTTTAACCTCCAAGGTGGTGCCGGTGAGAGGCTTCTTCTGTGCATTGTTGAACAATAAAAAATAGTGCTCAATGTACATGTCAATGGCTGCTAATGAGGAATGAGAGACAGGAGCATTCAGCTTTTAGTTAACGCGCAGGCTGCGATCCCCATTAGCAGTCATTGGCATGTACATTGAGCACAATCTGACAAGAAAGGGTTGCTACGTTATACTCGCTGGGTGTAACCTCCTTAGCTTTAGAAAGGTTTAGCGAGCGTTGAGCCGCAGTGCCATGAATACAATGAACTTGTATATACTGTGAAGAAGAAACAGCTGTTCCTTACCAAACCCCCGGCATTTCCTCAAAACTCGTTCCAAAGTACGAGGGCCCATACCGCGTTTTGGAGCAAACCTCGCCGGTGAATTTTCTCATCGAGCCACTTTCCCCATCTGACGACATGCGCCGGCGTGGACGTGACATCGTCCACGTCGCCCGCCTTAAGCCATATTATAGCCCTCTGCCTCCAGACTCTTAGGTCGCCAGGATGGCTCTTTTTCGGCGGGGGCAAATTGTGAAGAAGAAACAGCGTCGTTGGCAAGCAACATCGCCACCGCTTGGGTACTGGGTGCTGGGCTTGGCTCGCTCGGCTCGTGCTGATCATCGCCGGCATCTGCTTGACCGTTGCTCTTGCACGATCGTGTTTCTTCGTAGGACCACCGTCGCAACAGTCGTCAATAAACCCCCTTTCAATACCATGAATGAACTTGAGGTGGTTAAAAATGGGAAGTAGATACGAAGTGCAAGCCGTAAGAAAGTAAAAGCTGAATTCTCCGCCTCTCATTTCCCATTAGCAGCCATTGGCATGTACATTGAGCACTATCTGACTGAAAAAGTTCGTTACGTCACACTCGCTGGGCGTAATCTCCCTGGTTTTCGAAAGGTTTAGCGAGCGTTCGGCCGCAGTGCCATGAATACAGTGAACTTGTATATACCATGAACTCGAGGTGGTTAAAGGGGGGAAGTGGACCCGAAGCGCAAGCCGTAAGAAAGTGTGCGTGTGCCACCTCTCGTTTAGTCTTTGGAATATCCGCTGGATGGCGGTGCTTCTATATGGGGAATATATGATTAAAAGATGCGAGATGGTGGTACTTGGAGTGTTGAATAGATGGACGAACGGATACATAGACAGATGCATGGATGGACGCATAAACTGACGCAGGGACGGATGCACGAACAGACGCACGCACGGACGGGCTGATGGACGCATGGACAGTCACACTGACGGACGCATGGAAGGACGGAAGCAAGAACGAATGGACGGACGAATGCTTTGCCCCACTCTCCATCATTCACTCCGTGGATATGCTGCCATTTTTTTTATGTCCGCAAGCCGTTCGGCACAATTCAAGAGACTTCGAAGATCCCGCGTAGAGCGGGAATCGATGATATGCGAAGTACGAATGAGAAAGGTTAATGTGTCACTTTAAAATCAGCACAACGTTACGAGGTGGAGGTAAATCATGCCGTACATGACTTACGTGTCATGACTACCGTGTTTGGGTGTGCCGTTTACCATCCCCATCTATCCACGTCACGTGATAATAAATCTAGTATATGTCGAGCTAGAAAAACGGCCTCTAACACGATATGAGCGTAGTTTGTTGTCATTTTTCAAATGATACGCTTGTCAGCATTATTATGTTTGCACCAGTCATATACTTTCGTCATTCACTTACGTCACGGAACACCAAATTCGGTATAAGTGGAGCTAGTAAAACGGCCACGAGCGCATAATGAAGGGCCTAATACACTCCATAGTAGCATCGACGAGTGCACACGCTGGGCACAGTGACGCTACGTTAGCAAAACTCGAGCACTCTTTAGTCGACCGAGGCGACCAGCGTCCGTCAGCGCGGCCTGCTGGCAACCGATGCGAAATGTGACATGCTGCATTTCGCGCCAATGTGTTACCCAGACAGCGATGCGTCTCCCTTTTTTTATGACGAAAGGACACCAGACGCGCTGAAATCCGCATTGACTGATTGATTGATTAAAACTTTATTTTTGTCCTGAGAAGACGCAGGGGAGACCCCGCGCCACCCGGCTAATCCCACATTGGGACCGTCAAGCCGAGCTTGGCGGCCCGTTCACGGGCACTCTGGACGGCCAGGGTTTGATCCTTAAGTTCGGGGCTGCGTAAAAGCGCAGCCCACCTGTCCCCGCTGAGGGCGGGGCCGATGGCTTCACATTCCCACAACACATGATTGAATGTGGCTAACAGTCCACAAGCGGGGCAATCCGCACTTGGATACCGTTCAGGGTAGATGGCATGAAGAACCACAGGGTTAGGATACGCACTGGCTTGCAATAGTCTTAGCGTGACTGCCTGCGCCCTGCACAAGGCCGGGTGTGGGAGAGGGAATACCCTTCTTGACAGATAGAAGTGCTTTGTTATTTCGTTGAACGTAAGTAAGGGTTCCCAGCGAGGCAGAGGGACTGTGGAGGCAGCGCGGTCAGTGAGTCCTCGCGCGGCCTCGTGTGCGCCCTCGTTTGGGTTAGAGGTAGGGCCCTCAATCGGCCCCAGGTGAGCGGGAAACCAAGTGAGAGAATGGGGCGTGATACTCTTGACGCTTTGGAGAATGCGGAGGGCCTGAGGGGCTACCATCCCGGTTTCGTAGGCTTTGATAGCCGCCTTGGAGTCGCTGTATATTGACTCTCTGCGACTATCTAGCATAGCCAGCGCGATTGCAACCTGTTCGGCTATCACGGGCTTCGATGTGCGTACTGTGGCGGAGCAAGTGAGCCTGGAATTCGAGTCGATGATGGAAACAGCGAATGCCTCTTGTTGGACATATGGCGCAGCATCCACAAAGCTTGCATCAGTGGGGTTGCTACGAACGTGCTCGAGCACAGCTCTACCCTTGGCCCTACGCTGACCGACCTTGTGCGCAGGGTGCATATTGCGGGGAATGGGTGCGATGCGCAGCTGAGACCTGACGTTTCTTGGAATCTGCATGGAATCGGGGCACTGGTCAATAGAGTTGAGGCCCAAATCATCGAGCATCTTGCGGCCCGATTTGGTTCCGGAAAGCCTGAGCAGCTGTGAGCGCTCTTGCGCCTCAATTATCTCTTCGAGTGTATTGTGAACACCGAGCTTGAAAAGGTTTTCAGTGCCAGTGCTTACAGGCAAGCCAAGCGCGAGCTTGAAAACCTTTCTTATGAGGGAATTGAGCTTACTTCTTTCTGCAACATGCCAATTATACATGACCACCGAGTACGAAAGGTGGCAGAGCACAAACGCATGTATGATGCGGATGAGATTGTCTTCCTTGATTCCGCGGTGTCTGTTGGTGATCCTCCGGATGAGGCCGAGAGCACTTTCCGTCTTGGTAGTGATCTGTCTTAGTGCAGCTCCGTCAGCGCCGTTGGACTCGATATACATTCCCAATATTCGGAGCGAATCCACTCTTGGCACTGGGGACATGTCACTCGTGAAAAACTGTATTTCACTTTGAGACGCAGGTTTCCACTCACGATGGCCGCCGCCTCGGGGTCTTTTCTTGTATAACAGAAGTTCAGATTTCGATGGGGAGCACTTGAGACCGGTGGGACGGAGGAAACGTTCAGTCATGTCGATTGCGTGCTGCATGGCTTCCTCAACTTGACCGTCGCTCCCGCCGCTGCACCAGATGGTTATATCATCTGCGTAGATGGTGTGATTGATTCCTTGAATCTTCGCAAGTTCTTTGGAGAGCCCGATCATCACGATGTTAAATAGTGTTGGTGAAATAACTGAGCCCTGAGGCGTGCCGCGTGAACCGAGGTTGATGTCTCGCGAGAAGTACCCTTCGATCTTGAGCTTGGTAGTTCTCTGGTAAAGAAAGGATCTCACGAAGTCGTAGACCCTCTTCCCTAGCCCTAGGCTGGCAATAGACTGGAGAATGAATTCGTGAGAAACGTTGTCGAAAGCCTTCTCCAGGTCTAATCCAAGGATGGCTCTGGTATCTCCTGTGCTCCGGTCGATGATCTGATACTTTATCAGCTTCATGGCATCCTGTGTCGACAGACCAGCTCTGAAACCAATCATATTGTGGGTGTACATGTCATTGGTCTCGAGGTGCACCTTGAGTCGGTTCAGAAGGGCGTGCTCTGCGACCTTACCCACGCAGGAAGTTAAGGAAATCGGTATTAGATTATCTATTCCTGGTGCTTTACCAGGTTTCGGGATTAGAACGGTGTAGGCCGTCTTCCATTGTGCGGGAACCTCCTCACTTCAAATCCGCATGCGGCAAAGCAATGTAGCTCGGCGCGCACCTGCGAGTATATGGCAAGACTGGCGCCGGGCGTGGCAACGTCGGCGTAACGCGACGAAATGAACGCCGGCAAGCACGCGCCCTGCGTCACGTCGAAATGTATTGGTGCCTTGACTGTGTCATATTGCCATGTTTCCGCATGACACGCATCTCATGATTATCATGTTTGCACCAGTCGCATACCTTCGTCATCCATTGACGTCACGTAATACAAAATTTGGCATATGTGAAGCTAGCGTAACGGCCGCGAGCGCATCATGAGTGTGGCATGTAGTCATGTTTTTACATGACACGCATGTCATGATTATCATGTTTGGTTGTATCATTTACCTATCTCATTCATTTACGCCTCGTAATACCAAATTTGGTATAAGTGAAGCTAGCGAAATAGCCGTCAGCGTATCATGATCATGGTATGTAGTCATGTTGTTACATGACACGCATCTCATGATTATCATGTTTGCACCAGTCACATACCTTCGTCATCTATTCACGTACTATAATACCAAATTTAGTATATGTGACGCTAGCGAAAGCGCCACGAGTGCATCATGAGTGTGGCATGTAGTCATGTTGTTAAATTACACACATGTCATGATTTTCATGTTAGGGTCTATCACTTGTGTTCGTCCTGCAATCATGTCATACCCTACCAGTTTAGCAACATGCCATGTGAACGAAACCACCGCAAGAGCTGCAGGACCATGAAATGTAAATCATGCCATTCATGATATATGTGATTTGATTTTCGTGTTATGACATGTCAAATATGTTCTTTATACAGTCATTTTGTGCCATACTAAGGTTGGTATCTATACTATTATCGAAACGGCCAGGAGAGCTAAACGACATTGGCAGACAAACGACACAACTTAAAGTCACGTATGTCATCACCTGCCAAACAGATTAGCCAAAACCCTTTACTCTCACATACTGATTTGTTGACCCAAAGCAAAAAAGGCGAACACAAAGCACCCAGGCATAGATATAAAGATAGATCCATAGATAGAAATTTGGCAGATCCCACGGACCTGGGCAATTGACATTATGCGAAGCATGCGGAGGGGAGGTGACCGTGTTGCAATTTTTATTGCGATAGCTCTTACACGGACGCAGTTGGCTGGTTTTTGCCGCCGGCGTCAGTGTCGTCGTCACTCACCGTATATAGATACGTATCTATATATATATGAAAACGCAAGAAAGAAAACAATCCAGAAAAATACTCTGGCGCGTGAAATCAAACCTGGAACCTCTGCATCGTGAATACGAGGCGTCAACCACTGAGCCACCTGGGGGCAACTCCTCCAACGTTCAAATGGCAAGGTAATTGTATCTACCACCTACAGCTCTTGGCGGGAATCTCGGGAGGAAACTACCGTGTTTGCAGCATTATCAGCAAGATTGCCCAATGAGCACGTGGTGGCTCTCATCTCTCACGTGTACTTTGGTTCGTGGGGAGGAAGCGAGTGGACGATCTCTCATGCTTCCTTATTTCCCGGTGGTGAGGATCATACGGCTCGGCCAGCGTTGGGCTTGCACTGGAACAATTTTTTTTTGTAGTGAAGTGGGTGCACAAAGGTCACTGCAATTATTGCACAGCCTCCGTTTGAAAAAAGGTGCGCTTTGGAGACGTAGCGAAGTAAACACTGAGATGCTTATTCGCGTTCATCTGTACCTATGTGTACGTTTAGTGCGTCATTTATGCGTGAGAAACGCGGGGCATATTCCAATCTGCTTGCGATTTTACGTGTGGCCTTGAAATTTGTTGCTTTTATATGATGATTTTGGGACGTTAAACCCCACATAATAATCAAAATTGTTGCTTTTGCGTCCATTGCTTCGATTTTGTGGCAAAGCTATTGCTTTTTTATGGAGGGACAGGTCATGAATTCACGCCAAGTATATGTACAAATGTTGCACGCACAGACATATGTCGGAAAGTTGCAGATGCTCTTAAAACCAGTTCTTTGCACTTACAAAACGATGTCAACTGGAACATGCGTATTAGCAACACCAGACGCTCATATTAGGCGCTGATGCTCACGAGTATGCTGGCTCATGACACTGCTACATAAATCAACTTCAGCGCACGGCAACTAACCACAATTGACGTTTACCCGACGTGACGGCTGTATCAAAGGAATAAATATGTAATGTTTATAAAATTGGGCAGGCAGCAGAGCAACTACTAGTCAACTAGTCACATTTCACGAAGATTAACGTCTATTTGAACATTAGTTCGGAGGACTCATGTAGCTCTGTGAAAAAATGCTTCATTACCCCACACAATGCTTGGAATCAATTCCAGCTGGGACCCTGACATTTATTGTTTGCATTCGTTGCGTCGACGCTACCGATCTTGGGTATTTCTTGACGCTCGTGCGTCGATTGCCCATGCGTGTTCTTTTCGTTCCTGGTTGGAAAAGTGTCAATCACCTGTGGTACATACCTCATACCAGCGGCACATACCCACCCGTCGGTATGAGCCACTGTCTGACGGGAAGTGTTAGACTACGTCCGCGATGGGATTGTGACATTATTCATGTCTTGACCAACGCGTCATATTGGTCCAACCATCTTACCCTCCCAAGCTAACTTTCGTTCAAGCCAAGTTAAGGGGGTGACCTTGAGAACACCAAAACGTAAGCTTGGCTACGTAGATAGATAGATAGATAGATAGATAGATAGATAGATAGATAGACAGACAGACAGACAGACAGACAGACAGACAGACAGACAGACAGACAGACAGACAGACAGACAGACAGACAGACAGACAGACAGACAGACAGACAGATAGATAGATAGATAGATAGATAGATAGATAGATAGATAGATAGATAGATAGATAGATAGATAGATAGATAGATAGATAGATAGATAGATAGATAGATAGATAGATAGATAGATAGATAGATAGATACGCCAAAGTCACCGAAATTTGCTAACAAATTTTAGTGACAAACAGACAAAGTCACTGCATTTTGCTAAGAGAGAGAGAAACGAGAAAAAAGGAAGGCAGGGAGGTTAAACAGATGCTAGTATCCGGTATGCTACCCTACACTGGGGTTGGGGAATAGGGGGTCGAAAGAGAAAGGGAGAGTTAAAAATAAATAGGAGAAAAACACCGACACACACGCACAGACAAAATCAGTCCACTCAAAGGCGTTCCGACAGGCCAGTAGTTCGTAAGAAGCCCAGTAGTGCTTGCACGGCTTTCTTCTGTGACGATGAGTCATGACGATGGCGCAGTATACTTTCTTCTGACAGCGGCTGGTCATATATTCTGTTTAGTTTATTAGAAAGGTGTTGTCTTTCCAGGTTGTATTTCGGGCAGACACACAGGATATGTCGAATTGTTTCTTCATCTCCGCAGTGTGCACAGTCGGCGGTGTCGGCCATTCTTATGCGGAACGCGTACTCACGGGTAAACGTGACTCCCAACCATAGTCTGCACGGAGCAGTAGCGTCGCCTCGTCGAATTTTAGATGCGGAGCATCTAATACTCGAGGCTTGTAGTGCGGCGCCGTCCGCAAGCTTCCTCCTCCTTCTTCCACCATCTGTGCATCCCTTCCTCCTCTACACACCGCGCGCGCTTCACTCCTCCACCATCTGTGCACCCTTCCTCCTCTACACACCGCGTGCGCTTCTCCTCTTCACGAACATTCGCTAGCTGTATAATGTAGCGCGCATGCGCCGTCACGCTTCGAGAACATCGGCAGCTGACGCGCGCGCATGCGCCGTCGCGCTTCGAGAACATCGGCAGCTGACGCGCGCGCATGCGCCGTTGCGCTTCACCCCCTTCTCGAACATTCGACAGCTGACAGTGCATGCGCCGTCGCGCTGTATATATACTCAAGGTCGGCGCTCGCTCGCTGAGTTGCCGCTCGTCGGTTGGTTTGTACGGCGCGTCGACGTCCAAGGTCGCGGTGAAATGAATTCCAACGAATCCACAAACACAATGACCGACGTCCCTTCGACCAGCGCCGCCCTTTCGCATGCGTGTGTACGTGTTCACTCATTTAACACCCCCTCCTACAACCACGTTAACCAATTTAGCCATCGACCCAAGTAAGTCGCAATTTAACGCCCCATTTCACAACCACGTTAACCAATTTAGCCATCGACCCAAGTAAGTCGCACTTTAACACCCCGTTAACCAATTATATGCTCCGCATTCTCCTCAGTGTTCCCCCGAGGGAAGCTGCGGGCAATTTTTTTGTTGGAAGCTGCATGCTTAACGTTGGAACAAGGGATCGTAATCTTGCATGCGTAAAGAGAGGCTCATTCCAAAGAGCCATGGAGCGTTGGCGAGCAAGAATGCGGAGCCTCCTAGCAGCGTCCGCCCTTGAGAGAGGTAATGACTGGTCGTTGTCTTCTGTATGGGCTGAACCGGCAGCTTGATCAGCTCGTTCGTTACCGATAATTCCACATTGGCTTGGCAACCACTGAAATATAAAGTGGTGCCCTTTCTCTGTTATATGGTGTAGCATTTCTGCTGTTTCAAATACCAACTGCTCATGTGGACCACGGCGTAGATTTGACCGAAGTAACTGCAGTGCCGCCTTGCAGTCGCAGAAAATCGTCCACCGTTGCGTGCTTTGGTCGCTAATGAAACGCAACGCAGCGCGAAGCGCTGCAAGCTCTGCTGCCGTTGTTGTGGTTGCATGAGCTGTCCTGAATTCGATGGTTGTGGCGTGCGTTGGAATAACGACCGCCGCTGTTGAGCTGTTTGGCAGGACGGAGCCGTCGGTGTAGACGTGGGTGCAGTCTTGGTACTTCTCGTACAGCAGAAGTAAGGCGAGCTGCTTGAGGGCTAGTATTGAGAAATCTCGTTTTTTCTAAATGCCTGGTATTGTCAGGTTGATGACTGGCTGTTTGAGGCACCATGAAGGAATTGAAGGTCTCGCCGCGGGCGTGAACCCAGTTGGTAGGGAGTCACCATGTGTAGTTATTGTTCGACAAAAGGAAGTATGAAGTCTATTCACTGGTAGAGAGGCTAGGTGGTGATGAGGAGTCCAGCGCACATGCCTTATGTGTGTCCTAAAAGCTTCAATTTCAATATGGGTCTGCACGAGGTGGTCTTTGGCTATAGCTACAGTCGCCGTTGTTCAGGCACCCTGAGGCAGACCTAGACATATTAGAAGCGCCTGTGCCTGAACGCTTTGTATCATGCGTCGATTTCTTTTGCTGGCGTTTGATAATGCAGGCAGACTGTATCGTAAAAAGCCAAGGAAAAGCACCCTGTCCAGTCGTAACATAGCATTAGGCTGCATTCCCCAAGTCATTCCAGCGAGAGACGTGAAAAGATGGCACATGCCTGTCAATCGCTTTTTTAAATACGACACATGAGGGCTCCATGATATGTCTCTGTCGACTATGACACCCAGAAATTTGTGATATCGACGATATGGTATATTTTGACCGTTAATTGACACTCTGTATTTCGACATGGGTTTGCGCGTAAATGCCAGAAGAGCGCACTTTCCGGGGGAGATTTCCAGGCCTCGATTGCGTAGATACAAAGTAGTTGCAGCAGCAGCTCTCTGTATTCTCGTTCGTAACTGCAGGCGAGTTACCGCAGATGTCCAGAAGCAGAAGTCATCAGCGTATGTTGATAGATAAATATTGTTTGGTAGGTGCGTATTGAGGGCGATTAGTGTTATATTGAGTAGCACGGGGCTTAGTACACCACCTTGAGGGACGCCACGACAACTGAAATGTGTATTCGTGTTCCCGGTCTCTGTACTCACAAAATAGGATCGCATTTGGAGATAACTGCGTATCCACTTAAACATTCGGCCACCCACTCCAA
The DNA here is from genome assembly GCF_043290135.1 of Rhipicephalus microplus. Lineage (NCBI taxonomy): Eukaryota > Metazoa > Arthropoda > Arachnida > Ixodida > Ixodidae > Rhipicephalus > Rhipicephalus microplus. The sequence continues at coordinate 199,703,989 of NC_134702.1, read as the reverse complement.
TCTCTTCTAGTGCCATAAGGACGGCTTCATGTGTAACGTTATCATAGGCTCCTTTGACGTCAAGAAACAGAGGGGCGCAAAGACGCTTATGGCCTTTCTCGTGTTCAACGTACGTGATTAGGTCGATGACGCTATTGATCGATGATCGACCACGTCGAAAGCCAGCCATGGCATTTGGGTAGATCGCATGATACTCCAAGTACCACTCGAGTCGCTCGAGAATCATTCTCTCCATCACTTTACCCACGCAACTAGCCAATGCGATCGGGCGATAGGAGGAGAGTTACAATGGTGATTTGCCAGGTTTTAGTAATGGTACTAGATGGCTAGTTTTCCAACTTAAGCAGACAGTGCCCTCTAGCCAACAATCATTATATAGCTGAAGTAGAGCTATTTTCGCGCGCTCACCCAGATGACACTGGGCTCTGTAGGAGATTCCGTCAGGTACTGGTGCGGAGGTCCGTTTGCATGAAGCGAGTGCTGCTTTGAGCTCCTGAATGGTGAACGGGAAGTCCATACAGGAGTCACTTGGTGGCGGACAACTGCTCGAAAGTGGTGAGCTGCTGATGGCTGGAGTTTGCCCTGATAATCTTGCACAGAACTCTTCAGCAACGTCCACATCTGGTCGATTTTGGTGAAGGGCGAAGGCCTTGAATGGTGACTTCTGAAAGGGCGATGACCGCAAACCTCTAACCGTCCTCCATATCTGCGATAAATGCTTATGAGGGTCGAGTGACTCGCAGAAAGTAATTCAGCGTTGGAATTCTAGCATGTCCAACCGACGTTTGATCTTCTGCATACGTCTAGCAGTCCGTAAATCTTCTATTTCCTTCGTGCGCCGGTACTTCTTTCAGCTCGTCGTCGCAAGACTCGAAGCCGCTCCAGCTCTATGTCGATGTCCGTGATTCTTACAGGGCATGGGATCGTACACACAGTCTCTTTTACAGTGCTCTTGATGGCCTCTTGTAAATCGGATAAGTGTTCTTGGCATTGGCCTTCCATACGGGACTGAAATTTTTTCCAGTCCACTCTTTTAACCATGTCGCGCACTTTAGGAGGCAACAATCCTCTGATCTTGACGTATGTTGGAATTTGATCACTCCCGTGCGTTTCTATATCCGTGAATCATTCAGTATGTTTCACTAGGCTTCGCGAAACAAAACCCAAGTCGAGACAGCTACTGTATGTGCAGCAACGTAAAAATGTAGGACTGCCATCGTTCAGTAACCAAAGTTGGTTGTCGGAGGCGAAAGACACCAAGCTTCTGCCCTTCATGTTGGTATTCTGACTTCCCCATAATGTATGATGAGCGTTAAAATCCCCAATGATCACACACGGGTCAAGAGTTAACGCTATGATGTCTCGTAGTCTTTTTTGATCGGAACGGCTTGATGGTGATAGGTACGCGCCAACCACAATGATGTTGAGCCTCCTCATTTTCACTCTTATGCATACGTATTGGTTTCCTTCATGAGGTCGTACAGGTTGAAGGATGTAAGTGAGGTCTCGGCGAATGTACACCAGAATCTCGCTGCTTTCAGTAACAGTAGACGAGATAAAAGGTTCGTATCTCGAGAGTCGTATTGCACTCGATAAGTTCGGCTCACAAATGAGGATTACGAGAAACATATTGACGTACACAAATCTACGAAAGTCACCAATGCGCGATCTCCGTCCCCTGGCATTCCACTGCAGTATTGCTGCTTTATAAACCACATCCCTGAAAGACAGTGGTGGGTTAGCCATGGTCTACTCTAGGGCTGCTAGCACTGGACTAAGCGCGTCCAGTACTTGAAGGGCACTTTGGCTGACGGTGTATTCATGTCGCTTAACAACATGCGAATGGTGTCCACTAATGATCTTAGCATCACCATCACGCGATGATCTGGCTTCCCGGCCATTGCAGCATTTTGTGCTTGTTCTTGAGGCGGCTTCTGTTGAGGCTCAACAGGTCGTGTAGGCGGCTTCTGTTTTGGCTCAACAGAACGTCTAGGCTGAAGGGGTGGCAATTCCTTTGGAGAGAGAGATTTTCCAGCATCTTCTCTTTCAGCGCAGATATTTGCCGTGCTAGGAGCCGCGCTTGTCGATTTCACTTGAGTTTCTGAATTTCTCGTCACATTTTGCACTGTCCTTCGTGAGGACCTTAAACGATGACGGCGCCTTCGCCTTACTTTTTGCGCAGCTTCTCTGTGAGTCGAGTTGTCTCGCACCATTTGCCTCAGAATGTAAATCTCTTACTTAATCCGAGGACTGTCCTTGGAGGAAGCACTGTGAGCTCCTTGGCGGTTGGAGCATTTCATCGTAGTTGCATTACAGTCGTCTTCTGAGTGGTGTTAGCGCATCAGGGGCACACTTCGGAATTTCTACAAACGCCCTTCACGTGGCCAATCTTCTGGTACTTGAAACACTGCATAGGCTTCGGAATAAATGGGCGAACCTGGTGACGGAAATGGCCAACCTTCACGTAAGAGGGAAGACAGTCACCCTTGAATGTTAGTTGCACACGAGAGTTGCCTAGGCGACCAGCATGCACAATGACAATGTTTTCACTCACTGGTTTTATCAGTACAGGAAGATCTTCATTGGCGATTTCAGTGTCTATGTCATAAACTCCTGTTACGGTGTCACCATTCGTTGGTATGATGGATCGGACTTTGATGTTTCCCCGCTATGACACATGCTGTAGCGTGTTCAGTGCACTCGGGTTCCTCACGTCGATTGCCAAAATATTCTTCCTCGTGTTGATTCTGATGTCCTTAATCTCGTTAGGCACAATGTTTTCAAGGTACAAGGACAGTGCTTGCCTGTTGAGGAAGCGTAAATTGGCAGTAGCAGTCTGCGGCACAAACAGAATGGAGTGAGGCCATCGCTGAGGCGCTGTCCTCACAGTGGCTGCACTAGATGCCGATGATGCGTTCATGATTCTTCGTTTGGCCTTGCGGTAGAGCACAGGTTCGAAGTCGTCTTCCGAGGACTCGTAGTCTGATGCAGAGTACAGCTCGGTGTCCTCGCTCTCACTAGATGGATTACCACGCTTTCTTGAAGCAATGCCCGTGGATGAACTGGTACTGGGCGGGATCTCCGGGGATTGTACATCCATGACCGCGACGTAGGGGGCTGGAGACCCCGCTGTTGCGCTGTGGAACGCAGAAAAAACAGCACAGACCGCAAGATGTGTTCCACAAGAGAATCACTTCATAGTCAGATCTTGTGGTCAGCAAGAACGTTGAGCGGGTTTTTATTGTATTTGAAGGTGTGCTCTCTTTTCTCACATGTGTATGTGTGTATGGGTTTTCACATGAGAAAAATTCGAGATTCCACGAAACATGGCCATCACTATTATGCGAAGCATGCGAAGGAAAGGTGACAAGGGTGAAATTTTTTATTATTCAATATAATAAAAAATGACCGTAAAGATATGTCTGTGTCGCTCAAGTCATATTTCAAAAAAACAAGCAGGGTATCAGTGAACCATAAGGCATGCAGGCCTATTTCTTGTAGGTACTGTTGCAAGGAATTAGCTCATTCATCGCCTGTTATACATGGTTTTAAATCTACACGATGTGAAAGGGGAAATGTTAATGAATATATGTATGTTTGATTGCTCATTTTTTAGCTTTTTGCCCGTTTTCCCCTTCAAAAGCCATGCACATGTGCCACCTTAACTCTCCTCCGTTAACTCACTTAACTCTCGTCTCATTAGTAGTATGGTCAGTACAAGGACGCGGGTACAAAAACTCATAAACTTTCAAGTTCTTGGTTACTTAGGACGACTTGTGCGAATGTGCCTCGCAGATGGTCAAACACGCGTTACTGCCGTTGGCGTGACCAGCTTAGGAAGCTTCAGAAGGCGAACTTTATCCACCTTGTTAATGCTGCGGAGAAGGGCGCATACAAACAGGCGTGATCTGACAACAGCACGTCCTGGGCTGCCACCCTTTTAACCAATCGGTGAATCAATACCGGGGCATAAGCTCTTGGCGTGAAGCAGTTTTTGAGCAGCAATGACTACCATAGCACCAGCAGGCAGGTTGCAGCTAGAGATTGGACTGCGAACGATTCACGCGACAGTGACGTAGCTACAATGTATAACCGTGTAGCAAAAGCTCTATAAACACTCATAAATCCAGACAATGGCAGCTCTTCTGCGGCTCATGAAGGTTATTCCAATCTTTTTAAGTAAAGAACACCTTCCCAGAAATAAAAAGGTGAAGAGGACGTAGCACAACGCATGCTTTAGAAAGAGCCATCAATATTGCAGTGACACTAAAGCACAAACGCTTATAAAACAAACATTTATTAGGGCGAACGTGTGCCCACAAGTTAAAATAACTGTGAGGAAACAGCGAGTCCGTCGAACTCCAAAAAAATCTCAGAACACCTCTTCTTTTAGGTGCAAAGCTCTTTATAGTGGTACCCATTTATCCCTCGTAGCCATTGTCACAATTATAACATTTTGATCTCCAAGGTAGTGCCGCTGAGAGATTTCTTCTGTGCGTTGCTCAACAATATAAAAAATAGTGCTCAACGTACATGCCAATGGCTACTAATGGGAAATGTGAGACAGGAGCACTCGGCTTTTAGTTAACGCTCACGCTGCGATCCCCATTAGCAGCCATTGGCATGTACATTGAGCACTATCTGACAAGAAAGGGTTGCTACGTTACACTCGCTGGGTGTAACCTCCTTAGTTATAAAAAGGTATAGCTAGCGTTGAGCCGCAGTGCCATGAATACAATGAATTAGTATATACCATGAATGAACTCAAGGTGGTTAAAGGTGGAAAATAGATACGAAGCGCAAGCCGTAAGACGTTAGAAGCTGAATCCTCCTGTCTCTCATTTCCCATTATCAGTCATTGGCATGTACATTGAGCACTATCTGACAAGAAAGGGTTGCTACGTTATACTCCCTGGGTGTAACTCCCTTAGTTTTAGAAAGGTTTAGCTAGCGTTCAGCCGCAATGCCATGAATACAGTGAACTAGTATATACCATGAACTCGAGGTGGTTAAAGGTGGGAAGTAGACCCGAAGCGCAAGCCGTAAGAAAGTGTCCATGTGCCACTTTCTTACGGCTTGCCATCTCTCATTTAGTCCTTGGACTGTCTGCTGGATGGCGGTGCTTCTATATGGGGACTATATGATGAAAAGATGCGAGATGGTGGTACTTGGAGTGTTGAATAGATGGACGAACGGACACACAGACAGATGCATGGATGGACGCATAAACGGACGCTGGGGCGGATGCATGGTCGAAAGCCGGGACGGACGCACGAATGAATGGTCACACAGACGGACGCATGGACGGACGAAAGCAAGAATGAATGGACGGACGAATGCTTTACACCACTCTCCATCATTCACTCCGTGGATATGCTGCCAATTTTTTTCTTCACCAGAACCCAGAGCGTGTGACGCATGCGAACTGGGTCTGGCCAGGTGTTCGTGGTGCGTCTCTGTGCGGCACGGTGAAGGGCGCTATATTTGAATGCGTTAAATATATTGTGCGATTGCCCCCTCATCGTATACATTGTCCCAATGTGGCAGGCACTTAAAGGATGCTTGGGTGACGGCCTTCGTCTTCCAAAGATCTTTCATAATAGGCCTTCATGCGGACGACGCGCGCCACATCGGTGACATTGTGGCGTCTTGGGCTGGTATGTCCAACAGATTTAACTTCATAGGTAGCATCGCTTATGCGACGCAGTACCTCGTAAGGGCCAAAGTATCCGCAAAAAAGCCTTTCATAGAATCCACGGCGGCGCACGGGAGTCCATATCCATAGCTTGTTTTCGAGCAGAGAATGCGGTTCACTACGGCTCTGGTTGTACCGACTAGAATAGATGCGTTGTTGGCGGCGTAGATTGTATCTTGCCAACTGTCGCGCTTCCTCTGCTCTTTGCAAGAAATCATCCAAGTCAGCTAGATTGCTGCTGTTTTCGCTTAGTGGTAACATGGCATCCACAGGATGCCATGTTACCATGTTACTGTCCGACCGAATACAAGATCAAATCGTGCTGCTCTCGTTGTTTCTTGGACGATTGTATTATATGCGAATGTCATGTGAGGCAAAATTTCATCCCGGGACTTTTGTTCGACATCGTCATACATTGAAAGCCTGTCAGTCAGAGTTCTGTTGAGGCGTTCCCGTAAGCCATTTGTTTAAGGGTGGTAGGCCGTAGTTGTTTTATGATTGGTGCATGTTATTCACATCAGAAATTGCATTAGGTCTGCAGTAAAGGCTGTTCCACGATCTGTAATAACAACAATGGGTGCACCATGCCTGAGGACTATGTTGTTGACGAAGAACTTCGCAACTTCGAGAACTGTCGCACTGTACAGAGAGTTCGTCCTAGCGTACCGGGTCAGATAGTCTGTGGCGACAACTATGCATTTCTTTCCTGTAGACGAGGACGGGAATGATCCTAGCAGATCCATCCTGACTTGTTGGAGCGGGGCATTCGGGGGGTGGCTGGAGTAAGCCCGCTGGCTTTACTCCAGTAAGTTCTTGCGTTTGACATGCCCGGCAAATTTTTCGTAGTGCTGCACTGATGCTAGTACCTTAGGGCAGTAATATCTCATCCTAATTCTGGCGAACATACGGCTCACCCCCATAAGCTTAGATGTCGGTTCACCTCTACATGCGCGCATAATTTCTTCTGGCATAGATGTGGGTATAACAAGTAAAAAGCTTTTCCCTTTCAGCTTGAAGTTCCTTTTGTAAACGACACTTTCTTGAAGGCAGAATGAAGGGAGCGCTCGGAAGAAAATTAGCGGGACTTGAACATCGTTTCCTTGCAGCCGTTGGGTTATAAGCAGTAGCAAATCCGGGTCATCTCACTTTTGTTGAGTGATTTCCGATGCGGTGACAATGCCTAAGAACGCAAATTCTTCTTCCTCTGACACACTTGCGTCGACTGGTGTACGTGACAGGCAATCAGCATCGCTGCGTTTTGTGCCGGATTTGTATATCACTGTAATATCATACTCTTGCAGCCTAAAACTCCATCTTGCTATTCGGTCTGACAGACCCCTTCAGGTTTGCCAACCAGCACGGGGAATGGCAATCGCTGGCTGCTTTGAATGGTCTGCCGTAGAGTTAGCGTCGAAATTTACTGATTGCCAGGATGACAGCGAGACACTCTTTTTTCTGTTGCAGAGTAGTTTGCTGCAGCTTTCGAGATTTTGCGGCTGGCATAGGCTAACACTTTCTCTTGGCGGTTCCGCACTGAACTATAACAGCGCCAAGGTCGACATTACTCGCACATGTACGAACCTCAGTGTCGGCTCATCGAAATGGGCGAGGATTGGAGAAGCCTGCAGACGTTTCCTTGACTCGTCAAAAGCCCTATGTTGTTCGCTTGTCCACATAAAGGGCACGTCATCTCTTGTTAAATATGTAAGGGGTTCAGAAATATTTAAAACATTTCCGAAAATCTTCTGTAGTACGCACATAAACCCAAACAGTAGCGTACTGACTGTTTATCTCTGGGTGTCGGAAACCTCGCGATAGCCGCTGTGTTTTCAGGATCTGGGCGAACGCCTTCGGTACTTATGACATTCCTAAGGATTCGCAGATCTTCAAAGGCGAAGTGACATTTTTTCTGTTTGATAGTCAAGTCTGCCGAGCTGATGGCTTCCAGTATTATGCGCTGTGGCTGTATATGTTGGTCAAATGTTGCGGGAAATACATCTTCCAAATACACTAAGCATGCCTGCCACTTCAATGCTGTGAGAACAGCGTCTATCATTCTCAGAAACGTCGCTGACACGGTACACAGGTCGAAAAGGAAGCGCTTTGAATTCGTACAGGCCAGCTGGCGTAACAAATGCTGTCTTTTCATGGTCCCGCTTATTCACCTCTATTCGCCAACATCCACCCTTGAGTTCAAGAGAGGAGAAAAATTTAGCGCATTGGAACCAACCAAGTGTATCATCGATCAACTCTAGAGAGCGAAAAATTTATGACATCAAGAATACGGTATATTTTGACCATTCATTGAGACACTGTAAATCCTAATGTCTTTGCGCGTCAATGCCACAGGAGCGCATTTTCCAGGGAAAATTTCTAGGCTTACAAATTTTGAAGGTGTAAGGCAGTTGCAGTGGCAGATCTCTGTATTCTCGGCCAGGAACATGTCTCCACATCTCAGTTGTCGTTACGTCCCTCAGGGTGCTGTACTCAGCCCTGTGCTATTCATTTTAACACTGATCGCTCTCGATATGCGCCTACCAAGCAATAATAATTTATCAACAAACGCAGCCGACATCTGCGGTAACTTGCCTGCGGTATATTGGGAAAGCAAAACAAGAACGTTTGCCACGAATTGAGTCTCTTCACGATGACCATAATGATCTGGATGGGCGCACAATTGTACAGGTGACAAACAGCAGAGAGTTATTATCGCATCATTAAAAAATACATAGAAATGCATATTCCTTTGTGCCCATGTAAACGTATCGCATTTTCATCCATCAACAATGCCCCCAGCACAGAGTAATCTCCACTCGTCCATGTAACCGAGAGCACCTAATAGCCAGTTCACACGCAGTTTGGTAGAAACATCGAAATCAATGGCTCGGACGAAGTCAACAACAGATACCACAGTGTAGCAGACAGCCGATGCCGGATGATAACGACAATTACATTTCTCCCTGTCTGCAGATGTCTGGCAGAACACGCCTCTCACCAATAAGCTGGATGAGCATGTTGTCTGTATCGAGAACATATTTACATCACTGACAAAATTTTTTTCAGTTATAGCTGGACGCTGTCAGTGTTATGATAGTTCTCCCAGCCGTACAGGTAAGTGTCATGAAGTAATGATTTTCAGTAAACTGCATTGAGTGTAAAGTTTCAGTAACATAAACAAACTTGCTCAGGCTGAATTGTCGTGCTTTGCAGAAGTGCGTTTGGTGAGAACGGGTGGAGTTATACTAGATATAACCTAATAAAGCGCGTTACTTTTCCATAACCTAATTTTAGTTTTGTACCCTGGTGAATCTACTAATGACCGTTTTCCGCATAGCGGGGATGGGCGACTCAGTCCATGCAAACATGTGTGCAGTGTCTTTTCGCGAGTCAGGCTAACGTCAGTTCTGGTTAGGTGAAACTCACTTAAGTTTATACGTAGAGAAGTGTCCAGCGCTACCATCCTTGCGAGCACCGTTGCTTCATATCAGCTTGATGAATTTGACTGTGTTCATGATTATTACGCAATATTGTAACTAGTAATGCTTGAGAAAAACAATACAGTAGATGACGTTGGTCAAAAAGGCCGATGTTCAAACATATGTCTTAAAAAACATCAGTCTTTCTCGTAGAGGAGACTTCTAACGCACCTGTTCATGCACTGCTCTGAGTGCCTGTTTGAAGCGCAATTCACCACGACGGAGATCTTGTTTAGACACCACGATCGCACGACACCAGAACTTGCTGAGGCATACCATATTGTGATGTAGTAGCTTGTAAAATGCGAGGACAGCAGACGACAGCGCCACATTACCTGGAAGATGACAAAAATGAAGGGGCATTGAAGCGGGCCCAATGAAGGAAGAAGAGGAGGCACTCGCGCACAACGAAGCTGTTCGGACGCCGATGAGACGACGCAAAGGAGCCTAGGGCGAACCCGCTACTACGCGCGAGGTTCGAAAGGCCTGGTTCCTGTCCTCGAGCCATTGACGTCCTCGGGGCACGGCGTGTTGGCGTCGCCAGGCACGAGTTCTGAGTGAGTGGTCCTGTGGACATCTCCGGTACGGCGAGCGCCCTCGAAAGACTGGAGCTGCTGACCACGTACAGCGAGCTGACCTCGCTGACAGTGTGCGGCTACGCCTAGACCTGGTGATGGCCTCTACAACGATATGTTGACCTGTGCACCCAAGCGACGACTGCATCCGAGCACGCAATGGTTCCCACTTCAAGGCACCGGGCTCTGGCACAGACTGTGAGACTGTATACTATTTATGTGTATAAACCGCGTGCATATACGACGTATGTTACTGTATTTGCAATGTTTTTTCTCCTCCAATATAACTTCATTTTGTGTTCCGCACTGTCTCCTTCTTGCTCGCGTCACACGCCCTACTACGTGACGAACCTAACCACAACATATCTGGCGTCCGCAAGACAGCACTACTCTTGTTCTATCTAAGAAGAGCATCAGATTGCATATGTGTGTGTGTGTGTGTGTGTGTGTGTGACGGTCGATGATGGAGGCAGATAAGCTGACGGCGATTGGAAAGGAATCGGGGTTATGTGGCTCAGCATTAAAAGATTGGATGAACCAAGAACGCGCACGCAAAAAAGAGGCACGTGATGCTCGTGTGGCTGAACGAAATGCCGCGAAAGAAGCCGAGGGAGACACAGTCGCTAGAATAAAAGCAGAGAAGGATGTTCTTGAGCTCAAGTTAAGGTTGCATAACTTAGGTGCGACAGCAGGTAGCACAACTACTGATTGATTGATTGATATGTGGGGTTTACCGTCCCAAAACCACTATATGATTATGAGAGACGCCGTAGTGGAGGGTTCCGGAAATTTAGACCACCTGGGGTTCTTTAACGAGCACAACTACTGGGCAGGTTACCAAGGGTGCGCCCGTAAGCACCACGCAGAGCTACCAAAGTTCACATAAACTCATCCCAGCCTTTAACAAAAAACGCGATGAGCTGGACGCTTATATACAGCGATTTGAGCGCGTCGCTACTAGTAAAGACTGGCCGCAAGACAAATGGGCCCTATCACTAAGCCTGTGCTTGACCGGAGAAGCGTTGAGTGTAGTTGGTAGGATGGCACCTGAACATGCGGCGGACTGCGTAACGTTGAAGAAAACGCTACTACAATGCTTTAGGTTCATAGAAATAGGCTATCGGACTAAAGTTCGATCAGAAAAACCAGATAATTCTGAAACAGTAACGCAGTTTGCCGGTCGTCTGTACGGTTATTTTGACCATTGACATGAAATGACCAATACAGACAAAACCTGCGATGTTCTACGAGACAAAATTGTCTCGGAGTAGTTTTTCGCACAATGCCACGAGAAACTCTCTGTGTTTCTTAAAGAAAGAAACTGTGAAAGCCTTGAAAAACTTGCGGAGGCTACGGACCACTATTTGGAGGCCCAGGGGTGGATTAACCTTGGCAAATGTAAAGGCGATATCCTGAGCAAGCCCCCAGGTCAAACTCAAACGTCTAAGCGGCAAGACGACAAAGAGAGACCGCAGTGCTTCCTTTGTAACAATAAAGGTCACAGAGCTGCTGATTGCTGGACCAACACGAATGTTCTGGGTACAAAGCCACCCTTTTGTGGCAAATGTCGCCGCACTGGGCATAAAATAAGTGACTGTCGCAAAAAAGCCAACACCGTTGAGAAGGCCTCATGTTCTTTTCAACAAAAAGATGAAGCCAAGGTAATTAATTCAGAGTTACAGGCTTCCCTTTGTGTTTTTATAGTCCGGAGTGCGCGGAAATGCACCCAGCCAAGCTGAAGAAAAAATCGATGCCCACGGGCAAAGGTATGCTCGAAGGACATCCCGCAACAGTACTCTGAGATACCGGATGCAATTCAATCATTGTCAAAAGGTCTTTTGTGGTGGATAGCAGGCTGACTGATCAGTTTTTCTCAATTTACCTTTTGTATGAACGGTTGCTTAAGCTGCCCGAAGCACACGTGGAAATTATTTCACCTTTCTTTACTGGCAAGACTCGAGTCTTTTCTATTGATAATCTTTTAAACGATGTTGTCTTGGGAAATCTGGAAGGAGTGAGAGAATCTCACAATGCTGATAACGATTGGAAGAGCCGTCTTTACACCCAGAATGCCACAGAAGAGTATCCAGGCGCAGAAAATTTTGGTTCTGCACACGGACCCTCGTATGCAAATATTTCAGCATCGGCTTCAAGGCAAAGACGTTTCAAGACAAAAGTTGCAGCATTAAACCGACAGACAAAAAATCCACATCTACTCCCGGCACCAGTTAGTAACCCCTCGGACATCAGCCCACATGACTTCAGAACCAAACAGGAGGAAGACAGCAGCCTGCGGAAATGCTTCGAAGCCATTAACAAAGAGGTGAAGACAAAGTTTGCGAAAATATTGTTCTTTATGAAGGACGATATCCTCTATCGCAAGTACGCCCTTCACTCTAAGAGGCAGGTAAATCAGCTTGTGGTACCAAGCTGCCTCGGACATTTTGTGATGAAAATCACCCATGAAGGCATCCTTTCAGGTCATCAGTGAATTAAACGAACTACAGACCGGGTACTCGAAGAGTTCTACTGGCCAGGGGTTCTGTCGGACATCACACGATTTGTTAAATTGTGTGATATATGTCAAAGAACTATTCCCAAGCACTTAGTGGGTCGTGTACCACTCGGAAACACTCCTATAATTGGGACCCCGTTCAAGGGAGTAGCTATTGATATCGTTGGTCCGTTATCACCGATGTGAGAGGGCGGAAACAAGTACGTACTGACAATGGTGGACATGGCAACGCGTTATCCCGAAGCTGTAGCACTGCCGAGCATCGAGACGGAGAAAGTCGCTCAGGCGCTTCTGGAGATGTTTTCGTGTGTAGGAGTCCCATGGGAGATAATTAGTGACAGAGGCATGTCATTCTCGTCACGCCTAATGGAGGAGCTAAGCTGAATTCTCTCTTTCAAGCAGCTGCCAACAACCACGTATCATCTCATGGCTAATGGCCTTGTAGAGAGGTTCAACGGCACCCTGAAACAAATGATAAGAGGAATGTGTCAGGAGAGTCCAAAGAAATGGGAAAAGTATCTGGCGCCCTTACTCTTCGCTTATCGCGAGGTTCCCCAGTCGAGCATAGGCTTCTCCCCGTTCCACTTGCTCTACGTCCGTTATGCCTGAGGTTCTCTGGCAATATTGAAAGAATTGTGGGCCACTGATCATCTTGATAACGATTTAAAAACATCCTATAGGTACATAGTCGAACAGCGTAATCGTCTTGAAGACACCTGCCGTTTGGCCAAAGAGGAGCTTCAAAAAGCGAAGATAGTACAAAAGAAGCATTATAACCAAAAGGCAAGCCCACGTCAATTATCCCCTGGAGACAAAGCTTTGCAACTGGTTCCATTGGATACCAACAAATTGGTTCTGACCCTTTAATGTCCTTGAGAAGAGAAATGATGTCGAATATATAATTGATCTCGGAACAAGAAACTCGCTATTCCACATAAATCAACCGAAAAAGTATGAGGAAGGGCCGCCTGCACCACCACATGAAGCATCAGCTATTTGCCAGGCGAATGACACCGAAAGTGAGGATCTACTATGCGTACCATTCCAAGGAAAGGAATACTGCACCCAGTGTCATACGCAAACCGTAGACTGCAAAAACGCGAAGCTGAATACTCTACAATGGAGCGAGAGGCCCTGGCTCTTACGTGGGTGGTCCGGAGATTTCACATCTACTTATTTGGAAGCACGTTCATTTTACAAAGTGACCACAAACTGCTTGTGTACATCAAGTCAGCCAAGCATGTGAACAGCCGCGTGTTACGGTGTAGCCTCACTCTTATGGAATATGACTATTCGGTCGAGTATATAAAATGCAGTGACAATGCAGGCGCAGATTACATGAGCCGTTTGCCAACTCCGTGAGCAATGTCTACATAAAGAGTCGATGCCCCGTGGTAATAATGGCTTGTGATGTGAACTTTGCAGCGCGATACAAGTATCATGACGCTTTAGTTCTCTGACATGTTTCTATTTTTTTCCTTGTGTGTACTTTTGTGATCGAGTGTGACGAGTGTGCGGAGCTCGGAAATGGTATATTGTGAAGAGGTACTTACGTGTGTGTTTTCGTCTGCGAACCAACGTGTTCCTGGTGCCCTCAAGTTCTTCTACCGGAAGAACTTTTTAAGTGGGGGGTGATGTGATGTAGTAGCTTAAAAAATGCGAGGATAGCAGATGACAGCGCCACATTACCTGGAAGATGACAAAAATGAAGGGGCATTGAAGCGCGCCCATTGAAGAAAGAAGAGGAGGCGCTCGCGCACAACGAAGCTGTTCGGACGCCGACGAGACGACGCAGAGGAGCCTAGGGTGAACCCGCTACTACGTGCGAGGTTCGAAAGGCCGGGTTCCTGTCCTCGAGCCATTGACGTCCTCGGGGCACGGTGTGTCGGCGTCGCCAGGCACGAGCTCTGGGTGAGTGGTCCTGTGGACATCTCCGGTACGGCGAGCGCCCTCGAAAGACTGGATATGCTGACCACGTCCAGCGAGCCGACATCGCTGACAGTGTGCGGCTACGCCTAGACCTGGTGATGCCCTCTACAACGCTATGCTGACGTTTGCACCCAAGCGACTGCATCCGAACACGCAACGGGCCCCGCTTCAAGGCAGTGGGCTACGGCACAGACTGTGAGACTGTTTACTTTTTTCTTATGTGTGTGAACCGCGTGCGTGAATGACGTATGTTACTGTATTTGCAATGGTTTTATCTCGTCCAATATAACGATAACATCATTTTGTGTTCCGCACTGTCTCCATCTTCCTCGCGTCACACGCCTTGCTACGTGACAAACCTAACCACGACACATATCAACGTTGGGGCTCTTGCGTGCGTTAGCAATCCTTTGGCCTTATCCGACAAGGAAGTCGCACAACTCAAGTAAAGGGGGTAGACCAGTGGAGACAGAGGTGCAGGAGGTGTCTTCTTTATTTGATTTCTTGCCTCTTGTTTGGCCCACGATGCGCATGCACAGCATTTAGTCGAGCACCAAGTGTAGGTGTTATATACTTTTGGTTCGAGCAATAAAACTTTCTGTTGTGAGAAAGCGCCTGTGGAGTAAACTTTCCTCTCCTTGTCTTCTTTCACGCTACATTTACGCCGTAATGGAACAGTGAATGACACCATGGTGCTAACAATGGCGTAATCTGAAGTGTAGTTTTTGAAGTCCGAAGCAGTTTTTACGTGTTACACGCACTTTTGATATATATGCGTATCTATCCATTTAGCTTTCTAGTCATTTATGACTGGTTGCTGTCGTGGTAACTCTCTTAACTTGGCGTGAACCACAATTAGTATAGGAGAGCAAGATGATTTGACGAGTATGGCGCACTAGTCAAAACATGAATATTGTGACAATCTCGTCGTCTACGTCGTCAAACACTTCTCACCAAACAGTGGCCCTACCTGCGGGCAGGTATGGGCCATTGGTATGCGGGTACGTAACACAGGTGATCGATGGCTAGTATCTCCCCAGGCACTGCGAAAACAAACATGGGTAATTTTAGCGCGCGAGTGTTAAAAAAGCTGACTTAACGAACCCATAGAACAAGTATCATCGTCCCAGCAGGAATGGAGCCCCAGAATTCCACGTGGCAATCAAATATTGTACCACAGAGTCACGCCAGGCAACAGAACTACTTTTCAATTAAACCCTAATGTTTGTGCGACGTCTATTGTGATTGCAGTGCTGGCTATCGAGTTTTCCAAACATTACATATGTACTCCTATCATGCATCTGTCACGTCAGGCTACCGTCAGTTGTAGTTACGTGACATTCACCGAAGTTTATACATGTAGCAGTGTCCAGCACTACAATCCACGCTAGCACCAGTGCTTGCATCTGGAGCTTTTCAACGATTTCTGTGCGTGCAACATTCGTACATATATTTAGCGGCATTCTAAAACGTGTCACTCAATCAAAATACGACACGGTCACCTTACCTCCGCATGCATTGCATAACGTCAATTTCCAAGGCATGTGGGATCTGCCGACTTTATCTGTGCGTGGTTATACAAATGATCTCCATAAAGGTTGTTGGGCTAGTTCGTTATTCATCATATTGTAAGAATTGAGTGCAACCTTAACTCTCGCAAACACTCACACAAAAACTCACACATCCACGCGAGTAACACACACGACACGCAGCGTTTACTACCAACTGTTTATTGCTTATAAATAACCTTCTTATATACGTACAGGTGAATGCGCAAAGGCAATAATTAACAGAGCTGCGCACGTGGAAAGCCTACAGTGCGTGAGGTATATAGCGCCACTACCCAACAAGGAACAACTAAATATTAAAAAAAGTAAATATGAACAGCAGACAAACCAGGTAGGTTCACTAAATCCTTGCCTCTTGAAAAAATATTACCTGATCATGTAATACCAAAGACGGCTCGCTGACTGAGATATTCTTATCTATTTTTTCAATAAAATATGCTTCCAGCAGCAGATGTGCAGATAAATTCAAGCTTCTTCCAAGAACCTTCGTATATCTGTGAATCGTGGTTCACACCCAGATGTGGCAATATGTAACACAAGATGTGCGTACTTATCCTCGTTTTTTTTCTTTACTTTTAGCGCATGCTGCCTAAACCGGTCATTGAGGCATCTCTCGGTAATGCCAGTTGGTAGTGTGCGCTGCGTGTCGTGTGTGTTACTCAGGTGGATGTGCGAGTGTTTGTGCGGGTGTTTGCGAGAGTCGAGGTTGCGCTAAATTCTTGCAATATACAAATGAAGTCGCTTAAAACACGGTCGAATGCTTATTTCAAGGAGTGAAGTGAACTACTTGACTTTGAATCAAGCGTGCGTCCGCCTTATAATTGTCGTCATGCTTTAATGGTTCGCGCCATACGTGCTTACGAAATCTATTATTGGTATCCTTCAGGTCAAGATTTAGGCTATTCCTTGCCCGTCTATGCCATTATCATTTCTTGGAATCATAGAAGAAACAATGTTGAGTGATCAGGAGGCATTTACCGCACACATCCATATCTTCAGTTCATAGTTTTTGAGATTGTCTCGTGTGTTCATCATATGCAGACGCGCCTGTCCCATGCAATACTATCGCTACGCGCATTCAGCGTCAAACCTAAGACATTTTTTTCTGTTTCGTAACTGAACTTCACAGCAGGCTTTCTTTAAAGATCTTGGGGACCTTCGACGGAAAAATTTTAGCCTGTCTGTCTGTCTGTCTGTCTGTACATTTGTCTGTTTGTGTGCCTTAACGATACTTCACAGCAGGCTTTTTTTAAGGACGATAGTCTTTCTTTGGGACCTTCGATGGAAAAATTTTCGCCTGTCTGTCTGTCTGTCTGTACAATTGTCTGTTTGTCTGCCCTAATGATACCTCAAACGGCACCGAACGGCCAACCCCATCCGCAGCGCCCACCAATATCACTCAAGGTTTAGCGTTCATAGTTGTGTGATTGTCAATCAAATAAGCAAATATTGCGCATATCTGAGGTGCCACAATAACATGTTTATGTTTTTTATGCCTGTTTTTATACTAGAAGAGGACACACACAAAACACTTTAAGGACTGTAGCGTTTAACGCGCTGCACTGACAGTGCAACGCGATGCTCAAGAAGGTGTTTCCAACGCTTTGCTACGACGGCACGGTGGTGGCACCTGCCCGTCGCTTTCCATTCTAACCTTATCACCTCTGTGAACGGTACGCATCTTTCTCCGCAATCGTGCATGCCTTCGTTTTTGAAAATAACTGCCAGATGGCGCTCGTGTTTAACGTGCCTTGATGCGCTTGTTCGCCTCCGTTACACGCTCGAGGCACTCTAACGCAGCGCCTTCAGCCTACCTACCATTCACCGAATTTCTTGCACAGAACATCAAATAAACGTTTTGTTCACTCTCTCCAGACGCACGACTATCGCCTTTTGACGACATTTACAGTGTAACATGTAGATTCGGGCCAATTTTTTTTCTAAAGGTCCAGATATTCAAATGAAATAAGTTTAATCATCGCAAGATTGCGAGCTTTGTTGCTCACTGGTTCTCATTGTTCTTATAAACGCCTATTGGAAACCATTTTTAGATGCGGAGCATCTTATACTCGCGCCTTGTAGTGCGCCGTCCGCGCCGTCCACACCGCTTCTCGAACATTCGACAGCTGACGCGCGCGCATGCGCCGTCGCGCCGTCGCCCACTCTTCCACCATCTGTGCATCCCTTCCTCCTCTACACACCGCGCGCGCTTCACTCCTCCACCATCTGTGCACCCTTCCTCCTCTACACACCGCGTTCGACATCTACAATTCTCCTGATTCTCTAGTGGACGCGCATGTGGCGTCGCGCTTCGAGAACATTCAACAGCTGACAGTGCATGCGCCGTCGTGCTGTATATATACTCAAGGTCGGCGCTCGCTCGCTCAGTTGCCGCTCGTCGGTTGGTTTGTACGGCGCGTCGACGTCCAAGGTCGCGGTGAAATGAATTCCAACGAATCCACAAACACAATGATCGACGTCCCTTCGACCAGCGCCGCCCTTTCGCATACGTGTGTACGTGTTCACTCATTTAACACCCCCTCCTACAACCACGTTAACCAATTTAGCCATCGACCCAAGTAAGTCGCAATTTAACACCCCATTTCACAACCACGTTAACCAATTTACCCATCGACCCAAGTAAGTCGCACTTTAACACCCCGTTAACCAATTATATGCTCCGCATCCTCCTCAGTGTTCCCCCGAGGGAAGCTGCGGGCAATTTTTTCTTCAGCATAAAACGCGCGCTCTATGTATATAATTCACAGTGGGACACACGAAAAGCATAACCTTTCTAAATTACGATAACCTGTGATGTGTGAGTGATTTTGTGTACGAGCGGTTATGAGCCAGGAGTGACGAGACGTGTTGTTCTTGTTGTTGCTGTTGTCGTTGTTGTTGTTGCCGTTGTTGTTGTTGTCGTCGTCGTCGTCGTCATTGTTGTTGTTGTTGTTGTTGTTGTGCTGTTGTTGTGGTTGATTAGCTTTCACTTCTAAGGAATGATACAAGTAACTCGAATAGATTGAAAATATATTCCCACACAATTACCAGAAATGGCAAATCAATGTTCTTATTTTTCTATAAAAGGCCTATGTTTAGAAAAGATTGTTCAGTCGCCCTGTCTGCTTTCTTTCTTTGAAAAATCACCATGTATCTGTCCTGAACCTTTCATCCATTTCATGTATAATCCACCGCACTCATGTCAAACGTCTTAATGTAATAAGCCCGTCATTTTCTTATCTGTTTTCCCCTTTTGTAACAGAACTTTCGCATAACCAAAATGGCGTGAAAATGAATAATCGTATTGAATGCTATAGTGCTATATTCATTTTTTGAGCAAAGACTGCACTAGCAATGCGAAATGCGATGAACATAACAGTATTGTATAGTAAGGTTGTGTATACATAAACTTAAATTTTCTAGCTGGCAAGACACTGTCAAACAGCCAAATATTGTCCCATCGTCCCCGCTGTACTAATGTACTGTGGATACCACTGCATTCTTCCGTCGTCTTTTCTTTGGCAATGTATTCTTTGTGCCACGCACCCCTCACGAATAACCTTATCACTGGTACCTCTATTGTTTCGTGAAAGTTGCAATGGTTCCCATCTATAATAATAATGTAGGTCTGTACCAATGTACTCTCCGGGACGGCCACTTCGAGATGGAAAAGTAGGTGGTGTGGCTCAAGGAAGTAGCCTGAGAAAAGGGAGCAGAAGTAGGCCGATCACAAGCGCTACGGGGCAAATAGCTATTTGCCCACCGCTTACGGCTAGATAACAGCCGCTCGATAAAAGCAGCCCTAGTTAGTGAAGAGGAAAGCGATACAGGGCGGAGAAACGGAAATGCCTCCTCGACTGCACTGACTGATTCATATGTGGGGTTTAACGTCCCAAAATCACCATATGATCATGAGAGACGCTGTAGTGGAGTGCTACGGAAATTTCGACCACCTCGTTTTTTTTTACGTGCACCCAAATCTGAGCACACGGGCCTACAACATTTTCTCCTCAACCGGAAATGCAACCGCCGCCACCGGGATTTGATCCGATGAACTTCGGGTCAGCAGCCGAGTACCTGAGCCACTAGACCACAACGGCGGGGCAAATGCATACTCTATCGCAAGCATAGCACGTAAGCACACTAAAAAAAGTAAAAATTCAAATATTTGGGGTGGACGTGTGTACCTACACTGATGAGACCAATCATCAGGAGAGATGACGAGAGAATATGCTTGTAGAGAACAAAGGCTCTTTCATGCAAAAGATGACGAGTTGCGTACGGAAACATTCATCCCTTATCACAGCCAGCATCGTAGAGGGCATGGGGTGGGGTGTACTTTCAATGAAAAACATCCGCTCGTCTCTTTAAAATGTTCCTTAAATAATCCTGCAAGGAACTCTACCCTATATTATAACTAATGAGATGGGATTAATCGTTACTCGTTTTGGGTGGTCACGGTTTGCCACATATATATCTCTCTTTTAAGACGCGCGTCAACTCTGTTCCGGACAGTAACCAAGAAAGTATCATATACAGAAGAGAAAGAATGTGTAGTTTTAAATGAAATTACTGGTATATATTGACAAATAAGGTTGGATTGTTGGGAAAAAATAATACATACTTTTTATAGTGCGGAACACAAGAAAGTAAAATTCATTCCAGAACATTCGCAAAGGTAGGACGCTTCATGAGTATAAATAGGACAGCAGAAGATGAACCGCAAAGAAAGAAATGTCGCATGACAAGTTGTGACTGCCTAAATCACTATCCCGAACTCTTAGAGTTGTCAAGTATTCCCAGGCATAGCCGTGGCTGCCTCACAGATGGATTTCCCTGTCTGTTTTTAAAATAATGTTTGTACATTTCTATAGTACTCCACACACACAGACACACACACACACACACACACACACACACGCGCACACCTATAGGTCGCACTCTCAGGATCTTCGATGCTACCTCTAACAAGTTGTTGGGTATATGCATCACACTACCCTCGAAAGTATAACAATGGACTCTTGTACTAGAATATGTGCTGACTAATAACTACAGCTCTATGTTCTATCTCTACGGACTGTATATCTCTAATCGGCTTCCATCAAAATACCATCAAACCGAGCGTCAGGCAAGTTTCGTCGTATAGGACAAATTGGAAATCGCTTAGGTCCCGAAGAGTAGGTATCCGTTGCAAATCGCGGCACTGTCGAAACACGCGACAGCGTCGATAAGGCTGTCCTCGGTTGTCGTCGCGTTTTGAGTGCGCCGGCTCTTTGCTTATTGTTGGTCCGACGTCACGGCAACTCCCGAAGGTCGCGGCATGCGCGTACTCGCTCACGCGTTCTGGACCCTTCCTCATATTTCCGCCTTGCCCACGGCGGCGTCGTTCGCTCTGTTTTCGCATAGGTACCACCACACGTGGCTCACCGCCCGTCGCTCTCAGTCCGCCTTGAACACCTGCCGTTCAGGCACAGACAACCTGTACGCAACAAAAGTGTCGTGGTCGCAACGTCACCCTCTGTGGAACGCTTCGTGTGATCATCCAAATGCGTGATTAGGTCACTGTTTTCATGTAAGTCGTTTTGTGTTACCAGCAGCCGGCTCGCCCTTGCGATTTGTTTTTGCTGCACTAGCGTTGCTTTGCGATTAGCGGCGTGACAATTGAGTGTGTCGCTCGCATGGGCACTGTAATGGTACGTTTAATAGAACACTATTCACCTTCATTTGTTTCAAGTTATTCTCCTATTCAGGTAAAAACTTCCTACAGCTGCATTTATACATTAAGACACTAATTTGCATTCGCCATTACGTCTCACACTTAACGTTATACAAGCAAAGGCATGGAATACTAGCACTGAATAGGAACAGCAAGTGCTTCACCGATGCTTCTCATGAGTCATGATGACTGGCTTTCTCGTTTGGGTCGAACGAGTTGAGTCAGACTAGTCATATAAAATCGCGAAGTGGTGGCATAAATCGTCCCCATAACTTGTTTGTTTTGACTACTTCAGCAGCGACTTCCTCGTACACGGTGTAAGTGTGGTGGTTCATGTGGTGTTCCTCGTACACGGTGTAAGTGTGGTGGTTCATGTGGTGTTCCCCATCTCGTAAGATCTTTTTTTATATTATTCATTTACAGTCAACAGATGGCGCATTACAACGGACAAGTGTCTCGCACTCTGCTTCTTCCTGTTTTCTGGCGGGTCCTTGTTATCCCTGTTTTCCATGTTAAAAGGTGCGCTACTTACCCTTATGGTATAATGGTCAGTCACCAACTGGTCCAACCCTCAACCCTATTGTTTTCTGGCGTTCCTTTTGAAAGCCTTCTAGCTGTGGCCAATGCACTTTGAACAAAATTTACATAATTTTAAGCGTCCCAGGTGAGGAAACCCGCTAGTTATCCCTACCTAATTAGGAGCGCGCGTCAGCTTTATTAGTGTGCGAGAGTTCATTTATGACATAGTAAATTTGTTTACACATTTAGGCTATTTATGATGAGCTATATATTTTTCCTTTTCATAAAAGTGTGCTAATATTCGAAATTTTGCATTCGAGTTGAACATTTGCCTATTGCGTGGTTTCTCTTTGAAAAAATGCCTATTTGCATTTTACAGATTTTTGGCCTCGTGCAAAAGTTCGAATGGGTATTCACTCACGAATTTTATGCGTTCAGGTGTTGAATTCGGAAAACAATTCTTTTGTCAGACGTCATTGTCCATTGCCAACAAAAGGAAAACATTGTTAATATGGACCAGAAGGGTTAAATTGCACTTCGTGGTTATGGCATACCGTTCAGTATACAGTTGAGATGCGTTCCCAGCAACTGGAAGTGCATTACTGTTATCAGTTAAAAATACGCATGACGAACGCATAACGTTCGTGCGGCGCTCGGCTTGTCTTCTTTACTCCAAGCCGACAGGAGTGGTTGCTCTTTCACTTTGGCAAAACGCTACTCCGTGGCTTTGTTATAAAGCGTATGTCGTAGTATTGAGTAATAATACTAGATACAATAAAATAAGCACAAATACTATTAGCCAGACAATGCAAAAGTAACCAGAAGAGGAAAAAGGGAAGGTACGCACATCACATTTCATAATGACGCAGCTGTTTCACGCTTCCAGACATATTGTTACAGCACGTAGAGTTCTCACTTTGTGAACATATCAAATAGATCAATTTTGCTGGCCGGTTTGCAATTGCTGCATTACCAAAAGCGCTTCTAAAGCCCTAACCGCATGCACGTGATTTCGTCACGACAGCGACCAGGCGCAGCAACGAGCGACAAGGTTTGTTGTCGCAGAGGCCCATTCGTCGCCGCTGCTTGTTGCGTCCCGCGTTTCTAGATAACTAGAAAAAATTGCTTTTCGCCCGGAAGCCAGTGTGGCAATTTCTGTCAACGTAGCTGTGCCCATAATCCTCAATTCATTTGCGATTTGCTCTTGATGCTTGTTATCTATGCGTACTTCGAGAAATGCAAGGTATTGACTACCCCTTTTACATTCGCATCTCACTCAGAAAGTGAGAGAGCGGCCGTACTTTCTCGTAAACCTTCTTATGAAAGGTTTGTTTTGATGTCTCGACGGTGGCTTGTGGCAACTTGGTCGCTTGCTGCAATGCGAAATCGTCGTGCGAAGTTCGTCGTAACCGTCGTAGCGTACGCTTCTGGGCGCCCTGTCGCGATGAAACCAAATATTGCGGAAAAAGAAGATCTTGAAACGAGTTTTTGGCTTCCTTATTCCACACAAGACCGCAACCAATTGGGCCTGTCACCATCGAGATAGTTTTAAAAACTTCGCAATTAATGCGTAAGCACGCAATAGTTTTCTATCTAGCAACAATGACACTTTGTCGCCAACATGCGGTTGCAGCTGTTCCGACTCGACAGAGCAAGTTTGTCGCTTCCGCTAGGAAATCCCGTGCATGTGGTCAGGGCTTAATGTGCGGCACCACAACAAAATGCCGTTTCATTAATTATTTCTAAGAGCAAATATAAAAGCTGTAGCTACTTCTCATTTTGTGACTTCTTAGTGTCTAATACGGTGCCGAGGTCGGGATAAGGTAAGGTGGAAAGTCGAAGAAATCTGGTGGCATAACGCGAAATCAGTTCCCACTGCACACTGTGTCGGAGCTAACGGCGAGAGGCCTCCATCTATAAGGAAAAAGATGACGAGACTCGCGTATTTGATCTTCATAGAGAGTTCCTAGCCTTGTTTGCATCAATTCGACCATTGAAATTCGCAATATACGCATGACCCTGATTTTTCATTCTTTCATGTTTTTACCTCCTGGTTGAAAGCTTTCCTCTGGTAGTTCAGCAAGGACGATTGTAGGCAGGAGGCTATAATCTAGAATCGCAATTAACTTTAGGGCTGTCATTTGTTGTGTCTAAGCAAACTTCAATGTGGTCCCCTGGTACTATTGGCATAAAAATCTTTAATTTTTTTCTAACTGCAACACGTTCCTCACACTACTCAATGTTTTGTCAGTGAAATGAAATGCAATGTTTTCTCATCTATTGCTCCCAGTTCTCACCACTTCTACTTGTTGAAGTAATGAGAAAACCACAATGTCTTGTTAAAATGCCAAAAAATAATTGACTTCAATAAATATCTATACTGCCACCTGTGATTTCATGGCCATACTCCCCAAAATATACCGAAGTAGGAGAGTACAGTGGTCATGTGGTAAGTTCTTTCATTCAATCCATAAAACCATGCAATATTAAGCGAAAATTCGTAGAATTGTAGCTGCTCACTTCACTATTCAGGTATATGGCGAACTGAGATACATTTTCTGGAACGTTAGTACGACGTGAACTGGAGATGATCAGCAATATGAGTGAGCATGCGTCTTTCAGCCATATTCTAAAATTCAAAATTCCTCCCAAGCTAAATATCTATCATGTTTTTCTCTTAGAAGTTCTGTGTCTATTTTATTCCCTTACTGTTCCTCATAAGGCCTTCGTTCTTTTCCTTGCAGGAGCTGAGAAGACGATCAGTTGAAGTGATTATCACATTTCCAAGACATGACGCCTAGGCGTCCATACTGCCAAATTATAGACGGTGTGCGACGATGCCCTGGCCTGGAGCCGGAGCTCTTCAGGGAGAGCTTAAAGTTCCGAGCGAAGAAAGGAGATTTGATCCAGTGCACGTATCCCAAGGCGGGTACTCACTGGGTCATGTACATTATCGAACTGATCCTAAAAGGAGGCGAGCCCGTGCCGAACCACGCCGAATTCATACGCTACGTTCGCTTCATCGGCCGAATGAAGACCGAAGGCTGGGAGTCTCTTCTGCCCATCAGGCTATTCACCACGCACGAACCTCTCACTAAGGACACAATGAACCCCGAAGCGAAGTACGTTTACGTGGCCCGCAACCCTTGGGACACCTGCGTTTCCTTCTACCACATGGCAACGTCGCTCAGCATGTTCAAATTCCGCAATGGCACCTTCGATGAATTCTTCGACGCCTTCTTGCACGGCGACTTTGGCTACGGTGACTATTTCGACCATGTGGCTTCCGGTTACACTCTTAGGAAAGAACCCAACTTGCTTTTCTTGACCTACGAAGATCTGAAGAAGGACACGCGCAAAGTGGCACTCGAACTGGCTTATTTCCTTGGGGACCACTACGGCAAGCGCTTAGAGGCGGACGAGGAGCTCTTACGGACACTTATGGAAAGGTCCACAGCTGAGTACATGCAAAATGTGCTTGTACTGGACGTTCAGTGTGCGGATCCTGCGTGGAAAACACGTAGAACTGAAACCACGGTGCCAGACAAGTCGGCTTATGAAGGCGACCACAGCAAGTACCGCCTTGTTCGGAAAGGTAAACCTGGTGACTGGAAATCGTACTTCTCGCCGGAACAACTGCACCGCATGGAGGCCAAAACCAGAGAAAGGGGCCGGAATGCCCAGTTCATGGAACTATGGAAAGACATCCGAGAAGAAACAATTGCAGCCTCTCTCAACTGACAACTGCTGATAGCTGACTTCGGTTTATAGAAGTGCACAGCAGTGCATTCAGACTACGTTGCCATGCCAGAGAATCAAGTTTCTGGAACAGGACACAGGGTGGCTGCGCATTTGAAGGAAGGTACAAAGTGAAGCAAACAAGACTGAATGCTTGCTAATACATTTTTGCCTCTCGCTCATTATGCACACTGCACTTATAGAATTCGAATCGCGTACGTAGAGCAAGCCTCAGTGCATTTGTCTCTCCAGTCAGTTATGCAGTGGTTTGAGAATAACGATGGCCACCACATGTAAGCCCATCATGTGTAAACTGCTGACACTCTGTATTGTGCAGCGTGTTGTCTACGATCGCTCAGCAGATCTTTGACACTATTGAACGCTTACCTTAGGTAATTTCTATAGTGTGTCAGTGACCCATCCTTCGTAATTTCCAAGGACAGCTTCACTCATCCCGCACAGTTGGTTTGCATCACGGCTGTCGATAAACCTGCCTTTAGGCTGACTTGTATGACCACCTTCTCTAGCTGGAGTGACGCATTATGCGCCTAGGAGACTGCCAGGCTCTGCTTTTTTTACGGGGTGGCAGGGAGCTGTTTTAATGGTTTCTCATTGCGTACAATGGAAATGAGTGCGTACGTTGGCCCACCTGCCGACATGAAACGCTATGCTCATTCACGCATGCTATCTAGGCACTATCATTAGGACACTTTCCCGCAGCACTAGTGAAGCGTAGAAGCATACAACAGAGTGCCACGAGCTATTTGTTCGTTCGGGGGCGAAAAAACACCCAATCGTGTTTGTAGTAGAATTACTTTATGTTAAAAAGATTGCGAGTTTCTGCAGATCACTTATTTCCCATTACAAGTGAGTGCGATGAAAATGTTTCATGACCTCAAACGTCGTGTGTTCCTGAGAATTACCCTGAATGATAAAATCGCCAACGTATACGAACATACCAGGCTGATTAAAAGATTCGAAGCTGTTCGTTAAACACGTGTACAGTTGGGGCTAGATCAAGCATAACCCAATTCTAAGAAGTTTTTTTTTTTGGAAATGAATAAATAATGCCTTGATTTCTTTTATATATCCAGGTCGCGGGTTCAATTCCCGGCTGCGGCGGCTGCATTTCCGATGGAGGCGGAAATGTTGTAGGCCCGTGTACTCAGATTTGGGTGCACGTTAAAGAACCCCAGGTGGTCAAAATTTCCGGAACCCTCCACTACGGCGTCTCTCATATTGAAATGGTGGTTTTGGGACGTTAAACCCCACAAATCAATCAATCAATTCTTTTGTATATCACACAATTGGGCTTTTCTTTAAAGGTACGCTCTAACACTATCGTGCTAAAACATTTAAAGCTGCCCTAGCCACGGCCATAGTCTGGATTGATGAAGTAGCACGCCGTGCCTGTATATGGCTCAACGAGCTTGACATTGGCTGGCGCTCTTACATATAAAATAACGCTACTGGTGGTGGCGCTTTATTGTACCCTTAAACGCTCCAATAGGACATGGTATATAATTGCTTTATATGTCGCTATAATGCGCCTTTAGTGAAAGATGGGCTCCTCGCATCATCCTCGTGCAATGTGTTCGCGTGATCAATCCATTCGTTCTATTTGCCCCCGGATACCGGCACCCTGTTGTAGCTTCACGTGACCTCATCACATGGATATTGATAGCTTCATATGCGGGCGGCATTCATAGACCTCTCAAACGTGCAGGCGAGGGATAACGGCAAATTAAGTTCTGCAAAATCATCTGCGTATCACCCCAACACATTCTTCGAAATATAGAAGGACCGATAAAATGTTCTCAATTTGAGGAACTTTCTGATTTAACGGGCAAATACGACTGCGGTCTTCACCCAGATAACCAAATTTTAATTTCATTACATAACTAAGAGCATATCGCTCAAGATAGCTGCCAGCCGAAATATTTGTTTTTGGAGTATAATATTCTGTTACACCCATTGCGCCTCCTATTAAAAGAACAATCGAACCGTCTGCGTTCAACTTGATTTTGATTTATTGATTTATATGTAGGGTTTTACGTCCCAAAACCACCATATGATTATGAGAGGTGCCGTAGTAGAGGGCTCCAGAAATTTCAACAACCTGGGGTTTTTTTAACTTCCTTAACGCGCACCCAAATGTGAGCACACGGGCCTACAATATTTCCGCCTCCATCGAAAATGCAGCCGCCGCAGCCGGGATTTCATCCAATGACCTGCAGGTCAGCAGCCGAGTACCACTAGACCACCACTTCTGGACCAACTTGACTTTCGAAGGATTTTTCCCCAAAATCGTATACCTACATTTCGCAAGCGTAAATACTAAATGCGAAGCATTTCTTAGCGAACTTCGGCAACATTGAGCGTATCTATCTATCTATATATCTATCTAACTAGCCGCCTACGACTTTTAGCTCACCTGGCCGTTTCAACCATGGTATCATTACCAAACTTGGTGTGGCATAACATGACGGTATGAGGAACATATTCGACTAGTCATAACATGAAAATCATGACATGTATATCATGAATGTCATGATTCACATTTCATGGTCCTGCAGCCTTTGCGATGGTTTAGTTCACATGGCATGTTGCAAAACTGCTATAGTATGGCAAGATTACACAAGGTAAACGCAAGCGACAGACCCTAACATGAAAATAATTACATGCGCGTCATGTAGCAACCTGACTACATGCCACGTTCATGATGCTCTCGCGGCCGTTTCGCTAGTGCACATATATTAAATTTGGTATTACAGTACGTGAATGGATGACGAAGGTATACCTTATGACTGGTGCAAATATGATAATCATGAGATGCGTGTCATGTAATATCATGTCTACATGCCACGCTCATAATACGCTGCAGGCCGTTTCGCTAGCTTCAAAATTACCAAACTTGGTATCACGTTACGCGAACGGACGACATAGGTAAATGACACATACAAACATGATATTCACGACATGCGTGTCATGTAAGAACATGACTACATGCGAAACTGATGATGCGCTGACGGCCGTTTCACTAGCTTCCCATATGCCAAATTTGGTATTACATGACGCCAATGGATGAGGAAGGTACGTGGCTTGTACAAACATGATAATCATGAGATGCGTGTCATGTGAAAACACGGCTAAAATGCCAGAGACAAGCAAGGCGCCAATACATTTCGACGTGACGCGGTGCGCGTGCTCATCGGCGTCCATTTTGTCGTGTGGTGCCGGCGTTGCTACGCCAGGCGCCAATCCTGCCATACAATCGCAGGCGCACGCTGCGCTGCGTTGCTTCGGTGCGTGCGCGTTTCAACACGTCCGGCGTCCCTCCGTCGCGAGAAGAGAGAGATGCAGTGTTGTCTGGTTAACGCATTGGCGCGAAATGCAGCATGTCGCATTTCGCGCCGATTACCGTCGGGCCGCGCCGACAGACGCTGGTTGCGTCTGGCGTCAGACTAAACAGTTCTCGCATTTTATTAACGTAGCGTCGATGTGTACAGCGTGCGCGCGCGTCAGCGCTAGATTGGAGTATATTGGGACCTTCATGATGCGCTCGCGGCCGTTTAGCTAGCTCCACATATACCAAATTTGGTGTTACATGACGTCTGTAGATCACGAAATATATGAGTGGTGCAGGCATGATAATGCTGACACGCGTGACATGAATGAACATGACAACATACTACGGTCATAGCGTGCTCGTGGTGGTTTCGCTTGCTGCACATATACTAAAATGGCATCACGTGACGTGAATATATGACGAAGATAAGCGACACTTCCAAACATGATAATCATACGGAAGTCATGTACAGCATCATTTACCTTCACTTCGTGACATATGAACATTTGAACATTCAAATAGTGACATACGAATATTTGAACAGGGACATATGAACATTTCTCTTTCATGGTTCGCATATCGTCAATTCCCGTTTTACGTGGAATGTGCCAACTTTTTTTTTCGGGTGTGATCTTTATGGCTACGCTTTCGTACCTTGGCGAGGTAATTTATGCAATAGCTTTCAAGTATTCCACCTCGCAAGAGGGATCAATCAGACTAATTTAGAACTGAGGAGGAAGAAGAAGGGCTCTGTTCGGTTGCTGTTTTTCTGCAGTGTTCGACTTTTGCTCTTTTCTTGGACTATTACGCTGACATCCATTTCTTTTCGGTGTGCCAACAAGACGTCGGGTGAAGACTTCGAGGGCTTGGCACCTTACAGCTACGAGGTTTCTTTATCAAAGACTTGGCTAATACGCGACCACTACGGTGGTTGGTTAGCCATCGCCACGAACCTTATACTCGTCCAAGTGCGTCAACCCTCATAAGTGATACTGCAGCGCAAAATGAAAAGCCTGGGGGCTTACTGGCACGCCAAAACATCATAAAACCGGCAAGTTTACTCATTCAGAACGGCGAAATGGCTCCAGCGAGGCCAGCAGCAATAGAAGACGATGAAGCTGAGAGGAAGAAGCTTCGCTTAGAAGAGATTTTTTCGACGAGAAAACATCAACTTATTACCTGAGTGATGATCAAAACATGGGCGAAGATGAACCATTTACGTTGGTTGCGTATAAGAAGAAGCGAGCAGAGGGCATCCTAGTCATCTTTTGTCCAACAGCTAAAGGTGCTAGTTTCTGTAAAGTGAACCCAATCGAGTGTCAGCCCAAGTAGTTTCCGCTGCTAAAGAGAAAGTGCAGTCATACAGAACGAACAGAAATGGAAGCTTCAGTGTTAGCGTTGCTTCCTTAGCTTCAGCCAAGCGTTTTCAGATGCTTTCGAGTGTAGGTGGCCTTGAAGTTAAGCCTTTCATCTCAGAGTCATACACTCGGAACATTGAGAAACTGAAGCATGTGCCCCTGCAGTATTCAGACGAAGAACTCCTAGAGTACTTGAGAGATGAAGAGGTTATGTCGGCACGGCGGCAAATGAAATATTACCGCCAGGAAGATGGAGCAGTAACGTCGCGTCCACTTCACTCAGTTATTCTGACTTTTCGAGATCACCGCCCGATTCCAGGAAGAATCTGTTTAGGATTCACCAGTCATTCAGTGGAACAATATCTCGGTCCAGCACTTCGGTGCTATAACTATCAGCGATTCGGACACATGGCGAAAAGTTACTGTAGCACACGCCGGTGTGATATCTGCTCAGAAGAACACCACCAGTTCAAGCCAGTTCTTTAGCCTATGTGTGCAAACTGTGCAGGTAATCACGCTGCGTCATGTTCAGGCTGCCCGCAAAATAAAGCTGCTGAAAAAATGCGTCGGCATGAGCTTATCTATGGAAGAAAACCACGCCCCAGTAAACCCTCTTTAAACCTTGAGATTGTTCATCCTGTACGTGATCTACCTCAGCGCACACCGCAACAACAACAGCCGACAAACACGCCAAGAGAACCGCCAATAGCACACCCAAGAGATCACTCCCGAGAAGCACATTTAAGTACCCCAACCTACGCGTCAAAGCTACGAATGCCAACGCGACCTCAGCCGGAAAGTAGCAGCCCCGACAGCGCCAGTGTTCGCCCCAGCTACAACATCGAAATGTCACGTAGTTCTCAACAGCCCTCAGAAATTGAACCATTCAATAGGGGCCGTGCCTTTGCATCAGTCGTGCAAATGATTCTATTAATGCTTTTCGCTGCACTTAAGGCAATCCTGTCTGCTCTACCGGAAGCAAACAACCTGCCAGAAGTAAAAGCACTGCTGCCTCTGCAAGCACTACTGTGTCAACAGTCCGGGTCAAACCTGCGACAAGTAATATATGAATAAGCGCTACAAAGATGTCTCCATATACCAGTGGAATGCCAATGGTCTTTGAAGGAAGTGTGCTGACTTCCGTAAACTCCTTCTGCAGTATAATTTTCAAACACTTTGCATCCAAGAGGCAGGAATGAATGATGATTTCCGCCTCTCCAACTACGCGATATATAGGTCATCTCGTCGAAGTGGTCCTATCAGAGTGCATATGTGCGTCAGAAAGGACCTACCTTCTCACCAAGTTCACTCAAATGATTCGGATTTCCCGGAATTCGTCGCTCGCAAAGTATTCTTTGGTGAGCAGTGCTTAACAGTGATCAATTTTTACCTACAACTTTCAAGCCATATTTTGGTAAAAGAGCTGACAAATATTTTCAGTATTTCTACTTCATATACATTTATATGTGGAGCCTTCAATGCGCACGACATATTCTGGGTAGCGATTGATGTGATGCACGTGGGAACATTGTTGAGTGTGCCGCAGACAAATGCAATTTGACAGTTCAAAATGACGACTCCCCAACTTTTCTCCGATGGTATAATTACTCGAGTTGCATAAATGTCACCATGTCTTCCCAAGATCTCGTGAATAGTGTGAGATGGTCAACGGATGTAGAAACACGTGGGAGTGATCATTTACCCATTGTTATAAAGCACCCCCTATCGGAAAAATTGCCATGGTGGATACTGGAAAACATGGTGGGCGTAGTGGAAATAATAGTGGGCATGGTGGAAATAATAGTGGGCATGGTGGAAATTATGATGGCTATGGTGGGACGTAGTGGAAAATATGGTGGTTATGCCGGGACATACTGGGTGGTATGGTGTACAGATGATGGGTAAAGTGGAAATTATGGTGGAAAGCAGAGGCTAGATAGTGGGCAATAATGGGACACTCTGCCCACCATTGCGATAATGCTGGGTAGCCCTAAGCATATGGTGGGTGGTGCTTATTATGGTGGGCTACATGGTGTACCAAGTTGAGAAACTCTTCCCACCATTGCGATAATGCTGGGAAGCACTAAGCAGATGATGGGTGCTGCTTGTTATGGTGGGCCACATGGTGTACCAAGCGGAGAAGCTATGCCCACCATCGCGATAATGCTGGGAAGCAGTAAGCAGATGATGGGTGGGCTTATGATGGCGGGCAACTTATATAGTGTACCAATCTGGGATCAGTACACTACATGTTCTACCTACATGATTTCCTTCAAAGTTAGGCCTACCGACCGAGCCCGTGCAATTGTGTTATCCGTGCTTCCGGGTTTCAAAATACACGATTTCGACGATTAACTATGACAATACAGCGCAGCCATGGCATCAATTAACCTAAATGAAGCATTTTACATTGTGTATGGTGTCCGCTCAAGAAGCAACAAACATCGATGCGACGCGATTAAAGCACTCCCAGAGAACGTAATTAAGTGTCTTCTCACCGACAGCCGCTGGTCGCACTCGCCGGCACTTCTCTAGCTTTTGTACGAGAACTCAGACGTGGCAATTCGTATGCTTGGTGAACCAACATGAAGCGTAATGTTTCCGGCACACTGCATTCGTTTTGGCCAAGCCGTTTGTGAAGTTGCTTTAGCGAAAAAGCTGCAGCATTGCGCTGGCGCGACCGCCCTCTACATTGCGCGAAAAGCATCCCAATACTCAATCAAATAAATTAGGCGGGCGTATCTATGGAATGAGCCTAGAGGCGTCATAAAGCGTGAGCAGATGTCACCCTTTAGAACGAGCGCGAAACAGATATTAAACTTGGCAGACCCCGCCGGTAAACTGTTGCTGCTCCCCAGTCCACTTGGTTTTTTTCTTGAAGTTGTAAATTGTAAAAAAAATAGCACTATTGCCGTTAACATAGTGGCAATCGCTACAGGCCGCAGTTGCTTGTGTTTAATAAATGTGCAAATTTTAGTAGCAGGTGTAGATCTTGTCTATGTTGTGTACACGACAAACATAAGTTGAAGCGTAAGTTTGTATGCGAACTAAGTATTTAACACCCATTCAACGTCATGTTGGTGTGGTGCAGTGGTTAGCATCTTCGAATGGGAATCCGCAGGTTGCACGTTCGATCCCCCGTGGCGCGTTGTTTTTTTTTTACGGGACGGGTGTTTTTATACTGTTTTTATAGAATTCTTTTTTATTTTTTTGTGGCAGCTCGTCACGGTGATTATGACGTCATTTCGCGCTCAAGTGTTGCCGGCACTGCAGCACCCACCATACCCACCATGCGCCATGGTGGGCGTTTCCCACCATTCACCCACTACACTAATCCACTATAATGGTGGGTGGTGGTTTCCACCATGCCCACCATTCGTTTTTTTTCATTTCGCAAGTAGGGGCCCCTACTTGCGAAATGACGACATCAGGTGCTAGATCAAACTGACGAAGTGGAAATTTTTTCGGTACCACCTAACAAACCAAAAAAGTGGACTTACGACAGGTGAAAGCTTTACTGAATTTTTGCAAGATAATGCGAATAAATGTACAAAAAGTCCCAATATCAATAGACTATGCTGCAGTTGACGGAGAGTATGAACATCTAAGAGCCATCAGACGACGTTCAGAAAGGGCATATCGACGCAGCGGAAGTTTGGAAGCATACAAAAAAGCGCAGAAAATCCACAGTGTAATGCGCAGCCGACTTGAAATTTTAAGTAAACAACGCTGGCGTAATTTTTGTGGCACGCTCTCTCCCCACAAACCTATTCGAAGTATTTGGCTTATGATTCGATCATTTAGTGGCCCTTTATCTCAGAGCTTCCCATTTCGTGATCTTGCTTTAGCCTTAGACAAACGGGAAGTTGCGGTAGCAGGTAAATTTTGTCAACTTATCAGTAGGCCCACCGCATCACAATGTGCCTTATTTAATAAAAATTATGTCACGTTGGCCAGCCAGAAAAGTATTGCTCGCTTTTGGGCCCAGCATCCTCAACTAGACCCTGTATTTACGTTAGGTGAGGTGCATTGTGCTATAGCATCATGTTTTCAAAAATCGGCCTCTGGACCGGACGCAATTACTTACAATATGTTAAAGAACCTTGGGACAACAGGCACAACTACTCTCTTAGATATTTACAACTATCTATGGATGCAAGAAATTGTACCCGAGTCTTGGAAGTTTGCTTACATCATTCTAATCTTAAAACCGGCTAAGACGACCTTGAGCCTTGAATCCTTCCGCCCAATTAGTCTGACAAGCTGTCTATGTAAGATAATAGAAAAAAATGATTGATGCGCAACTTCACTGGTGGTGCAACAGAACCGGTGTATTCTCTAGCTACTTAACAGGATCTAGGAAACAGAGATGCACAATGGGTGCAATACTGGATATAGTAACGCATGTGGAGCATGAACGCGCCTGTGGTAGTTTGACGGTCGCAGTGTTCTTAGACATCAAAAGGGCATTTCACACAGTCAGTCACACACATGTTCTGCTGAGTATGTTGGAACTCGGACTGTCCGGCAGGTCTTTGCGGTAGACATCTAAATTTTTATCAGGTCGCAACATATTCATTCAGAGGAGCTAAGGAAAGAGTGCGGAACACCACGTCAGCCAAGGAGTGCCACAAGGAAGCGTACTCAGCCCTTCAACTGCGTTATGGCTGATTTACCTAAAAGACTGCCTTCCGGGTTGAAATACTCTTTATATGCAGATGATGTGTGCATTTGGGCATCTGGAACGGACTTACGGTTAATTCAGATTGCATTGCAAGACGGCATGAATATTATTATTAACTTTTTAAAAGAAAGAGGAATGGTTCTGTCAAAAGCAAAGACAGCTGTATTGCCCTTCACCCGTAACAAGTTAAAAAGCTTCCATCTCAATTCAGAAGAAGAACCACTAATGATTGTGACGCAGCATCAGTTTCTTGAAGTAATACTTGATAGGCAGCTATCTTGCACACCTCACATAAAGAAACTCGAAAACAATGTGAATATGCTAGTGAATATACTCCGCATAATTGTTGGGACATCATGGGGCGGTTTTGTATCATCCATGCTTGCTGTTCACAATGTTTTAATGCGACAAAAAGTTGCATATTCTGCAGCAGTCTTATACGGCCTTTCCCGCACTTCAGAGGAGCGACTTCAAAGACTATTAGCTAGGGGACTGCGCGTCTGCCTAGGTGTTCCACGAGCGACATCTAGCAGCCTTGTCATAACAGAGACTCGACAACCACCCTTTCCAATCATGAAAACAATTGAAACATGCCATCATTTTTTCTTTCGCTTCCAGACGCAACACAAGGACCACCCATTGGCACTGGAGATTTTACGAAGGGATAAAATCAATGCTCATAAATAAATACAGAAAATTACCAAAAAATGAATTCAGGAGCTCTGAAATGGTGTATCATCAACGGTTGCTTACTATACCAAGCATTGAATTCTCAGTGGATGGCATTATCAGAATGAGAACATGTTCATCCAAGCTGCTCAAAAACTAGTGCCTTAGCAGATAGACGTGTGGTATCCAGGGTACAGACACATTTACACAGATGGCTCAAGTATTACAACGTCTTCAACATCGGCATTTATTATACCAACACTCAATATTCAGGAATCATTCAAATTACGTCGCATGACGTCATCTACTACAGCTGAGCTTTTCGCTATTCTGTATGCTTTAAAGTTTATAAACTTGGTAGCAGACGCTAGAAAATGGGTACTTTTCTGTGACTCACAGGCCGCATTTAGGTCACTCTCCAATACCAATAATACAATAATTAGTGATAGTATGACATACGAAACGCTGAAAAAGCTCACCAAAGCAAACAAGGCGCAACATGAGATCCAATTCCAGTGGACACAGTGAATACCTAGTCATTGCAACATTCCTGGAAAGATAGCTGCCGATGAAGCAGCACGACAAGCACATCGTAAAGACCTTCCTGTTATTTTACCGATTTCGAAAAAATGAATTGCGTAATAATATAAAGACTACAACTTTCAGAATGAGCAAAACTGTTCGGTTTAACCAAGGTACAAAGAGCTGTGGTTTATATCACATCGATTCATTTATTGAACTCAAAATTACGCTGCCATTAGATAGAAGTATGGAAACTCTAATTCACCAATTGAGGCTAGGCACCACATACACAAATCATTTTTTGCAGAAAGTTGGCAGAGCTGAAACTCCCGAATGTGAATGTGGATATATAGATGAAGACGTATGTCACCTTCTCGTAGACTGTCCACATCATGACGCGCCGAGACGCAGCCCTTAAGTGAAACTGTTAGTATTAGACCGCAGACCATTTAGCATGAAGACACATCTGGGCCTGTGGCAAACTGAAGTTTTACAGTCGCACGCTTTAAAAGCAATAATACGTTTCTTACAAAGCAGCGGAATTGCGGACAAGTATTAAGACATAACGAACTTTCATTTGTATAACAAATGTACCTATTATGTGCAGTATCACGTGACACTCATCATATGGGTGTACTGAAGTGAATGACATGTCGACTATTATGTACACACGAGCGAATGCATCTTTATGAGGACCACGCGTGCGCTCTGCTGTTTTGTTCTGGTTGGACCGAATATTTTGAGCTGATTTGACCGAACAATAACGAGGGACATTATAAGAGACTTAATTCTTTGACTTTCGAACATGTCTTTACTATTTTGTTTTGATATGTGAGTATAAATGTATCTTTGCATATCTGTGCCCGAGTCTTTTATTTTCTATGCACTGCTTTGTATGTTTCACTTTACGATAAGTGTTCAAGTTTAACTCAATGGCTAGGAAGTAGTCAGCACCATATTTGTGCGCCAACATCTTCTCATATATCATATCAATAAAAAAAATTTAGAACTTGTTCGCAAGTTCTGCAATGCGTTTTCTGGAATGTTATGTTTCAATAAATGAAAACACATAGAGGACATTTCCGCATAGTGCATTTCAGCGGTGAACACAACTATTCAGATGCCACTGTTCTGCTTTCTCTACACCTTTTGCTAAACAATAAGAGCAAGCACATTCCGCTGCACGGTGATTAAAACTCAAAAAGCTTCGAAAGCTACTCTATCAGCGCGTAAGTCAAGCTTGGCCAAAAAGCAGTACTCCTCAACTTTATACAGTTTGGTGTAAGAGGAAGAGCGTGGTTGTGCCGATAAACATGAGCTCCATAACGGCATCCTAAAGATGAATGAACACTTTTGAGACTTTACTAATATAGCGGCTCGCTGCAGAATATATTTCGCTAGTTTTTATTATAAAACTCTGTTTACCAGGGACGTTTTCAGTGATATTTATGAATAAAAACAAAAAAAACGAAACAAATGCACATGTCCCTGGTTAGAACCACGAGATTATTCCTATGACGTAATGGCAAAATGTTTCATTTCACGAATATTGTAGTCTTAATTTGCAAACTTTTCTCTTGGCTGTGCATTTTTTTTGAGTCAGCAATTCTCTTATCTCGAGGGCATACGATAACAATGCTATGAATTCAACTTACTCGGCACTTTTTAGGGCAAGAAGGACACATGAAAGCCGATGAAACGACAAGGAAAAAAACAGGAGTGTGCCGATCTATGATAGCAAGGTAGCACGCAAAGCATCTGGCATCGAGAGTATACAATAATAGCCAATAATTTGCTGCATCTCAGCTTCCAGTTTCGCGGGCTTTTGCTACAGCGCTTACGCGATGCCACGTTGTAAAAGACGTGTGGGTGTCCTGCGCAAAGCCAACCGCTCACGTTTTATCAGTGAATGTATGGCTAAAAGAAGTAATTGCTGATGGCTTTAAGCAACAATGCGTGCGCTACCTCCCCCAATGCAAGTGAACAACACTCCAGCTGAACTACATGAATGAAATCACGCAAAACTTTATGCATTCAAAGTTTGAAGATGTGCCCTGAATGTTTTCTTCTGTTTGCCGTGACCATTTAAGTTACATTTTAGTCAAGGTGAGCTGCAACTCAACAAATTCAGCATAATTGATGTGTCAGCACGATGCAGTGTTATCAAGGCACGGCACTGCAACGTCACATGCATAGTATAAATACAAGCTGCTCAATGAACCATCGTTCTTGTTGCGTTATCTGGCTTTCTTGTAGTATCTGGACAGCGCCATGACAGTGGCGACGAGCAGACCCGCGCAATCATGACTGCCGGGTGGCCGCGCCAATTTGGAAGGGTGAATGGTACCTGGCCAACGTATCGTGTTCGTTTGAAGGCTTAGTTTGAAGCTCATAACATAGCATACGAAGCGAAAAAACGGGCACTCTTGATATCGTAATTAACGGACAGTGCAGTGAGAGTCGTTCAGGGGCGTTGCCACCCGAAAAAGGTCAATGAGCTCAGCTATGATGAAGTTGTCGGGTATTGGGAAGAACATTACACCCCGCGCGTCAACGAGACCGCCGCAAGCTGGGCCTTCTTCATGCGAACACAAAAAACTGGTGAGTCTGTTGAGGATTTCATTGCCGAAATCAGGTGGCTGGCGGAGAAGTTCAATTTCGGGGCATCGTTGGAACGCATGCTGAGGGACCGAATTGTGTGTGGCGTGCACGATGAAGACGTCAGGCGACATTTATTGGCGCAACGGAAGCTCACGCTAGAACAGGCAGAATGCTTTGCTGTTTCGGCGCAAGACGCCGCTGAAAACGCCCGAATAAAACATTCTACCAACCAAAGTCCTGTAAATTTTGCACGCCAGAGGAACTGTACTCAGAAATCGCGACCGAAACCAGATACTCGCGGCTGCTGTGGTCGGTGTGGTAGCGTGAAACATGTAGTGGAGGAATGTATCGGAGGAATGTTTGCTGCACCTGCGCATGGTGTGCCACTGGTGCGGCAAACGAGGCCACTTGAAACGAATGTGCCAGTCGGCCACGTCGGGTCACCGACAGAGCTCACATACGGATGTACGATGGCAAGAGCGTATGCGGCGTCAGCAGACGACTGCTCAACCTCGGATGATAATGAGGCCTTGTACACTGTACAGGCCGTCCTTCATCAAGAATCAAGCATCCGTAAGGTGAACCCCATTTACAAAGTAATAAACTTTGATAGCGTTCCTCTGACAATGATGGCGGACACTGGATCACCTGTAAGCATCATTTCAGCATCGGTGTTTCGAAAGTACGGAGTGAAGTGGCCGCCGTTGCGAAAAACGAAGCTAAAACTGCCCTGCCTATTGGGCGAACTTCCACTGCTTGGACAGTTCCGTATCACAGCCACATGCGACGGGATAGATATGCAAGGCACGGTCATAGTGGTTGATAGCACGGGACCATCGTTAAGTGGCAGAGACAGGATAAAAGCTTCTAACGAAATCGGAGTTTCCATACCGACAAACGTCGTCGCGAGTGTGCACCCCATTAAGTTGAACGAAGCCAACACGAAACTAGAGGCCCTGCTCAGCGAATATGCTGATGTCTTCGCTCGGGGTCTTGGACTTTGTAAGGGACCATCGGTGACATTCCAGCTGAAATAAAAAGTAGTTCCGTGGTTTTTCAAAGCCCGCATCGTACCTTTCGCTTTGCGAGACAAGCTGTTAGAAGCGCTGGATCAGCTAGTAGCCAAGACGTCATCACGCCCGTGAAAACCGCCGAGTAGGCAGCACCAGTCGTACCCGTCAAAAAGAAGGACGGGTTGCTCAGAATCTGCGGAGATTTTTGAATGACTGTCAACGCGGCCTTTGTGACGAAGCATTACCCGTTGCCGCGAGTGGACGACATTTTCGCGAAGCTGAGCGGCTGGGCAGTTTTCACAACGTTGGATCTGCGCCAGGCTTACAACCAGTTACCGTTGGATGAAGACGTCCAGAAAATAGCAGTATTGAACACACAAAGGGATATTTTCTGTTTTAAACGGTTGCCGCGGAAAAAGGAAGTGCCATGTCGCGGCTGCATAAAGTCTTTTAGAGATTACGGGATTGTGGTCTTCCGTTGCGCAAGCAAAATTGCAAATTTTGACAAGGCGAGGTCAGTGTTCTCGGCCATCGTATCGACGCTAACGGACTTCGGCCGACAGACGAGAATTTCAAGGCCGTTCGCGCATCGCCGGAGCCCAAATCGGTCAGTGAGCTGAAAGCATTTTGGGTTCTTGTGAACTATTACGGCAAATTCTTGCCGAACCTAGCAACCACACTGGCACCGTTGTACGCGCTTCTCTAAAAAGGGCCCAGATGGCAGTGAAGTCAGGAGCACAAAGAATGTTTTCGGAAAGTTAAAGAGGCAATAGAAGCGTCCAAGTTTTTGGCCCATTTTAATCCTGATAAGCCATTGAAGCTATAGTGTGACACGTCCCCAGTAGGTATCGGAGCGGTTTTGTCCCACCGTGTCAATGGTGCTGATTACCCGATTAGTTTCCGTTCCAGAAAGCTTACAAAGGCAGAATGCAATTACTCATAGTTGAAAAAAAAAGGCCCAAGCACTTGTGTTCGGGGTTGCATGGTTCAAGGACTATTTTTACGGTCATGAGTTTGTCTTGGTGACTGACCATAAACACCTTACTGGGTTATTAAATCCAAGAAAGGCAATACCACCGATTGCAGCCGCTCGAATTCAGCGTTGGGCCTTGTTTCTGTCTAGCTAAATCTATACAGTACAGTATCCTAAGAGCAGTGAGCATTCAAACGCAGATGCCCTAAGCCGGTTTCCGCTGCCAGTTACAGAGCC
Organism: Rhipicephalus microplus; assembly: GCF_043290135.1. Classification (NCBI taxonomy): domain Eukaryota; kingdom Metazoa; phylum Arthropoda; class Arachnida; order Ixodida; family Ixodidae; genus Rhipicephalus; species Rhipicephalus microplus. Next base: position 199,662,852 of record NC_134702.1, on the reverse strand, counting down.
ACGAGAGGGCCATTCCAGTAACCAGGAATGTGTTTTGTTTGCCCAATCGATGGAGCAAACAGCTATGTGCGCTCGAAAGATGAAACAAATGACCGATCGGGACCCTACTCTTCAACTGGTCAGCGAGTGGATTTTACAGAGATGGTCACGTTTCTGACCCCAAGACCACGCGCAGTACCGGCTATACTTCAACAGAAGGATGAAAGTGACCGTTAGTGACAATTTGGTGTACTGGGGCCATCGCATTGTTGTACCTGTAGCGGCAAGAAGACGCTCACTAGGCCTGCTGCATGAAACTCATCCTGGCATAGATGCCATGAAGAGTATCGCCAGGACGCTATTCTGGTACCCGGGACTTGACTCTGACATTGAGCGACTGGTTAAATCATGTGATGTTTGTGCACAGGCTTCCACAATGCCACCTGCTCAGGTGCCTGCATCCTGGCCAGTGACCGGGGAGAGCTGGAGCCGTATGCATGCCGATTTCGCCGTGCCGGTGGACGGCCAAACTGTCTTGGTCATCGTAGACTCGGAAACAGAATGGATTGAAGCGGTGCCAATGAAAACTGCTACGTCTGAAACTACGGTCAGAGCTTTGCGTTCAATAGTTGCACGGTTCGGGCTTCTAAAAACGTTTGTGTCAGACAATGCACCACAGTTTGTGAGCTCATTATTTTCACGAGTTCTCGACACGTAACAATATACAGTAACTAACAACAGCACCCTGTCATCCGCAATCGAATGGCTTAGCCGAGAAAGCGGTGCGCACGCTCAAGGAAAGATTAATAAAAAATGCGGGATGTGACTTGATAACAAGATTGGATCGATTTTTGTGCAGATACCGTCGAACTCCGGGAGAAGATGGGAAGCCACCGGCGGAACGTTTGCTGGATTATCAGATTAGAACAAAGATAGACAGCATCAAGCCCAAAGAAAAACATGCTGATGGTTCGCCAACAGCAAGTGCAAGAAAGTTCAATGCAGGTGACCTGGTTTGGATGCGTAGTTTTAGAAGTCGAAGATTGATTCCAGGTGTAGCGCAAGACCATCAAGGTTCCAGAATAGTAACCGTGGATTGTGCTCAAGGACTGCACTGACGGCATTTAGATCAGCTGAGACATCGAGCGGTATCGGTGGACAGTGACCCTGGCCAGAAATAAAAGCAGGAGCCAGTTGAAGCCACCGCCGAAACTGTGCAAGACAGCCCGGAAAAAAACTGTGATGGAATCAGCCCCAACACCGCCACTCTTGCGAAGATCAGGTCGGCCTCGAAAAGAACCTGAACGATATGGATTTTACAGGGGGAGAGATAATGTGTAAGCGCGATGCAGTTTTATCAAGGCACGTCACTGCAACGTCACATGCACTTAGAATAAATACAAGCTGCTCAATAAACCATCCTTCTTGTTGTGTTAACTGGCTTTCTTGTAGTATCTGCACAACACCATAACAATGATCTAACAAGGTATTATGTTGACCGTCCGGGGGTTTTGTAGCTAAACGTAAAATGTTGTGCTTCTTGCAACATTGTTATTACAAGAAACAGAAGCGGCTTTTGCGCCTGCAGAAAAATTCTGCAGAATTATAAAACAGCAGTAATAATTCAATTGGTAACGTAAGTGCAATGTCGGAAGTTCGATGCAATGCAACATTTTTGTAAAGCCGGAATGTGAGGACATGCATATGCTTACGCTTCGATATGTGACAACCTTAAACGAGAGAGATGCGTCGTGAGGCGTTTCATTGCTATTTTTTTCCGAAAACACAATGATGATGATGATGATGATTAGTGGAGTTTATTGGCGCAAGGCCAGATGTGGCCAAAGAGCGCCAGAGCGATGATACTGAATTGTACGAGGTGCAGTGTAGATAAAACAGATGTGACGTGGCTGTAAATGGGCCTAAAAACAGTCGCTGTAGGTGCGTAAAAATATATATATAGTAAAATTATGACAATGACAATTGATGTCTGCTATGGAGACATAAAATGGTTTAAAAGTGATATGTATGTGAAATAAAAACTTGGCATGGAGCACCAGTGCCTCGACAGAACCCTTAAAACAAGAGCATGGAGGCCTGGGCTCATTGAAAGCTGCTATCACAGCGGCATCCTCTGAACAGAGGATGCACTATGCACCTGTTGGGCTAAAAACATTCAATGTTGGACTAAAAACATTCAATACTACATCCTTTAAAAAGCTTAAAACTGATTTTGCATCAAAAAGCGGCTCTTCGCCGAGAAACATAATCAGATGTACAGGAAGATTATAGCGGTATGCTAAAGCAAAATATTTTTCTCTCACTTTCAGCTTCAGGACACTCCAGGAGGACGTGGAGAACGGTTAGTCTCTCACCACATATACCACAAGTAGGAGGTTCATCGCCAGTCACCAGGAAGCTATGGGTACCATAAGTGTGTCCTATTCTGAGGCGACAGAATAGGACATCAGTTCGCCGTGTTCTTGTAGCGGAGGGCCAGTAACCCAACCGCGGCTTAATCAAGTGAAGCTTATTATTTATTTCTGTGTCCCACAAACGTTGCCAGTGGTTTCGCAGTTTCTTACGTAGGAAGTGTTTTAGATATGTTGCAGGGACAGTAGCGGTGGGGTTAATAGTGCGCAATATAATGGACGTGGCCATTTGGACAGCTAACACATTGCCCTCGATGCTTCTATGGCCAGGAACCCAGCAAATAGTAACATGCTGGTTGGACATGTACGCAGTACATAGGACGGAATACAACTCAATTATTACCGGATTTCTTAATCTAAAAAGTGATCTTAATGCATTTACGATGCCTAATGAGTCTGTAAATATATTTGATTTTTGTATGTTTGATTTCCGTATATGCTTCACAGCCGACAATAGTGCATAGCCCTCAGCCGTAAATATACTTGTTTCCGGGTGCAGCACACCGGATTCCGAGAAGGATGGTCCGACGGCTGCATAAGCCACCCCTGCATGCGACTTAGAAGCGTCAGTATAAAACTCTACGCATGAGTAGTTCGACTGGAGTTCTCGGAAATGCATTTTAATATGTGCTTCTGGTGCGTGTTTAGTGATCTCGACAAATGAGGTGTCACAGTGTATAAGCTGCCACTGCCACGGCGGTAAAAGTATCGCTGTGGGCGTAGAACAAAGTTCTAGCAGCGGAACACACATTTCCCCACTTAAGTTTCTCACACGCAAAGAGAATGGCTTTCTCACTGTGGGTTGATTATGAAAGAGGGTGGCAGCGGTCATATCGTTTATTATAGTTGAATAAGATGAATGCTTGATGTTTGCGCGTTTTTTTATAAAATATGTGAAACTGCTATAGGATCGCTGCAGGTGAAGTGACCACTGATTCGACTCTACATAGAGGCTCTGGATCGGACTTGTCCTGAAAGCACCGGTTGCAAGTCGCATACCCAGATGGTGAACGGGGTCTAGGATTTTTAATGCACTTGGCGTTGCGGAATGATAAATTATAGAGGCATATTCAAGGCGCGACCCGACAAGGCTTTTGTATAACTTCAAGAGGCACTTTCGATCACTACCCCATGTTGTACGTGACAGAAGTTTTAGGACGCTCATCGTTTTCAAACATTTCATTTTGACATATTTATTATGAGGAATAAAGGTCAGCTTAGAATCTAAATTGGTTCCCAGGAATTTATGCTCGCTGTTCACAGAGAGTTGGTCTCCCTTGATCGCAACATTTGGTAGTGACATTACCCCTCGTTTGTTGGAAAAAAGTATGCAAGTACTTTTCTTTGTATTTATTTTAGAACCATTTTCATCCGCCCATTTAGAGAATTTATTCATTCCAAGCTGCACTTGTCGTTCGCAGATAGACATATTGCAGGATTTGAAACTCTTCTGCACATCATCAACATACACGGAATAAAATATCGCGCTTGGAATGACTGTCTGCAGGGAGTTCATTTTTACAAGAAAGAGTGTGCAACTAAGCACGCCACCTTGCAGAACACCAGTCTCTTGGGTAAAAGTTCTAGGGAGAGCATATCCCACTTTTACGCGAAAGGTTCGGTTAGACAGATAACTTTTAATTGTGTTTAGCATGTTCCCACGGATGCCCATGGTGACAAGATCGTGGAGAATCCCGAATCGCCATGTGGTGTCGTACGCCTTCTCTAAGTCTAGGAATACCGAAAGTACGAACTGCCTATGAATAAATGCATCTCTGATGTATGTCTCTATGCGAACAAGGTAGTCTGTTGTCGACCTCCCCTCTCTGAAACCACACTGAAGGGGGTCTAGTATACTGTTACTTTCTAAAAAGTAGATTAAGCGCCGGTTTATCATTTTCTATTATAGTTTGCATAGACAGCTTGTTAGCGCTATTGGCCTGTAGCTGGCCGCCAAGGACGGATGTTTGCCTTGTTTAAGTACTGGGATAACTATAACTTCTTTCTATGACAATGGAATATACCCAGCTGCCCACATGATATTGAAGAGAGTTAGGAGTGTTTTTAGTGCTTCGGGGTGAAGGTACTTGACCATTTCGTGTGTTATACGATCGACACCTGGCGCCGAGTTCTTGCAGCACGCAAGAGATGCCTTAAGTTCAGCTAATGTAAATGGGCTGTTGTAAGTCTCACTGGATGGACGTTTACATTTAAGGGGCTGCCGTTCTTCGCGTTCTTTGAATTTTAAGAACGTTTCTGTATAGTTTGATACACTTGAGACGTATTCAAAGTGTTCGCCTAGGCAGTCCGCCTGCTCCTCTAGGCTCTCACCTTGGCTATTTACCAAGGGTAGGGTGTGCGACTCCCGACCCATTAACTAGTTTACCCTATTCCAAACCTTTGTTTCGTCGGTATAAGAATTGGTACCAGATGTACCTATTCCAACTTTCTTTCTTTGCAAGACGACGCGTTCTTCTAGCTTGTGACTTCGTCTGTTTGAAATCGACGAGGTTTTCAGCCGTTGGGTAATTTCGGAGTAATCTCCGAGCTTTATTTCGACTATTTCGCGCTTTCCGACAATCGTCCTTCCACGATGGGATGCGACGCTTCTTAGTCATTAGGTTAGTTTGCTTAATACATTTCGCTGCAGCGTTAATAATAAAATCTGTTAGGTATGCCACAGCATCGTCTATATTAAAATCAGCAATGTCCTCTTCATCTAAAAATGTGTTTTCTCGGAACAGTTCCCAGTTGGCTGACTTGGTGTTCCAACGAGGAAAGTCAGGCGAGCATGTATCTTCTTTAGTTAGCCTCAACATTATCGGTAAGTGGTCACTCCCATAGGGGTTCTTGAGAACAGACTACTCATGATAAGGAATTAGTGTACTCGAGACAATACTCAGGTCTATGGAAGAGTATGTGTTGTGCGTAGTGCTATAATATGTTGATTCTTTTTTGTTAAGTAAACATGCACCTGACGAAAACAGAAAGTGTTCTATTAGGCGTCCTCTTGCATCCAAACGGGAGTCGCCCCATAGAGGATTATGTGCATTTAGATAACCAACGACTATATATGGCGGAGGAAGTTCATCAATGAAGCTTTGAAATTCTGTCTTTGAAAGTTGATAGCACGGAGGAATATAGATAGAAGTAATTGTTAGGAGCTTCCCGAACAGCACTGCTCGGACAGCAACTGCCTCAAGAGAAGTTCGGAGGTTTAATTGCTTACGGGCAACACCTTTATCCACTATTATAGCGACACTGCCCGATGAGGCGGCAGCGTCGTCACGGTCTTTGCGGAAGATGGCATATTGCTTTAGAAAGTTTGGTTGTGTGGACTTGAGATGTGTTTCCTGAACACACAGCACTTTTGGAGTATGTTTATTAAGGAGTTCTCTAATATCATTGAGGTTATGAAGAAGTCCTCTCACATTCCACTGTAAAATCTGCGTGTCCATTTTAGATGTGTTTTGTGCTGTGTGCTCAAGGATAGAAAATTAGCTCACGGACCCTTTCCAGGGGCCATGACACGAGATTTTTCTTTTTTGTATTGGTCGACGGAGTCACGCCGATCCTTAGGCGCTTGCTGCGCCCTCACGCTCGGAGTTGTGTCCATTGCCTCTAGCGAGGCACTGGACAAGCGCTCTTGCGAGCGCTGCAGTTGTTTTGAGGGCCTCGCCTCTAAAGACAAGGCCTTCGCGGCCCCCAGCGCGGAGGTCGGTGGGTCCTTCTTCGATGGCGGAGCAGCACTGGCTGCAACCGCCGAAGGGGCGGATGGCGTCACCGCTGGCTCACTACGCGTGTGCCAGACAGGCGCCGGGGGCCGTCGTGGCTCTGCCCCCTGACGCGCCACTTCGGCAAAGCTGGTTTCTGGCAGGTAGGACACCTGCCTTCGTACCTCCATAAATGAAACGTTTTGTTTTTCTTTAATCGTGACAATTTCCTTTTCTTTTTTCCAGATTGGGCATGACCGTGAGTATGCGGCATGCTACCCGTTACAGTTCGCACAGTGAGGAGAGTTTTCACAGGCATCAGATGTGTGTTCGTCAGCACTGCATTTCGCACAAGTTACGCGGCCTCGGCAGTTCTGAGAACTGTGGCCGAACCGCTGGCATTTGAAACATCGGAGAGGGTTCGGTATATATGGCCTCACTCGAAGCTTGATGTACCCAGCCTCAACAGAGTCGGGCAGTACACTTGAATTGAAAGTTAGCATCAGGTGCTTAGTCTGGATTTCTTTGCCATCGCGCCTCATCCTAATTCGTTTCACGTTGATGACATTCTGTTCGCTAAAACCCTCAAGGCGTTCAGCCTCCGTCAGCCCTAACAGGTCGTCATCTGAAACAACGCCACGGGTGGTGTTCATGGTTCGGTGTGGGGTTACTATTAATTTGGTATCTCCAAATTTCACTAGATTAGACAATTTTTCATACTGTTTCTGGTCGCGGAGCTCTAACAGGAGGTCACCACTTGCCATTCTCGATGCTTTATATCCTGGGCCAAAGATTTCTGTCAAAGACTTCGAAACAAGAAAAGGTGAAATGGTTCTCACTGGTTTGCCGGGTGTGTCAGCGTGAATAACGTGGATTCGTGGAAAGGATACTCTCTGGTGACCAAAAAACTGGAATACTTCATCGGTGCGCCCCCTTATCTGAAGGCGATCAGAGAGTGGGGGGAAGGAAGAAGCAATAAGAAAATGTTTATTTTCGGCAGCGGCGCCAGCCACCCACTATGGAGTGTTACAAGGGGACGCTGCAGGGTCTGTAAGCACAGGACCTGCAGACGCCAGCTGTACACCACCACTATAACCGAATATGGTGTATCCAAGGTAGGACAGCCACACAGGGTTAACCCTTGCCGCCAGGAAATACGGAAGTCAACGGAAAAGAGTAGAGGACAGGATAGATTTAAAGTAAGAGAAAAGACGAAGATGTGAGGGAGAGACAGGAAAGGGCGACTGCCGATTCCCCCCAGGCGGGTCAATCCGGGGGTGCCGTCTACGTGAAGCCAGGGCCAAAGGAGTGTGTTGCCTCTGCCAGGGGGCCTTAAAGGTCCAATCACCCAACGTCAGCTCAACCCCCAGGATCCTCTTTTCCTCGGACACGGCAAAGCCACGCACGGCTAGGCGTGGGAGGGAGTCAAAACTCCCCCGTTAGCTCGGGTCCGTGGTGTCGCTACACACCAAACGCCTGCTTTCACAGGCGCCCCTGCGGGGGTTCAGAAAACACAGGGCAGTAATTTAGGCGCGCAGTGTTTCTGTGGGCAAGCATAAAACAAGGTACGTTAATGAGTCTCAGCGTCAAGAGACATTACCATATAGGCGGAACAAACAAAAAGAGAGAGAGACGGCTGTAGCGCGACTTTGACTTTGTATTCGCGAAAGCCGGAAATCAACGTGATTGAGTAGATGTGAAAGACGATCCTCTGACGCAGCATACGTCATGGAAAGCTTCGGCAAAGCAGAATCAAATGGTTCGAGAGCATAAAAAAGCCGAGTACCGCTCACAAATCTTGTAAGACAACCACTCATGTTCATAACTTTAAAGTTGTCCAACAGAGCCAGCTCATCACACAGTGTTGAGCATTCTAGAAGACAGAAGACACGAAGTATTCACTCATTATCAATGTGCTTGTTGCTCATATTCATTTTTCAACGAAGCAAACCTTGAAGAAAACGTCCTTCATTATCAGAAATATTCGTACGCATTAAACACTCTTACAATCTGCCAATTCATTTTATTGGGCTTCCACAGCTACCACCAACGCTCATTGCCCCGCCGCGGTGGTCTAGTGGCTAAGGTTGAAGGCTAAGGTCTAGTGGCTAATTCAAATGCAGCCGCCACAGCCGGGATTTGATCCCGCGACCTGCGGGTCAGCAGCCGAGTACCTTAGCCACTATACCACCGTAGCGGGGCTGTCCGTCCGTCTAGCGAACACTCCAAGTACCACCATCTCGCATCTTTTCAAAATATATTCGTTATATACAAGTACCGCCACCTAGCGGACATTCCAAGAACTAAACGAGAAGTGGCTACCTACTACATACATCGAGGACGCATCACCCACAGCTTATGGAGCACTCTAGTGTCATACCATTTGTACTTTTCAGCGTATATGCATTCGTTATGCACTACAAGCACCGCCCTCTATGGCCGGTTTAGGAATTAACGAGGGGTGGTTACCCACAACGGGAACGCACAAGCCACGCCATAAGGGCCATCGCTCATAAAAGTCTATCCCCTGTGGCACATACCCGCTCTCTCGGGTATGTGCCACCGGTAGTTACGCACAACGACAATGAGGGACACGCGAGCCTCGTCATAAGAAGCTTCGGCGCAAAAAGCTACGTCAGGTAATATGTGTACTTGCTGGCCCTGTGTGGTATGAAGATTATACAATTCGAGGCGAGATCGAGTTATAGGTGGCAGCACCGGCCTGCGCATGTGTGGATAGGTGGTCGGCGGCGGGTATACAAAAAATTGGCAGATTCCACGTACAGTGGTAATCGATGATATGCGAAGTACGAATGAGGAAGGCTAATATGCCACTTTAAAATCAGCGCAACGTTACGAGGTGGAGGTAACTTAGGCCGTACATGACTTCCATGTCATGATTATGATGTTTGGATGTGTCATTTACCTTCGTCATCTATTCACGTCACCTGATGCTAAATTTGAGTGGAGCTCGAGAAACGGCTGCGAGCGTGCTGTGTGCGCAGCTTGTAGTCAAGTTTTACATAACACGCATGCCATGATATCTTGTTTGAACGTGTCATATACCTTCGTTGTCTATTCACGTCACGTAACAACAACATTGGTGTAAGTTAAGCCTGCAAAATGACCACGAGCGCGCGAGCGTAGCATGTAGTCGTGTTTTACATGACACGAATATCATGATTATTATGTTTGGACCGGTCTTTTACATTCATCGTCCATTCACGGCAAGTAATGCCAAATTTAATATATGTTAAACTAGTGTAACGTCCGCAAGCATGCTATGAACGTAGCATGTACTCCTGCTTTAATTGACATGCATGTTATGATTATCATGTTTACACGAGTCATATACCTTTGTCATTCATTGACGTCAAGTAACACCAAATTTGGTATATGTGGAGCTAGCGAAACGGCTGCGAGCGCATCATGAAGGGCCCAATATATTCCGACTTAACGTTGACGTGCGCGCACGATGGGCGCAGCGACGCTACGCTAGCAAAACGCGAGCACTCTATCGTCTGACGCAAGGCGCGACCGGCGCAACCAGTGGCGACTGCCGCGAAACGTGACATGCTGCGTTTCGCGCCGATGACGTTATTCAGACAGCACTGCGAAGAGGCATTGGTCTGCCTCGCTTCGTGATAGAGGGACGCCGGGTGCGCTGAAAAGCACATGCGTCAAAGCGTGGCATCGCCAGCGTGATGCGACTAAACGAACGTCAGCGTCACGTCGAAGTGTATTGGCGCCTTGAGTGTTTCACGTAGTCATCTTCTTATTTGACACGCGTCTCATAATAATCATGTTTGCATCAGTCACATACCTTCGTCGTCCATTCACGTGACGTAATACCAAACTTGGTATATGTGAAGCTAGCGAAACAGCCGCGAGCGCATCATGACCGTTCCATGTAGTCATGTTGTTACATGAGACGCACCTTATGATTATCATGTTTGCACCAGTCACATATCCTCCTCATCCATTCACGTCCCATAATACATAAGTTGGTATATGTGAAGCTAGTGAAACGGCCGTGAGCGCATCATAAGCGTGGCATGTATTCATGTTGTTGCATGACACGCATCTCATGATTATCATCTCTGCACCAGTCACATACCTTCGTTGTCTATTCACGTCCCATAATAACAAATTTGGTATATGCGAAGCTAGCGAAATGGCCGCGAGCGCATGAGTGTGGCATGTAGTCATGTTGTTACATGACATGCATGTGATGATTTCGATGTTAGGGTCCGCCGCTTGTGTTCACTATGCGGTCATATCATACCATGTCATTTTCGCATCATGTTATGTAAACGAAACCACCGCAAGAGTAACAAGACCATGAATTGTAAATCGGGACCTTCAAGACATACATATGATTTTCGGGTTATGACAAGTCATTCATGCTTGTCATACAGTCATGTTATGCCGTACCATTTTTGGTATCGATGCCATTATGGATAGATAGATAGATAGATAGATAGATAGATAGATAGATAGATAGATAGATAGATAGATAGATAGATAGATAGATAGATAGATAGATAGATAGATAGATAGATAGATAGATAGATAGATAGATAGATAGATAGATAGATAGATAGATAGATAGATAGATAGATAGATAGATACGCTCAAAGTCGCTGAAGTTTGCTAAGAAATGCTTCACATTTAATACACGCAGTGGTGCTTCATTGTGTACGGTTTGAGACGAATGTCAGTGGACAAAATGCGTTGACTACAGTTTAGTGTCAATAGAGGTTCTTAGCAAGCTACAGAAACGCGTTACGGATAGGCGGCAACACGAAACCGGCTCACGAGTGTGCACGCGCGACCATTGTACGCGTATACGGAAAAGAAACGTGTCGTATTTTCGTAACGTGTTTCCACAGCACGCTAAAAACCTCTGATATCCACGCTCTTCTCTTCTGAACAGGTGCACGACACCTATGCAATGTCAACACTACCCGCGAGTAAAGCGGATTCTGCCTTTCATACGGATGCTTGTTCTTGGTACTCTTCATGCTTTCGCTCTAAATAAAGCCTTTTCTGTTTTGTTTGTACGAGGTTAGCTTGTGTTCCTCCTACTACGCACAGCTATCGCGCCACTGAACTACATATTTACATCTTTGTCATCCGCATACTACAAAAAAGAGAGAAAGAAAGATTTAGAAAGTTCGTATATATGTGCGATTAGTTCAGTACACCACCGTTCACACCTTATACGCATATTGTTATTTTTTCTCTCATTCTGTTCAACAATAAATGTGGGGCAGTCAATAAGTCTAGTCAGAAAATCTTACTGGCTGACGGCACTTTAAGCTACGCTGCGTTTACCACGTGTACGCACATGTTTTTGCACCAGTAAAAATATAAAAATCTTATATAAGGGTTTAGCAGAAAGCTTTCATTGATGGATTACGTGCATGACAGTGCTACACTCATAGAACATCGTTAATGGGACAAGCATGTTTCCTTTTTCAGGCAAAAAATGATCACTCGTTGTGTCGATCACTAGCAATGCCACACAAACGCTGAAGAGAATGTGAAAAGGATGAAATTTTCAGTGAAATGTTGGAAATTGTATATAAGACATGCCATCTGATGTAATTTTTAACGTCTGGGCTCTTTAAAGTGTCCCTAAATCTAAGCACACGGTTGCGCACAGTAACTCTGCTTTAAGTACAGCTTAATGCTCCGATGTGTCGCACTTTGTGTGATAGTAAAATTTCTAAGTAGTGGTACCACGGCCAAGTAAACACAACTAAGTCTTCTCGGATGTTCATAATTTAAAGTGCTGTAGTTGTACACCTACCAACAGCGCGAAAGTGCATGGCCTTAAATCTGGTTAGCTTGTTGTTGTTTTCACAACCGAGTCGCTTGAAAAGACTGCATTCACGCACAATGTAATAGTCCTCATGTTTACGAGGATGCCGAAGGATTTTGCGATGTGCTTGAAACAGAAAGCAGGACTCACTCTGAGTTTATTTTGGTGAATGAAGGGTACGACGAAAATAAACAGAACTCTAGAAAGTTGCACTCGCTGACCTTATTACAATGACCTATTACAATTATCGCTAACTCAAGCCTTACGGCCTTCATTGAAGCGATCACATCACATTATATCATATGATAAAGTGTTCAACCTGTTGTATATATTGTAACCCACCCCTTATGTAATGTCTTTAGGAATAAAAGTGAAAGTGAAAGTGGAGATGCATAAGCAGACGAGCAAGACCAAATGCTTTTCTACGTCGTTTCAGGCATACGTAGAAACACTTGCACTCGTACTGAAATCACCGGACAAAACACACTTTGAGAACGTACATGACTTCAGCGCACATAGAAACACGACGTGGCTAGCAGACGACGCACGCAACAATCCACACTTCACTTGTGTAGACAGTTACCGCCAGGCGGCGACTCTGCTTGATCTCGCGGTCAATAGCCGCAAGTCGTGAACAGCCCGGCAATTTTCACCCATTAGCTATTTCCTCCCAGAACACGTGATCCACAGAAACGATCACAATCTTTAGAGCTCAATAAGGAAACAAATCATTTGCGCTCGTTCAAAAGCACGAGCTTCTCAGACTAACATGAATTGAGGTAAATTCAATGTCTGCTGGCTTTTGATTGATTTGATTGATTTGTGGGGCTTAACATCCCAAAACAGGCTGCTGGCTTTTGACTGTCCACATTTTCAATGATCTCGTAGTTTACTTCTACTAAATGTCCAATTATCATTGTGTGTGGGAATAATACAAGAATACACTGTTAGCAATCATGTTTGCGGCTTTCAATGTGAGCACGTTAGGTGCTGTTTATCTCATCATATGTATTTAAAAAAAGCTAACCTAGCAAGAATCCAGTAAGCAGTTGTCTGACCTCGATGCTCCCAGGCAGATCACAGTTAATCTAGACGAGTTAATCTAGACATGCATGCTTCCACCCACTTTGTATTCCGCTAGGTGATGACAATCCCACCAGTGAAAGAGACTTGCACGTTTAGGGAGCACGAGTTCTTCCTATTTCTGTACAGGTGCTCGAACTCATGGGGAGGCTTGATTTTCCAGAACTTGCAAACGATATGCATCCAGGGCCTCAACAGAGTCTGCGATCTGTTAAGAAGCCGAAAATGGTAACATTAAAAGCACTGACCTTTATACTAAAAATCATCATTAAAAGCACTCACTTCTATACTTCGTTGGCTATAACGCATAGTGATCACTTCGCCAAAGTGTCCAAATCTGCTTTATCTTCCTTGAAACAAACTGAAGCCCCATGTAGGGGTTACATACTGCAATACACATGTCCTATTGACTTACAGTGCTACCACAGTGGTAATCCTCTATAGATTTAGTTCTGCGAAATAACATGAATTCCTCAAGTGCTACCTAGCTCCTGGAAAATAAATTCACATTAGCATTTCCAACTATCAAATGTGGTAAATAGACAGGTTAATCCTAATAATCAAACAAGAGCTCGCTTATATCAAAAACAAAAATCTGCTGATGTATTTGCCTCCCCCTTTTCATACTATATATAGTGGTAGAGAGACAGAGAGAGAGAAACGAGAAAAAAGGAAGGCAGGGAGGTTAACCAGATGCTATTATCCGGTATGCTACTCTACACTGGGGTTGGGGAATAGGGGGTTGAAAGAGAAAGGGAGAGTTAAAAAATAAATGAGAAAAAAAACACCAAAACACCGACACACACGCACACATAAAATCAGTCCACTCAGAGGCGTTCCTACTGGCTAGTAGTTTGTAAGAAGCCCAGTAGCGCTTGCACGGCTTTCTTCTGTGACGATGAGTCATGACGATGGCGCAGCATACTTTCTTCTGACAGCGGCTGGTCATCTAACCTGTTTAGTTTATTAGAAAGGTGTTGCCTTTCCAGGTTGTATTTCGGCCAGTCACACAGGATATGTCGAATTGTTTCTTCATCTCCGCAGTGTGCACAGTCAGCGGTGTCGGCCATACCTATGCGGAACGCGTACGCACGGGTAAACGCGACTCCCAACCATACTCTGCACAGAGCAGTAGCGTCGCCTCGTCAAATTTTTGTTGGAAGCTGCATGCTTAACGTTGGATCAAGGGATCGTAATCTCGCATGCGTAAAGAAAGGCTTATTCGAAAGAGCCATGGAGTGTTGGCGAGCAAGAATGCGGAGCCTCCTAGCAGTGCCCGTCCTTGAGAGAGGTATTGACTGGTCGTTGTCTTCTGTATGGGCTGAACGGGCAGCTTGATCAGCTCGTTCGTTACCGATAATTCCACAGTGGCTTGGCAACCACTGAAATATAACGTGGTGCCCTTTCTCTGTTATATGGAGTAGCATTTCTGCTGTTTCAAATACCGACTGCTCGTGTGGACCACGGCATAGATTTGACAGAAGTAACTGCAGTGCCACCTTGCAGTCGCAGAAAATCGTTCACCGTTTTGTGCTTTGGGCGTTAATAAAACGCAGCGCAGCGCGAAGTGCTGCAAGCTCTGCTGCCGTTGTTGTGGTTTCATGAGCTGTCCTAAATTTGAGGGTTGTGGCGTGAGTTGGAATAACGACCGCCGCTGTTGAGCTGTTTGGCAGGACGAAGCCGTCGGTGTAGACGTTGGTGCAGTCTTGGTACTTCTCGTACAGCAGAAGTAAGGCGAGCTGCTTGGGGGCTGGTATCGAGAAATCTCGTTTTTTCTGGATGCCTGGTATTGTCAGGTTGATGACTGGCTGTTTGAGGCACCATGCAGGAATTTAAGGTCTCGCCGTGGGCGAGACCTTAAATTCCAGTTGGTAGGGAGTCATCTTGTGTAGTTATTGTTCGACAAAAGGAAGTATGAGGTCTATCCACTGGTAGAGAGGCTAGGTGGTGATGGGGAGTCCGGCCCACATGCCTTATGTGTGTCCTCAAAGCTTCAATTTCAATATGGGTCTGCACGAGGTGGTCTTTAACTATAGCTATAGTCGCCATTGTTAAGGCACCCTGAGGCAGACCTAGACATATTCGAAGCGCCTGTGCCTGAACGCTTTGTATCATGCGTCGACTTGTTTTGCTGGCGTTTGGTAATGCAGGCAGACTGTATCGTAAAAAGCCAAGGAAAAGCACGCTGTGCAGTCGTAACATATCATTAGGCTGCATTCCCCAAGTCTTTCCAGCGAGAAACTTGAAAAGATGGCATATGCCTGTCAATCGTTTTTTCAAATACGACATATGAGGGCTACATGATATGTCTCTGTCGACTATGACACCCAGAAATTTGTGAGATAGACGATATGGTATATTTTGACCGCTAATTGACACTCTGTAATTCGACATGGGTTTGCGCGTAAATGCCAGAGTAGCGCACTTTCCGGAGGAAATTTTCAGGCCTCGATTGGGTAGATACAAAGCAGTTGCAGTAGCAGCTTTCTGTATTCTCGCTCGTAACTGCAGGCGAGTTACCGCAGATGTCCAGATGCAGATGTCAACAGCGTATGGAGAGCGATTAGTGTTATATTGAATAGCACGGGGCTCAGTACACTACCCTGAGGGACGCCACGACAACTGAAATGTGTAGTCGTGTTCCCGGTCTCTGTACTCACAAAATAGGATCGCATTTGGAGATAACTGCGTATCCACTTAAACATTCGGCCACACTCCAATCTCTTCTAGTGCAGTAAGGACAACTTAATGTGTAACGTTATCATAGGCTCCTTTGACGTCAAGGAACAGAGAGGCGCAAAGACGATTATGGCCTTTGTCGTGTTCAACGTACGTGATTAGGTCGATGACGCTATCGATCGATGATCGACCACGTCGCAAGCCAGCCATTTGGGTAGATCTCATGATACTCCAAGTACCACTCGAGGCGGCCGAGAATCATTCTCTCCATCACTTTACCCACGCAACTAGCCAATGCGATTGGGCGATAGAAGGAGAGTTTCAATGGTGATTTGCCAGGTTTTAGTAATGGTACTAGACGACTAGTTTTCCAACTTAAGGGAACAGTGCCCTGTAGCCAACAATCATTATATAGCTGAAGTAGAGCTATTCTCGCGTCTCACCCAGATGACACAGGGCTCTGTAGGAGATTCCGTCAGGTCCTGGTGCTGAGGTCCGTTTGCATGAAGCGAGTGCTGCTTTGAGCTTCTGAATGGCGAATGGGAAGTACATACAGGAGTCACGTGGTGGCGGACAACATGCTCGAAAGTGGTGAGCTGCTGATGGCTGCAGTTTGCCCTGATAATCCAGCACAGAACTCTTCCGCAACGTCCACATCTGTTGGATTTTGGTGAAGGGCTGAGGCCTTGAATGGTGAACCCTGAATGGGCGATGACCGCAAACCTCTAACCGTCCTCCATATCTGTGATAAAGGCTTACGAGGGTCGAGTGACTCGCAGAAAGAAATAGCGTTGGAATTCTAGCTTGTCCAACCGACGTTTGATCTTCTTCTGCATACGTCTAGCAGTCCGTAAATCTTCTATGTCCTTCGTGCGCCGGTACCTTCTTTCAGCTCGTCGTCGCAAGGCTCAAAGCCGCTCCAGCTCTATGTCGATGTCCATGATTCTTACAGAGCATGGGGTCGTACACACAGTCTCTTTTACAGTGCTCTTGATGACCTCTTGTAAATCGGGTATGTGTTCTTGGCATTGGTCTTGGCATTGGCTGTGGTGCATTTTGTCTGTTTTGAAAAATTTAACTTGAATATGTACACAGTAAACACAGACACACACGTATATATATATATATATATATATATATATATATATATATATATATATATATATATATATATATATATATATATATATATATATATATATATAAGGGAGAAGTGCTACATGTACACTGAAGGGCTCGTTTTTCCGTGTTTGGACACAATATTGCTGAGATCTAACAGAAAAGAACGCCAAGTATAGGGGATTTTATTAGGCCAATTGTATTGTAGATCTTTACGTTACATTTACATAATAATTAGCGTACTTACGTTGCCTTTACTTTCCTTGGCATTATTGTCTGTTAGGTCTCATCAATATTGTGTCTATAAAGGAGCCCTTATGTATACACTCTCTTTCCTTATTCATCAACGAGAGTCTCACACTGGCAGATTTGGTGCCTTTAGAATGTACACGAGGGACTATTGGTCTGCTGCCAGGTTGTAATAAAATCACGGGCTACGTGACGCCAAACAGGCCCATAAACAGTGTGCCACGCTCGCCGCGATGGCTACAGGTGGCGCTGACTGACACTCCCACGTTTAAATTCACATAGATACCCAATAAAATGGCGAGTGGATAGCTGTGGTGGTAGCTCAGTGGTAGAGCATCGGATGCGTTATTCGAAGGTCGCAGGTTCGGATCTTGCCCACGGCAAGTTATATTTTCACCCAAATTTTTTTCTTCACATATACATTACAATTGGCCTAATAGCTTTTCCTACACTTGCCTTTGCATTATTCGCTGTTGGATCTAATATATATATATATATATATATATTTATATATATATATATATATATATATATATATATATATATATATCCCTTGATGAAGGGAGGACCCCTCCCGAAACTGTTGGGAAATAAATATATTTATCCTTGTTGACAACGCTCCCGTTGTGCCATATCCCATACCTTCACGAAGACTAACTGGCCCATTGAATTATTACTCTCACTATATATATATATATATATATATATATATATATATATATATATATATATATATATATTTATATATATATATATATATATATATATATATATATATATAGTGCGAGCACAAATTCACAGCATTTGGCCTTCATCTTCTTCATCTGTATTTATTCATCATCACAAAGGACGTCGCCTTCGTTCGAAGCGTTTTCCAGCGTGGACACACAACCTATCTCTGTGGTGGCTTCGGATACCAGTCTGGAGGAATCACGTTTAATACCAACAGATGCTCCTCCTACTACGGCTACGCCATCAGCACGGATCTCAATCCCCCGCAAGCAGAGTAACTACTGGCGTTGTTGTCTAAGCATAAAGTTTCTTTCGACGTACTATCGGCGTCAAAAAAAAATTGCCCGCAGCTTCCCTCCGGGGAACACTGAGGAGGATGCGGAGCATATAATTGGTTAACGGGGTGTTAAAGTGCGACTTACTTGGGTCGATGGCTAAATTGGTTAACGTGGTTGTGAAATGGGGTGTTAAATTGCGGCTTACTTGGGTCGATGGCTAAATTGGTTAACGTGGTTGTAGGAGAGGGTGTTAAATGAGTGAACACGTACACACGTATGCGAAAGGGCGGCGCTGGTCGAAGGGACGTCGATCATTGTGTTTGTGGATTCGTTGGAATTCATTTCACCGCGACCTTGGACGTCGACGCGCCGTACAAACCAACCGACGAGTGGCAACTGAGCGAGCGAGCGCCGACCTTGAGTTTATATACAGCGCGACGGCGCATGCACTGTCGGCTGTTGAATGTTCTCGAAGCGCGACGGCGCATGCGCGTCCACTGGAGAATCAGGAGAATTGTAGAATGTTCTCGAAGGGGAGAAGCGCGCGCGGCACAGATGGTGGGTGACGGTGCATGCGCGCGTCTGCTGTCGAATGTTCGAGAAGGGGGAGAAGCGCAACGGCGCATGCGCGCGCGTCAGCTGCCGATGTTCTCGAAGCGCGACGGCGCATGCGCGCTACATTATACAGCTAGCGAATGTTCGTGAAGAGGAGAAGCGCACGCGGTGTGTAGAGGAGGAAGGGTGCACAGATGGTAGAGGAGTGAAGCGCGCGCGGTGTGTAGAGGAGGAAGGGATGCACAGATGGTGGAAAAAGGAGGAGGAAGCTTGCGGACGGCGCCGCACTACAAGCCTCGAGTATTAGATGCTCCGCATCTAAAAACCCGAACAGGGGAGCACGTGTTTCATGCATTAGAAACAGTATAGTGTTAGCCGTCCATTCCTCACCATTGACAGGCGTGCACATCCGGTGTGGCAGCACTGCGCAATCCACCTTGAGTGCGTTATCTCTGTTCCTGCTCTAGTTTTCGTTTGGTGGCATTGACGGAAATTGTGGGCGTGCCGAGCACTTTTGATTGTATTACTCGCAATTCCTTGATTTTACTGCAGCATCGCAGTGCAATCAGTGTCTTGACACAATCTACAAAAAGAGAGATATAATCGGTTTGCGGTTGATTCTTCAAACGAATGTCAAACCTCGTTCACCAGCGCTGCTTCACCTACACCCTTCTTTCAGAGAACGACCCGAAAAGACTTCATTTTAACTGGAAATGCCGATTTATTCTTCGGAAGAGAGCGTGCATATTGTTTCGCTTTACCGGCTTGAAGCATTATGAACCAACCTTTGTCTACTATAGATAGAGTTTGCCTGCATGATTGACTCTGCGATGACACAAAGTGCTACAATACTTGCCTTCAGCTGCAGTAGTTTAAGCTCAGATTTTTTAAAATTTTTCTACCTTTCAAATATCACACCTGGAACACAAGCAGAAATATTGCACTATAGAGGGATCGTGTCGTGCTGCCACACCGAATGTGTGGGCCTGTCTAGGTCAATGACTCCTAGACGGCGTGCACTATGCCATGGATAAGGCTTGTGCCACGCGCTCCGCTGTTCCCGTTTCATTTGATGCTGATGGTACATTCCACTGCTCTAAGCCAGACTTCTGCAGTGGCTCGTCGCATACACACCGACGGAACTTTTATTGTCCGTCGTCGACCATACCGTGTTTCTTCCAGCGAACGCAAGATCACCGACAAGCATGTTGCTGATATGCTCAGGCAAAACATCCTCCGCCCCTCTTCAAGCCCTTGGCTGTCACCTGTCGTTCTCGTACAAGAAAAGACGGTTCATTGCGATTCTGCGTTGACTACCGCGCATTGAAGAAAGTGACCAGAAAAGACGTATATCTCTTGCCTCGCATTGATGATGCCTTAGATTCCTTACAAGGAGCGGAATATTTTTTGAGCCTTGACCTGCGCTCTGGTTATTGGCAAATTCCAATGCATGAGGATGGTAAAGAAAAAACTGCCTTTGTCACACCCGATGGACTTCACGAATTTAACGCCATGCCTTTCGGCCTCTGCAATGCACCAGCAATGTTTGAACGAATGATACACACTGTATTGCGGGGCCTTAGGTGGAAAAAATGCTTATTTACCTTGACGACATATTCATATTTTCTTCAACATTCGAACAGCACTTGCAGCGCCTAGATGAAGTACTGACATGTCTCGCAGCTGCTGACCTTCAGCTCAACACCAAGAAGTGCCACATTGCTAGCAAAAGTATTAAAGTACTCGGACATCTCGTCAGCAGAGATGGAATCCGGCCTGATCCCAACAAGATTACCACCGTTCCTAACTTCCCGGTGCCTCAACGCGCCAAAGAGCTCCGAAGTTTTTTTGGCCTTGCGTCGTACTTCCGGCGCTTTATACGAGACTTCGCCACCATTGCTGCGCCACTGCACCAACTCCTTTCTTCGGGAGCGTAATACGTATGGTCAGACGAATTCCAAATGGCTTTTGACGCCTTTAAAGGTGCCCTCACGTCTGAGCCAGTGCTGTGTCATTTTGACAACGCTGCAAGCAACCCACTTCCTCCCTGGCTGGTCTTCTACAACGTCTCCCGTGTCCTGATGCTCCCTTCGATGTCATTGGCATTGACGTCTGTAGACCGCTACCAATATCAGCTAGCGGCAAGCGCTGTGTCACAGCAGTTGACCACTTGACAAGGTACGCCGAAACAGCTGCACTTCCTTCAGGATAAGCAGAAGACATTGCCACATTTTTCTGGAGGCAATCTTTCTGAAAAATGGTGCGCCACACATCCTATTGAGCAACCACGGCAAGGTGTTTCTCTCGAAACTACTCGAACACATCCTTCACGCATGCAATACAATTCATCAGACGACTTCCAGCTACCATCCCTAGACTAACGGTCTCACAGAGCGCTTTCATCGAACTATAACCGATTTGATACCTGTGTATATCAACGCCGATCACACCAACTGGGATACCATCCTGCCGTTCGTGACTTTTGCGCACAATACCGCTACGCAGCGCACCACGGGCTATTTCTTATTCTTTCTCGTCTATGGCCGTCAACCGACAACTCTGCTCGACATCTCCTTTTTTGACGTCCCTGTGAACTCGTCATCGTTATCGAGTGAGCACTTAATCTCTCGCCTAGCCGATTTTCGCCGACGCGCCTGCCTCAATACAGAGGCAGGCCAACAAGAGCGGAAGATTCGCTACGATGGCGTCCACCGCGTAGTTCACTTCAATACTGGAGACGAAGTACATTTGTGGACTCCAACGCAGGTTCCTGGCCTGTGTGATAAATTTCACTCACGTTTCAGCAGTCCATACACTATAGCCGAGCAGTCGTTTCCTGTTAACTACCGAGTAACCCCTGTTTTCACGCCTTCCGACGGCCGTTTTTGTGGTACGGAGATTGTTCACGCGTCGCGCTTAAAACCATTTGTGGGACGTACACCACGATCATAAACAGCGGCCACGTTAGCCGCTTCCACGCGAGGGGGAATTTAGTGTAAGCACAATATTCACAGCGCTTGACCTTCATCTGTATATAATAATCGTCCCAAAAATTTCGTTTTCGTTCGAAGCGCCGATCAGGCGATTCGGCCTAATAAACGCCGTTGATACCCAAACGCTGCTACTGTTTTACAAAATATATATATATATATATATATATATATATATATATATATATATATATATATATATATATATATATATATATATATAATCAAGTAGATCCTCCGCGAGTGGTCACAACGTGGTTTATTTCGATGTTTCAGCCTAGAGTCTGGCCTTCATCAGGATCCTGATGAAGGCGAGACTCTAGGCCGAAACGTCGAAATAAAGCACGTTGTGACCACTCACGGAGGATCTACTTGACTATATGCAACGCTACGGCCTGCCTATATATATATATGTATATATATATGTGCAACAGCGATGGCAGAACCTAACACGTCCGCTGCTGCCACCGCTCCTTCTCAGCCACTTAGGCTTCACTACACCGTGAGTACCTCTCACCGAGACCCTCCGGTATTTACCGTCCTTCGCGGCGAAGACGTCGAAGAATGGCTGGACAGTTATGATCAAACCAGCGTTTGTAAATATTGGGACGGGGTGCACGAATTGCGCTACGTTCCTTTTAACTTCGATGGCGTCGCTGAAACCTGGTATTACATTCACGAGAGCGACTTCTTCAATTGGTCGGCCTTCACGGGGCATCTCCGTCAGGTATTTAGCACGTCTGCAGGAAGTTCTGTGGTAGCGAAACAGAAGCTCGCAACCCGCATCCAGGGGGACGACGAATCATAAACGTCCTACATTGAAGATGTTCTGGGTCTCTGTCGCAGAGCACAAAATGACATGACGGAGGCCGATCGCATCCGACACCTACTGAAAGGTATCAACTCTGTGGACTTTAATGCTCTCGTGATCCAGATACCAACTACCGTTTGGGACGTCATCACTACATGCCAACGCCTGGACGCGCTTCATTCCATGCGCCTTCCACGCGCCTCCTGCGACTCTCGCTTTACCGGAGAGCATGAATTACGAGCCCCTATCCGCACAGTTGTCAGAGAAGAACTCCACAGCCTCATTGCAGGCAACCCAACCATTGCGTCTGTCCGCAGACCTCCTCCCAACCTGCGTGAGATAACCAAGGACGAACTGGCATCAATGACAAGCGCTGCACATGCCCCGTCTCCTGTGCGCTTTCCGGCACCTTCGTACGCAAAAGTTGCATCACGGGCCCCTGCACCAGTTCCAATTGTGTCTGCGGACGTCGGATGCGACCATTTGGCAGTGATGACAACGAAGTGCCAAGGTCACCCCACTATTCTACGTGGCGTCCTCTGCGCCCCATCTGCTTCTACTGTGGCATAAGGGGTCATATATACCGTTTCTGCCACCGCCGTCAGCAGGATGAACGACATGGTTATCCAGCTTACGAAAGAGACTTTGCCCCGAAACCGATCCCGAACCGTATCCGTCCACCTCCCGTTGAGCGCCCTCCCCTCCACGGTATCAAGCTGGGACTCATCCTTCTCGATCATCTCGTCGCCGTTCTTCATCACCGTTTCGGCGTACGTCATCACCCCTGCGTCCCGCACTGATCTCTCTGCACTCGGAAAACTAGAAGGTGCAGCTTTTCGAGGGAAAACTGCTTGTTTTCCGAACGTTACAACTGCTCCGTCTCGTCCAGCTAATTTACTGCCTGTTTGTGTGGAAGGTGTTTTTGTTGACGCCCTTATAGACACTGGAGCCGCCATTTCGGTAATTGATCGTGAATTGTGTTTTCGCCTGCGTAAAGTGCAAACTCCTTATGCCGGTCCCGTGTTAGGCGGCGCTGATGAGTCTGATTTGCCCGACCGTATTGTGCACTGCTCGTGTTCTCATCGATGGAATCCGTCATCACATACAATTGGCTGTGCTGTCTTCGTGTGCTCATCAGATAATCTTAGGCTGGGACATCTTGTCAGCTGCATCCGCTGTATTTTGTGTGGTCGGCCCCTCATTCGTATTGCGGACCCTGAGCTTTCTTCTGCTGCCGACCTTTCGCCGCCCAACATTGTGACAGCTGCGGATTTCTTCCTGCCTCCCGCACAAGAACGTGTCCTTACGATCAAGTCACGAAACATTCTAGATGGTGACGCTGTGGTTGTTCCTTTCCAAGCGCTGCATTTTTCGAGGGATCACCATCGTATCTTGTTTAGTGCGGTTCTCACGTGGTTATGCAAGCATCATCACCTGCAACACGACACCATAACCACTACTTCTGCCAGAGGGGACCACTGTTGCCAGCATTACCGAAGAAGCACTGGTTTGTGTCGTCACTGGTTCATCTGCTTCGTGATTCTCAAAGTGTATGACAGCAGAAGATGCATCTCCTGCTCTCAAGGCCACTTTATGTGAACATCTCAAACAGACACAAACTGATGTCTTGCTAACGTCATTAATGAAGCACCAAACTTGCTTTGACGTTTATTTCGAAAGTCTGAGTCATTAAACCGTGGCCTCTCATCATATCGACACCGACGTATTCCATGTCATTCGCCGCCGCCCTTACCGTGTGTTGGCTTCTGAACGCAAGCTTATAGAAGAACAAGTCAATGACATGCTCGCGTGCAACGTCACCAGGGCTTCGACAACTGCATGGTCCTCTCCTGTCGTACATTAGCTGCGAGTTAGAAGTACGGCGTGTCAGGCGGCTCTTCTACGTGAGAGCAACATTTGATGAAAATGAAAAAAAAAGAAAGTAGTAAAAGTAGTTATTGAACTAAAAAGTTACCTCGCACGATTGTCACTCCGGTGGAAGCATCGTGGAGAGCAACAAAAGGAAAACAGTTGCTCTTCGACTTCACCAGGGAAAAGGGCTAGTTCAAGCGACGACTTGTACTTTACGGAAGTGTGCGACTTCTTAAGGAGCTCGGCAATTTCTTCCCAAAGAATGCTCGTCTTGTACTTCTTGCAGAAATCCCCCATCTTGATGTCCCAAAGAAGTGGTCATTTCACAACTTCTGCAATGAGCAACTCGTTGAAAGTAGCGCGAGACGTTTGTGAACCGGGAAGAGGACGGATCTCGTCTGCTACTCAGTCGGAGCGAGTTCTGTTATGCGAGTTCCCCGCAGCGCGCGTGTCCACTTCTCGACTCCACCCCTGGCATTACGTGTCAGACAACGTCACTGGTTGCTCTGCCACATGCGACTACTGAGGAGCTGAAGAGACCATCGAACATGTCCTGTGCAGTTGCGCTTGCTACGACACACAGCGATGCCAGCTCCGGATGGTTTCGAATCAACTTGACCCCGGACCATTTTGTGTGCAGAAGATACTAGGACCTTGGGCATCTGCCTCAATCGCGCAGAAAGCGACTACAGCGCTGCTACTTTACCTAAAGTCAACAAACCTGAGCGACCGCCTGTAGACTGTGTGTGCTCCCCAAATGTGCTCGTGATTGTGTGTACCTTCTCATCTCTCTGCAACCTCTTTTCTCCCCTTTATCCCTTCCCCAGTGCAGGGTAGCAAAGCAGATGTGCGTCTGGTTAACCTTCCTGCCTTTCCTTGCATCTTTATCTCTCTCTCTCTGCCACGAGCGCATTTTTCCGACTTTGACATTTGACAACATTCACAAGGGCGTCCAGTCACCGCTGTGGGAACCTGTTTCAGACTCGCGCGGAGGCTGCCGCTTCGCTCTTGGAGCAAAATCACTCGCATGTGAAACAGGTGGTCCTCTGTAGTAACCACATTTCTCGCGTTTGTGCCACAGAGAGATTTAGTTCTTGGAATGTCCAATAGATGGCGGTACTTGTTCTTGGAATGTCCAATAGATGGCAGCACTATCCGGCTCGGATCCGAAGACCCAAGAGGCCCTCGCGAGACAAGCGAGGACAGCGGCCCGTGCCATTGGGATCCCAGACTAAGGATCCCGCTCACTGACATTCCTTCTTTGGTCGCAAATAAATGTTTTATTCTCTCTCTCTCTCTGATGAAAAGATGCTTCTTGGAATGTTAGCTATATGATGGTACTTGTATATAATCAATATATGATGAAATAAAGGCTCCTTAAGGCGTCACTTGATCGTCCTCTGTTATAACCATCTTTCTCGGGTATGAGCAACGGGGAAGTTTTGAATGTCGACTAAATGGTGGTACTTATATATATTCTATATTTGATGACAAGATGCGGGATGGTGGTATTTGGGGTGTTCCCTAAATGGACGGACATACAGGCAAAATGACGGACAGACGAACGGACGGACCGATCGACCCACGGTTGGACGGACAGATGGATGCACGAACAGATGTATCAAGGCTTAGCTTCACTCATCATGATTCAGTCCGTGCATATGTTGTGATTGTTAGAGCTTTTTTTTCATTCATAAATGTTGTATCAGACAGCCACCCGGCCAGAGTTTATGCCCTCGCTGCATACCAAGCTCTCTTGATCTGGTGACTGCGTTCGTACATATGAACATAGACGATCAAAAAAGAAAAGTTACGCATACCTAAAAGATAACATGAGCACGTAATAGGTGGCGTACGTGTTCGTTTACAAGTGTATACATAGATACGGCATTCTAAAGACCCTAAGCTGCGCTGTAAATGTGACGCTACGCACGAAAAAAAGCCGGCAGAAGACTATCGTCTTTCGACGACATTTGGAATAAAGCACGCAGACTTCCGATGCGAAGCTTCTTATGGTCAACCTCAATCCTGTGTGCGGTGTTAGCACACTTACTGCGCGAGCGCGTCCCTATTCTCTCTTCTCTTCAACTCTCCCTCCACCCTGTCTTACCTGTCACACCTATCTATCTATCTATCTATCTATCTATCTATCTATCTATCTATCTATTTATCTATCTATCTATACCTGCATCCCAATGCCGATGCAGATAGCGTGTCAACTGGCCCACACTCGTTCTTCTTCTTTCTCCTCTAAGCATCCCTCCCCACGCTGCTTCCCGCCCATTGCTGATGCGCACCACTCCCCCCCTATCCTACGGTCCCTCAATCTCACACCTCGCCACGCCAAAGAAGGCAACGTATGCTTGTCTACGCTTGTTCCCCCTCTCTTTACTTTATTACTTTATCTCCAAAGTGTATAGATATGTAATTTGTCTATAGATAGGTTACTTTATTTTCAAATAGTATAGATACGTAATGATGAAGACTGTAGTGCCTGGTAAAGCAGCGCTGGCAATGCGACGCTATAAAAAAGAAAAGAAATTTCCTACGGGTCACTAACCTACATGGTGCTGCCACCTACCAGTGACATTGCGTTTCTAGAAAAAACTTCGTTTCTTCAAATTACAGCTAGAAGACATCTATGTCTCCCGCAAGCTAATTGCTCAATTTTTTCGCGCAGAAGGTAAAATAAACGTTCAAGTCTATCTCTGAAGACTGAAGATTATCGTCTTTCGACGACATTTGCCGGCAAAGCACGCAGACGCGTTACCAATTTTTTCTTCTGTTTTTTTCACTAACTTAAATTTTGGCTGCCTTCAGGTGTTCTGAACTTCGACATATCCGTGGACGCCCCCTTTAGGCTCGGGGTTTCTTGGCTAGGCGTTTGAGATGCAGTAAAGGCTCGGCCTTTGAGGTGCAGTAGATCACACAAAAAAAAGGTGATGACACGTCAGGCAATTGAGAAATTTAAGTTCTCTAGAGAAACACACCTATTAAAGTATGTCTTGGAGAATCGACGGGTTTTTAAAATAGAACTGAAGCTGCCGGGGTTCGAACCCGGGACCTCTCACATGCAAAGCGAGCGCTCTACCACTGAGCTACCCCCCAAGGTATCCATACGCGTCTAGTAATACACAGTCAAGTATGACAGCACATCTACGTTTGGGAATGAACGTTGATGATGTTGATATTTGAATAATTGGCCCCTATCCACTAAGGGGGATCGGCCAGAAGTCAGGCGGATCATTCAGTCTGGATATGTTAATAATAATAATAATAATAATAATAATAATTATTATTATTATTATTATTATTATTATTATTATTATTATTATTATTATTATTATTATTATTATTATTATTATTATTATTATTATTATTATTATTATTATTATTATTATTATTATTATTATTATTATTATTATTATTACATATAGAGGTTACCAATGCAATCTAATGAAGTGTTGATTATAATAGATGCTCATTTTAGCTTACTATACCTTGACTTGGCCTCGTCGTCCGATTTCTTTTCTTCTTTTGGTGCGTGGCACTCTTGTGAAGTGTACATCGAAGTCGAAAGAGGATTTACATCCCACTCATGGGGGAAGCTGTAACGATATGTAAAAAGCACTCAGCACTGCACTTACTTCAATGCTTTCCTCATGACATAAATATATAACTAGATAGCTCACTAAATAAATAAATAAATAAATAACGAGCGCGTAACTTTACTGCGATATTTAACGGTCGAATTGATCAGTCGCGGGTTACATGTTGTAAAAAGTGAACGCAAATATTTTGTATTTGTTCGTTATTGGAGGTGTTCAGTAATGCGAAAGATGTTATTAGTGACCTCATTTATTCGGTTCGGCTGCTTTATAGAAACTGTTCACTCATCCGCCTAATACAGACTGCGGGATGATGAAGTCGAGAAATCTACCCAGATTTACAAGCGCGGCAGAATGCGTATTGTGTGCTTTGCGTTCCTTTTCGCGCTTTTTGATCGTTGTTATAAACTATCATGGGCACGAAAAATTTTGAAAGCGGGAAATCAATACAGATATATTTATCTGGAGATATACTCAACATGTACGAAATATGAAGGGGAAAATTGAATAGAACGTAATAAAATCAGTTTCAAAGTGCAAGCCACGCGACTGAGCGAGATGTGGATGGAGACCCTCGCGGAACCGATATCAACGTGGCGAGAGTGTAAAAAGTCCTACGTCAAGAGTTTGTGTTGTCTGTTTGCTTGGCAGGAGCGTCGCATTTGCGCTATAGTCTGTGATTTCTTCCGTCATGCCGGGGGCTTTGCTGACTGCCAGTACGGAACCCACTCGAGCGATCTCGGGTGCGGCAATTACGTCACAGTTTTGCGTGGTCATTTGGGCAGCTATGTTTACATCCCCGCCGGAACTGCTGCTTCCTAACTATAGGTGCTCTTTGAAGGCGAAATTGCGACTGAGCGTGCCGGAAAAATCTTTAAATAAATCTTGGTTGCGCACGTGGGCAAACAATTTTCTAAGCCCTGATAAGTGGGTCATTAGCTCCCTATTACGAAAAAAGAGAAGTTCCAAAATTTTTGTGTCATTGCTTCATCCAGCATGAACGAAGTGTTCTAAGCATACATTTCAGTCAAGTAACAAACTGGCAATAAGCAGCGTCTAGCAACGTTTTTGTGAGCTGCATCGAGTTGCAGCAGCAGGAAGAAGGCTCGAAGTCGGTGAAAGAGGGCCGGGGCACGCCGCATTGAACGTGAAAAGTCACCGAAGGCGCCAAGAACCGTGATGAGAAAATGTCATCACAACGTAATGACGTCACACGCCACCAGAATTCGCGGTCATCATGATGGTAAATAATGTGACATCCCCTATGGAATGCCAAAATTTCTTGAGGAATGGTGAGACGGTGCCCAGCCGAGGTGCTGCAAAACAACCTTGGAAGAAGAAAGCTTGTCGGAGTAAGGGAGAGGGGAGGGATGGATGAATGCCATTGACTGCAAAGAGAAAGCATTTTGGAGCATGTGACCTAATTCTCGGTGCAAATGAGTGGTTTATTGGCCCTCAGGTCAACCAGCTACTCTACTACTCTAAAGTTATGGTCAAGTTTTGAATAAGTAATAATATTTATTCCATCAAACCACTTTGGTCCGCCACTAGTAGGGAAACCGTGCCATTTCGGGGCAAAGATGTCTTCTTTTTTTTTCATTGACGGCGCATGGAATTTCCTCCGCTCGTTAGGTTAGACATTACGAAATTAATTAATATGTTCTTAGTATAAAGTATATTTATGCAAAATGAATTCATGTGACTACAAGCAAAGAAGAGTTTTTGCATTTATGCGTTTTTTCCATTCTCCTTATGAGACACATCACTGAACAGTGGTAGCAATAAACATGTTGCTCCTCGTACATAAAAAAATATAATTAACAAATAATTATTCAAATTTATTACCGGCGTGGTTCCACTTAGATCATTTGCAGTATATTATGATTGTGATGAGGAAAGCCAGCCGATTAATGATCTCTCGGGCAGACCTGTAAATAGATTTTCAAGTGATTTTCCATCTATGATTACTCAAACTTTCAGTCCACGCTTTCGAACCGAAACTTTCCGCAGCGTCTGTGTAGGTGACATACTACAAAAAATTGACCGCATATGTGCGTGCTTCGCTGATAATGTCGTCAAAATACGATAAATTTCTACTGGCGAAGCAGCCATTCATGTTTTACCTTGCCTCAGACAGCGCTTCTTTTTTGTTGAAACGCACGGAGGAAGGAAACATAAGAGAGGGCATGCCCAGCTGGTGTGCTATGTGAAAAGCTTGGAGGAAATGGCATCATGGCGGCCATATTCACTGGGCACAATGGTGACGTTGCTATGGTTACGTGTTTTGTAGTGTATACTAGCTGGTCTGGCAGTGAGCGACCGCGGCTGGCAGCGGCATGTGTGCCTCCGCAGGTCTCGTGCTGAGCCGTGGCGGACAATATCCGTGCTCTGCACCGCGTTATTGGTTGCGCAGTGTTCTACTGGCAGTTACTGTATTCTTAGCAACGTTTACAAAACCTTTCCTCCACTACGGGGCCTGAACAGTGCAAAGAACGAGCGCATATTCATGTGTCGTGCGGCCGATGACGCGTATGAAGCATTTGAAGTGTTCCGAGAAATTGCGTTGGACACCATGACGAAGCGAAACGACGACGAACGCCTTGCAGGTCAGTGGTGGTTGGGCAGTGCTCCTGCTTGTGGCAACGAACAAAACTGCTGTGCCTAGCAAGATGCAAAGAGGACCATAAGCACATACGTAGTTTCGTGTTCGGTATGTGTACAGTAACAAACTGCATGTGCGTAATAAAAGACCTTTTCTGTTCCGCTTGTTTTACTTGTCCCCAGCGTTGTAATCTGCAAGTTAAAGCAACCTCGTCGAAGGGTCACTTGCACCGTGCTCAAAGTCCGTTATTATTATTATTATTATTATTATTATTATTATTATTATTATTATTATTATTATTAATATTATTATTATTAACATATCCAGACTGAATGTTCCGCCCGACTTTTGGCCGATCTCCCTCAGTGGATAGGGGCCAATTATCCAAAGATTATAATCACCATCGTTCGTTACCAAACGTAGATACGCTGTTACTCTTAGCAATGTTATACTACACGCTGAAGGTGTGTGTTTGTCTGAATTCTGATGAAGTATGTTCTGTGTACTTTACTGGTGATAATGTCATTCATTAAAGGAAAAAACAAGTTGGGGGTGTAGCTCAGTGGTAGAGCACTCGCTTCGCATGTGAGAGGTCCCGGGTTCGAACCCCGGCACCTCCAATCTTCATTTTTTTTCTTCCGTTCTTCTTCTTTAAAGTGTTCTTCAATTCTCCAAGACGTACCCTAATAGGTGTGTTTCTCAGAAGAACTTAACTTTCTCAATTTTCTGACGTGTCATCGCCTTGCTTTCGTGACGAGTTTACTGCACCTGAAACGCCGAGCCTTTTACTGCATCTAAAACACATAGCCTAAAATCCCGAGACTAAAGGGGGCATCCACGGATATGTCGAAGTTTAGAGCACCTGAAAGCAGCCAAAATTTAAGTTTCTGAAAAAAAGAAGAAATAAATTGGTAACGTATCAGCGTGCTTTGCCGGCAAAGGTCGTCGAAAGATGATAATCTTCTAACTCCAGAGACAAAATTGAACGTTTATTCGACCTTCTGCGTGAGAAAATCGGCCAATTGGCACTGGGTGAGATATAGTTGTCATCTAGCTGTAATTTGAAGAAACAGAGTTTTTTCCAGAAACGCAAAGTCACTGGTAGGCTGCAGCAGCATGTAGTTTTAGCGAAACGTAGGAAACTTTTTTTATTTTTTATTGCGTCGTATTGCTAGCGCCACTTTAAAACGCACTTCAGTCTTTATAATTACGTATCTATATTATTAGAAATGAAGTAACCTATCAATACATAAATAACTTTTCTAAAGATTTTGGAGATATAGTAATAGAGTGGAGAGGGGGGAAACAAGCGTTGACAAGCAAACGTTGCCTCCTTTGGCGTTTCGAGGTGAGAGATTGGGGGACCGTAGGATAGGAGGGGAGTGGTGCGCATGCGCAATGGGCGTATAAACAGTGCGGGGAGGGATTCCTAGAGGAGAGAGAGGGAGAACGACTATGGGCCAGTTGACACGCTGCCTGCATCGCGATAGATAGATAGATAGATAAATAGATAGATAGATAGATAGATAGATAGATAGATAGATAGATAGATAGATAGATAGATAGATAGATAGATAGATAGATAGATAGATAGATAGATAGATAGATAGATAGATAGATAGATAGATAGATAGATAGATAGATAGATAGATAGATAGATAGATAGATAGATAGATAAGACAGGTAACACAGGGTGGCGGGAAAGTAGGAAGAGAGAGAGAGAGAGAAAACTTTATTAAAAGGTCAGTCAATCGCTCAGGCATGGTCCGTTGCCCCTAGCTGTCGGCCGGAATCCCTTGAGACACGGCAGCAGCAAGGGCTTGACTGATGATGTCGCGCTGGACGTTGAGATCTGGGCTGCAGAGCAGGGCCTCCCAGGATTCTAAAGTGTGAGAACCACCGTTTTGACTTGGACATGTCCACACCTTGTGGACCAAATTCGCTACCTCATTACAAAATTTACACTGGGACTGGAAAACTGCGGGGTGCCACTTGCTGTAAAGTGCGGGGTTTCGAAAAACCCCGGTCTGTAACTTTCGCACAAAACCTCGTTTTTCTTACTTAGTAAGTTGTCCGCTCTCGGGTATACTTGCCGATTCAGTCTGTAGTGTGCGACGATTTCATGGTATGTGCGCATATACTTGCTTATTTGTTCGGTAACTTGGGAGGTTCTAGGGGTCGACCAGTAGGTGAGACTCGGGCGACGGAATGAGCCTCCTCGTTCCTTCTAAGTCCTTGGTGAGCTTGAGCCCTGACAAGCAGAATCTGCTCTTTGGGTACTCTGAGTACTTTGGGTACTTTGTTTAATATACGGACGGCAGTCTCCGTCACCCTTCCCGATTTGTAATTTCTCACAGCGTTTTTGGAGTCGCTGATGACCACCGTGATCCCCTTTTGGCCGATGGCCAAAGCTATGGCCACTTCCTCGGCCTCTACAGTCTCGACACCAAGTACTGTGCAGCACGCAATCAGGCCACCATCTCCCCTGACCGCCACTGCCGTGTGTGCCGCTTTGCTTTCATATTCCGCAGCGTCTGTATACGCGACGTCCTGTCGACCAGTGTACCTAGATTGTAATGCCTATGCCCTGGCTTTACGCCTGCCTTCGTGAAAGGTAGGGTTCATATTTCTGGGTAGCGGAGGTATCTTTATCCTGTCCCTGATCTGTATCGGTATGTCTTTTGAACGCGCTTGCTCACGCGTGGGCTCATAGCCCAATATCTTTAATATTGCTCTCCCCGTTTTAGATCCGAATAGTCTTTGATGTTGTGCAGTCACAGTAGCCTCAATTAGCTCATCGAGTGTGTTAGATACCACCAACTTCATAAGTCTGTCAGTTGACGTGTTTAGGGGAAGTCCGAGCGCGACTTTCACACTTTTCCTGATAATGGTGTCGAGTTTGCCCCGCTCCGCTTGGTTTAATTTTAAACAAGGTGCCACGTACACTATCCTACTTATTATGAAGGTCTGCACTAATCTAAGAAGGTTCGCCTCCTTCATCCCAGCATGCCTGTTTGCTATTCGTCTGATGAGACGACATGTCTGATTACAACTGGCTTCCAACCTAGCAAGAGTTTCAGAATTCTTACGGTTCGCCTGAATCCTTAGTCCAAGGACACGGATACTGTTGACCGCGGGAATCTCTGCGCCGTTAACATACAAGTGGATGTGCACTTCAGGCCTGTTGTAGAGCCGCCGTTTTCCGGCGGGCATGAGGAAGAGTGCTTCCGACTTTTCGGCCGAGCATTTAAGTCCTTTGGGCTCCAGGTACTCCACGATTGTATCAATGGCGATTTGCAGAGAGCCTTCAATTTGTCCGTCACTGCCCTTGTTCATCCATAATGTTATGCCATCCGCGTAAATGGTGTGTTTTAAATTCTCAATATCCTTTAACTGTTCAGGCAGTTTCAATATCACGATGTTGAAAAGGGTGGGTGAGAACACCGAGCCCTGAGGTGTACCCCTGTTGCCTAATTTAATGTCCTCAATGAATTCTTCCCCGATACTTAAAGTGGCTGTCCTGTTCGAAAGGAAGTCCTTGACGTAGCCATAAACTCGCTTTCCGGCGTTCAGGGAGCTCAGATTCTCCAAGATCGATACGTGCCTCGCGTTGTCAAATGCTTTTGCCACATCTAAACTCACGATAACTTTTGTGTCTCGCGTTGGTTTGTCTATAATATGGTCCTTGAGCTGTATCATCACGTCGCACGCTGATAGTCGGGGTCGAAAACCGATCATGGTGTCCGGATACATACCATTGTCTTCCATGTACCTATTGAGCCGCGTCTGAACGACATGCTCCATGAGCTTACCTACGCAAGACGTTAACGATATCGGCCTAAGATTCTTGAAACGGAGTTTTTTACCCGGTTTAGGAATGAAAATTACATTTGCGAGTTTCCACTCCTGCGGTATCGTCCCTTTTTCCCAACACTCCTGCGTGTACGTTGCTAGGTTAGCGATGGACCTATCGTCTAAACTACGGAGCATTTTGTTAGTCACTCTGTCCGGCCCTGCCGCTGATCTAGTCCTTAGCCGATTATTCTCCGCTCGCACCTCAGCCAGGGAGATAGGGGCGTCTAAGGCTGCGTTTTCCCGCCCTCCATAATCTGGGAGAGGTTCGGATCCGGCGGGATTAATGTATCTACTCCGAACTTCTTCTAAGTGTTCCTTCCTAGTGCCTTCAAGTTGGTGCGCCATCCGTTCCAATTGTTGTTTAGACGCTGTCTTCGTGCTCTCCGGATCTAAAAGGTGACGAAGAAGTCGTCACATCCCGGACGTACTTATAATTTTATCCATATCCAGACAGACGTTCCCCCACCTTTGCTTCGTGAGCGTGATGGCATGCTCTTCAATTTGCCTGTTTAAAGCCGCTATTTGTTTCCTGATACTCCGATCCCATCTCCTATGTTGGAGTCGGGTTTCCAAAGCTTTCTTTTTCTTCCAAAGATTTACTAATCTCGTGTCTACCACTTCGTTGTCCTCCTCGGTTTCCACCACTTCAGTGGCTTCCTTAACAGTGCGTAACACCCCATCGCACCACTCGGCAATGTCGGAAATGGGAGTTGGGTCGCCCCTGAGGTCCCTGAAAGAGTCCCAATTTACGGCCTCTACCCTTCGTTTCCAAGGTGTTGCCGGGCCTCCCTCTACCACTATTTCTATGATCATGTGATCACTGCCTAGGTTCTCGTTTGTGTTGCACCACGTGGCACTACATGCCGCTCCCCGTCAGGGTAAGGTCGGGTGTGGTGTCAACCGCGACACTATTTCCCTTCCTCGTTTGCTGCAACGGGTCGGTTATTAAATCCAGATTATGAGTTTGCATGTCATCCCACAATTTCCTGCCCTTAATTGAAGCCTGCTTATATCCCCATGCCGTGTGGTGAGCTTTAAAGTCACCGACGATCAGCAATGAGTTGTTCTTACTCTTACGTCGCGTAGAAGCGAAGAGAACCCCAAAGTCGCATCGCCTTTGTCTGTGAGAGCTGTATATACTTAATACAAACAAGCTAGCGTTTTTCTTTTTGGGGGGTATTAAATCTATGAGAACATGGTCGATGTGTGCATTACCAATGTCATGTGCACCGCCGTAACGTTTCGCCTGACCAGCGTGGCCACCTGCGTACTCGTGCCTTCGCTTACATAGGATTTATAACCCGGCAATGTCGCCTTTCTCCCACATTCCTGTAAAGCTATAGCATCCGGTCGATCCTCTTTCCTCAGGAATTTCTGCAGAACCGCACGCTCGCGCGTGAAGCCTCTGCAGTTCCATTGCCAAACGGTGTTCTTACTGAATCTGTGAGCCATGATTGCCACTAAGGTGATTCATCGGCCTGCCTAATACTTCTTGGGCGAGCTGTTCATATGCCCAATCCCTCTTCGCGAATTCTGTTTTAAGTTCCTCTGTAAGTTTATTATCGCACTGATGCAACTGCTGTGTCAGATTTTGAATCATCTAGAACATTCGTTTCTCGAAGGCCTTACGCCATTCATCGTCCTGGGTAGATTTGGCTTCAATGTTTGCCTCCAGTTGCGCTATTTTCATGTCTATCACTGTCGCTACGTTCTCATCTATTACGGGCTTTTCCGCTTCTTTTGCCCTCTTTTTCGCTGGAGGCGGAGTAGCGCTCTGCTCCTCCGGCATTTTTATATTTTGATTCTGTGGCATTCGTGGTAGGGAAACCGGTGTTGTGTTAGACGACTTAATAGCTATTTGAAGCTCCTCTATTTGCCGACTCATCATTGCTAGCTGCTCTTTAAGCATGCAATTCTCTTCCTTAATGGTTAACATTTCTTCATCGCGTTTATCCTGGGAGGCCCTATCTCCCCAACCCACCTTGCGGTTCGGCGACGTGGGTCTCCCACTGTTGAAGACAGCACTGCCGGAAGTCCCCTCGTTTACTGGACCAGTCATTGGTGGAAGCTCTCCTTCTTGTCTTTCCGGTAGTCTTGGGAAGGAACCTACCCTTCCTCTTGACCCTCTTCGATGCTTGGACCGACTCCTGGACCGTTCTTTGATCTCTTTCATGCTGCACGTTTGTGGATCGGCGTCTTTCGCCTTCCGCTTTCCTCCTTCCATTCGCCGCCAGGCCTCCCACTGTCTGTTCTTTATTGTATAGGGGGTCCTGAAAGCTTCCTTGCATTTCCGATCTGCTGTCAGATGACCTTTGCCACACAGCTCACACTTGGGCTCACATGCATGGTCCTCGGGTGGAGCTGTCATTCCGCATCCCCGGCAGCGAACATGGTCGCTGATACACACGTCCAATCTGTGTCCTAGCTGGCCACATCGGTAGCACACCTCGTATCGTTTCTTATAAGGCACGCACTTCAGCGGTGCGCCGTAACAGTACATCCACCTGGGCACTGTCTCATTTTTGAAGATGATGACCGCTGAACTTGAGTTCCCCAGCTTCCTAACACCGAGTATCGGCGGGTTCCTTGAGTTGTCGAAAGCCTCTGTCAGTTCCTCTACTGACAATCTCGGGTCGATGCGGCGCTCCACACCCCGCCCGCTATCCTCGTGCGGCGCGAGGTACGCCGTGACGTCATAGCTCTTTCCTTCAATCTTGATAGACTTAATCCTGGTCACCTTCCAGACAGTGTCTATGTCTGGAGTGCTGAAAATCAGGGTGCCTTGCTTGTCGTTAACAATGAACACTTCCTTTTCTTGTCCCTTAATCCCCGGAATTTGCGCTGCCATGCGCACCGCCTCACTGAGCCTGGTGTTCGGAACTTTTGTGAGCGCCAGCCCGCACTTCGGACGAATGATTATCTTATAGTCGTTCGCCGGCAACCGCGGTAGATACGACGCAATCGAGCGCTCCTCGATCTTGTGCCCCAGCTTTTTGTATGCTGCGTTCGCAGCCGCCGTCTTCTTCCCGTCTTCGCCGGGCTCGGCTCCACTTTCTGCCCGGGCGTTGCCATCTTGGCGTCCCTGCCTGTCACCTCTAGCAGAGTCACGCAGCTCTTTAACATGTTTTCCAACTTTCGTGATCCAGACAGTGGTTCTAAATTCTTCAGGGGTAATTTCAGTACCCTCCACGGTCACCTCCATTGCCGTCGCGTCTCCACAACTGGGCTCTGAAGCGAACGCCGGGGGCGTCGGCCACCGCCGAGCCGCCGCGTTCGTTCCCCGCTAGCGTTAGGCTTTGCTGGGCGGAGACGCAGTCGA
The DNA here is from genome assembly GCF_043290135.1 of Rhipicephalus microplus. Taxonomy (NCBI): domain Eukaryota; kingdom Metazoa; phylum Arthropoda; class Arachnida; order Ixodida; family Ixodidae; genus Rhipicephalus; species Rhipicephalus microplus. The sequence continues at coordinate 199,625,149 of NC_134702.1, read as the reverse complement.
CACCAAAATAGCCATAAAATGCCCCAAAACGTACTCACAGTTCTGAAGTCGTGATCTAGATGATCCATGGAACTTCAGGCAGGCGATTATAGGAGTTGTTTGCTGTAACTGCACAATTTCCACCAGACCAAATAACTTTCCGCGGAGCATATGCGAGGCACATCCGAACTCCCTGGCCCCCTGGTGGCCATCGGGAGAGTAGGAAAGAAGAAATAATGGGGACGTGCCTGCGCAGTAAGGGTGGTAGCACTGCACACAGGATTGAGGTTGACCATAAGAAGCTTCAAATCGGAAATCTGCGTGCTGTTGTGACGCGCGCCTCCGACGACGTTACGAAGGGCGCCTCGAAATCTCACCGCTGCAACCACTGTTTCGAAAGACGGCGACGCCAACATGGTCCCGAAGGCGCCACTGCTTCAAACTCCACCGGGAAGGTCACCAGCCGTTTGGTAGCGTAAGTTTCTCAGCTCGCGACTGCTTCTGCGCAGAGCTGATAGACGAGCGGACGAGACGACGGTGAGTTAAACAAGGTTTATGTACAGCATATATACAGAGGCGTTACAAGTTCGGCACTGAAGCCGACAAAGACTCGAAGAGCCGAGCTCTCCTCTCTAACACATAGGTCTGCTCTCAAATGGGTCTGCTCCGACACACGCGGCTGCTCTCCAACAGGGCTGCTGCTCGCGACCCGCCGCAGGGCTTCTTTTATATGCACCGGGTCCAACCAAAATGTCCAATTAGAAACGCCGCTGGTCGCGAGGTCAGACTCCTCCAATGGGGGTCGCCGCTGGGCCGCGTCATTCTTTCTCATCTGATCTGGAGAGGCTGCGCTGCAGGGGGCTGCACCCACGGACGAGTGACGTCGCCGCGCATTGCGTCAGACCCCCAGACAGGAAGACGCTGGTTGTTTACTCGATGGGCTCGCTTGCTGAGGTGACTCACTGCACGTGCACGCCAGAGAGGCGCCGTCGAGTGTTGACGCCGTTGACTTGTTCGCGGCAGGCGGGCTCGCGGCTGGCCTTGACACAGATTGCCTTTTTCAGAGGCACGAACGTTTGCTGCGGACTCGCAGGCATAACAGTGCTTTATTCCAAATGTCGTCGAAAGACGATAGTCTTCTGCCGGCCTTCTTTCGTGCATAGCGCCGCATTTACAGCGCAGCTTAGAGTCTTTAGAATTTCGTGTCTATGTATAAACTAGTAAACGACCACGTACACCACCTACTACGTGTTAATGTTACGCTTTATATATGCGTGACATTTTTTTTCTTTGGATAATCTATGTTTATATGTATGAACGCCGCCACCAGTTCAAGAGAGCTTGGTATTCAGTGAGGTCGCAAACTCTGGCCGGGTGGCTGACTGATACAACATTTATCAATAAAAAAAGTTTATACAATCACAGCATATTCACGGAAAGAGTCATGATGAGTGGGGAGAAGCGTCCGTCCATTTGCTCGTGCATCCATCTGTCGGTCCAACCGTAGGTCGATCTGTCCGTCCATGCGTCTCTCCGTCTTTCTGTCTGTATGTCTGTCCGCCTAGCGAACACTTCAAATACCACCAACTCACATCTTTTCATCATATATAGATTTTCATCATATATAGCCGCACCGATCGGCTGCGTTCCAAAATGCTCTCTTCTGGTAACAGCGTGTCGGCCAACGGCCGAGAATCATCGACTCCGTTTCATGATGAAGACTTAAGCTATAGAGTCGTCTTGTCACGTCTTCCAACGGGTAACGATGTTTTGAATTCCGTTTTCCTTCATGCCGTCTTGAGTGGTGGGCCGTACCGTGCCCCAGACTTTCGCGACGCGCTGCTTAAAGTGCTGAGCACAGCGGACATTATTGGAGTTGGTCAGTATCAAATGAGCCATGTATGGATGGTTACCTGTGCAAGCAGCATGGCGAAACAGACACTCGTCACTTGTGGTGAGCTCCGTGTAAAAGGGCTGAAGCGCATTGTGCTAGATCCGGAGACCAAGAATATTAGGCTGAAACTTCTTTGGCTTCCGTTTCATCTTGAATCGCGACGTGCTAAAGAGGCGTTCTAAGCTTACGGTGTTGTGAAGTCCGTTGAAAGAAAGGCGTGGAGATGTGCAGGAATGGAACAATGGATGACAACAAATAGAGACGTTGCCTTGGAGCTCAAGGACACCATCACTGTGAGCTCAATACCACACCTTATGTCAATCTATGGCCACCAATGCCTCGTACTTATTCCCGGTAGGCCTCCACTGTGTCTTCGGTGCAAGCGAGTGGGGCATTTACGACGACAGTGCAAAACACCGAGGTGCTTGCAATGCCAGCGTTTTGGTCACTCGTCGGATGCCTGCGTGTCGACTTATGCCAACAAACTTCATTCTGGCCAAGGCACAAAAGACTAACGTCTCGACCATCTTATGGATGTCACTGAGGTATTTGATGCGACAGGAGAAGCAGCGGGAGGAGCAGAAGGTGCCTTAAAGGAAGCGGAACACTTGTCCATGGATACCCTTGGCACTCAAAATGACACCGCTAAAGACGCCAGTAAAAGCATGAATGAATGCAATGCTGCTGACGAACACCACTTGCAAGGCCATAAAGACAAGCCTCCTGACAATGGGGAACAAGAAGGAATGGATTGCAGTCAGACAAGGAAACGTCAGGCACCGGTCACCGATGAAGCAACAACGAGTGCGCCAGACACGACAGAGCAAGTGTCTTCGTGTGGTTTGCGTGTCACCTTCTTTGGGGACCGAGAGACGCGCTGCCTATGCCAGCATCCTGAGGAAAGTGCTCCTAAAAATTGCAAAGGAGGTAAAGCCACAGGTTGCCCTGTGGCTAAAGGTGACCTACAAAAGTTCTAAGATATCAAAATAGCTACCACGCTTGCGTTTCCCATGTGTGTATCGACACTCAACGGACGTGGCTTAAGGAATGTAAGGCGTCAGTGGCAGTTGCGCCACGTGCTTGAGCAGTACAACATTGATGTACTTGCAGTGCAAGAGACTAAAATTTCCACTGCTCGTGACACCAATCTTGCACTGGAAATTTTTCGTGATCACAATTTATACATCAGCCCAGCACGTGGTGCATCCGCTGGATGCTTTTTATTAGTTAGAAAGCACTTGAATGATATTTTGACGTCACTACATGTTGATGGGGAAGGACGCCTCATTTGTTGCGACTTATCTTTTCATTCCCATAATTGGAGGTTTATCTGTGTCTATGCTCCCTCCAAAGTGAATGAAATGAATTCTTTTTTCCTTTCTTTAACTTCGCTAATAAACACTGACAGAACTTTGGTAGTTTTGGGGGACTTTAATTGCGTTTGTGACGCTAGAGATCATTCATATATAACAAATCGTTATGATGCAAGTGCAGCCTTATTGCAGAAACTATTAAATGACCACATTTTAATAGATGTGGGAGCGCATGCACCTTCCTTGGTGAGGTTCACGCACTTTCAAGGCATCTCTCATGCTCGGCTTGACCGTGTATATGTATCTCTAAGCTTATGGTGTCACATTCATAATTATGCCGTAAAGCCCATATTTTTTACAGACCATTGCTTGGTCACTGTTTCTTGGTGTCCTAAAACTTTTCGTAAAACCCCTCTAAACTGGGACTTATGGAAGCTTAACGTACAGTTGTTGCGCGAATATTGTTTTGTTAAAATAGTAAAAGAATCGGTACAAGAGGTAACAAAGTGTCGACAGCTTTCAATTTTCGCTCAATGGGAAAGGTTCAAAGAAAGAGTCAAGTATCAGGCAATCAGTATTTCATGCGAAATAACGCAAAGAAAAAAGACTGAAAAGCGCTATCTTTATGAATTACTTCATAAGCTCCATACTTTTGAAAGTCAACAGCCGGGATTGTACAGGGACGAGATAAATGTGATTCGAGCACAGATACAAAAACATGATACAGATTTATACAGAGGAGCTAAGATTCGTTCCCTTGTTACCTATTTCACTGAAGAAAAACCCACTAAAAAATTCCTCTGGGATGAAAAGAGATATGCACTTTCTAAACAGATACTGCAAATTGAGTCGTGGGGTTCCCTTTGCACAGAGACATGTGAAATAAGAGCCGCATTTGAAAAGTATTACAAATGTTTGTTCACCGCGACTGAGCTTCAGGAGAATTTTGAGGAAGAAGCTAACCACTTCATTGCCCTTGTGCCTCAGTTACAAGATGATGATAGACTCCCTGTAGAGGGGCCAATAACCAGAGAGGAAATTAGATTTGCAATAACAACGTTGCAGAAAAGCAAAACTCCAGGCCCAGATGGCCTTAGTGGCGAATTTTTTATAGCTTTTCAGGAACTTCTGATACCTTTCCTAGAGCAACGTTTTAAAGAGGCTTATGACCGTTGTGAACTTCCTCCTTCTTTCTATTAGAGCCATACAACATTAATCCCAAAAAGTGCTGATCCTAACGCATTAGAGGGAGTTAACGAATACAGGCCTATATCGCTATGTAACGTTGACTACAAAATATTTGCTAAATTGTTGACAAATCGGCTACAGACAGTGATTACTAAATGTGTAGGTGGCCACCAAACATGTGGAATTTGTGGTCGCTCTATACAAACATTCATATTGCACGTTCAGTTCTTGAGTGTATAGATGGTAGCATGGACCAAGTAGCCCTCCTTCAAATAGACCTTGCAAAAGCATTTCATAAGGTACAGCATCCTTTTTTGTTCCGGCTCCTAAGACCCCTGCAGTTGGGTGATGTACTATACAATGGTATCTCACTCTGTTATAAGAAGTGCACAACTAGGCTAATTGTAAATCGCACGCTTTCTAATATAATAGAGTTAAATTCATCTGTACGTCAGGGATGTCCGCTGTCGCCTTTGCTTTTTGCAATTTATCTGGAACCATTATGATTAAGTGTGCTTCTAAAGTCCAGCTTAAGAGGCTACCGATATGATGCTGAGAAAGTTAAAGTTCTAGCTTATGCAGATGACATTGCCTTCTTTTGCGCTGATGAACCCAGCGTCCAAGAAGCATTCAACACTACTTTACGTTTCTGTGAAGTCGCTGGCGCCAGCATAAATTTTGATAAAAGTAGTGGATTCTGGCAAGGCATGTGGGCTACAACTCCTTCGGTCTTCGCAATTATTCATTGGAATGCGACTCCTATGAAATACCTTGGTGTGCCTCTCGATAACTATCGTAATAGCCACCCACACTGGACCGCTGCGATAACTACGATCCGCCGAAAGGTGGCAACATGGCACGGACGGGAGCTTTCCATTTTTGCCAGGGCAAAAGCGTGCAATATAATAATTGTATCGAAGCATATTTATATTCTGCAGGTGTTGCATTGCTCTCGGGTACACATTCAAGCCTTTCATTGGATATTTTGCCTGCTTTTTTTGGAGCTCTTCCTGGAAACCCATGAGAAGAGACAATCTTTTTTTTTTTCACTCGAAAAGGGTGGCCTCGGGCTTGTGCATTTGTTCGTTCGACAGTTGGTGTTGCGATTTTTCTACCTCAAGGATGTGTGCAACCCAATTCTATTAGCAGTTCTTCGTAACCGTCTATGTTACCACCTTCCTTTTATTCATGTCACAACAAGCGTTGCTAAGGAATTGCCGTTGCGGGGATTCCTAAACGAAATTGTTGATACTGTCAGTTTTTTGAAAGCCAGGTTTACCTTAGAGTAGTTTTATACTATTGACAGAACAAATTTAACCGCTGCAATTGTCAATAACCTTTTCCCCGAACCTGTTTATCGAAATCCATATTCGGTTCTGTCTGGTCACGATGTATTATTTCGTGTACGTAGAATGTGTATATCTCCTTCAGCCAAAACATTTTTCTTTAAACTGCACACTTCCACGCTGCCAGTGAAAACGTGGCTCTATGAAAAAGCAATATAGGTACCCTGGACAGTGAATTGTAGACTCTGCACCAACCTGAGACTATTGAGCATTGTTTTATTCATTGTCGTGATGCTTTTTATTTTGGGGACATGATAAAAAGAACATTAAGAAAAGAACTTCCAATCACAGCCCATGGTATTAGGTTTCTTCCGTTCAAGAAGAGTCTGACTGATAGTACTCCTTTTGACTTGTTTATGTTGTTGAGACTTTATTCATTATGAAAAAGTCGCATGATCGATAGACACGCCGAGCCACCACGGTCAACGAGATCTGTCTTCCGAGAAGCAGCTGCTCAAGTGCGCAGTGTTGTCGAGACTTTTGACCCCGTTCCGGAGTGGCTTCCCGTTATTGACGCTTGTGCGTGTTTGCCTGACTTCTGGTGAAGTGTTCTGTGCTCTTTACTGGTGACAATGTCATTCACTAAATAAAAAAGTTGGGGGTGTAGCTCAGTGGTAGAGCGCTCGCTTCGCATGTGAGAGGTCCCGGGTTCAAACCCCGGCACCTCCAATCTTCATTTTTTTTCGTTCTTCTTTTTTAAAGTGTTCTTCGATTCTCCAAAGTGTTCTTCGATTCTCCAAGACGTACCCTAATAGGTGTGTTTCTCAGAAGAACTTAAATTTCTCAATTTTCTGACGTGTCGTCGCCTTGCTCTCGTGACGAGTTTACTGCACCTGAAACGCGGAGCCTTTTACTGCATCTGAAACACATAGCCTAAAATCCCGAGACTAAAGGGGGCATCCACGAATATGTCGAAGTTTAGAGCACCTGAAAGCAGCCAAAATTTAAGTTTCTGAAAAAAAGAAGAGAAAAATGGTAACGTATCAGCGTGCTTTGCCGACAAAGGTCGTCGAAAGATGATAATCTTCTAAATCCAGAGACAAAATTGAACGTTTATTCGACCTTCTGCGTGAGAAAATCGGCCAATTGGCACTGGGTGAGATATAGATGTCATCTAGCTGTAATTTGAAGAAACAGTTTTTTTTTCAGAAACGCAAAGTCACTGGTAGGCTGCAGCAGCATGTAGTTTTAGCGAAACGTAGGAAACTTCTTTTTTATTTTTTTATTGCGTCGTATTGCTAGCACCACTTTAAAAGGCACTTCAGTCTTTAAAATTACGTATCTATATTATTCGAAATAAAGTAACCTATCAATACATAAATCACGTATCTAAAGATTTTGGAGATATAGTAATAGAGTGGAGAGGGGGGAAACAAGCGTAGACAAGCAAACGTTGCCTCCTTTGGCGTTTCGAGGTGAGAGATTGGGGGACCGTAGGATAGGAGGGGAGCGGTGCGCATGCGCAATGGGCGTATAAACAGTGCGGGGAGGGATTCCTAGAGGAGAGAGAGGGAGAACGACTATGGGCCAGTTGACACGCTGCCTGCATCGCAATAGATAGATAGATAGATAGATAGATAGATAGATAGATAGATAGATAGATAGATAGATAGATAGATAGATAGATAGATAGATAGATAGATAGATATATAGATAGATAGATAGATAGATAGATAGATAGATAGATAGATAGATAGATAGATAGATAGATAGATAGATAGATAGATAGATAGATAGATAGATAGATAGATAGATAGATAGATAGATAGATAGATAGATAGATAGATAGATAGATAGATAGATAGATAAGACAGGTAAGACAGGGTGGCGGGAGAGTTGGAAAGAACGAAGAATGGGGACGCGCCTGCGCAGTAAGGGTGGTAGCACTGCACACAGGATTGAGGTTGACCATAAGAAGCTTCAAATCAGAAATCTGCGTGCTTTATTCCAAATGTCGTCGAAAGATGATAGTCTTCTGCCGGCCTTCTTTTGTGCATAGCGCCGCATTTACAGCGCGGCTTAGAGTCTTTAGAATTTCGTGTCTGTGTATAAACTAGTAAACGACCCCGTACACCACCTACACCTTTAGATATGCGTGACATTTTTTTTTTGGATAATCTATGTTCATATGTACGAACGCAGCCACCAGTTCAAAAGAGCTTGGTATTCAGCGAGGTCGCAAACTCTGGTCGGGTGGCTGACTGATACAACGTTTATAAATAAAAAAAAGTTTATACAATCACAGCATATACACGGAAAGAATCATGACGAGTGGGGAGAAGCACCGTCCATCTGCTCGTGCATCCATCTGTCCGTCCAACCGTAGGTCGATCTGTCCGTTGATGCGTCTGTCCGTCTTTCTGCCTGTATGTCTGTCCGCCTAGCGAACACTTCAAATAACACCAACTCACATCTTTTCTTCATATATAGATTATATATAAGTGCCGCCATTTAGTAGACATTCAAAACTTCCCTGTGGCACATAATCGAGATGTTTTTTTTTTTACAGAGGACGATCAAGTAACTCCACAAGGAGCTTTTTTTTTCATCACATATTGATTATATACAAGTACCACCATGTAGCGGACATTTCCAGAAGCATCTTTTCATCAAAGAGAGAGAGAATAAAACATTTATTTGCGACCAAGGAAGGAATGTCGGTGAGTGGGATCCTTAGTCCGGGATCTCATTGGCATGGACCGCTGTCCTCGCTTGTCTCACGAGGGCCTCTTGGGTCTTCGGATACGAGCTGGACAGAGCTGCCTCCCACCCTACAGTGTGGTGTTGTGCTCATAGTAATCATGTAAATATATACAAGCACCGCCAACTAGCGGACATTCTGAGATCTGAATTCCCTTTGTGGCACATACGCGAGAGATGTGGTTACTACAGAATACGACCTGTTTCATTTGTGAGCGATTTCGCTCTAAGGGCAGAGCGGCAGCCGCTGCGCGAGTCCAAAACAGCTTTCTACAGTGGTGACTGGATGCCCTTGTGAATGTTGCCAGAGTTGGAAAAATGCGCTCGCGGCCAAAGTGTAAGAGCGACCAGTGACGTCGTTTGACACGTGATGGCAGGGGTGGAGTCGAGAAGTGGACACGCGCACAGCGGGAAACTCAACTCGCTTCACAGAACTCGCTCCGACTGAGCAGCAGACGACATCCTTTCTCTCCCCGGTTCACAAATGTCTCGCTCTGCTTTCAATGAGTGTCTCATTGCAGAAGTTGTGAAATGGACTCTTCTTTGGGACATGGAGATGGAGGATTTCTGCAAGAAGCATAAGACGAGCATTCTTTGGGGAGAAAATGCCAAGCTCCTTAAGAACTCGCACACTTCCGTAAAGTAAAAGTCGGCGCTTGAACTGGCCATTTTCACTGGTGACGTCGAAGGCAGCTTTTTTCCTTTTGTTGCTCTCGGCGAAGCTTCCACCGGAGTGGCAATCGTGTGCGGTAACTTTTTTATTTCAATAATAATATTACTACATTCGTTTTTTTTTGCATTTTCATCCAATATTACTCCCACGTAGAAGAGCTCCCTGATACGCCGTACTTCTAATTCGCAGCTGATGTAGATGGTTTAACAAGCGATGAACTTTGGGGACACGGTGCATAGATGAAAGGGTTCGCATGAACCAGAAAGCTAGGGCGGATCGTACGGCAGTCGACTTGAGAAGTCGCATTCCACAAAGGTCGCTGAAAAGAAATTTCGTGATGTGACTCAACAAGGAAGGGGTGCGAAGCTGACTGTCACGGTTCTGAAAAATAAGGCATTCACCAGGGCTATATTTTTGTTCTCCCTTTCATTATTACCTTGATTTTTCACTAAAACCCAAGCTCACTTGTCCGTGCTCTCTGTGACGCTTTCCGCGCAAGGAACAATTGCGCTGCACAGCGCTCAAGTTTGTAGGCTGTCGACAGGTCCTGCCACACTAGCCAGCGGCTCTCCGTGACACTCAGTGCCGGAATGCGTGGCTGCCTGGGCGAAAATAGACGTTCGGTCGTGAGCACAACATTCACTGCGTAGATAACTAAAAACAGCTGTTGATTTCAGGCAACAGTGCAGCAACACGTACCTAAATTACACAGCCGAAGGCCACCTTTTTAATGTCACTTTGTGCTGACGGCAGAATTGTGTTGTGTGAAATGACGTAATACTTCGGCTTTTCTGCTCGCCACCGAAGCATTTACGGACGCAAATTTCCGCTAAAGCAAGAATATCTGCGTGGCGCCTTACCTGGGCCGCGCACAAGTGTATATACAGCAGCCACAAAATTGAGACAACGAGCGTATCACGTATACCATGCTACCTGACGTTGGTGAAACTCTTTCTGGCGTGCTTTACTCAATCATTGAAAAACATAAGAGGCTTACTATTTATGGTGGAAACATACAAATTCGAGTGCCAAAAGAGATGTAGACCATTCCGGTAAGCCCGATGAAGGTTGTGTTCGCATGTGGCACAGGGTGACCACCAACAAGGCCGAAGCTTACCACTGAGATTTTATATGAACTTTTATTTTGACTCGAGCGAACAGGTACAAACAATCAGGTATGAATTTTGCGAGGTGTGTACTCTGGGCTGACAGAGACCTCGTTTGGCGTTCCAAAGCTAAATTGCTGAAAGCAAGAGCAATGAATCGGAGAAATATGGGAAGCGCTGTGTAAAACACGCTTGCAGTTCTTAAGCATTCACCTATAGCTGGAACAGCTGTCTAATAAAACCATACCAGCAAACTTCTTTTTTTGCTTCTCCATGGTAAGTTATATGATCGCGCAACAAGACCCATGCGTTCGACAAAACAAAAAGCAACAGCAAATGTTGCTTCTTTGTTACAAGATTCATGTTACACTTAGTTCAATCAGTGTACAGAAGTGTGAAAGTCGAGCGGCTATTAATGATGAACCTCGAAGAAAGGGGGTGTGAGAAAAAGGACACTTGGAAGAGAGCGTGGCTCTTAGATACCACTGAAAACAGCGGTTAACCGGCACCTTCCGCAGGCAACATTGCCCGTTAAAGCGGCGCGCGGCGCGCAACAGCAGCGGTAGCAGCGGGAAGCGGCGTATATGAACTGAACGCGTGCCCGCGCATCCTCCCGCCGCTCATCGCCGGGACCGCCACCACTCGGTCGCTCGCAAGTGGAACAGGCTTAATTAAGGGAGCTTTGCCCTAAAAAAATGGCAGGGGTCAATGTCCAGGATGGTTTCCCTAATGATTTGAGGATGCTAGTAACCGAGTCTTTTTTGACAGACAGACAGACAGACAGACAGACAGACAGACAGACAGACAGACAGACAGACAGACAGACAGACAGACAGACAGACAGACAGACAGACCATTCAATCGGTGAATAATCTGTCTCCATTCTGGTCAATCTCCATTCAATCGGTGTGGGATTTTATCGTATTTATTCGCGGACAAAAAGCCCTAATGCCCTCGTGGGCGACTGATGGCGGCACTTTACAATGAGAACGTCGCTTTACAATGTCGATTTGGGATTTCGTGCGCTTTCGTTTTGAGGCCTGACGCCACAAAAGAACTACCATGCATTAAAGCTTGATAAAGAAGCAGTTCAATCTGATGTTTGTAGGTTACCGACGCTGTTCGAACAATCGTGGGTATCTGCTTATCGCTAATTTTGAATGCACAGAGCTTTGTTTCATAGAACGGCGTACGTCCGCTTGTCTCCGCGGCGAGTGCTGCACAATGTTAATTGTGAAAAGGCACGTATAAAGTCCATTACTACATTATATTGCAATTTCGTTGGCGTTCCCAGGCTCATGCATAAAAAATGAATTTATGCTCCTGCTCTCCAACCTCCAGTCTTATGTTGTGCTGTTTTAAAGCTGTTAAGTATTTGTGGTCTTTTTTTATGAACAGGTATATTAAAAGTTTGTGGCGCCGCACTTAAATATTTTAGTATTAAGTCAAGAGTGTTGACAACACCAAATATCTAGACTAGTTTGGAGTTGTAACTAGGTTCTTAATTTAGAAACATTAACACAATGCAAAATGCTATAAGAGCTTGACAGCAACTGCAGAATCCTCAAATTGACGTCACACGCGAGTGGGTGATATTCCCAAATCTACTTTGAAAAAGTGTGTTACAAATTAGAGTACTCGGTACTCTACCATGGGAGAGCACAAAGCCGTCGCCGTACAGAGAATGAACCGACGTCTGTGTGTTTAGGAGAAGTGTTCAACAATTTCGAGTACTTTGTACTCCACTATGGGAGAGCAGTAAGCCATGGAAGGCTTGGGAGTTACTGTTGAATCATGTGAATATCTTTGGCTCTAACTAGCCTCTGTCATTTACAAAAGCCGCCGTGTTTATTCTGACTATATTTCAAAGTACTGCTCTCTATCTTTGTAGCGCTACTGGTAACTTTCACAGCTGAAGGTAGCCCAAAAAAATTAAGCCATCATGCAATCGTTTAGGTAAATGAATCATCCGCGATAGCTTAGTGGTTATGGTGCGTGATTGCTGACCTACGGGGCGTGGAATGAAATGACGGTCGCGGCGAATACATTTCTATAGAAGTGAAAACGCCGTTACGCGTCTACTTGAATTTGGTGCATCTTAAAGGGCCACTAACCAGGCCCCATAACAAAATTTATGAGGCCTTGGCAGTTTTGTGCATCCGATGAAGAGCATTACGCCACACAAAAAATTCAATCAGTTAATTGCCAGCTGAGAAAGCTGGTATTTTGAAGCGGGGCGAAAGGATGATGTGAGTAGGTGAGCTCGAAATCCTCGGCGCTCACCCCGCGTATGCTTCGCAAGCGAAATCTCTTTCCTATACCCTCTCCGGCTTCTCAGAAAATGGTCACGTGCGGATGACATTTCTGAGGAAACCCAACAAAATTATATTTGACCAGGCCTTCACCCAGTGTGAGGAGACGTCAGCTACGCCACGGCTCGCCAGCTGACTGGCTCCGGCACAGTTGCAGTGTCCGGAGCATTGCAGACGCAGGAGCGGCGCGGTCAAGCTTGGCTTAGATAACTGCGCACGAGTCAAAACTCACGGGTGTGTTTGGACTTATGCGCGATACTGCGCGGTTTCTGCTGTTTTTTTATTTAACGCAAAAGCGTTTCATGCCAGAGTCCACCACAGCTCTACTGACGTACTTCTGTCAAGAAAGTGACGTTGTAAGGTGTATAATCAGAGATTGCAAGGAAAACAACCAGGAGGTAAGCGTCGGTCACTCGGAGTCGAACCAGCAACCTCTCAATTCCCAGCGCACGGTGCTAACAAGTACGCCACAAAACGCACGTTGTCTGAAGAGCTAACGGCAAGCCATTTATGTACACAACACACCGTTTGGCAGTTCTCAGAGCTTGAGAGCTTTAGCTCGCTTTCGTTATCAGTGGCAAGATGGCACGACAAGCTCACGTCGGGCGTGCTCTAAGGGTCGTCGCCTCCACGAAGCGCCACTTCCACGGAGCGTGGTCTCTCCTGCACGCGCGCTTATCAGACTCCTGCTTTGGGAGAGGACCAAGGTAACTTCGCATGCAGCCACGGCCGCCTTTACGAGAGGAGCATGTTGCTAACACATGGCGCAGGAAGAATTGCGACAGTTTTTCGCCTTTGTCCTCTGTATGCTTGTGCGCTCGTTTCGTCCCTCTTTATTTCTGTTCAAATAGCGCGCTTTTCGTGTCGAGCAATGGAGTTGTTAGTCCACGCTCGTCCTAAGAATTCATTGTCGTGCGTTCTTTCTGCTTGAGGTGTGCTTGCCATCCCTAATATTTGCAATTTTTCACTGTTGCTGAAACGGTGCACAATAAATGCTCAACTGCCTTTGCAAAACACGTTTCATATTTGTGTTTTACGTATTTCTATATTGGGGCTCAGTCACGTTTTTATTTGTTTTTCGTTCGCCCTTTTGGTGTTTAGACTGCCCAAACCTAAGTTTGACAGTGCCGAGAATTCCCAAAAGGTGTATCCGTCGACACCAGCTTTGAAGCAGCTGACTCTACTTATGCTGCACAAAGGATACACACACCACGTTAAACTTTGTACGAATGGTTTGACAGATGTTAGGGAATCTGCAGGAGCTGTGATCTTCCCAGCAAAAACTAAAACCATTCAATTTGGAACGTCTCACAAAACAACATCGACAGCCACAGAGCTCGCAGCACTCCGCTGTGCATTCCGCAGGATTGATCAAGAAGCACCTCTAAAGTGGTGCATTTTCACCGATTCGAAACCAGCTCCGTATTGTATTCTAACTGTTCTATGTCGTTAACCTCGTGATTAATTCGTGCTTGAAGCAAGACAATTGTATGAATGGGTACTGCAGAAAAGACATGGCGTAACTTTTCAACGGTTACCAGGCCACTGTGGAATCATTGATAACGAGCATGCCGACGATGCAGCAAAGAACTCTCACAAAAATAGCAAAATGGATCCCATTCCACTGTCAAGAAGTGACGCAACAGCAAGAATTAATACGCTGGCGCATGATGTCAGCAGGTCTATGGAACACGCCCGGATTTCTGCACACTCGTCTTCACCACCTAGATCCATACTACGACTTATCATTCCATCCGAGTTATTCAGATTTAAGACAACCGTTCTGTGCTGTATGAGGCTGGGGTCGTCTTACACGAACGCGTTTGCTTGCCGCATCAGATGGGCACACAGTGCTGCGTGTGACCATTGCGGCGCTGACGAAACCATCGAATGTATTTTGTGTTAATGCCCTCAGTAAAACTGCCAGAGCAGTTCATGTCAGCAGTGTTTGCACGCCTCGACGACAAGCCGCTTTCCGAAAAATTAATTTTGCAATCTTGGAAAGATCGAGCTTCACGACAAAAAGCAACGAAGGCCCTACACTGAAGTTCCTGTGATCGACCAGCCTCGTTGACCAATTGTCAAGTTCTCATGTGTGCGTTTCCTCCTCGCTCTCGCTCTCTTTCTGTTTTCTGTCTCATCCCGTTTCCCTTTCTTTACTGTTTACCATTTCCGCTTCCCCAGTGCAGGGTAACAAACTACATACTTGCTTTCTGGTTAACCTCCCTGCCTTTATTCATGCTATATGTATAATATATATATATATATATATTTATTTGTTTATTTATTTATATATATATATATGTATATATATATATATATATATATATATATATATATATATATATTTATTTATATATTTATATATATATATATATATATATATATATATATATATATATATATATATAAGAAACGCGGACACTCATTGTCCGGTGACGTTCGAGATACTTATTGTGCGCTAATTGACCCAATTCAGGCGTTATTGATAGGCTTATTTTTTTATCATAAAGTCGTTAACTGGCGCAACATTCTATCCCTTCATCGAACTGTACATTCATATCACAGCTGCGGTGTGTATCGTTGTTATCGTTCTTTTTCGGTGCAAACATTAACGCAGCGTATACTATATAGCAGTCTAAACACAGCCTTGTTTACAAAAACTATTACGAACAATGAGCGTCCTGAAATGCTATGTTCCTGTTTGTGCGAGCTCATTCAAATTTTTCGTTTTCTTTACGCTAAGGTGATTCTATTAGGAAATAAAAAAACTGAACGTATTAAAACTGCTAAAAATTTTATACGGCCTAAATTATGTACATAGTGGTTTTAATGTTTGGTGTAAAGTTTTAGAATTATCGAGTCAACACTCAAAAGCACTCAATTTTTAAGCTCTGCAAACTACCGTAGTACTGCTGACGTAGAGTGAATGAATTCTGCGTTTTACAATAGCACACGCTCACAAGCAGAAACAAGATGACGTAAAAAATACAATAGTTAATGCAATGCTTCCTATTTTAATAGAAATTTTCGCCCGGCACACCGCTATACGCAAAATAATTTGCATGTACCGGTACACGGGTGTAGCGAGCTACAGACCCAAAATACGTGTCTGCAGCTCGCTGGCTTCGAATTGGCGATTTGATTCACTTGAGGTTCACGTTCTTAAACATCAACAAAAATGTGTTTGTTTCGCCGCAGGTCACGGGATTAAGTCCCGGCTGCGCAGCTGCCGGGATTCAATCCCGTGACCTGCGGCTGCTCACTTTCTTGATTGTTCTGCTTGAGATGATGATTAAATATGCCTGAGCACTCTCTAATGAGCGCACTTTAAAAACAGCAGCTCGCTGCTCAATTCACATCTTTTGACGCCTCGCGCGATACGCTTCTGCCGCGCAGTTTACTGGTGGTTTAATTCCACTCATGTATTGCTTTAGATTTTCTGTTTGCTTGTGTCTGCTTTGAATTGGCAACAGGTAGCTTTGTCTGATGTTTCCATATTTAAATTTGCATATATATCCTATAAAGTGAATGGAGGAATGATCGTCACCGTAGCTCAGTGATACTTTATTGATATGTGTGCTTTAACTTCACCTAGACTTTTATTGAAATGTTAGAGTATACAAAGGGGGTGAAAGAGAAAAAAAATAATAAAACGCAGAACAACAAAAAGAACACGTGCAGTGGCATACATTGCTGATCTGTTATTATCAATCGTGTCACCCCAAAAAAAAGTTCTTTCCGCGCGTGCTTTTTGTTTTCCTTCCTTTTAATGCTTTTCCCTTTGATCCCCTTTGTATACTCGGACATTTGAAATAAACGTTTAGTTACGCGCTTGTGTCGTGTGTTCCGTGTATATAGGTTGCTGCGCTTCCTACCACGAAAGATCTCCTCGACGCGACAAGGAACGGCGATTGGGAGATGGTGAATGGCGGTGAGACTAACGGGAGTTCAAAGGCATACCCATAGTGTAAGGAGGAGAGGGCGAACGCTGAAAGGAAGACCGGTAAGGCATGTGCTGGTAGTTCATGAGTGGACTGAAGCGTCCACGTTCTTTCGGAGCGAAGCCACGCTGCTCGTCCTGATAGCGCCTTCGGAAAAAGTGAGATTAGTGACCCCTATAGCCGCAATAATAACTGATTGGATGAGGAGGACTCGGCATGGTGTAATACGACTGTGGACGCATCGGTGGTGACACTGATGCCACAGGTACATGGCCACCTTGTGTAGCCGCTGGGATAAAGGTAGGTGCTGAGAGCCCCGCAACTTCGGCGTACGTTTTTCGAGGTTTGGTTTAGGTGGAACAAAGTGAATGTGACGCAGATGCAATCTCTTGCCTGATTATGTCCCGCAAGTTGGTTGGAGCTGAGGCTAAAGTAAATGGTGGAGCGCAGGAAGAGCAGCACCCGTGAACCTCCTCATGAACAATGTCTTGGACCAGGGCACGGATGTCGAGGTCCGCAGAAAGACGTATGTCCGAGGCATCATGGCAGAGACGAAAAGACTGAAGTTCGTCTAGTCTCTGGCAAATGGTGATGGCATCTTGAGTCATGATAGATTTTGCGACGCAAGGGCGTTGAATGCAGCAGTATTTATGCTGTTGATAATATAGCGTATTTGGTCGCTTTGGGGCATAGATGAGTTTACGCGCTTGCACAAAGCAAGGACATCCTCAATGTTTGAGGTGTATAATTCACACGCCAGTTGAATGTGGTCAGCAAGCTTCTTCTTCGCTGCCTCAGTGCGAACACAATAGGGGAACCAAAAATCTGACGAAGCTGTCGTGCGAACGTGTCCCAGTCGGAAAGATCTTGGAGGTGGTTCAAAAACCAGGTCTTGGCAACGTCAGTGAGGTAGAAAGGGACCATACGTAATTTGTGTAGAGTACCTCGCCTGTTCAACTCGCTGACGAGGTCGTAAGTGTGTAGCCATATGTTGAACATTCTCCCCTTTGAGACCCGAGAGTACTGGCGAATCACGCTGGTGGCTGTGGATGGCCAGAGTCGACGGCAGAGGCTGTGCTGAGCCGGCTATGTTGGATGAACCAGGATTGTCTTGCACTGCCATGGCAGGTGGTAGTAATCGACGACCTGAGTGGAGCTCTAGTGGCAACGTGCGAGAGGACTTGAGGACCGAGAAGCACCGTCCAGCACTTATGAGGAAGAGCTTTATTCGAGACGAGCTCAAGCTGGCACACACTGATGAAGGTATCTACAGATGAGGAAATGATACAAATGATGATGACACGTCCTAAAGATAAATAAAAGTGGGTGACTGCGCTCACATTATATATATTGTGAGATAACGTCGAGTACACTCAAGACTCTTCTTTATTGACTCGAGTACGTGCCCCACAACATAAACTTGACTGGTGATGGTGAGTATGTGCAGATGAAAAGATGGGACGCATAAATAATGCTCACACCTATTTTCCCCGCGCACTTGAGCGGCCGGCCCGGCCGAGACTTAGGCGGGAAATGTACGGCGAACAAAGGGTTTGAGACGTGAAACGTGGACTATCGCATGGTAACGACGGTCCGAATAACCCTCGACAGGAGTGACAAGGTAATTGACAGGAGATGTTTGTTCACAAACAACGTAAAGTCCTGGAAAGCGTGACTGAAACTTTTCACACAATCCGGGTGTGCGAACAGGCGTCCAAAGTAGTACTTCATCTCCAGGACGGAAGGTGGCTTCCCGACGAAAGCTGTCATAGCGTTGCTTGCGATCTTGTTGACTGGCCTCCGTGTTGAGTTGAGCACGTTGCCGTGCCTCAGCGAGCCTGGAGACGAAATGTTCTGGCGTAGTCGTCGACGTTTTTGTCCTTACATTAAAGAAAGAGGCGTCAATAGTGAATGTCGGCGCATGACCATAAACGAGGAAGAAAGGTGAATACCCGGTGGTTCGTTTAACAGCGGTGTTGTATGCAAATGTTACGAACGGCAAGATTTTGTCCCAATTATAGTGGTTTGGTCCGATGTACATGGATATCATGTCGATTAGAGTCCGGTGAAATCGCTCTGTCAGCCCATTTGTCTGTGGGTGATAAGCGGATGTGGTCTTATGAACTGTGCCACAAGTTTTTAGGATTTCGTCGAGAATTGTTGACAGGAAGGCCTTGCCTCGGTCACTCAACAACGCGCGAGGTGCACAGTGACGCAACAGAATGGTTTCTAAAAAGAAGGCGGCAACGTCTGAGGCAGAGCTAGTGCGTAGAGGAGCGGTCTCCGCGTAATGTGTGAGGTGGTCGACGGCTGTGACGATCCAGCGGTGGCCCGCTGGCGTTACGGGAATTGGCCCGACGAGGTCTATTCCGACAACGACAAAAGGTGTGTCGGGACATGAAATGGGTTGTAATAAGCCAGCAGGAGCTGAAGTTGGACGTTTCCGGCGTTGACAAAGTGTGCAAGAAGCGACATAATTAGCCACAAAGGTAGAAAGACCAGGCCAGAAGAAACGGCTCCTAACGCGGTTGTAGGTCTTTTGAAATCCTAAGTGTCCAGCTGATGGGTCGTCGTGCAATGCTTCGAGAACTTGTTTTCGCAGCGAACGGGGAAGTACTGGCACCCACCGATGCCCATCCGCATTGTAAGTATAGCGCTGCAGGACATTGATCTCTAGCTTGAACAGCCGTAGCTGACGACGTAGTCTGGCATTAGGTGGAGAAGGCGAGTCATTCAAGTACTCGATGATGCGTTTACAGTAGGGGTCGTCACGCTGGTACGCGGCAAACTGGGCGCTGCTGTTTAAAAATAGTGTACCAGCAACTGCCAGGGGTGATAACGTTAGTGAACAGGAAGCCGCTTGATCACCTGAGGGGCATTGAGGATGCGTGGTTGGAGATGAAAGTGGCAGATGGCAGCGAGAGAGAGCGTCAGCATCCTGATGCTTTTTGCCGGACCTGTACACAACGTCAAAACAAATTCTTCAGTGAGGACAACCAGCATAGGGCATGGTGGTCGGTAACCACAGTGAAGTGGCGTCCATACAGATAAGGTCGAAATTTCTGGATGGCCCAAACGACAGCGAGACGTTCCTGCTTTGTTATCGAGTAGTTCTGCTCGGCAGGTGTTAGTGCGCGGCTGGCATACGCAACTACTCTCTCACGAGAAGTGTCGTCGCGCTGGAGGAGGACAGCACCGATTCCGTGGCCGCTGGCATCTGTGTACAGGAAAGCGGGTGCACTCTCATCGAAGTGACGGAGGACGGGGTCTGATGTCGAAGCACGCCTAAGGGCATGGAAAGCACGCTCGCACTCGTCAGTTCACGTGAAATCCGTTCCTGACGTCAGAAGCTTGTGTAACGGCCCCGCAATGGCAGCAAAGTGACGGATGAAGCGGCGGAAGTAAAACGCCAGGCCCACGAAACTTCGCAATTGTTTTTGATTGCGCGGACGTGGAAAACTAATTACGGCAGCAACCTTATCGGGGTCGGGTCGAACGCCGTCTTTGCTGACAAGGTGACCCAATATTTTGATGCTTGCGCTGGCGAAGTGGCACTTTTTTGTATGGAGCTGTAGGCCAACGTTCGGAATGCACGTTGGAAGTTCATCTAAACGCTTAACGTGCTGAGGAAAAGTAGAAGAATAAATGATGTCGTCTAAATAACATAAACAAGTTTTCCATTTGAGACCACGTAAGACAGTATCTATCATGCGCTCGAATGTTGCTGGAGCGTTGCATAAGCCAAAAGGCATGACGTTAAATTCGTGAAGCCCGTCAGGCGTCGCAAACGCTGTTTTCTCCTTGTCTGCTTCGCGCATAGGTATTTGCCAATACCCGGATCGGAGGTCGAGGCTGGAGAAATATTCTGCGCCTTGTAGGGAGTCCAGGGCATCATCTTTGCGTGGCAACGGATATACGTCTTTTTTGTGATCTTATTGAGCACTCTGTAATCAACACAAAAGCGGACAAAGCCATTCTTTCTCCGGCCCAACACCACAGGAGACTACCAGGAGCTGAATGAAGGTCGAATAATATCCCGTTTGAGCATGTCGGCGACGTTTCCCTCAATGATTTGCCGTTCCGCCGAAGACAGACGGTATGGGCGGCGGCCTACAATGGAGCTGTCTTCGGTTTCGATGCTGTGCTCTGCAACGAATGTGCGGCCCAGAACTTTGCAATGTACATCAAACGAAAGGCTGTGCTGTTGGAGAAGGTCTAAGAGGTCTCTCTTTTGCTCGGCAGTGAGGGGCGGGCTCATGGTGTCATTTAAGGTAACAGTGGTAGCCTTGATATCAGTAGTATCAGACAAAGGCGGTGATTCTGCGTGAAGGCGAACCAGCGAAAAGGGCTCACTGTCAGCGAAGCAGCTCACAGCAATGCCCTGGGGCAGCATCACTGGCGAAGAAGTTGGGTTCGAGGCGGTGACCAATGCTTTACCGTCGTTAAACCGCACAAGGCCGGGTGCTATGGTAAGCCCCGCAGGTTTGGAGCGAACTGATGGAGCTATGAACACGTCACCATTAACTATAGTATCCGAAGTGATGGTTAGAAGTTGTTCATCTCCTGGCGAAATGAAACAATCAGTGGCAGCAACGAGACGGAAGCTGTATGGATCGACATCGGATGAACTCTCAGTAGCTGACATTTGAATGACCCGCTGACGACACGATATGAAAGCTGATGCCGAAGAAAGGAAGCCCCATCCAAAAATTACTGTGTGAGTGCACAAAGGAAGTACAAAAAACTGAATGTGGTGAAGGATCTATGAAAACGCCCTCTATGAAAACGCGGATTGTGCAAACACTTGAAGGCTGAATAGGGACTCCATCTGCGCAACGAAGGGGAGGACCATCGTAGGGCGTCCTAACTTTTTTCAAGCGGGCACAAAAGTCTGCGCGAATTACGGAAAGTGATGCGCCTGTGTCCACCATTGCCTCTGTCTGTATACCTTCAACATACACCAATAAAACATTCGATGGGCGGTGGCGAAGCTGGTACGCTGGATTGGGCGGCTTGCGACATTACCGGACCCAGGTCGTTTAAGCGGTGGCCTGAACGGAGCTCCAGGGATGTGTTTTAGAAGACGCTGGGGTGTCCGAGAACGCGAAAGGACGCTGAAACCGGGCAGCTCTCTCCACCACTTGTAGGATGGCGTCGAGTAGTTGTTGTTGTTGTTCTCCTATTGTTAGTGGCGCATACCCACTGTGGGGAATTGGCCAAGAATCGAGTGGTTTCAACATTTACTGTTCAGATTTGGAATGATGCATGTTTAACAGAAAGATTATCGATAGCCTAGGAAAGTGTGGTGCTAAATGTAATGCATACAAATATTTACATAAACGAATTTATTCTTAGAATAGAGCAATAATCTTATTTTATACGTATATAATTATGTGGACCTGTTAAGATAATGAAACTGGTTAATTAGTCAACCTATGAGTTTCATCAATATAGTCCCGGACGGCCACGCATACTGTCGCATTAGAGAAACCAGAAACGGAAGCTCCAAAAGACAAAATGACAGGCAGAGATAAGTCCATACCAATACCACGTAAAGGTATTTCTAATAGGGTTTTTCGTAATGTGTTAAACCACCTGCAGGTCAAGAAGAAATGGTCTGTTGTTTCCAGTTCATCACAGAATGCACACAGTGGCGAGGGTGCCTGAGCAGACCTGTGTTTATAGAAATTTAGCTTTGGTACTCGGCAACGCAGCCTTGTGATAGCTGCTTCTTGTTTTCGAGTGCGGCAAAAGTCTCTTCGCCAGTGATATAATAAACGATGATATTCTATAGAGTTTGTTAGTGCTGAACCTTTAAAGACTTGCATAAGCGTACGTCTGCGGAATCGAGCAGCACTCACATAAGCGGATGATGGACAGAGTGGTAGAATTGGTTGGCTGATTGACGATTTAGCTATAGAATCGGCTATTTCATTTAGAAACAAACCGTCTAGGCACCCAAACTAATCGTACTTTTCTCAAATGCGCAGGTACTAGAGCACGGGACGCCTTTGTTACGTGATTATCAGCACCAACAGAAAGTGCCGCACAGAGAGATAGGGAATCTGTTATTATGACAGCTGATGTAATTGCTGTATCTAACTTGCGTAAGGCGAGCACTACTGCCAGAAACTCAGCCACATAAACAGGTATGAAATCGGGTAGTCGAAGGGAATAAATCCAATTTAAAATCGGACTGAAAATACCAACCCCTGACTTCTCGTCGTATTGCGATGCGTCTGTAGCAATAATGACGTTCGTTGTAATACGGCGCAGGTGATCTTGTAGTAAACCATCCAAAATACTATGGGAAAGTAATTTGGCATTATTAGGAAAAATGTCGTCGAATCGAATTTCCACCGGGGCTAAATTATCCCGACTCGGCATGATGTCACATATACGTACGTTTAGAGGCTCCAGTAAACTTTGCACAAATATAATTTGTGGCGTGTGAAATCGCGGCCATCTAGCAGCAAAAAATGATTCCGGTGTGGAAATAAAGGCCGTTTCTGAATGTCGTAATGGTGATTCATAAATTCTTAAGAATGTCTGAACAGTCAGAAGGCGAATTCTACAAAAAAGCGGAGGGACCCTCGATTCGAGATACAACACATTGTTGGCAACTGTTTTAGGAAGGCCAAGGCATAAGCGCAAAGCTTTTCTTTCCAGAAGAATTAGAGGCCGCAACTTGTAAGCTGGAACTCCAGAGAAAAGTACACAACTAAATTCCAAAATGGGACGAACGTACAGGCAATATATCATTACCAATGTGTCTCTTCTCATACCTATGCGGTAATTGTTTAGCCTACGTAATATGCCAATGGCCTGCACACCTTTTCCGGCGATATATTCGATATGAAGTCACCAGTTAAACGATGTCTGATAAATTACTCCAAGGTATTTAACGGATTCGACCTGTGGTATATCCTCATGATAGTAAGACAGATGTTCACAGGGTATTGCATCGGGAAAACAAGGAGGGCACATTTACTCGGATTAAGTAAAAAGCTGTTGCCATCGAGCCAGCTCTCCAATATAATTAGGTAAGTCTGCAGCCGTTCATATAAGGTCTGAATGTTATCTGCCATTGCAAAAAATGTGATATCATCTGCATAAACATAAGTTGTTATATCCTGTTTACGTGGAATGGTGCTCATTAATAAATTAAATAGCACCGTGGAAAGCACCGAGCCTTGCGGTACTCCCCTCGTTTGGCCGAGTAGATGATGAAAACCCGTCTTTAAAACAATAACATTTCCTGTCTGCAAGAAAATTGTGAACCCACGCTACTATGTATGATGGAAAATCAAGGTATTCTAATCGATCTATCAAAATACAGTGCTCCACGGTATCATATGCTTTAGCGATGTCTAAAGTAACTAAAGCTGAATATTTTTTATGTAGCTGAGCTAATTGAAGCCGACTCTCTTAATCAACGTGGGCATCCCAAATTGAACAACCAGCCCTGAACCCAATTTGACAAGGACTAAGAATTGACTTCATGGTAATAAGTTCATTAATTCGTATATTGATGATTCTCTCAACCAATTTCACTAAGTTTGATGTTAGTGCGATCGGCCTTACGTTATCCAACGTGTATGCATCATTTCCTTTTTTTAGCAACAATACAATTTTGGCAAGTTTCCATTCTGGAGGTATCCATGCGTGCCCTAACGAATAATTCACTAGTTCTAGCAAAAGATTAGGAGATTCCTTGAGTAAACATTTCAACATAGAGTTCGTAATCCCATCTGGTCCGGAAGCCGTCCTCGGTAAGCATAATACTGTCTGACTCAATTCAGCTAAAGAAACTTCTGGAAATTCATGCGTTTACCAGAACGGACTGAATAGCCAAAAAAATTAGCAGTGAAGCGGCATTCTAAACCTTGCGCTATGTCTTCTAGAGAGGTGTTCATTTCTTCCGGCGTCAAGACACATGACTGTAACGTTAAAGGTGCTGGCAGTACTTTTTTGTCCGAAGATAAACGAACAAAGCCCGCTTATTTTTAGATTTAGAAAGATAATCAAAATGTCTACTGTCGTATTCTTCTTTCGCGCGGTTCACTGTTCGCTTAGGTACGCCAGCAAGGAATTGATAGTCCTTCCAGTTTGTTGGGCTCTGATTAAGAAGAAGTTTTCTCCAAGCGGCTTTTCGTCTTCTATAATCGCGCGTACACTCATCATTTCACCAACGAGAGGAGGATCATTTAGTGGATGGAATAGAAAATTCGGAATTTTTCTAGATTCCTCCAGCATTGAACCAATCGTAGATGCCATCTCCTTAGTACTGGCATTTCCAAGCTTGGAAATGGCAGAACGGAGGCAGGTTTGAAATTTGCTATGGTTGATGTATGTGCGTTTTGGCTGATCTAAGGTTATTGTTGGACAATTAATGTCAAAACCTAATGGAAGATGGTCGCTGTTAGTTGCCGAATCCAGAACAGCCCATGACAAAATCTTGATTGCATTAGAGCAAAACGTTAAATCCGATACTGAGGTAGTTTGAGCTCGGACAAATGTTACATGACCTTTATTCAGACAGGAGAGGTTGTGATCAATAGTCCATTCCCATAGTCGCCTACCAAAACAATTGGTCCTTATACCCCAAGACAAATGATGTGAAATAAAGTCTCCTGTGAGTACAATTTCCTTTTTACATGCTACCAAAACGCTGTCAAGATAACGCGTACTTCGCACACCGAAGGGGAAGCAACAATTTACAATTGAAAAAGGGTGGTATCCGGGGAGACACAAGTCTAATGCTAATATTTTACAATCTAAGTCTAACATTCTGAAAGAAATTTCCGCCCTGTGGCATAATTTACCTGATACAAGGGTCTATAAACCACCACCACGTGATGGGCGATCTTATCGAAAAGAACGAAAAGCTGCAAGATGAAAATTTTTATTTGGTGGGAGCCAATTAGTTTCTTGGAGAATTATAATATCAAGATTAAAATTATTGCAAAAGTAATGTAAGTCGGTTGAGGCGGAGAATATAGAACGGCAGTTCCACTGTAGTACCCTCAACTGACCTATGGTGTTGAGCGCACCACAGAGGCGCATGTCGCGCCCTTGTTAGCATCTTCACGCGAAATAGCTGATTCATTCCGTTTAGATTTGAACTTGAGATCGGTGAAGATAGGGGATCTGGTACGTTTATTGGTTCGTATATCGCGTTCCATATCTGTAGCAGTACTTGCGATCGGCTGAGGCGCATGTCGGTCCAAGTGCACCTGTGTTCGTGACTGCTTAGCCTTGCCTGTAGATGCAGAAAGTTCGTCCAACACTACATTGCGTAGCTGTGTGGCATCGCTGGTAATGTCTAATACGTCAGGTTCTGTACTAGTCTGTACTGTTTGTCCAATCTGACTTGAAATAATTTGCACCAAACAGTCGGAAAAGTTAGATATGTGTTTATCCATTGCCTTACTCACTGCCTTTTCCACAGCAGTTTCAATAGCCTGTGATAGGTTTGAGTCCATACTAGAACTGCAGCGCGCTGTAATACCAGAGTACCCAAAAGCCCTGTCTCTAACTATGTCAATGGCTTCCCTTCGATAACAGTGGCGGTGGTCAATAACTTCTAGGATTTGAACCTCCCGGGAACGAGCGGAACAGTCAGAGTTGTCGGCACAGTGACCACACCCACAGAGACAACACTTTTCCGCTGTTGCAGTACACTTGCTTGAAGGATGGCTCTTTCCACAGGTGCTACAACGAACGTTAGATTTACATGCTCCCGCACTGTGGCCGAATCTCCAGCACTTCTTGCATTGAATCGAACAAGAAGCGAGGGGTTCTACTCGGAAGATCAGTGGCCATAATTTTATTTCTGACGGGCATTTTGTGCCCACAAATGTCGCGATGACAGATTCGGTTGGTACCCTCTGGTGGTCGACTAGGCGATTACACCAATAAATTGAAATTACGCCTGCTCCAGAGAGCCTGTCGAGGGTCTCAGCTGGACTGAGCTTGGAGTCGACTCCTCGTACAAGGCCTTTGGTACATGCAAGGTGAGGCGGAATAAAAGCACTCACCGGGGTAGCAGCAAATGAGGTGCATTTGAGAAGATCCTGCACGCAGGTCTGATCCGGCGACCTACACACGATACCTCCTCGCCCAAATGGGCGCACATCTGTGATGGTCTTGATTGATATGTGGGGTTTAACGTCCCAAAACCACCATATGATTATGTGAGACGCCGTAGTGGAGGGCTCCGGAAATTCTGTGATGGTCTGGAAATGGATTGAAGATGTCTTAAGTTCCTTTTGAACCACCTGAGGGTTTGTAAGTCTGATGAAGCCTACATTTGTAGGTACCAGTGCCACGGGAATGCTGTCAATACCTCTGCGGAAAAGGAGTCTAACGGTAATTCATTAGAAGGCAGGGACGCTGACCAGGCGGATCGCGCCTGTCCAGAAGTCGACATGAGCACTAGGGATATGGTTAGACTCAGAAACAGATAAACTATAGAATCGGACTAAGACAGAAAGTTAAAACCACTCAATCCTCAGCCAAAAACACCCCAGCAGGTTGAGCACGGGCAAGCCAGGCTCCGAAGTTGACGTGGCAGGTTTAACGATGAAATGAACGAGCAATCGTGAAATGCGTCGAGTACACTCAAGACTCTTCTTTATTGACTCGAGGATGTGCCCCACAACCTAAACTTGACAGGTGATGATGAGTATGTACAGATGAAAAGATGGGACGCGTAAATAATGCTCACAATATATATTTATATATATAACGGCGCTGATAATGACGCACGCGCATGGTTGTGAAGAAGAGAATGGCTAACTGACGGCACAGCCAATGAAGACCACTCTCGTAACTTATGGCGAAACATTTACATATGTAGCGTGCGCTCTAGGTCTAAATTATTCACGTATAGCGGAATACCGGGAGTAAACTGCACAAGCGCCCACCCTGAAAAAATCGCAGCATCGTCGAATATGCTTACCGTTTAAATGAAGTTTAGTGACTGCCGTGCAACCATTACCGTGTTGGCTCCGAGGTTATGTTTATATAAAAGACTCTGGTGTTTCTTAGCATACTTGAATGCATTAGTTATGGTGTGTCTGTCTGTCTGTCTGTCTGTCTGTCTGTCTGTCTGTCTGTCTGTCTGTCTCTCTGTCACGCGATTCGATTACCGACGCAAAGTTTAATCTCATGCTTAACGCCAAACCATCTTGAACTGGTGGCTGCGTTCATACTTGTGAACCTACTGTTGACCAAAAATCAAATATTATGCATATTTGAGGGGCAGCGTGAATAAATAGGTATAACGGGGTGTTTCTTTAGTGTAAAATACATAGATACGTATTGCAAACACCCTTGTGTTTGCGACGCTATGCACAAACAGCGCTCCACAAACGATGGCGCTGCCACCTGAAAGGGGCCTTGGATTATATTTTTCGATGACACTGATAGATGGCGTACATATTTCACGCAGCACCTACTGTATTTATAAATACTAGCCAGATGCAGCCTATTCATCATAAAGGAGGTGCTGAAGCAAGGCAATACATAAATGACTGCTTTACTGGTAGAAAACTGTTATATTTCAACGACATTATCAATAAAGCACGCATTTACGTGACCATTTTTTTCTGGTATGTGACCTCCCGCACTCACTTCGAGAGCGTGGACTAAGTGTTTCAGGAATTTCAGACGGAAAATCACTCGAAAATCTATTTGCAGGTCTGCCCGAGAGATCATTAGTAGGCTGGCTTTCCTTATCCCAATGATAATATACTGCCAATGATCTAGGTGTTATCACACGGGTAATAAATTTGAATACTTTTCTGTTAATTATATCTTTTTTCTGTACGAGGAGTAACAAGTTTATTGCTACCTCTACTCAGTGAAGTGTGTCATAAGGAGAATGGGAAAACGCATAAATGTAATTACTCTTCATTGCGTGTAGTCACATGAATTCATTTGCATAACTATACTTTATACTAAGAACGTATTAACTCGGTTTCGTAATGTCCAACCTGACAAGAGCGCGGAAATTGCATGAGCCATCAATAAAAAGAAAAAGTCATCCTTGTCCCGAAATGGCACGGTTTCACTCCTAGTGGCAGATCAAAGTCCTTTGATGGGATGAATATCGTTATTTAATCAAAACTTGCCAATGAATTCATAGCAGCTGGTTGACCTGAGGGCACTAAACCACTCAGTCACACCAAGAATTGAGTCACATGCTCCAAAATGCTCTTTCTCTTTGCAGTAAATTGCATTCATCCCTCCCTCCCCTCTTCCTTACTCCGACAAGCTTTCTTCTCCCAAGGTTGTTTTGCAGTCCCTCGGCTGGGCATCAGGCCCCAGAAACTCTCAAGTTCAAGTGCTCTCCTGTAGGGCGCGAAAAAATCAACCACGGCGCGTTTCTGCTTCAAACACCTAGAGTGGATCGACTAACCTCCCTCACCACTCGCGCTATTGCACTTTCTTGTAGAGGCCCACGAGTGTTGAAGATTGGGCGAGTTGGTTCGTCGTGCTTGAACTGGTATAGCGCATTACGGGGAAGAAGAAACGGCCGAGCAGACCGACACAAGAGGACAGAGCGCTGTAGCGCTCTGTCCTCTAGTGTCGGTCTGCACGGCCGTTTCTTCTTCCCCGTAAGGCGCTATACCAGTTCAAGCTTGTAGAGGCGTCTTCGTCGGGGCCAAGTTTTATATTAAAATGATCAAATACATGTTTGCGTACCGCTACACATAAAAAAGATTTTATTCTTCTAGCAAGTAGTTTTTTTAACATGTGCTGCGTGATCAACTTTTTGTAATAGTTTTTGCTCCACCTGCCTCGATGTCAGTAGCTGCCTATCGACATTGTGATGGTGTAATGTGGGCCCAGGATTCGGAATAAATCAACCGGCAGTCAGGTGACTCTGTACACACAACACAAACTTTAACACAACCGATAACTCTTAAAATTCACACACAACACACTATAGCGTTCCTTATTAACATGCCAAACGTCCTACGCGCCTCGGCACACGAACTGTCCTACTCGCCGTTATGACTGTTGCCGCTGCGGCGAGGTCGGTCGTCACCGGTGTTCCTTGTGCAGTCACGCTGCTTTGACCGTGGTGAGGTGGTGGTGGTGGTGATGGTGGTGCTGCAGGCCGGTAGATCACCAGGCCACTGCAGTGCAGGTTAATGGCCCGTCGCCAACATGAGCCGCGGCCACCTCGTGCCAACACTCGGGCCCCAGGACCTCAGGCCACGAACAGACTATGCTGCCAGTCCCCGTGTCAGCGCCGGCCACAGAGCGGGAAGCCAGCTCACCAGGTCCGCAAGGCTGCCGGACACATGGTTGAGTGACGCAGCCCGAAGCAGGAAGCCAGCTCACCAGGTCCGCAAGGCTGCCGGACACCTGGTTGAGTGACGCAGCCCGAAGCAGGAAGCCAGCTCACCATGTCCGCAAGGCTGCCGGACACCTGGTTGAGTGACGCAGCCCGAAGCAGGAAGCCAGCTCACCAGGTCCGCAAGGCTGCCGGACACCTGGTTGAGTGACGCAGCCAGAAGCAGGAAGCCAGCTCACCAGGTCCGCAAGGCTGCCGGACGCCTGGTTAAGCGATGTCGCGACCCGAACCGCCGACCAGCAGCTGCCGTTCGAACTGTCTCACGCCCAACTGCTTGAGCCGCACGCCCCGCTCGGGCTTCCTTTTCCTCGTCTTCGCCTCCAAGGCGTACCGCAGAGCAGAACTGCCGTTCCCCCTTCGCCCCGTCACGGGCCACACATTCCACATCATCACAGACATCATTATCCTCATTTCAAAGTTTGCGGTGGCGAACAGTTGCGACGGTAGGTAACGACGCGTGGTACGTTCGGATGTGTCTCGCACTGTTTCGTTTCGCTGTAAATATTCCGAGCCACTGCCGACCAACACATTCTTTCTCATTCTGTTTATTTTCACTCGTTAAAATGCTTTCGCGAAGGGAATTCGAGTGACTTTCGGGGAACGAAGCGACCGATGAAGCTTTCATCGGATGAACACCCGTTGGAAGCCCGGGCCGGTAAGTAGTAACCACTTCAGTTTTTTAAGGATGGTTGCTTGCGGGGCTAGTTAGTTCATTTCAACATATGTAGTTTTTTTTTGCCAACGACTGCGTAGGTGTCACACGGTGGCAGCGCATTGCAGTGTTAAATTTTAAAATTGTTGAACGCATCAATCTGTACCCGGAAAAACGTGCGTTACTTGCGGCGTGCATGGATTCACGTGGGAATGAGTCGCTGACTCAATAGTAAATTCTTAAATTCTATCACCAGGTAACACCAACCAGGCCGTTGCATAAAAGAAGGCAAATAAATCACTGTCGCCTCGCATGTGTCTTCTTAGATAGCCCATATTTTGTGCAAAAAAACCTACTAGTTAATAGTTTACTGTAGTCGCGTTTGAGAAACATCACATAATTATGAGTCTGGTTTTGCTATAGTGTGACAAACGAAGCGTCACATAAATGAGAAATACTTCTTTTTCTGCCACAGCCCCCTGGCCCACCTGACATGGAAGCAAATGTGTACAATGGGCAAGGAACCTGCTACATGACATGCCTTCGGAAGAAGCAGTCCTGAGTGATATACGTGTTATGAGGTACCACTACATATATGTACAAAATACTGCTGTTTACTATTTACCTGAGTTTATTTGCTTACTTTGGAAAATTTCATGCATCAATTATGCATTGATTTCATGCATTGATATCTGGTGATGTTACTTGTTCTTCCAGACTGCCATGCAATGACAGGATGACTACCCCCGAGTGTGCACTCTGCAAGCACGTTGAAACATCTGAATGTCCACTACAACAGGTCATCTCTAACCTCACATATGTAATGCTGTATTTGTGAATGTTTTACCGCACATATCATGAAGAGGTGCTTTAGATTGGCTACAAGCATTGCCTGCCTACCGTGGCATGGAATCTACACTTCAATAATGTTGAAACTGTTACTATTACTTAGATTGTGTGGTGCTGCTGCACTCAACAACACACTGTTTGATCCCAGCCACTGTAGTCATATTTCGATGGGGTGAAACGCTAAGACGCTTGTGTGCTTAAGGGTTTGTTCGATTCGCCTGCACCACATGATCCATTTTATAAAGTGCTGCACCTCGCATTCGTTTCAGTGGCGCAGCAATGGCATCTTCTAAATCTTGCAAGCCATTCATTTCAAAAAGCGCAAGAGAGGTACAGCACCAAAACTATTTCATGACTTTTCTGTACCATCTGCTCTGACGGCCCTGGTTTGGTGCAGCCGCTCGCACAGCTTAACAAACAACATAGCATTAGACGTAGGTGCTGAACCCACCCCTATAAATACGGCATGTTTTGCCAAGATGTTTGCCCCTCATTAAATTAAGCGAACAAAAATAAGGATTCCTCCTTGTTGGCACCTTGTCATTCACTTGTGATGCCGCACCGCTGAACTCCTGCCACACAAGTTCTGAACTTCTTGTGCACAGCTGTGAACCAGTTCGGATTGGTGCAGGTGAACTAAACTGACCCTTAAAACATGGAAGCTTCAAAATATGAAAAATATGCTAACATAAGGGGTCAAAGCAAATGTTTCGACCAGCAGTCTTGTCTCCTGTGAGGCTACAATGTCATTTGTTTGAACCCCTGAAAGCCAGAATCAATCTGATTTTGCCCACTACTGTACGACTCACGATCACTTCATATATGGCATGTGAATCGTCGGAAATTATTAATTGCACTACATAATGAACACACCCACAGTGATGGGCATTACCAGGCTTTCCGACATTTAGTTGTGCCTTGTGACAATTTACCAACAACACCCAGAACTGTTATGTCTTAGTTAATTGTGTTTGGCTTATACAAGTTTACAAAAAGATGCACCAAAGCTCATAAGACTGCACTCAATTGCTTTAGCTTTGCGCATATGTTCAATGAGCTCCTAAAATAATAAATCATAAAGGTGATGAGCAGTTGCAGCACAGCTTCCTCAAAGACGTGAATGCTGTCATGAAGAGCAAGATTGGGTTCATTGCATGTGGTACTGTTTTTTTTGCAGAAAAACGTTCCAGATTTCTTTGTGCACATCTGCTTCTGTTTAAATTAAGCTGTCATAACTATAGTGTCTACGACAACGAAGTGAAATTCTGTGCACTACGGTCATGCCAAGAAATCTAGGAAATTGCACAGGTAGTTAAAACATACATGATCTTCACTTATCTACAGCGACACTGCAAGATAGTACGTATTTCAAGTCCTAACCTCTAAAAGTTGCAGGGAGAAAACAACTTATGTTTCAAGCAAAAGTATACTGAAAAAGTAAACACAATAACAAGTGTGTAATAAGTGTGACCTTTATTGATCCAGTATTCAGACAGATTGACATCATGTACCACCAATTGAGTTCAGGAGTGCTTGCTTGCAAGAGAGTACTCAAGTTCTGTGGATATGTCTAGGCAAAAAAAGAGATTGTGCTCAGGGCTGAGCAGATAGTGTAATAATGTAAGAGTACCAACAAGGATGTACAGACAACAAAATTGTACAATGCATACCTGAAGCTTATTTTCTTAGAATTGGGCCTTTTCGATCTGTAAGCACACACCTCATAAGTGTCCCTTTAGCATACATGTTCGCTGCATACTCAGCAGACTGGTCATTACCTGCGACGAGAAATTCTAGCTGTGGTAACTGTGTAACTTAACTCTAACAATAAATGTAGCAAGCCTGAATTATTTTAGGCCAATCCTCTAAATACATAATACCTATAATATGGCCTCACGGCTGATAATTAAAACTAGTGCCTACCCTCTCGACACGACGCGACATTGCAGAATTGTGAAGTACTCAATGTAGCATTGCAGAGCGAGAATTATTCAGAAATTCACGCATCCGCAATTGCGTACTTAACAAATTTAGCAAAACTACATTGCTCTAACTGCACGAGCTATCTATCGGCAATGTGCAAGTTTCCTTCCCGATCCCCCATCATGCATTCGTTTCATGATCAACACTACGGGGCAAGCGCCGCATCTGACGGCAGAATCGGACCCTTCTCGTGAAGCCACGCTTTTAAACTCGAGCGCCGCAACACAATGAGAGCGACGTTCATCGAGTGATTTCGATGTTCAGTTATATGCATATGCTTGTCAGCTTTCAAAAGTCTTTACACATGAATTGACAGCTTTCGATATGTCTGAGTGACTTGTTTTGTTCGGACCCGACCGTATACATTGATTGTACCGGCTTGGACACTCGCAATAAACGATGCAAACCTTACTTGATTGACGTTGTTTTTGACAGTTGAGGCCAGCTAGGTCCCCTGGCCATAATTACAGACGCGAAGCGCGATTGAACAACAAAAAAAAAAACCAGAAGAAGCGAACGGCGCGAACCAGCCGCGGGACCCCCCTTTCCCCACCTGCAACAAAAAATGCGTTTGTTTATTGATGATGATAGTACTACTAGCGCAATCTTGCCTCGCGGTATTGCAGTTAAGTACGCCGCTGCTACGTATTTGCATGTTATTTTGATACAACAGCCCAAAGGTACAGTTTCCGTTCTCTAAACTGGTAGGTGTTCTGTGTGGGCACCGACGCACCATTCCCCAAGCTATGGTGTCATTCGATAAGTGATGTCACATTATCTACCATCATGATGACCGCAAGTTCTGACGGCGTGTGACGTCATTACGTTGCGATGACATTTTGGCATCATGGTTCTCGGCGCCTTCGGTGACTTTTCACGTTCAATGCGGCTTGCCCCGGCCCTCTTTCACCGACTTCGAGCCTTCTTCTTGCAGTTTTAACTCAATGGAGCTTACAAAAACACTGCTAGACGCTATTCATTGCCAGTTTGTTACTTGACTACATTGTATGCTTAGAGCAGTTTGTTCATGCTGGATGAAGCAAGGACAAAAATTTTTGAACTTCCTTTTTTTGAAATAGGTAGCCAATTCCCCACTCATCACGGCTGAGAAAATTGTTTGCCCCTGTGCGCGACAACGTTTTGAAGACATTTCTGGTACACTCATTCGCAGTTTCGCCTTCAAAGGGCACCTAGTTAGGGAAGAGCAGTTCCGGCGGGGATGTAAACATAGCTGCCCACATGACCACGCAAAACTGTGTCGTAATTGCCGCGCCCGAGATCGCTCGAGTGGGTTCCGTAATGGCAGCCAGCTCTGCCTCCGGCATGACGGAAGAAATCACAGACTATAGCGCAAGCGCGACGCGCCTGCCAAGCAAACAGCCAACACAAACTGGTGACGTAGGACTTCTTACACTCTCGCCACGTTGATATCGGTGCCGCGAGGGTCTCCATCCTAATCTCGCTCAGTCGCGTCTCTTGCACTTTGAAACTGATTTTATTATGTTCTATGCAATGTTTTTTCTTGATATTTCGTACATGTTGAGTATATCTCCACATAAATGTGTTGAGTATATCTTCACA
Source organism: Rhipicephalus microplus (assembly GCF_043290135.1). NCBI lineage: Eukaryota > Metazoa > Arthropoda > Arachnida > Ixodida > Ixodidae > Rhipicephalus > Rhipicephalus microplus. Next base: position 199,590,260 of record NC_134702.1, on the reverse strand, counting down.
AAAATATGACGTGGCTTCGCCTACGCGAAGCCACGTCAGGCCAAATGGTTTTCAGCTTCGCTTCGTTTTTCTGTATTCGCTCGAGAAATATAATCTGTTCATTTCATTTCAATATATATCTATTGATTTCTCACTCAAAATTTTTTGTGCCCATGCTCATTTCGAACGATCAAAATGCGAAAAAAAAAGAACGCAAACCACACAATACGCATTCTGCCGCGCTTGTAAACCTGGGCAGATTTCTCGATTTCATCATTCCGCAGTCTGTATTAAGCGGATGAGTAACCAGTTTCTATAAAGCAGCCGAACCGAATAAATGAGCTCACTAATAACATCTTTCCCATCACTGAACACCTACAATAACGAACAAATAGAAAATATTTGCGTTCGCTTCTTTCAACATGAAACCCGCGACTGATCAATACGACAGTTAAATACCGTAGTAAAGTTATGCGCTGGTTTTTATTTATTTATTTATTGAGCTATCTGTTTATTTCTTTTTGTCATGTGGTAAGCATTGAAGTAAGTGCAGTGCTAAGTGGTATTTACATATTGTTACAGCTTCCGCCATGAGTGGGATGTGAATCCTGTTTCGACTTCGCAGTACACTTCGCAAGAGTGCCACGGACCAAAAGAATAAATCGGACGACGAGGCCAAGTTAAAATAGTGTAAGCTAAAATGAGCATCTATCACGATCAACACTTCATTAAATTGCATTGGTAGCCTCTATAAAAGATGAAATCATAATAATAATAATAATAATAATAATAATAATAATAATAATAATAATAATAATATTATTATTATTATTATTATTATTATTATTATTATTATTATTATTATTATTATTATTATTATTATTATTATTATTATTATTATTATTATTATTATTATTATTATTATTATTATTATTATTATTATATCCAGACTGAATGATCCACCTCACTTTAGGCCGATCCCCCACAGTGGATTGAGGCAAAAAATCATCATAATCATCATTTATTCCCGAACATAGATATGCTGTCATTCTTGGCAGTGTATTACTGAACGCGCAAGAGTATATTGGGGGTGTAGCTCAGTGGTAGAGCGCTCGCTTCGCATGTGAGAGGTCCCGGGTTCGAACCCCGGCACCTCCAATCTTTTTTTCTTCCGTTCTACTTCTCCAAGACGTACCCTAATACGTGTGTTTCTCTGGATCACTTAAAGTTTTCGATTGCCTGACGTGTCGTGACCTGTTTGTGTGTGTAAGTGTGTGACATTTACTGCACCTCAAACACCGAGCCTTTCACTGCATCTAAAACGCCTAGCCTAAAACCCCGAGCCTAAAGGGGGCATTCACGGATATGTCGAAGTTTAACACCTGAAGGCAGCCAAAATTTAAGTTTGTGAAAAAAAAAATGGTAACGTATCTGCGCGTTTTTCCGGAAGGTCTTCGAAAGATGATAATTTTCTGTCTTCAGAGACAGAATTGAAAGTTTATTCGACCTTCTGCGCAAGAAAATTGGCCAATTGGCGCTGCGGGAGACATAGATGTCATCTAGCTGTAATTTGAAGACACGAAGTTTTTTCTAGAAACGCCAAGTCACTGGTAGGTGGCAGCTCCATGTAGTTTTAATGCATCGAAATAGCAGCAAAGAAACACAGGCCCTTGTGGCTAGAATTCTCGGATATCAAGGGAGCGTACGATAGCGTGGTACAAGAGGAATTGTGGGGAATACTGGGCACACTAGGCGTGGAAGATGTAGTCACTAATATTTTAAAGAATATCTATAAAGGTAACAAGGTAAATATAGAGTGGGGAAAACAGGTATCTAAGCATGCAGAGGTAAAATGGGGGCTTAGGCAGGGGTGTCCCCTGTCACCCTTATTATTCATGATGTACCTACAAGGATTAGGGGCCAAATTAGAGGGAAGTGGACTGGGCTTCAACCTCTCTTTCGTCAAACAAGGAAAACAAGAAACAGGCACTACCAGCACTGATGTACGCAGATGATATAGTGCTAATGGCCGACAACAAGAAAGATTTGCAGGGATTGGTGGACATCTGTGGTAATGAGGGAGATACGTTAGATTTCAGATCCAGTAAGGAAAAATCAGCAGTCATGATTTTAATGATAATGAAGGTAGTGAGCTTAAGATACAGGAAGTCACGCTAGAGATAACAGATAAATACAAATATCTGGGCGTATGGATTAGCAATGGGGCCGAGTACCTAAGGGAACACGAAATATACGTGTCGACAAAAAGTAACAGAAATGCAGTGCTAATGAAAAACAGGGCACTGTGGAACTACAATATGTATGATGTTGTGAGAGGAATATTGAAAGGGGTCATGGTTTCTGGTCTGACGTTCGGAAATGCGGTCTTGTGCATGAGATCAGAAGTTCAAGCAAGATTAGAAATTAAGCAACGTGGAATAGGTAGGCTTGCCGTAGGGGCTCCTGGGAATACGCCAAATCAGGGAGTACAAGGATATGTGGGGTGGACATCATTTGAGTGCAGGGAAGCTAGCAGCAAGATAACATTCGAGAAGCGATTGAGAGAAATGAGGGAGGAGCGTTGGGCTAGGAAGGCACTCAGCTTTCTGTACATGAAGAATGTCAATACAAAATGGAGGAAGCGAACCAGAAAAGTGACTGGTAAATACTTCGAAAACAGCAGGGGGCCAAACCAAAAAGCATTATCGGTTAAGAAGAAGGTGAAGGAAGTTTGACCAATATGTGGAGAATCGGTATGATTGAGAAGTCCGCCCTAGAGATCTATCGAACTTTTAAGCAGAAAATTGCCAAGGAAAGGATCTATGATAATTTTCGGGGTAGTTATCTACTGTTTGAGGCCAGGATGGGGGTATTGTGAACCAAGACATATCGGGCCAAATACGAAGGGGTAGACACGGTATGCAGTGCGTGTGGAGAGGAAGAAGAAACTGCCGAACACTTGATAATTTTCTGTAAAGGGCTTCAACCTTTAGTTCAGGATGATGGCGCAGAGTTTTTCAAAGCACCGTGGTTTAGGGACAGGGAGGGCAAAATAAACATTAAGCGAGTAGATTCAACTAGAAGGAGGTTATCTGATTGGTGGCTAAAGTCAAGGCACGAGTGAAAATTAAATCCTTCACTGCAAAGTACGAATCCTCAACCTCACTATTTGAGAAAAAAAATAAATCTAGGTTTTGTTCATTAGGTATTACGGCTTGGTAGCTCTAGCCACCACCCGATCTAAAGGGCACAGCCATATCCATCGATCCATTCATTCCTTGAAACGTAGGAAATTTCTTTTCTTTTTTTTTTTTTAGCGTCGCATTGCCAGCGCCGCTTTAATAGGCACTTCAGTATTCATCATTACGAATCTACACTATTTGGAAATACAGTATCTTATCCATACATGAATTACATATCTATACATTTTGCAGATAAATTAATAAAGGAGAGAGAGGGAAAACAAGCGTAAGCAACCACACGTTGCCTCCTTTGGCGTTGCGGGGTGAGAGATTGGGGAACCGTAAGATAGAAGAGGAGCGGTGCTCATGCGCATGGGCGTGTAAACAGCGCGGAGAGGGATGCTTAAAGGAGAGAGAGGGAGGGACGAATGTGGGCCAGTTGACCCGCTGCCTGCATCGGCATTGCAATGCAGGCAGTGATATATATATATATATATATATATATATATATATATATATATATATATATATATATATATATATATATATATATATATATATATATATATATATATATATATATATATATATATATATATAGATAGATAGATAGATAGATAGATAGATAGATAGATAGATAGATAGATAGATAGATAGGACAGGGTGGCGGGAGAGTGGGAGAGAAGAGAGAATGGCGACTGGGGACGCGCGTGCGCAGTAAGGGTGGTAACACCGCACACAGGATTGAGGTTCACCATAAGACGCTTCGCATCGGAAATCTGCGAGCTTTATTTCAAATGTCGTCGAAAGACGATAGTCTTCTCCCGCCCTTCTTTCGTGCATAGCGTCGAGAGAGAGAGAGAGAGAGAGAGAGAGAAAGGAAAGGCCGGGAGGTTAACCAGATATTGGCATCTGGTTTGCTACCCAGCGCTGGGGGTGGGGAAGTAGGGGCAAGAAAGAGGGGTTAGATAGAGGAAAAAAACGCACGCGCAGTCATAAAAAAAACGAAAACACACACAGGAAGGGCGTCCCAGCTACAACCGTTCAGCAAGGCCGGTCAATCGCAAAAAGTGCAGCAGCGCTTTCAGGGCCCTCTTCTGTGAAGTAGCATCCTACGATACTGCAGAATTTCCTGCTCCGACAGAGGCTGATCATCTAATTTGTTGAGTTCCCTGCGAAGGCATAGTCGCCGCCTACTATACGCTAGGCACTCACAAAGAACATGTTGAATGGTTTCCTCCTTGCCACAGTGGCCACAGGCTGCGGTGTCGGCCATCCCAATGCGGAAAGCGTAGGTGTTGGTAAATGCAACGCCCAACCACAGCCTACATAACAGGGTCTGGTCTGCTCGGCGAAGCCTCGACGGGACTTGAAGTCTTAGCGTAGGGTCAAGCGAGTACAGTCGGGCATGCTTGAAGTGCGGCTGATTCCATTGCGATGTGGTTTGCCGGCGAGCAAGTCTGCGGAGCTCTCGTGCAGCATCCGTCCTAGAAAGTGGTAGTCGCAGTTTATGATCTTCTGTGTGGGCTGAGCGGGCAGCTTGATCAGCCCGTTCATTGCCGATGATTCCGCAGTGACTGGGCAACCACTGAAATGTAATTTGGTGCCCTTTCTCAGTCAGGTGGTGTATAACCTCTGCTATCTCTAGTACCAGCTGCTCGTGTGGTCCACGGCGTAAGGCTGATAGTAGAGACTGCAGTGCCGCCTTCGAGTCGCAGAAAATAGTCCACTTGCGTGTAGGTTGATCAACTACAAATTGCAACGCGGCACGAAGTGCTGCCAATTCTGCTGCCGTTGATGTTGTTGCGTGAGATGTCTTGAATTTAATTGTCGTGGCCAACCTTGGTATCACTACTGCTCCTGTAGAGCTGTCCGGCTGAACCGATCCGTCAGTGTAGATATGTGTGTAGTCTTGATATTTCTCATACAAGAGAAGTATTGTGAGCTGTTTAAGAGCCAGTGACGACAAATTGGCCTTTTTCTTGACGCCTGGTATGTTAATATTAATTATTGGTTGAGCGAGGCACCATGGCGGAGTCACAGGTCTAGCGGCAGGAGAGAACGAAGTTGGGATCGACTCACCATGTGCGCTCACTGTTTTGCAGTAAGATGTGCATTGTCGGACCACTGGTAGAGAGGCTAGGTGATGTCGAGGGGTTCGAGCAAGGTGTCGTATATGTGTCCTCAGCACTTCCACATTAATGTGGGTCTTGATGAGGTTGTCCCTTGTGATGGCGATAGTCGCCGCTGTTGATGCACTCTGGGGCAAGCCTAAACATATCCGGAAGGCTTGAGCCTGGACACTTTGAAGCATTCGTATGCTTGTTTTACTTGCGTTGGTTAACACAGGTAGGCTGTACCGAAGGAATCCAAGGAAAAGAAACCTGTATAGTCGCAACATAGCAGTTGTGGACATTCCCCAGTTCTTTCCAGCGAAGAACTTGAACAAATGACAGATGCCTGTCAATCGCCTTTTCATGTATGATATATGTGAGCTCCATGAGAGGTCTCTGTCAATTATAACACCTAGAAACTTGTATGATCAGAGGTGACGTATTCTTTCGCTGTTTATCAGAACGCTGTAGTTATGCAATGATTTGCGCGTAAATGCCACTAGTGCACATTTCTCAGAGGAAATTTCCAGACCTCGTTGACGGAGGTAAATAGCAACTTGAGTGGCAGCTCTCTGAATTCGCGCTCGCAGCTGTAGACGTGTTACTGCAGACGTCCAAACGCAAATGTCGTCCGCGTACATTGACAATCTGACAGTACTTGGCAGATGCTCATTGGGAGCTATTAGCGTCAGGTTGAATAGTACAGGGCTAAGTATGCCACCCTAGGGAACACTACGGTGGCTGTAATGTAGCGAAGTGTCACCATCCTCGGTTCTCACGAAAAAGGATCGCTCAGAGAGATAGCTGCGTAGCCACTGAAACATCCGACCACCCACTCCTACCTCCTTGATAGCGGTGAGGACAGCTTCATGTGTGACGTTATCGTACGCCCCTTTAACATCAAGAAATAAAGAAGCGCAGAGACGCTTACGGCCTTTTTCGTGTTGCACGATGCTGACCAGGTCTATGACGCTATCAATTGATGACCGACCACGGCGAAATCCCGTCATAGCGTCCGGGTAGATGTTGTGATGCTCCAGGAACCATTCTAGCCGTCCAAGTACCATCCTCTCCATCACTTTGCCCAAGCAACTAGCCAGTGCAATCGGGCGGTATGATGTGAGCACCAATGGTGACTTGCCAGGCTTCAGTAATGGAACCAAACGGCTGGTCTTCCAGTTAACTGGGAGGGTGCCCTCTCGCCACGAGTCGTTGTATATCTCGAGGAGGGCACTCCTCGCACACTCACCAAGGTGACACAGTGCTCTGTATGATATTCCATCAGGCCCGGGTGCTGATGTCCGTCTACACAAAGCCAGTGCTGCGTTAAGCTCATGAATAGAAAAAAATTGGTCCATGTGGTGATCGTGTGATGTCGTGCCACCACATGAGAGCGTGGAGATGTTGGGATCTGCGAGTTGACCAGATAAGTTGGCACAGAACTCTTCTGCCACGTCGACCTCCAATCTCTGTTGAGAGAGGGCTAGAGCTTTGAATGGAGACCGCTGAATGGGAGATGTCCGGAGCCCTCTTATTGTCCTCCACAAGTGTGATAGAGGCTTGCGAGGATCTAACGAAGCGCAGAAGGCTGCCCAACGTTGTGACTCTAGCTTGTCTATGCGGCGTTGTATCTTCTTCTGAAGACGTCTAGCGATTCGTAAATCATCGATTGCTTTCGTGCGTCGGTACCTTCGTTCCGCACGCCGTCGGAGAGCCCGAAGTCGTTCTAATTCCACATCAAATTCGGTTACTCTCGAAGAGCATGTGAGGGTGTACACTGTGTCTTGCACTGTGGACTTGATCACCTCTTCTAAGTCAAATGAGGTGTTCTCTTGACAGCGTTCTTCCACGAGAGATTCAAACTTGGTCCAGTCCACTCTTTGGATAGTTTCGCGTACCTTGCAAGGTGATAACTCTCTGATCTTAACATATGTGGGAATGTGGTCGCTCCCATGTGTTTCTATGTCCGCAAACCATCCGGCACATCTGACGAGACCTCGAGAAACAAAAGCCAAGTCAAGGCAACTGCTGTATCCAGGGCCACGTAAAAATGTTGGGCTGCCATCATTTAACAAGCACAGCTCGTTGTCTGAAGCAAACGTTATCAGACTTCTACCCTTTGCGCTGATCGTCGGGCTCCCCCATAGCGTATGGTGGGCGTTGAAGTCTCCGATGATCACCCATGGGCCAGGAGTGGATGATAGGATGTGTCCTAGTCTTCTGTGGTCGAATCTACTTGATGGCGACAGGTATGCACCGACAAAAGTGACAGTAAGACCCCTTTTCTTCACTGTTCAGCATATATATTGGTTATCGTTGTCAGGTGGTACAGGCCGAATAATGTAGGTCAGGTCACGTCGAATGAACAGCAGGACCTTGCTGTTTCCACTATAACAAGCCGACATAAAGGATTCGTATCCGGAGAGTCTAATAGCGCTCGATAAATTTGGCTCGCAGATGACGATGATGGGAAACATATTAGTGGAAACGAACCCACGGAAATCTGCAATGCGTGATTTCAGTCCCCGCGCATTTCACTGAAAAATTGTTGCTTTCTTGACCTTTTCCCTGAAAGACAGTGCCTGGTGGGCCATTATCTACACAAGAGCCGCCAGTACTGGACTCAGAGCGTCCAGTACTTGAAGTGCACTTTTGGCTGACGTTGTGCGCATGTTGTTTAACACAGTGCGAATGGCATTAATTATGGGTCGTAGAAGAGCAATCACTTGCTTATCCAAGTTCCGCTGCTCCTCTGTTGTCGCAGCTTGCTCTGATGAATGCGGCTTCTGATGTGGTTCTTCCACAAGTTGCGTGCGCGTAAGTAGCGGCCAATGTTCAGTAGAGAGAGATCTACTTGTTTTCTGTCTTCCATCGTCTGCGTTCGCCGCGGTGTACCCTGCAGTGGGCGCCGTTCCCAGATGCGTTGGCTTACTTCTTGTAGTTGACTGCGTTCTTCGCGAAGATGTTCGACGGTGACGTCGTCGTCTTCGCCGGACTTTTTCCGCGGCCTCTTTGTGGGTAGAGCTGTCTCGCACCATTTGTCTAAGAATAGTAAACTCCTTCTTTATGCGTGGACAGTCTTTGGAAGATGCACTGTGGGTACCTTGACAATTAGGGCACTTTAGTATGGTTGCGCTGCATTTGTCCTCGGTATGTGGTTCTGAGCATCGGGGGCACACTTCGGAGTTCCTGCACACTCCCTGCACATGGCCGACCTTCTGGCACTTATGACATCGCATAGGTTTTGAAATAAATGGTCGGACCTGGTGACGAAAGTGGCCAACCTTCACATGGGAGGGGAGACAGTGCCCTTTGAACGTTTCTCACACAATGTGTGTTACCAAGGCGGCTGACATTCACAATGACGTTATCTTCATTTGCCGGTTTTATTAGCACTGAAAGATCCGAGTGTGGAATTTCAGTGGCGATGTTATAAATGACTCCTGTTGACGTGGTGCTATCAGCTGGTATTATAGACTTGACATTGATGTTACCTAGTTGCGTTACTTTCTGAAGCGCGTTTAGCGCACGTGGGTTCAGCACATTGATTGCCAAGATGTTCTTTCTTGCGTTTAGACGTATTTCTTTGATCTGATTTGGCGAAATATTCTCGAGATGCACAGATAGCGCTTGCCTGTTCAGCCCGCGTATACTGTCGGTAGCCTTCAGTGGCACAAACAGGATAGAGTGAGGCCATCGCTGAGGGGCACTTTTCACGGTAGTCGTGCTTGATGCCGAAGATGCATTGACAATCCGTTGTTTAGCCTAGCGGTACAGGACGGGTTGGAAGCCGTCGTCCGAGGACTCGTCGCTTGATGCGGAGTATAGCTCAGTGTCCTCACTCTCACTAGACGCGTTTCCTCGCTTCCTCGAAGCAGTCCCAGCGGTCAAACCGGACTCGGACGGTGCCCCGTGAGGTTGAACATCCATCACCACGATATATGGGGCGATAGACCCCACAACTGCGGCGAATTTACAGCGCAGCTTAGGGTCTTCAGAATTCCGTGTCTAAGTATACACTAGTAAATGAACACCTACACCACCTATTAAGTGTTGATGTTACGCTTTAGCTATACGTAACATTTCTTTTTCGATCGTCTATGTTCATATGTACGAACGCAGCCACCAGTTCAAAAGAGCTGGGTACCCAGCGAGGGCATAAACTCTGGCCGGGTAGCTGACTGATACAACATTCATGAATTAAAAAAAAAGTTCAAACAATCACAGAATATTCATGCACTGAATCATATTGAGTGTAGCAAAGCGTTCGTCCATCTGTTCATGCATATATCTGTCCGTCCAACCGTGGGTCGATCTGTCCGCCCGTGTGTCTGTCCTTCTTTCTGCCTGTATGTCCGTCCGTCTAGGGAACAGTCCAAATACCACCGACTCGCATCTTTTCATCATATATAGATTATATATAAGTACCACCATTTAAAAGACATTCAAAACTCCCCTGTGACACATACCCGAGAAAGTTGGTTATTACAGAGGACGATCAAGTGACGCCTTAAGGAGCTTTTTTTCATCATATATTGATCATATACAAGTACCGTCATCTAGCGAACATTCCAAGAAGCATCTTTTCGTCAGAGAGAGAGAGAGAATAAAACATTTATTTGCGACCAAGGAAAGATTGTCGGTGAGTGGGATCCTTAGTCCGGCATCCCATTGGCACGGGTCGCTGTCCTCGCTTGTCTCACGAGGGTCTCTTGGATATTCGGATCCAAGATGGACAGAGCTGCCTCCCACCCTACTCTGTTGTGTTGTGCTCATAATTATTACGTACAAGTACCGCCATCCAGCGGGCATTCCAAGAACTAAATGCCCCTGCGGCACATACGCGAGAGATGTGGTTACTACAGAGGACGACGTGTTTCACGTGCGAGTGATTTTGCTCCAAGAGCGGAGCCGCAGCCACCGCGTGAACCCAAAACAGGTTTCTACAGCGGTGACTTGACGCCCTTGTGAAAGTTGCCAGAGCTGGAAAAATGCACTCGCGGCAGAAGTGGCAGAGCAACCAGTGACGTCGTTTGACACATGATAACAGGGGTCGAGTCGATAAGTGGACACGCGCGCTGCGGAGAACTCGCTTCACAAAACACGCTCCGATTGAGTACCAGACGACACCGTTCTATCCCCGGCACACGAATGTCTCGCGCTGCTTTCAACGAATTGATCATTGCGGAAGTTGTGAAATGACCTTTTTCTTAGGGACATCAAGATGGAGGATTTCTGCAACAAGCATAAGACGAGCATTTTTTGGGAAGAAATTGCCAAGCTCCTTAGGAGTCGCACACTTCCGCAAAGTAAAAGTCGTCGCTTGAACTGGCCATTTTCACTGGTGAAGACGAAGGCAGCAGTTTTCCTTTTGTTGCGCTCGACGATGCTTCCTTCTGAGTGACAATTGTGCGCGGTAACTTTTTTATTTCAATAATATTATTACTACTTGTTTTGCATTTTCCCACGTAGAAGAGCCCCCTGACACGCCGTACTTCTAATTCGCAGCTGATGTTGAAGGTTTAACAAGCGATGAAGTTCGGGGACATGGTGAATATATGAAAAAGTTCACACGAACGAGACAGCTAGGGCGGGTGCTACGGCAGTCGTCTTGAGAAGTAGCATTCCACACAGGTCACTGAAAAGGAACTTCGTGATGTGACTCAATAAGGAAGGGGTGCGAAGCTTGCTGTCACGGTTCGGGGAAATGAAGCATTCACCAGGAGCTTTATTTTTTTGTTCTCCCTTTCAACAATACCTTGATTTCTCACTAAAACACAGGCCTGCCACACTGGCCAGCTGCTCTCCGTTACACTCAGTGCCGCATTGCATGGCTGGCTGGGCGAAAATAGATATTCGGTCACGAGCACAACATACACTGTGTAGATAATGAAGAACAGCTGTTGATTTCAGGCAGCAGTGCAGCAGCACATGCCGAGGGGCATGTACCTAAATTACACGGCCGAAGGCTACCAATTGAATGTCACTGTGTGCCGACGGCAGACAGACAGACAGACAATGAACTTTATTTGATCCTGAGGAGCTTTCGTGGGAACGCCTATCGGGGACCCGCGGAAACCGCTGGCCGCGTCCAAGTAGGGGCTGGGACACCGTGATGTTCCGCCTTTCTCGGGCCCTCTGGATTGCCTGGATTTGTGCTTGAAGCGATGGGTTCCGGAGTGCTTCTTCGCAGTCGGCTTCGCTGGATAGAGGCAAAGGTGCGTTGTGTAAAATAACGTGATATTTCGGCTTTTCTGCTCATCACCGCAGCATTTATGGAGGCAAATTTTCGCTAAAGCAAGAGTCTCTGCGTAGTGCCTGACCTTGACAGCACACAAGTGTATTTACAGCAGGCAAAGAACCGTGACAACGCACGTATCACGTATACCATGCTACCTACCGTTGGTGAAACTCTTAGTACGTGCTACCTACCGTTGGTGAAACTCTTCCCTCGTAGTACGTAACCACCAGTGACACATACCCGAAATAGGTATAACATTTGACCTCCAAGGTGGTGCTGGTGAGAGATTTCTTCTGTGCGTTGTTTAACAATAAAAAATAGTGCGCAATGTACATGCCAATGGCTGCTAATGAGAAATGAGAGACAGGAGCATTCGGCTTTTAGGCAACGCGTACGCTGCGATCCCCATTAGCAGCCATTGGCATGTACATTGAGCACTATCGGACAAGAAAGGGTTGCTACATTATACTCGCTGGGTGTAACCTCCTTAGTTTTAGAAAGGTTTAGTGAGCGTTGAGCCGCAGGGCCATGAATACAATGAACTAGTATATACCATGAATGAATTCGAGGTGGTTAAAGGAAGGAAGCAGATACGAAGCGCAAGCCGTAAGAAATTAAAAGCTGAATCCTCCTGTCTCTCATTTCACATTAGCAGCCACTGGCATGTACATTGAGCACTATCTGACAGGAAAAGGTTGTTACATTATACTCGCTGGGCGTAGCCTGCTTGGTTTTAGAAAGGTTTAGCGAGCATTGGGCCGCAGTGCCGTGAATACAGTGAACTAGTATATACCATGAACTCAAGGTGGTTGAAGGTGGGAAGTAGACCCGAAGCGCAAGCCGTAAGAAAGTGTGCGTGTCCCACCTCTCGCTTAGTCCTTGGAATGTCCACTGAATGGTGGTGCTTCTATATGGAGAATATATGATAAAAATATTGCGAGATGGTGGAACTTGCAGTGTTGAATAGATGGACGAATGGACACACAGACAGATGCATGGATGAACGCATGAACGGACGCAGGGACGGATGCGTGAACGAACGCAGGGACGGGCGCATGGACGGTCACACAGACGGACGAACGGACGGACGAATGCTTCGCCCCACTCTCCATCATTCACTCCGTGGATATGCTGCCATTTTTTTAACGCAAAATCGTTTTATGCTGGAATCCACCACAGCTCTACTGACGTACTTCCGTCAAGAAAGTGACGTTGTAAAGTGTATACTAAGAGATTGCAAGGAAAACAGCCAGGAGGTAAGCGTCGGTCACTCGGAGTCGAACCAGCAACCTCTCTATTCTCAGCGCGTGGCACTAACAACTACACTCTTAGAAAAAAGGTGGTAGTATTTGCTAACTTTTGGGTAGTAATGGTTTGTCACATATGTTACAACCCTGGTAGTAAGCGCAGTTAGTCTCACATCACAGTGTCTGTACGATAGCATACTACGCCAAACTGAATGAAGACCAAGTAAAAATATAACATCCAAATTTTGCACAGAACTATCATAAGGCAAAAAACGAATTCCATATGAAGTAAGAGGTAAATCTTTTTTTAAAGTCCTCTGTAAAATGTCCCAAAAGAAAATAGCGTTCTTACAATCAATAAACACATGTTCAATGGTCTCAGGTTTGTTACACAGAAGAGAGCTGCTTCCCCATGGTACATACATCCCTTTCTCTTCAAGCCACGTTTTTACTGGCAAGGTTCTCGTATGAAGTTTAAAAAAGAAGGTTTTCACATTGGGTGGTATACACATGTTTATCACTCGCTTTAGTACGTCATGGCCATATGATTTTTCATACCTTGAACGGTACAGGGGCACAGGAAAAACATTCTGTATTAGGTCTTTCATAAGGCACTTTCTTTTCACATTAGTTTGGTAATCTATCGAAAACCTCGCCCTTAAGAAACGATATGACAACACAACTTCGCGCAAGAACGGTGACAAGGTGTGTCGTTCTCGCCTGTCTGAAGATACAAAGAAGCCAGGCATGTGGTGTAAGAGCGTTGTTTGAAATAAAAAACGAAAAAGAGAGTCTCTCTGGTCTCTAATGAGCAGGAAACGTGATATTACTTGGTTGAGAAACAGATGGCACAGAAACAGCCCGCCGTGCTTAACTCGCCGAAACAAGTTTGTTCTAGATATTCTCTCCCACGTAGAGCTCCAGATGAACGTGGCGAATATCCTGTGGACTTTGTGAATGCTTTTACGCGTACAACTAAGTATTTACAAAAGGTACATAATTTTAGCAGCCAGAAACACGTTGCATACAGCTGACCGAGAGAAAATTGATAAGCCACGACCGCCCCATCCTTCAGCGATCGTGCGCAGTTCTTCAGCCTTTCCAAGCCAAAATGCTTCACTGTCTTGATACCTGTCCAATGGTACCCCTAGGTAACGACTAGGCGTCGTGAGCCACTGAATATTTCCAAAGGAACTGGGCGTAAGGTCCCAATTACCATGCCATAAACCAATGCTTTTCTCTTTGTTCATTAAACTTCCACTCGTGTCACAAAACCTTTGAGTGATTTTTAATAACGAAGTGACACTCTCGCTATCAACTGCAAAAAAGGCAATATCGTCGGCGTATGCCAAAACACGCACTTCACATGACTGCAACCTGAAACCATTAATCCCTGCATGGTGAATCACTTTCTGACACAATGGTTCCAAAAATAAAGCGAAGAGCAAAGGACTTAAAGGACACCCCTGGCGCACGGAGGAAAGTACTTGTATGCGCTGTGAGAGTTCTCTGTTTACATCTAAATTTCTGGTGGAACTTTTGTATGCCAATTTAATACCTTTACATATCATCGCACCAAGACCAACGTACTCAGCTAGCATGAAGAGTATATTGTGAGGAACCATGTCGAAAGCCTTGGCTAGATCGATTTGCAACATAGCTACTTTTAAAAGCGCAGCGTCACAATACTCCAAAATGCTCCTGGCAACATGAATATTCGTGAATATGCTCCTACGCTTGATGCCGCAAGTCTGATGTGACCCGACCAACTTGTATATAACTTCTTGCAACCTTCTAGCCAGAACTTTCATAAACATCTTATAATCTACGTTTGTTAGCGTGATTGGCATGTATCCTGTCCCTTTGCGTAAAACATGTTGCTCTTTCCCTTTAGGAATCAGCACGGTGTGTGCCCGATTAAACGATGGAGGCAGAGTTCCGCGATCTAAAGACTCTGAAAAAAACCTCATGCAATGCGGCGGCCATATCCTACTTGAGCGCCTTGTAAAAGGCGGCATTAATGCCATCTGGACCAGGTGATTTGCCCATGCCAAGATCATCGATAGCCTTCTCAATTTCCCCTATACTAATAGACATTTCCAATAAATTTGTGTCTTCAGCATTAGGTGTCGGCATTTCTATCAAGAACTCATCTACAAAACCCGGCTCCTTTGGTTTGCGATAAGCAAACAAGTCCTGATAATAGTTTTCAAAAGCTTTCATAATATCTTTATGTTCTTTCAATATTTTACCATTCCATTCTATCTCTAGTATGTCGTAAGCTCGCGCATATGCCTTTTCATCTGACAAGGCTCGCTTTGTCGGGGCTTCACCCTCGAGGTATCTCTCAGCTCTTGCTCGCATAACTGCGCCTTTATATTTATCTTCTTCAAGACATCCAATTTTGTTTTTGACAACCTGCAGTTGATGTGTGAATAAGCCCGGGTTTTCTGCTTCAATATTCACCAAATCATTTAGCTCTGCCCGTAGCTCACGTTCCTGTTTTCGAGCTTGATACTGCACGTAGCAACTACACCCTATTGCGTTCATTTTTATCTTTTGCTTAAATACTTCGCATCTTTCCGTGGCACTCCTTTTTGCGTTTTTGAAAAAATTCTCGATTTTCTTCTTTGTCTTATCTACAAACCCTTCGTGTGTAATTATCTTAGTATTCAGTTTCCATGTTTCCCATACAACTTTCTTTTTGCACTTTCTACCTATCTCAAACGAAACTAAGCAATGATCACTGAAGGAAACAGCATAAACGTCATAGTTCTGACATAAAGGTACTATCTCAGAACAAACATATGCTCGATCTAGTCGTGCGTGACTCGAACCTTGAAAATGTGTGAAGTGTTGGCGACTGCCACCCATCACAAACAGAGCTACGTCATGTAAAAAGTACTTATTCAGGCTGTCTCTAAGCAAACCAACGCTTTCATCACCTAATTTAGCAGTATACGTGCAATCTTCTTGGGTCAAAACACAATTGAAGTCACCCAACAGAATCACACATTTCTGACATTCAAAGTACGCTTGCATTTTCCAAAAAAAAAAAAAACAAACATCTGTCTCTCGAATTTGTAGGTACGTATACACAGATAACTCTAAATTTAGTGTTCCCGTAACAAAAGTCACACAAAACAAAACGCCCATGTAGGCAACTTTTGACCTCTTCTACTACAATACCAAGAGTGTTCTTGAAAAAAGTAATACATCCGGCTGATGCTCCCACTGCATAGCTCACACACGCATTGTACCGCAATGAAAAATCTGCTACCAAGTTATCAGTCGCGTCCTCAGTACTAATTTTAGTCTCCTGGACCACGAGCAAGTCAAGGTCTTTTACTTGCATCAAGCGTTTCAACTGGTACTGTTTGCGACGAGTTTCTAGACCACGTACATTCAGCGTACCAATGCGTAAAGGCACAGTCATGCTAGCCATGTTGATGACAAAGATGAAAACTACAATGCTGCGCTTACCATGTCTCGTATACCGTGCAGTGGGAAAACCGGGGTCTTACGCGTCTCGATCCTGTCCCCGAACCGCCGACGATGACGCCGACCGGGTTTCGAGGGCATATTTTTTACTCTTAGCGCCCGTGACGCGATGCCACAGACGCTCCGGGCGTTTCAGGTTGCGTTCCGTGCTCTCCACTCGGTAACGCTTGCCGCGTACCGTGGTCGCTTCCGGAGACTTTGTGCCGGCTTCTGGCGTAGCGATCTCGCCACTGGTACTCATACTATTTTTCACGTATACATGCAGTAAGAACTAAGCGTGGGGTATATCTTGCCCCTACTTCGCAGGGGCATGTCTGGCACAAAGGAGCACTTGCGTTTCAGGAGGAATTATAAGAAATATAAGCCAACAGCACTATAGTGTACTACTTGGTTACGTGTGTTTGGTGACGTAGCACAAGACCTTTAATAAGCCTTACTTATAAAACATTATATGCTGTATTTATCTATTATAAAATGGCCACAAAAAGGCATTATGTACAGTGGCTGGAACAAGGTACCGAACTCATTCTCAGTGCATTTGAATGCTTCACACGACTAATATATCAGCGTTTGAAAGGTAATAATCGTTCTGGGGGTTTGACCCGCCAAAACAATGATGATATTTGGAGACACGCCGCAATAGAATAACTGTGACTGTCCTCGAGGCTAATTGTGACCATCTAGTTATTTTGATTTGCCTGTCTTGTTAATGTTTGCTGTAATTTACTAAGTTTGTTGTAATTGTCTATTACGGTGCGTGTAGCACTTGATTATGGTTCGTTAACTTGTACTTCTCCGTTGAGACAGCATCAGAATGAAGTTTACATAATTCGGTTGAGTAGTTTAGAACGAAATGTATTTTTTTATCTATGTATACCTTCTGCGTCATTTTTTCGTATGATGATAATACGTTGAGACGAGTCCTCTCATAAATGATCAGAATCGCATTCGCACAATATGTTGGATTAGATAGTCAAAAGCCGGGTAGCAAAGAGGTAGTAACGAGGCAAGAAAGGTAGTAACGACTGCAGTTACTACCTCTTTCATTTCAGTTACTAATTGCTTACTAACGTAGGTAGTAAAGATGTCGCAAATTGTTAGTAACGGTAGCAGCTAGTAATTTACTAACGTAGGTAGTAAATAGGTAGCAAAAGGTAGTAACGGTCAAAGAAAAGTAGTAACTGCTGCAGTTACTACCTATTCGCTTGCAGTTGCTACCTTTTTACTATCTTTTTTTAAGACTGTACGCCACAAAACGCACGTTGTCTGAAGAGCTAACGGCAAGCCATTGATGTGCACCACACACCGTTTGGCAGTCCTCAGAGCATGGAAGCTTTAGCTCGTTTTCGTTATCAGTGGCAAGATGGCATGACAGGCTCACGTCGGGTGCGGTCTAAAGGTCGTCACCTCCACGAAGCGCCACTTACAGGGTACGCGGTCACTCCTGCGCGCGCGCTTATCAGAGTCCTGCTTTGGGAGAGGACGAAGGTCACTTCGCATGCGGCCACGGCCGCCTTTACGAGAGGAGCATGATGCTAACACATGGCGCAGGAAGAATTGTGGCAGTTTTAAAGACGATAGCCTTTCTTGGGGACCTTCGCCAGACAATTTTGGTCTGTCTGTCTGTACATTTGTCTGTTTGTCCACTCTTAACGACCGACATCGGGTACTTGAAACGGCCGACCCCATCCGCAGCGCCCACTTATGTTGCTCAAAGTTGAGCGTTCATGCTTGTGCAATTGTCAATTAAAAAGCAAATATTGCGCAAGTCTGGGGCACCATAACAACACTTATATATTCTGTATGTGAGCCTTTTACTAGAAAAGGCATATATAAGTAATTTTGAGGACCATAGCGCTTATCAAGGTGCGCATACCATGCAACGCTTGCACGGAAAAACGAGTTTTTCCAACGCTTTGCTAACACGAGGCGGTGGTGGTACCTACTCGTCGCCTTGCGTTTTACACCTTATCACCTTTGAGATGGGCGCGCACACCCGTCTCAGAGCCACACGCTTTGTTTTCTAAAAAAAACTGCAAGATGGCACTTATGTCTCCTGTGTGACGTGACTCATACAGTTTCCTAATATACACTGGAGAGATTTCTGGTGCTAGTGCCTACGGGAACTGCAACGCACGGCGCTTCAGCGAGCATGGAAATGATGGGCAGTACACACATTTGTCTAATATTCGTACTTCTGGCCTGCTTTTGGCTCCGTGTGGCTTGGAGCTGTTTTCTCCCGAAACAAATATTAGCAAATGTTCAGCGGTTGCACTTCACCATCTTATTCTTCTAAACTTATTTTTCCAAATCATGTCAAGAAAACAATTTGCAGTATTTGCAAGTGTACCTTTTGTATTTTTGTACATTTTTATATTTTTCTGTATCATGCAAAATTCTTATGACAGCCTGTCTGCCTCACTGTATTTGGAGCAAAGGCCCTTAGTCAGGCTTTCAGCCATTTGCCTTCGCTCCATTCTCTGTACTGGCACAAAACAAGCAAATAAAGAAAGAAAAGGGCTGAATATTTTTTTTTCAGAACAAAACCAAAACACAACAATAAACGAAGCCGCGTGTACTATTTGCCACCCGCAAGTACAAAGACTAGGCAAATGTGTGTACTACCCATCATTCCCATGGTCGCTGAACCATCGCAGCGCCAGAGTCTCCTCTAGCTAATGTTAGAAAACTCTATGACGCCACTTGATGCACTCATTCGCCTCCGCTGCACGCTCGAGGCACTTTAACGTGGCGCCTCCAGAATACCATTCACCAATATTTTTGCCCAAAACATGAAATAAATGTTTTGTTCACTCTATCCACACGCAAGACTATCGTCTTTCGAGGACATTTGCAGATTACATGCAGATACGGTGCCAATTTTTTCACCTTTGTTGTCTGTATGTTTGTGCGCTCGTTTCGTTCCTCTTTCTTTCTGTTTGATTAGCGCGCTTCACGTGTCGAACAATTACAGATGTTAGTCCGCGATCGTCCTAAGAATTCAATGTCGTGCGTTTTTTCTTCTTGAGGTGTGCTTGCCGCTCCTAATATTTGCAATTGGTTGCTGGTGCTGAAACGGTGCACAATAAATGCTCAACTACCTTTGAAAAAACACGTTTCATTTTTGTGTTATACGGATTTCTATAATGGGGGTCCAGTCACGTTTTTTATTTGTTTTTCGTTCGCCCCTTTGATGTTTACACCATCCAAGCCTACGCTTGACAATGCCAAGAATTCCCAAAAAGGCGTATCTGTCGACACCAGCTTTGAAGCAGCTGACTCTACTTATGCTGCACAAAGGATACAAACACCACGTTAAACTTTGTACGGATGGTTTCACGGATGTTAGGGAATCGGCAGGAGCTGTGATCTTCCCAGCAAAAACTAAAACCATTCAATTTGGAACGTCTCACAAAACAACATCGACTGCCTCAGAGCTAGCAGCACTTCGCTGTGCACTCCGCAGGATTGATCAAGAAGCACTTCTGAAGTGGTGCATTTTCAGCTATTCGAAACCAGCTCTGTATTCTATTCTTACTGTTCTATGTCGTGGACCTCGTGATCAGTTCGTGCTGGAAACAAGATAATTGTATCAATAAGTACTACAGAAAGGACATGGCGTAATTTTTCAATGGTTACCAGGCCACTGCAGAGTCATCGATAACGAGCATGCCAACGATACAGCAAAGAACGCTAACAAAAATAGCATGATGGATCTCATTTCACTGTCAAGGAGTGACGAAACAGCAAGGAATAATACGCTCGCACACGATATCGCCAGGTGTCTTAGAATACGCCCGGATTTCTTCACACCCGTCTTCCCCATCTAGACTCATTCCACGTCTTTCCATTACATCTGGGTTATTCAGATCTGAGACAACCGTTCTTTGCCGCATGTGGCTTGGGTTGTCTTACACGAACGCGTTTGCTTGCCGCATCGGATGGGCAGGCAGTGCTGCGTGTGACCATTGCGGCGCTGACGAAACCATCATATGCATTTTGTGTCAGTGTCCTCAGTACAACTGTCAGAGGCAGTCCATGTCAGCAGTGTTTGCACGCCTCGACGACCAGCCGCTTTCCGAAAAATTAATTTTGCAATGCCGGAAAGATCGAGCTTCACGACTAAAAGCAACGAAGGCCCTACACTGAAGTTCCTGCGATTGACCAGCCTCGTTAAACAATTGTCACATTCTCACGTGTGCGTTTCCTCTTCCCTCCCGCTCTCTTTCTGTTCATCCCGTTTCCCTTAGTTTACTGTTTCCCATTTCCCCTTCCCCAGTGCAGGGTAGCAAAACAGATCCTTGCTTGCTCGTTAACCTCCCTGCCTTTATTCATGCTATATATATATATATATATATATATATAAGAAACGCAGACACTCTTTGTCCGCTGACGATCGAGAAGAGACTTATTGTGCGCTAATTGACACAATCCAGGCGTTATTGATCGGCTTATTTTTTTAGCATAATGACGTTAACTGGCGCAACATTCTATCCCTTCATCAAAATGTACGTTCATATCACAGCTGCAGTGTGTATCGTTGTTATCGTTCTTTTTCGGTGCAAACATTAGCACAGCGTATACTATATAGCAGTCTAAACACAGCCTTGTTCACAAAAACTATTACGAACAATGAGTGTCCTGAAATGCTATGTTGCTGTTTATGCGAGCTCATTCAAGTTTTTCGTTTTCCTTGCGCTAAGGCGATTCCAATAGGAAATAAAAAACACTGAACGTATTAAAACTGCTAAAAAATTTATACGGCCTAAATCATGTACATAGTGGTTTTAATGTTTGGTGTAAAGTTTTAGAATTATCGAGTTAACACTGAAAAGCACTCAATTTTTAAGCTCTGCAAACTAGCGTAGTAGTGCTGGCATAGAGTGAATAAATTCTGCGTTTTACAATAGCACACGCTCACAAGCAGAAACAAGATGACGTAAAAAATACAATAGTTAATGCAATGCTTCGTATTTTAATAGAAGTTTTTGTCCGGCACACCGCTATACGCAAAATACTTTGCATGTACCGGTACACGGGTGTAGCGAGCTATAGACCCAAAATACGTGTCTGCAGCTCGCTGGCTTCGAATTGGCGATTTGAGTCACTTGAGGTTCACGTTCTTGAACATCAACAACAATGTGTTTATTTCGCCGCAGGTCACGGGATTGAATCCCGGCTGCGCAGCTGCCGGGATTTAATCCCGTGACCTACGGCTGCTCACTTTCTTGTTTGGTCTGCTTGAGATGATGATTAAATATGCCTGAGTTTTCTCTAATGAGCGCACTTTAAAAACAGCAACTCGCTGCTCAATTCACATCTTTTGACGCCTCGCGCGTTGCGCTTCTGCCGCGCAGTTTACTGGTGGTTTCATTCCACTCACGTATTGCTTTAGATTTTCTGTGTGCATGTGTCTGCTTTGAATTGGCAACAGGTAGCTTTGTCTGATGTTTCCATATTTAAATTTGCATATATATTCTATAAAGTGATTGGAGAAATGATCGTCACCGTAGCTCAGTGATATTTTATTGATATGTGTGCTTTAACGCCCCCGAAACACCGTATGATTATGAGATCGGCCATAGTGGAGGACGCCGGAAATTTCGACCACCTGGGGTTTTTTAACGTGCACCCGAATCTGAACACCGGTCTATACAGCATTTTTGCCTCCATCGAAAACGCAGCCGCAGCAGCCTGGATTCAATCCCACGACCTGCGGGTCCGCAGTCGAGTACGTTAGCCACTACACCACTGCGGCGACGCGTAGCTCAGTGGGAGAGCATCGAACTCGTTGTTCGAAGGTTGCAGATTTGGATCCTGCCGGTGGCAAGTTGTATTTTTATCCACCTTTCTTCCTTCGCATTTACTTTACAATTACTTGTAATAACACACCCATACTTCTCTTAGTATCTTCGTATTGTAGTTCTCATTATTATGTGTCTAACAAAGAAAACAAACCCTCAAATTTACATTCCTTTGCTTGCATCGAATAAAGGCGTCTGATGAACATCATAATCACTAGGCTTTCATGTACCAAAGAAGGCATGATTATGACGCACGCTGTAGTTTGGGACTCAGGAATAATTTTCATCTACTGTGTTTTTTCAACGAACCCGAAATTTGCGATCATAGTGTACGTGACATTTGGCCTGCACTGAAGTTCGGTTACAGAGGGCAGCAACTTGTACCCCGCCCGAGCGGAGCAGTGTGACGCCGTACGTGCCACGCAACCTCGATGGTTTTGCTTGACCAACGAAAGCATGCATACTTGCCACGGACAGCCAAAGCCTCAAAAAAAATTTCACGCGGCCTTAATTTTTTTTTTCATTACATAATTGGCAGTACAGCATGGACGTAGCATGAACTTATGAATGGGGGCTTGCCAGACAGCACTAGCTCGACGCAAACCCCAGCACACAACCAGACAGTGATGACGAGGGAGTTGCCATCAAGGCACAGCAATATCTATTCGACAAACAATTATATCGGGCCAGTTGGTATGGATCCATCTTCGTAGAAAGCGCAGCAACTTATACACGGGACACACGACACAAACGCTTAACTTCAACTAAACTTTTATTGAAACGTTAGAGTATACAAAGGGGTGAAAGAGAAAAAAAATAATAAAAGGCAGAACAACAAAAAGAACACGTGCATTGGCATACATTACTGATCTGTTATTATCAATCAAACCACTGGACTCGACCGAAGAGAAGCCACCCTACTTCATCGCTTATGGCTAGGAGTGGCATTTACAAAATCTTACTCCTTTGTCATAGGAATGGCTGACAACGCTCTCTGCGATGCCTGTCATTGCGAAGAGACGCAACACCACATCCTGTGTGACTGTCCATTGTATGAAATCCAGAGACAGTCACTGGCGTCGGCTTTTGCGCGCATCGACAACAGCCAAATGTCTGTGGACACTATTCTGTCAAGTGCCCGAGAGAAGACACTGCAACAGAAGGCGACGAAAGCTCTGTTGAAATTCCTACGCGACACCGACTTGAACAAGCGACTGTAACAGCAATGTCACACACCGCGAAAGACAAGACTGGACTATGACTGAGTGTGCGCGCTTGTGCTGCCGAATGTGCTGTTTCTATCTTCCCTCTCTGCTCTCTTTCATCTCCCCCATCCCTCTCCCATGCGCAGGGTAGCGAACCGGCTGCCTATAGGCTGGTTAACCTCCTTGCCTTTCTTTTCCCTCTATTTTCCTTCCTTCCTTCCTTCCTTCAATCACGTCACCCAAAAAAAAATTTCTTTCCGCGCGTGCTTTTTGTTGTTCTTCCTTTTATTATTTTTCCCTTTCATGCCCTTTGTATACTCGGACATTTGAAATAAATGTTTAGTTAAGTGCTTGTGTCGTGTCTTCCGTGTATATAGGTTGCTGCACTTCCTACCAAGAAAGATCTCTTCGACGCGACATGGAACGGCGATTTGGAGATGGTGAGCGGCGGCGAGACTAACGGGAGTTCACAGGCATACCCATAGTGTAAGGAGGAGAGGGCGAACGCTGAAAGGAAGACCGGTAAGGCATGTGCTGGTAGTTCATGAGTGGACTGAAGCGTCCACGTTCCTACGGAGCGAAGCCACGCTGCTCGTCCTGATGGCGCCCTCGGAAAAAGCGAGATATGTGATCCTTATAGCCGCCATAATAACTGATTGGACGAGGAGGACGCGGCATGGTGTAATACGGCTGTGGACGCATCGGTGGTGACACTGACGCCACAGGTACATGGCCACCTTGTGTAGCCGCTGGGATAAAGGTAGGTGCTGAGAGCACCGCAACTTCGGTGTACGTTGGTCGAGGTTTGGTTTCGGTGGAACAAAGTGAATGTGACGCAGATGCAATCTCTTGCCTAATTATGTCCCGCAAGTTGGTTGGAGCTGAGGCTAAAGTACATGGTGGAGCGCAAGAAGAGCAACGCCCATTAAACTCCTCTTGAACAATCTCGCGGACCAGGGAACGGATGTCGAGGGCCGCAGAAAGACGAATGTCCGAGGCATCATGGCAGAGACGAAAAGACTGAAGTTCATCTGGTCTATGGCAAATGTTGATGACATCTTGAGTCATGATAGGATTTTGCGACGCAAGGGCGTTGAATGCGGCAGTATTTATGCTGTTGATAATATAGCGTATTTGGTCGATTTGGGGCATAGATGAGTTTACACGCTTGCACGAGGCAAGAACATCCTCAAAGTACGAGGTGTATAATTCACCCGCCAGTTGAATGCAGTCAGCAAGCTTTTTCTTTGCTGCCTCAGCGCGAACACAATACAAGAACCAAAAATCTGACGAAGGTGTCGTGCGAACGTGTCCCAGTCAGGGAGATCTTGGAGGTGGTTCAAAAACCAGGTTTTTGGCAACATCAGTCTGGTAGAAAGGGACCATGCGTAATTTGTGTAGAGTACCTCGCCTGTTCAACTCGCTGACGAGGTCGTAAGTGTGTAGCCATATGTTGAACATCATCCCTTTGATATCCGAGAGTGCTGGCGAATCACGCTGGTGGCTGTGGATGGCCAGAGTCGACGGCAGAGGCTGCGCTGGGCCGGCTATGTTGGATGAACCAAGATTGTCTTGCACTGCCATGGCAGGTGGTAGTAGTCGACGACCTGAGCGGAGCTCCAGTGGCAACGTGCGAGAGGACTTGAGGACCGAGAAGCACCGTCCACCACTTATGAGGAAGAGCTCAAGCTGGCACACACACTGATGAGTGTATCTAAAGACGAGGAAATTATACAAATGATGATGACACGTCCAATTGATAAATAAACGTTGGTGACTGCGCTCACAATATATATATATAATAGACGAGCTCAAGCTGGCACACACTGATGAGTGTATCTAAAGATGAGGAAATTATACAAATGATGATGACACGTCCAATTGATAAATAAACGTTGGTGACTGCGCTCACAATATATATATATTTATATATATAACGGGGCTGATAATGACGCACGCGCATGGTTGTGAAGTAGAGAATGGCTAACTGACGGCACAGCGAATGAAGACCACTGTCGTAACTTACGGCGAGACATTTACGTACGTAGCGTGCGCTGTAGGCTTAAATTAATCACGTATAGCGGAATACCGGGTGTAAACTGCGGAAGCGCACACCCTGAAAAAATCTCACATCGTCGAAGATGCTTACCGTCTAAATTGAGTTTAGTGGCCGCCGTTCACCCATTAGCTTGTTGGCTCCGAGGTTATGTTTATAAAAAAGACTCTGGTATTTCTTAGCATACTTGAATGCATTAATTATGGTGTGTCTGTCTGTCTGTCTGTCTGTCTGACTGTCTGCCTGTCTGTCTGTCTGTCTGTCTGTCTGTCTGTCTGTCTGTCTGTCTGTCTGTCTGTCTGTCTGTCTGTCTGTCTGTCTGTCTGTCTGTCTGTCTGTCTGTTTTTCTGTCTTTGTCTGTCAAACGATTCGATTACCGATGCAAAGTTTAATCTCATGCTTAACGCCAAACCACTTTGAACTGGTGGCTGCGTTCATACTTGTCAGTATACTGTTGACCGAAAATAATATACTATGCATATTTAAGGGGCAGCGTCAATAAATAGGTATAAGGGGTGTTCCTTTACTGTAAATTGCATAGGTACGTATTTCAAACACCCTAGTGTTTGCGACGCTATGCACAAACAGCGCTTCACCGACAATATGGCGCTGCCACCTGGCAGTGGCCTTGGGTTATAATTTTCGATGACACTGATAGACAGCGTACATATTTCACGCAGCACCTACTGTATTTATCAATACTAGCCAGATGCAGCCTATTCATCATAAAGGAGGTGCTGAAGCAAGGCAATACATAAATGACTGCTTTACTGGTAGAAAACTGTTATATTTCAACGACATTATCAATAAAGCACGCATTTACGTGGCCAATTTTTTCTGGTATGTGACCTCCCGCACTCACTTCGAGAGCGTGGACTAAGTGTTTCAGGAATTGCAGACGGAAAATCACTCGAAAATCTATTTGCAGGTCTGCCCGAGAGATCATTAGTAGGCTGGCTTTCCTTATCCCAATGATAATATACTGCCAATGATCTAGGTGTTATCACACGGGTAATAACTTTGAAGACTTTTCTGTTAATTATATCTTTTTTCTGTACGAGGAGTAACATGTTTACTGCTACTTTTGAACAGCGAAGTGTGTCATAAGAAGATTGGGAAAAACGGATAAATGTAATTACTCTTCATTGCACGTAGTCACATGAATTCATTTGCATAACTATATTTTACACTATAAGAACGTATTAACTCATTTTCGTAATGTCCAACCTAAAAAGAGCGGAGAAATTTCATGAGCCGGCAATAAAAAGAAAAAGACATCCTTGCCCCGAAATGGCACGGTTTCACTCCTAGTGGCGGATTAAAGTGGTTTGATGGGATGAATATCGTTACTTAATCAAAACTTGCCAATGATTTCATAGCAGCTGGTTGACCTGAGGGCAATAACCCACTCAGTCACGCCAAGAATTAGGTCACATGCTCCAAAATGCTCTTTCTCTTTGCAGTAAATTGCATTCATCCCTCCCTCTCCTCTTCTTTACTCGGACAAGCTTTCTTTTCCCAAGGTTGTTTTGCAGTCCCTCGGCTGGGCACCGACCTCCCATTCCCCAAGCTATGGTGTCTCTCGATAAGTGATGCCACATTATCTACCCTCATGATGACCGCAAGTTCTGACGGCATGTGACATCATCACGTTACGATGACATTTTCGCTTCACGGTTCTCGGCGCCTTCGGTGACTTTTCACGTTCAATGCGGCGTGCCCCGGCCCTCTTTCACCAACTTCGAGCCTTCTTCCTGCAGTTTCAACTCAATGGAGTTTACAAAAACGTTGCTAGGCGCTACTTACTGCCTGTTTGTTACTTGACTAAAATGTATGCTTGGAGCAGCTCGTTCATGCTGGATGAAGCAATGGCACAAAAATTTTGGAATTTCTCTTTTTTTGTAATATGTAGCTAATCACCCACTCATCACGGATGAGAAAATTGTTTGCCCTTGTGCGCGACAACGTTTTATTTGAAGACATTTCTGGCACACTCAGTCACAGTTTCACCTTCAAAGAGCACCTAGTTAGGCAGGAGCAGTTCCGGCTGGGATGTAAACATAGCTGCCCACATGACCACGCAAAACTGTGTCGTAATTGCCGCGCCCGAGATCGCTCGAGTGGGTTCCGTACTGGCACCAAGCACTGCCCCCGGCATGACGGAAGAAATCACAGACTATAGCGCAAGCGCGACGCGCCTTTCAAGCAAACAGCCAACATAAACTGGTGACGTAGGACTTCTTACACTCTCGCCACGTTGATATCGGTGCCGCGAGGGTCTCCATCCTTATCTCGCTCAGTCGCGTCTCTTGCACTTTCAAACTGATTTTATTATGTTCTATGCAATGTTTTTCCTTGATATTTCGTACATGTGGAGTATATCTCCACATAAGTGTGTTGAGTATATCTCAACATAAATATGACGTGGCTTCGCTTCGTTTTTCTGTATTCGCTCCAGAAATAAAATCTGTTCATTTCATTTCAATATATATCTATTGGTTTCCCACTTTCAAAATTTTTCGTGCCCATGCTCGTTTAGAACGATCAAAATGCGAAAAAAAAGAACGCAAACCACACAATACGCATTCTGCCGCGCTTGTAAACCAGGGCAGATTTCTCGACTTCATCGATCCGCAGTCTGTATTAAGCGGATGAGTGACCAGTTTCTATAAAGCAGCCGAACCGAATAAATGTGCTCGCTAATAACATCTTTCCCACCACTGAACACCTACAATAACGAACAAATAGAAAATATTTGCGTTCATTTCTTTCAACATGAAACGCGCGACTGATCAATACGACAGTTAAATACCGCAGCAAAGTTATGCGCTGGTTTTTTATTTATTTATTTATTGAGCTATCTGTTTATTTATTTTTTTCATGTGGTCAGCATTGAAGTAAGTGCAGTGCTGAGTGCTATCATGATCAACACTTAAAAAAAATTGCATTGGTAGCCTCTATAAGGGATTAAATAATAATAATAATAATAATATTATTATTATTATTATTATTATTATTATTATTATTATTATTATTATTATTATTATTATTATTATTATTATTATTATTATTATTATTATTATTATTATTATTATTATTATTATTATTATTATTATTATTATTATTATTATTATTATTATTATTATTATTATTAATTTTATTATTATTATTAACATATCCAGACTGAATGATCCACCTCACTTTAGGCCGATCCCCCACAATGAATAGAGGCCAAAAATCATCATAATCATCGTTCATTCCCAGACGTGGATATGCTGTCATTCTTGGCAGTGTATCACTGAATGCACAAGAGTATATTGGGGGTGTAGCTCAGTGGTAAAGCGCTCGCTTCGCATGTGAGAGGTCCCGGGTTCGAACCCCGGCACCTCCAATCTTTTTTTCTTCCGTTCTAATTCTCCAAGACGTACCCTAATACGTGTGTTTCTCTGGATCACTTAAAGTTTTCGATTGCCTGACATGTCGTCACCTGTTTGTGTGTGTAAGTGTGTGACATTTACTGCACCTCAAACACCGAGCCTTTCACTGCATCTAAAACGCCTAGCCTAAAACCCCGAACCTAAAGGGGGCATTCACGGATACGTCGAAGTTTAGCACCTGAAGGCAGCCAAAATTTAAGTTTGTGAAAAAAAATGGTAACGTATCTGCGCGTTTTTCCGGAAGGTCTTCGAAAGATGATAATTTTCTGTCTTCGGAGACAGAATTGAAAGTTTATTCGACCTTCTGCGCGAGAAAATTGGCCAATTGGCGCTGCGGGAGACATAGATGTCATCTAGCTGTAATTTGAAGACACGAAGTTTTTTCTAGAAACGCCAAGTCACTGGTAGGTGGCAGCTCCATGTAGTTTTAATGCATCGAAATAGCAGCAAAGAAACACAGGCCCTTGTGGCTAGAATTCTCGGATATCAAGGGAGCGTACGATAGCGTGGTACAAGAGGAATTGTGGGGAATACTGGGCACACTATGCGTGGAAGATGTAGTCACTAATATTTTAAAGAATATCTATAAAGGTAACAAGGTAATTATAGAGTGGGGAAAACAGGTATCTAAGCATGCAGAGGTAAAATGGGGGCTTAGGCAGGGGTGTCCCCTCTCACCCTTATTATTCATGATGTACCTACAAGGATTAGGGGCCAAATTAGAGGGAAGTGGACTGGGCTTCAACCTCTCTTTCGTCAAACAAGGAAAACAAGAAACAGGCACTACCAGCGCTGATGTACGCAGATGATATAGTGCTAATGGCTGACAACAAGAAAGATTTGCAGGGATTGGTGGGCATCTGTGGTAATGAGGGAGATACGTTAGATTTCAGATCCAGTAAGGAAAAATCAGCAGTCATGTTTTTAATGATAATGAAGGTAGTGAGCTTAAAACACAGGAAGTCACGCTAGAGATAACAGATAAATACAAATATCGGGCGTATGGATTAGCAATGGCGCCGAGTACCTAAGGGAACGCGAAATATACGTGTCGAATAAAAGTAACAGGAATGCAGTGGTAATTAAAAACAGGGCACTGTGGAATTACAATATGTATGATGCTGTGAGAGGAATATTGAAAGGGGTCATGGTTTCTGGTCAGACGTTCGAAAATGCGGTCTTGTGCATGAGTACAGAAGTTCAAGCAAGATTAGAAATTAAGCAACGTGGAATAGGTAGGCTTGCCTTAGGAGCTCCCGGGAATACGCCAAATCAGGGAGTACATGGAGATGTGGGATGGACATCATTTGAGGGCAGGGAAGCTAGCAGCAAGATAAAATTTGAGAAGCGATTGAGGGAAATGAGGGAGGAGCGTTGGGCTAGGAAGGCATTCAGCTACCTGTACATAAAGAATGTCGATACAAAATGGAGGAATCGAACCGGAAAATTGGCTGGTAAATACTTGGAAAACAGCAGGGGGCCAAACCAAAAAGCATTATCGGTTAAGAAAAAGGTGAAGGAAGTTGAGACCGATATGTGGAGAATCGGTATGATTAAGAAGTCCGCCCTAGAGATCTATCGAACTTTTAAGCAGGAAATTGCCAAGGAAAGGATCTATGATAATACTCGGGGTAGTTATCTACTGTTTGAGGCCTGGACGGGAGTATTGTGAACCAAGACATATCGGGCCAAATACGAAGGGGTAGACACGGTATGCAGTGCGTGTTGAGAGGAAGAAGAAACTGCCGAACACTTGATAATTTTCTGTAAAGGGCTTCACCCTATAGTTCAGGATGATGGCGCAGAGTTTTTCAAAGCACTGCGGTTTAGGGACAGGGAGGGCAAAATAGACTTTAAGTGGGTAGATTTAACTAGAAGGAGGTTTTCTGATTGGTGGCTAAAGTCAAGGCACGCACGAGTGAAAATTAAATCCTTCACTGCAAAGTACGAATCCTCAACCTCACTATTTGAGGAAAAAAATAAATCTAGCTTTTGTTCATTAGGTATTATGGCTTGGTGGCCCTAGCCACCACCCGATATAAAGGGTACAGCCATATCCATCCATTCATTCATTCCGTGAAACGTAGGAAATTTCATTTTTTTTATAGCGTCGCATTGCCAGCACCGCTTTAATAGGCACTTCAGTATTCATCATTACGAATCTACACTATTTGGAAATACAGTAACTTATCCATACATGAATTACATATCTATACATTTTGCAGATAAAGTAATAAAGTAGAGAGAGGGAAAACAAGCGTAAGCAACCACACGTTGCCTCCTTTGGCGTTGCGAGGTGAGAGATTGGGAACAGTAAGATAGAAGAGGAGCGGTGCTCATGCGCATGGGCGTGTAAACAGCGCAGAGAGAGATGCTTAGAGGAGAGAGAGAGAGGAACGAATGTGGGCCAGTTGACCCACTGCCTGCATCGGCATTGCAATGCCGATGCAGGCAGTGGGTTCATGGATCTATCTATCTATCTATCTATCTATTTATCTATCTATCTATAGATAGATAGATAGTTAGATAGATAGATAGATAGATAGCATTATAGATAGATAGATAGATAGATAGATAGATAGATAGATAGATAGATAGATAGATAGATAGATAGATAGATAGATAGATAGATAGATAGATAGATAGATAGATAGATAGATAGATAGATAGATAGATAGATAGATAGATAGATAGATAGATAGATAGATAGGACAGGGTGGTGGGAGAAGGGTGGTGGGAGAAGAAGCATAAGACGAGAATTTTCGGGAAGAAATTGCCAAGCTCATTAAAAAGTCGCACACTTCCGGAAAGTAAAAGTCGCCGCTTGAACTGGCCATTTTCGCTGGTGAAATCGAAGGCAGCAGTTTTCCTTTTGTTGCTCTCGACGATGCTTCCACCTGAATGACAATTGTGCGCGGTAACTTTTCTTTATTTCAGAAATATTATTACTACTTGTTTTGCATTTTCCCACGTAGAAGAGCCCCCTGACACGCCGTACTTCTAATTCACAGCTGATGTTGAAGGTTTAACAAACGATGAAATTCGGGGACACGG
Organism: Rhipicephalus microplus; assembly: GCF_043290135.1. Classification (NCBI taxonomy): domain Eukaryota; kingdom Metazoa; phylum Arthropoda; class Arachnida; order Ixodida; family Ixodidae; genus Rhipicephalus; species Rhipicephalus microplus. Next base: position 199,558,440 of record NC_134702.1, on the reverse strand, counting down.
TGAATAGATGAAAGGGTTCACACGAACGAGACAGCTAGGGCGGCTGCTACGGCACTCGCCTTGAGAAGTAGCATTCCCCACAGGTCACTGAAAAGGAACTTCGTGATGTGACTCAACAAGGGCGCAAAGCTTGCTGTCACGGTTCTGGGAAATGAAGCATTGACCAGGAGCTTTATTTTTTTGTTCTCCCTTTCAACAATACCTTGATTTTTCACTGAAACACAGGCTCACTTGTCGTGCTCTCTGCGACGCTATATTCACGAAAAAGAATTGCCCTGCACTGCGCTCGAGTTTGTAGGCTGTCGACAGGTCCAGCCACACTGGCCAGCTGCTCTCCGTTACACTCAGTGCCACATTGCATGGCTGGCTGGGCGAAAATAGATATTCGGTCACGAGCACAACATACACTGCGTAGATAACGAAGAACAGCTGTTGATTTCAGGCAATAGTGCAGCAGCACATGCCGAGGGGCATGTACCTAAATTACACGGCCGAAGGCTACCAATTAAATGTCACTGTGTGCCGACGGTAAAAGTGTGTTGTGTAAAATAACGTGATATTGTTACGCATGCCTTGGAAGAAAACGAAGATGGGTGAACATGCTGACTGCCCCAAGCTGGAGGAAGAAAGAAGACGACGAGACTGCGATCAACAACCTGGTGGCCGCTCCGGCGCTTCTCTTCGCGACCAAAATAAACGGCCCCCTTCAGCCGTATACGGCATGGTCCTCCTTGTGCGTAACAGATTGGTGGAAGCGTGCTGGGTAAGACAAGCCCAACGACGGGAGCTTCACTACCTGGACTATGCCGCAGCCGCCGTTTTGCCGGACTCCCGCCTGCGCCGATCGTAATGGCCCAAGATCAGCCATCTAACGCTTGAAGGTCAACTCCAACGGGTTCCGTGCCCTACTACCGAGTCCCGCCAACCTTTGGAGGAAAATCAGGAGAGGATGTCGACGCGTGGCTCGTCCAGTACAAGCGAGTCAGCAAGTCCAACGGCTGGGATGCCACCGCTCAGCTCAGCAATGCGGTCTTTTGCCTTACGGATACTGCGCTCGTGTGGTACGAAAACCACGAGGACACACTGACGACGTGGGACGTTTTTGTTGCAGAGCTGAAAGCGTGTTTCGGCGACTCGAGCGTCAAAAGGAAGCGGGCAGAGCAGATATTGTCTCAACGCGCGCAGCTTCCAGGTGAGACATGTACCACGTGTATAGAGGATGTGCTGAAGCTCTGCAAGGTGGTCAATGATCAGATGTCAGAAGACGACAAAGTAGGGCATTTGCTGAAGGGCATAGCCGAAGATGTATATAATTTTCTCATCTGAAAAGAGCACCTGAGCTCGATGTCCGACGTGATTCGACATTGCCGAACTTTCGAACAGCTGAAAATGCGCAGGATTGCTCCAAAGTTCGGCCGGCTCACAAATGTTACAACGGTTGCCAGCATCGACACGAACACCTGCCCAGACCTGTCGTCGACGATTCGAGAGATTGTTCGCGAAGAACTTTTTCGCTATAGAGAACAGACGCATTCCGCAGTTGATCACCACTCTGTAAACGACCAACATTCGGTATATGTGCCCCGTGAGGCTGTGACTGCGCCGCCGCCTTCTACGACCCCTTGGCAATCGATGGTTAGTGCAGCAGCTGTTGAGTACAGCGCACCCCCACAGCCAACGAGAGCACCACGGTTGCCAGCTCCTCGCCATGACCGACGCCCCCAGCGTACGCCTTCTTCGCGACGCCCAGTCTATCCCTATGATATACGGAACGATGATGATATATGGTGTTTTTGGCGCAATGGCCATTTGATGGCCAAAGAGCGCCAGTTCATGAGACAGGAATGTGGACAATGGTTGTGATTAGCGGCTGTATAGAGGCCATAAAATTCCTCGCAGTAAAGCGGGTAAAAACATACAAGTAATAAAATCATGACTATGCCGTGAAAGGTGTGCATGGTGTGAATAGGTGACAAAAGTTGGTGATAATGAAAAACGATGGTGGACATGTATGCCATTAGCACAATTACCTCACACGTTAGTACCCTTGCGTGCAAGGGCCGTGAGGCAAGTGCTTTCCTGTGTAGCCACCGCAGCAAAAACCTCTCTAGAGAGGTCGTGCTACGGGATGCCCGGATAAATGATATGAAAATTACGAATTTCTTTTAAAAACGCTAACAACGATTTATGACTAAAAAGCGGTTCCCTAACAACGAACATTGCAGGGTGTAAAGGTATATGTTGTCGGTAGGGTAATGGAAAATGCTGTTTTCTTATAGTTTCTAAATGTTTACACTGGATTAACACGTGTAGGACGGTTAATGGCTCACCACATCTGTCACACAATGGTGGATCGCCACCAGACAAAAGATATGTGTGTGTCGTGTATATGTGTCCTATCCTGAGTCTCGTTAGTATAACCTCTGTATGACGCGATTTCGATACTGGCAGCCAATGACCAAGGTGTGGCTTAATAACGTGTAGTTTGTTTTGTGTGTGTGTATCCCACTTGCTCTGCCAGTAGTCCCTGAGGTTTCGTTTGAGAGAGTGCTCAGATCGAGGGCCGGGATTGATATGGGTGTAGGGGCAGTGCTTTTGTGGACGGATGCAGCGAGCTGGTCCGCCCTCACATTGCCTTGAATCTCACGGTACCCTGGCACCCAGAACACTACAACATGTTGGTTGAGTGTGTAGAGTGTGCATAAAATGGAGTAAAGTGAAACGAGGACAGGGTTTTTTTGTTTTTTAAGACTGTGCAGAGCCGTTACCACACTGAGGGAGTCTGTATAAATTACTGCTTTTTGTATTTGTGATTGTTTGATGTGTTTAGCTGCCACAAGTATCGCGTAAGCTTCCGCCGTGAAGATACTTGTGCCTGGATGTAGAGGGCCAGCATCCGAAAAGGAAGGGCCAACAGCAGCGTAGGACACAGAGGAGTTATAGGCATCTGTAAAAAACTCAGGACGTGTGTATTTGTGTTGAAGTTCCAAGAAGTATGTTCGAATATGGGCAATAGGCGCATGTTTAGTAACTTCTAGGAAAGACACATCACAATCTATAGTCTGCCACTGCCATGGTGGAGGGTAGGCTACAGGAGCCATTAAACTGTGTTCGAGTGACACTCCAGTGTCCTCAGCTAGACCCTTCAGGCGAACTGAGAAGGGCTGCCTCATTGAAGGCCTGTTTTGAAAAAGAATGGAGCTCGACAAGTCATTAATAGTAGAGTATGAGGGGTGCCTCTTGTCTGCTTTCACCTTAAGGAAATATACAAAGGACATGTAGGATCTTTGCAGATGAAGCGACCACTCATTTGACTCTACGTAAAGGCTTTCTACGGGGCTGGTGCGAAAAGCACCCGTAGAAAGGCGGATGCCCGAATGGTGCACGGGATCCAACATCTTCAAAGCACTTTGAGTCGCACTCTGATAAACAATGGCCCCATAATCTAAGCGGGTGCGAATAAGGCTTCTATACAGGTTCATGAGGCATTTCCTGTCACTACCCCACGTAGTACGTGACAACACTTTTATAACGTTTAAGGCTTTTAAACATTTTTTAAATACTTTATGTGGGGTACGAAGGTCAACTTGTTGTCAAAGATTAAGCCTAAGAATTTATGCGCCGCTTTGAAGGACAGACGTTGCCCGTTCAGTCGAATGTCAGGTTCCGAGTGCATGCCTCTCTTTCGAGAGAACAAGACACACGTGCTTTTTTGTGGGTTAAGTCGAAATCCGTTTTCATCTGCCCATTTGGAGGCCTTATTTAAACCCAGCTGTACCTGCCGCTCACACATGGCCAAGTTGCATGACTTGAAGCCAAACTGAACGTCGTCGACATATGTACAATAGAACATATTGTGGGGAATGGACAAGTGCAAAGAATTCATTTTAATAATAAAAAGTGTGCAACTAAGCACACCACCTTGTGGCACGCCTGTTTCCTGGACAAATGTTTGGGAGAGCACACTGCCCAGACGGACACGGAATGTCCGGTTTGACAGGTAACTTTCGATTATATGAAACATTCTGCCGCGCACACCAAGGTGGGACAGGTCTCTTAGAATTCCGAAACGCCATGTTGTATGATAAGCTTTTTCGATATCGAGGAACACAGAGAGAAAATATTGTTTATGGACGAAGGCGTCTCTGATCTGTGCCTCGATACGAACAAGGTGGTCTGTGGTGGATCTACTTTCTCGAAACCCGCACTGAAATGGGTCGAGCAAATTGTTTGTTTCAAGGATATGTACGAGTCGGCAGTTTATCATTTTTTCGAAGACTTTGCACAAGCAGCTTGTAAGTGCAATAGGTCTATAGCTTGAAGCTAAAGAAGGGTCCTTGCCCTCTTTCAAAATGGGAATAATAATAGCCTCTTTCCAAGAGGTAGGGATAGTGCCAGAAAACCAGATAGCATTGTATAAACTAAGTAAGGTTTTTCGTGTTTCGGCTGGTAGGTTTTTTAACATTTCATACATCACACGGTCAGAACCTGGGGCAGAAGTACTGCAGGAGTTTAGAGATGTTCGGAGCTCAGCTAGACTGAAAGCTTGGTTATACGCCTCATATCTAGTGGATTTGTGTTCGAGTTTCTGCTTTTCTATTCTTGTTCTGTATTTTTGGAAAGTGTCGGTATAGTGGGACGAGCTGGATATCCTTTCAAAGTGTGCACCGAGGAAGTTTGCCTGATCTTCCAAGGTTTCACCCTGAGTGTTTACGAGTGGGAGTGAATGTACTTTTCTTCCTGCTACACTACGAACCATGTTCCAGACTTTGGCCTCTTGTGTATACGAATTTATCCCTGATAAAAACTTGTGCCAACTTTCTCTTCTGGCCTGCCGACGCGTTCTCCTGCCTCGAGATTTTATTTTCCTAAAGCTCTCAAGGTTTTCCGCTGTCGGCGAGTTCCGCAGCAACCTCCATGCCCTGTTCTGTTCCTTTCGCGCGTTGCGACAGTCTGTGTTCCACCATGGGACGTGTCGTTTGCTGGGCATTCCAGATGTTTGCGGTATGCACTTGGCTGCTGCGTCGGTTAGAAAAGCTGTGAAATACTGCACAGCTTCATTTATGTTTAACCTGTCCAGCTCAAACGTGTAGTGTTATGGAACTGTTCCCAGTCTGCTTTGTTTATCAGCCATTTGGGAACGTATAGAGGACTTTCATATGTTGTTTGTGAACTCAACACTACAGGAAAATGATCACTACCATATAGATTATTTATGATTTTCCATTTGAGTAGGGGTAGGAGTGAAGGTGATACGATGCTGAGGTCTCTAGACGAGTAAGTTTTGTTGGCAACATTATAGTATGTTGGCTCTTTCCTATTCAACAAACAGGCACCGGAAGAGAAGAGAAATTGTTCAATGAGACGACCTCGTGCATCACAGCGAGAATCGCCCCACAGTCCACTATGTGCATTTAGGTCCCCAAGAAGCAAATAAGGTTCTGGCAGTTCGTCTATTAAAGACTGAAATTCACGTCTTTCAAGACGGTGGTGGGGAGGTACATACAAAGAGCAGATGGTGACGAGTTTGTTTAACAGTACTGCTCGAACAGCCACCGCTTCAAGAGATGTCTGGAGTGGTAAATGTGTACACGCTACTCCTTGGTTAATAATAATGGCTACGCCACCGGATGACGCCACAGCATCATCTCGGTCCTTTCGGTATATGACGTAAGCACGTAAAAAATTTGTATTGGAGGATTTTAGGTGTGTTTCCTGTACACACAGCACTTGAGGTGAGTATTTGTATAAAAGCTCTTGTACGTCGTCGAGGTTCTTAAGCAGTCCTCTGACGTTCCAATGTATAATTTGTGTGTCCATATTGAAAGTAAAGTAGTGCTGTGTGTACGTTAAGCGAGTGAGTTGTTTAAGCTGGAAGGTCGAGCTCAAGTACCAGGGCCATTGTCAGGCCCTGTTATGAGCTTTTTAGTTTTCTTGGCGCGCTCCAGAGAGCCGCGCCGTTCTTTTGGCACCAGGGGTGCCGCCGTATCCATTGCCTCCTCGGAGGCACTGGATGCCCGCTCATGCGAGCTGGTTTTTCGAAGCTTGGGCCTCGCCTGGCGAGGTGAGGCCTTGAGACCCGAGGACCCTGGGGTCTCTGGTCTCTGTTCAATAGTAGGCGGAGTAGATTCAACTACTGCCGCCTTGGGGGCAGGCGCCACAGCCAATGGCTCGCTCTGCGCCGGCCGAAGGAGTGGCGAGGGCTGGTGCGACACTGCCCCCTGGCGCGCCGCATCAGCATATGTGGGGCCATAAAATTGCGAGACTCTTTTTCTTGCTTCTTTAAATGTAATGTTTTCTTTTATCTTTAAAGTGATAATCTCTTTTTCTTTTTTCCAGTAAGAACATGAACGTGAATACGCGGCATGATTTCCGCCACAGTTCACACAGTGTGATGGTTCTTCGCAATTGTCAGAATTGTGGCCTGACACTCCGCATTGTGCACAAGTTTGGTGACCACGACAGCTTTGTGAGCCGTGGCCATACTTTTGGCATTTAAAACAACGACGCGGGTTAGGTATGTATGGTCTGATCGACGTCTTTGTGTACCCTGTTTGAATACTTTCTGGCAGATTACTGGAAGCGAACGTGAGTATCAGGTGTTTCGTTGGTGTTACCTTGTTGTCTCTTCTAATGGTGATTCTTTGTACATTGGTCACATTTTGACTCTTCCACCCCTCCAGAAGTTCCTCTTCAGTCAAGCCGAGCAAATCAGCATCAGATACTACTCCACGGGTTGTGTTCATCGATCTGTGTGCCGTTACTGTGATGGGAGTATCACCAAAAGTTGATAGATTCTGTAGCTTTTCAAACTGTTCTTTTTCTCGAACTTCAAGGAGGAGGTCTCCGCTGGCCATTTTGGTAACTTTGTACCCGGCTCCAAGAGTTTCTGTGAGACATCTGGCTACTACAAAGGGTGATACGGTTCTGGCTTGCTTGCTGCTTATCTCACTATGTATAAAATGAAAATGGGGGAAGTTTTCACTTGATCGTTTGAAAAAGCCTAAGTCTTCGGTGCGTACACGCTTTAAGGCAGTACGATCACTTAATAGGGGAAATGCTCTATGCATGCCAGTTTAATTTTCTTCAGAAGCGTTGGCGGCCACCCACCACGGAGCCCAACGAGGGGACGCTACAAGTTTGTGGATGCTAAAACCTGCAGACGCCAGCCGTACAACGCAACTATAACCCAATGCGCCTAGGCCAAGGTAGGCTATTTGCACAGGGTTAACCCTTGCCGCCAGGAAAATTGTAAGTAAACAGAAGAGAGTAGAAGACAGGACAGATTTAAAGACGAGAAAAGACTAAGATGTAGGAAGAGAGAGATAGGAAAAGGCGACTGCCGATTTCCCCTGGGTGGGTCAGCCCAGGGGTGCCGTCTACGTGAAGCCGGGGCCAAAGAGGTGTGTTGCCTCTGCCAGGGGGCCTTAAAGGTCCAATCACCCAGCGTCGGCTCAACCCCCAGGATCCCCTTTTCCCCGGACACGGCAAAGCCACGCACGGCTAGGCGTGGGAGGGAGTAGAAACTCCCCCGTTAGCTCGGGTCCGTGGTGTCGCTACACACATGATATACGGTACGAACCGACTCACTCCGCCAGAGAAGACGATGTTCGATTCATCGACGAACAAAGAGAGTTTCGACCTCTCCCAGTTTGCTACTCCTGTGGTGTACCAGGACATATTTCGCGATTTTGCAACCGTCGACGTGTAGCCCCACGGTGTGGCTACCCACCACACTTTGCACGGCCTTCCGAACGACTTCGCGATGACCCGCGAGCAACGTACTATGGCCCACCACAACACTTCACACGATCGTCTGATCGACCGTACGATGACCCTAATGCAATACACCTGCTGCCTCGCGACGACTACTGGACACGCAGCTTCCGGAACCACTCCCCTACATCTGACAGGAGCTTGACGCCTCCACCGCCTCGTGTTCCCCGTTCTCCTTCACCACGGCGCCGCAACACGTCTCCTTTGCCACAGAAAAACTAGCAAGCGCGGCCGATGGAGGTGAGGTCGCCGGAGACGTGCTAATATCAGAAATACCTCCTGTGTTGATGCTCAAGAACAAAGTACGTGTTTTTGTTGACGGTGTGCCTGTGATGGCTTTGGTGGATACGGGGGCAACCATTTCTGTCATGAGTGCGTGTTTTAAAGATACCTTGGGGCGGAAGGTATTATTTAGGTGGAATCAAGCTGCGAAGTTTTGCGGAGTAAGTGGTGAGGCACTGCATCCTGTTGGTGTGTGTCAAGCTAACGTATTTCTCGGTGGCCGTGTTATCCCAGCGGAGTTCGTGATTATTCCGCAGGCGACACATGATGTTATTTTGGGTATAGACTTTTTGAGGGAGTGTGGTGCGACTGTCGACTGCCGCACAGGGACAATAGTCTTGAATGATCACGTTCCGCCAGCACTCTTGGAAAACCCTGTGGATGGTGAGACGGCATTGTGTGTCTGTGGCGACACTATCATACCACCGTTATCAACCGTTCGTGTACCTGTTGGTTGGAGCGACAGCTATTCCGCCAGCTTTGATGCCAACGTAGAGCCAGTGTACACCAACTGCATGAAAAAGAATGTGTTGATCCCACATTGTGTGGTGTCGATCAGACGTGGACGCGCTGGTTTATGGACTGTCAATTGCTCTACAGAACCCGTGATGTTACCAGATGGTCTAAAGTTAGCCGTCGTGAGTGGACAACACGAGGCCTTACTGGTGACCGAGCTTAGAGATGCGCCGGAAGAGCATCGTAGTCACAGTTTCGAAACGGCTCTTCTGTCAATGGTGAATAAGTCGCTGAGCACAAGTGAACGCCGAACATTGGTCAATGTACTTTCGAAGCACGTCTCTGCATTCGACTTTGCGCAGAAAGACAAAGCGCCCCTAATCCCTGCTTCTCGGACATGTCATACTATCAACACGGGTTTGGCCAATCCGATTATACAAATGCCATACCGTGTTTCGCCATCCGAGCGGCGGATTATTAATGAGCAGGTGAACGAAATGATTGAAAACGGTATCATTCAAGAGTCGGTAAGTCCATGGGCAGCTCCAGTAATTCTCGTTAAAAAGAAAGACGGATCCTGGAGATTTTGCGTCGATTATCGCCGATTGAATGCTGTAACAAAAAAGACGTGTACGCACTTCCACGTATTGATGATGCCATAGACTGTCTGCATTCGGCCTCTTACTTTTCCTCTGTAGACTTTAGATCGGGCTACTGGCAAATTTCCATGCATCCTGAAGATAAAGAAAAGACAGCCTTTGTAACACCTGACGGCCTTTTTGAATTCAACGTGATGCCATTTGGACTGTGCAACGCGCCGGCGACGTTCGAGCGATTTATGGACACTGTTCTTCGTGGCTTGAAGTGGAGCATTTGCATGTGCTATCTCGACGACGTCGTCATCTTTGGCCGCACCTTCAGCGAACACAATTCACGTCTGGATACTGTACTGACTTGCATAAGAAACGCTGGCCTTGTTCTTAACTCAAAGAAACGCCACTTCGGAGACCGACAAATCCTTGTTCACGGGCACCTAGTCGATCAGGAGGGAATCCGTCCAGATCCCCAGAAGACAGCAGCCGTTGAATCATTCAATGGGCCGCGCTCTGTGAAGGAGCTCCGCAGTTTTTTGGGGCTTTGCTCCTATTTTCGCCGCTTTATGCCCAAATTTGCCGATGTCGCGTATCCGCTGACATGTTTGCTACGGAAGAATACTCCCTTCGAGTGGACTCCGGAGTGTGACTCCTCTTTTCGTCAACTGAAGTTCCTCCTGACGTCGCGGCCTGTTCTTCAACACTTCAACCCATCAGCTCCAACCGAACTGCACACAGATGCCAGCGGCATAGGAATCGGTGCCGTCCTAGTTCAACGCTATGGTAACCGCGGAACGTGATTGCATACGCAAGTCGCTCCTTGAGTAGGCCCGAACAGAATTACACTGTCACAGAACAAGAATGCCTCGCGGTAGTATTTGTGATTCAGCGGTTTCGGTCTTACTTATACGGACGCCATTTTACAGTTGTCACCGACCACCACTCATTGTGCTGGCTGGTCAACCTTCGGGATCCTTGCGGCCGTCTAGTGCGCTGGGCACTTCGGCTCCAAGAGTATAACTTCATAGTCTCGTACAAAAGTGGTCGACGACACGCCGACGCAGATTGCCTTTCGCGCATGCCACTGAGCACTACAGAGTGTGACGCCGATGACCTCGATCACCTCGTAGCTTCTATGTCACCGAAGTTTCCCGACCTCAGTACTTTCAAAGATGAACAGCGAAAGGACACCAGGCTATCATCGCTTTGCACAGCTCCTACGGCATGCCATTTCTGTGTACGCAATGGACTCCTATATAAGAAGAACTTTTCCAGCACTGGTGCACGTTTCCTCCTGGTAGTGCCATAAACCCTTCGGACAGCGATTTTAGGTGTGATGCACGATGATCCTACATCCGGACATTTAGGTTCTGCGCGGACGCTTTACCGTGCTAAGGAACGCTTTTATTGGCCAGGAATGCGACAGTCAGTCGAGGCGTATGTGGCCAGCTGCACACAGTGTCAACGCCACAAACGCCCGTCTACTGCTCCGGCTGGTTTTCTACAGCCCTTGCCACCTCCAAGCACACCTCTCCAACAGGTGGGCATTGACCTCATAGGCCCTTTTCCAAAGTCGGCTAAGGGCAATCGCTGGATAATTGTATGTGTCGATTACCTCACGCGCTACTGCGAGACGGCGGCCATACCAACCGCAACTGCCAGCGACGTCTCTGTGTTCCTGCTGCAGCACGTTATCCTCCGACATGGCCCACCTCAGGTGATCATCAGTGATCGCGGGCGACAATTTACGGCAGACATAGTAGAAGAGCTGCTTCGATTGAGTGAGTCCCGCCTTCGTCACTCGTCGCCATACCATCCGCAAACAAATGGGCTCACGGAGCGTACCAACCGAACAATTGTAAACATGCTCTCTATGTATGTGGCATCCGACCACAAGAACTGGGATGATGTGCTACCATTTATAACGTACGCGTTCAATACCGCTAAGCACGAGACAACAGGCTATAGCCCCTTTTTCTTGATGTACGCACGACCGCCGCGGCACACACTCGACACAGTTTTGCCATTCTCGGCGCACGAGAACCTCTCAGTCACCGAAATCCTCTGCCTTGCAGAAGAAGCGCGTCGTATTGCTCGTCTACGCACTTTGGCATCACAGGAAAAATTGAAGGTACGCTATGACGTCCGCCACCGGCCTGTAACTTACCACCCAGGCGACTTAGTGTGACTGTGGACTCCGGTACGAAGACGCGGGTTATGCCAAAAGTTCTTGGCCACATACGACGGACCGTTTGTCGTTCTCGACAAAATCACGGAAGTCACATACACAATAGCTCGCCTCACGAGAAGTGGTAGAAGAGCCGCTAAAACCCAAGCAGTCCATGTCGCTCGACTGAAGTTGTACACACCAAGGTGAATCGGTTACCTCTCCCGGCGGGCTTCGTCTGCGAGGGGAGGAATGTTACGCATGCCTTGGAAGAAAACGAAGATGGGTGAACAGGCTGACTGCCCCAAGCTGGAGGAAGAAAGAAGACGACGAGACGGCGATCATCAACCTGGTGGCCGCTCCGGCGCTTCTCTTCGCGACCAAAATAAACGGCCCCCTTCAGCCGTATACGTCCTGGTCCTCCTTGTGCGTAACAATATTTCGGCTTTTCTGCTCATTACCGCAGCATAAATTTATGGACGAGAATTTCCGCTAAAGAGGAAATCTCTGCGTAGTGCCTGACCTGGGCCACGCACAGGTGTATATGCTTCTCCATGGTCAGATCGCGCAACAAAAACCATGCATTGCACAAAACAAAAAGCAACAGCAAACGTTGCTTATTTGTTACAAGATTCAAGTTACACTTAGTTCAATCAGTGTACAGACGCGTGAAAGTCGAGCGACTATTGATGATGAACCTCGCAGCACAAGAGTGTGAGAGGAAAGACACTTGGAGGAGAGCGCGGCTTTTAGATACCTATGAAAACAGCGGTTAACCAGCACGTTCCGCAGGCAACATTGCCCGTCAAAGCGGAGCGCGGCGCGCAACAGCGGCGGGCAGCGGCGTGTGTGAAACGAACGCGTGCCCGTGCGTCCTTCCGCCGCTCATCGCCGCGACCGCGACCACTCGGTCGCTCGTATGTGTAACAGGCTTAATTAAGGGAGCTTCGCCCTTAAAGAAGAATAGCAGAGGCCAATGTCCAGGGTGGTTTCCCCAACGATTTGAGGATGCTGGTAACCGAGTCTTTTTTTTGACAGACAGACAGACAGACAGACAGACAGACAGACAGACAGACAGACAGACAGACAGACAGACAGACAGACAGACAGACAGACAGACAGACAGACAGACAGACAGACCATTCAATCGGTGAATAATCTGTCTCCATTCTGGTCTGTCTCCATTCAATCGGTGCGGGATGTTATTGTACTTATTCGCGGACAAGGAGCCATATTGGCCTCGTGTGCGACTGATGGCGGCGCTGTGAACAGCGCTTGTATAACGTCAATTTGGGGATACGTGCGCTTTCGTTTTGAGGCCTGACGCCACAAAAGTACCACCATGCGTTAAAGCTCGATAAATAAACAGTTCAATCTGATGTTAGTAGGCTACCGACGCTGTTCGAACAACCATGGGTCTCTGCTTATAAATAATTTTGAATGCACAGAGCTTTGTTTCATAGAACTGCGTACGTCCGCTTGTCTCCGCAGCGAGTGCTGCACAAGGTTAATTGTTAAAAGGCACTTATCAAGTATATTACTACTTAGATTGCATTTTCATTGGCCTTCCCAGGCTCATGCATAAAGAATGAATTTATACTCCACCTGTCCAACTTCTATTCCTATGATGTATTGGCAATACAAACTTTAAAGCTGTAAAATATTTGTTTTTTTATAAAGAGAAATAATAGAAATTTTGGCTCCACACCTAATATTTTAGTATTAAGTTAAGAATGATGACAACACCAATTATCCAGACTAGTTCGTAGTTGTAACTAGGTTCTTAAATTAGAAACATTACCACATTGCAAAATGCTATAGGAGCTTGGCAGCCACTGCAGAATCCTCAAATTGACGTAACACGCCAGTGGGTGCTATTCCCAGATCTACTTGGAAAAAGTATCTTACAATTCAGAGTACTTCGTACCCTACTGTGGGAGAGCACAAAGCCGTCGCAGTACAGAGAATGAACCGACGTCTGTGTGTTTAGGAGAAGTGTGCAACAATTTCGAGTTTTTGTACTCAACCATTGGAGAGCAGTGAGCCATAGAACGTTTCAGATTACTGTTGAATCATGTGAATATCTGTTGGCCTTACAAGCCTCCGTCATTTACAAAAGCCCCCGTGTTTGATCCGACTATATTTCAAAGTACTGCTCTCTATCTAGGTAGCGTTACTCGTAACGTTCACAGCGAAAGGTAGCCCAAAAAAGAAATTAGGTCCTCTTGCAATCATATAGGTCAATGAATCATCCGCGATGGTTTAGTCGTTATGGTGCAAGATTTCTGACCCACGAGGCGTGGGATAAAATAGGCGGTTGCGGCCGATACATTTCTATGGAAGTTAAAATGCCAATACGCGTCTACTTAATTTTGGTGCACCTCAAAGGGCAACTCACAAGGCCCCACAACAAAATTTAGTGAGACCGGGGCAGTTGTTGTGCGTCTGATGAAGAGATAACGCCACAAAAAAATTTGATCGGTTCCTTACCAGCTGAGTAAGCTGGTATTTTGAAGCGGGACGAAAGGATAATGCAAAAAGGCGGGCTCGAAATCCTTGCCGCTCGCCCCTCGTAGCCTTCGCAAGCCGAATCTCTTCCCTATTCTCATCTCCGGCTTCCGAGAAAATGGTCACGTGCGCATGACATTCCCGAGCAAACCTAACAAAATTATATTTGACCAGGCCTCCACCCAGTGTGAGGGGACGTCAGCTCCGTCACGGCTCGCTGCCTGGCTGGCTCCGGCAGAGTTGCAGCGCCCGGAGCATCGCGGACGCAGGAGCGGCGCGGTCAAGCTTGGTCTAGCTAGCCGCGCACGAGTAAGAACGCAGGGGTGCGTTTTGACTTATGCGCGATACTGCGCGGTTTCTGTTCTTTTTTTTACGCAAAAGTGTTTTATGCTGGAGTCCACCACATCTCTACTGACGTACTTCCGTCAAGAAAGTGACGTTGTAAGTGTATATCAAGAGATTGCAAGAGAAACAGCCAGGAGATAAGCGTCGGTCACTCGGAGTCGAACCAGCAACCTCTCAATACTCAGCGCGTGGCGCTAACAACTACACTCTTAGAAAAAAGGTGGTAGTATTTGCTAACTTTGGGGTAGTAATGGTTTGTCACATATGTTACAACCCTGGTAGTAAGCGCAGTTAGTAATGGCGAGTGTGGTAACAGTTACTACCTCTGCTGTTACTACCAGCAGTTAGTAACTGTTATTACCCTAGCTGTTACCACCCATAGGTAGTAACTTTTAGAGGTTTTAAAGAAGTAGTAACCGATGCTACCTAGTTCATTACTTTGGGCATATTTTTACACTGTTAATGTTGGCTAATCAATGCCTTATTACTAGACAAAGTCGGGTAAGAAGCTTGGTGTGCCTTGAATATAGCCCAAACAGGTTCACTATTTTTCACGTATACATGCAGTAAGAAGTAAGCATGGGGTATATATAGCCCCTACTTCGCAGGGGCATGTATGGCACAGAAGAGCACTTGCGTTTCAGGAGTAATTAGAGGAAATATAAGCCTATAGCACTATAGTGTACTACTTGGTTACGTGTGTGTGGTGACGTGACACAAGACCTTTAATCAGCCTTACTTATAAAACATTATATGTTGTATTTATCTATTATAAAATGGCCACAAAAAGGCATTATGTACAGTGACCGGAAGAGGGTACCGAACTCATTCTCAGTGCATTTGAATGCTTCACACGACTAATATATCAGCGTTTGAAAGGTAATAATCGTTTTGGGGGTTTGACGTGCCAAAACACTGATGATATTTGGAGACACGCCGCAGTGGAATAACTATTACTGTCCTCGAGGCTCATTGTGACCATCTGGTTATTTTGATTTGCCTGTCTTGGTAATGTTTGCTGTAATTTACTAAGTTTGTTGTAATTGTCTATTACGGCGCGTGTAGCACTTGATTATGGTTCGTTAACTTGTACTTCTCCGTTAAGACAGCATCAGAATGAAGTTTACATATTTCGGTTGAGTAGTTTAGAACGAAATGTATTTTTTCTATCTATGTATACCTTCTGCGTCATTTTTTCGTTTAATGATAATACGTTGAGACGATTCCTCTCATAAGTGTTAAGAATCGCATTCCCACAATATTTTGGATTAGATAGTCAAAAGCCGGGTAGCAAAGAGGTAGCAACGGGGCAAAAAATGTAGTAACGGCTGCAGTTACTACGTCTTTTATTTCAGCTACTAACTGCTTACTAACGTAGGTAGTAAAGATGTCGCAAAATGTTAATAACGGTAGCAGCTAGTAACTGTTTACTAACGTAGGTAGTAAACAGGCAGCAAAAGGGTTGTAACGGTCAAAGAAAGGTAGTAAGTGCTGCAGTTACTACCTATTCGCTTGCAGTTTCTACCTTTTTACTATCTTTTTTAAGAGTGTACGCCACAAAACGCACGTTGTCTGAAGAGCTAACGGCAGGCCATTTATGTGCACCACACGCCGTTTGGCAGTCCTCAGAGCATGGAAGCTTTAGCTCGTTTTCGTTATCAGTGGCAAGATGGCATGACAGGCTCCCGTCGGGCGTGCTCTAAAGGTCGTCGCCTCCACGAAGCGCCACTTACAGGGTACGCGGTCACTCCTGCGCGCGCGCTTATCAGAGTCCTGCTTTGGGAGACGACGAAGGTCACTTCGCATGCGGCCACGGCCGCCTTTACGAGAGGAGCATGATGCTAACACGTGGCGCAGGAAGAATTGTGGCAGTTTTAAAGACGATAGCTTTTCTTGGGGACCTACGATAAAAAAATTTTTGTCTGTCTGTCTGTACATTTGTCTGTTTGTCCACTCTTAACGACCGACATCGGGTACTTGAAACGGCCGTCCCCAACCGCAGCGCCCACCTATGTTGCTCAAAGTTGAGCGTTCATGCTTGTGCAATTGTCAATTAAAAAGCAAATATTGCGCATCTCTGGGGCACCATAACAACACTTATATATTCTGTATGTGAGCCTTTTACTAGAAAAGGCATACATAAGTAGTTTTGAGGACCATAGCGCTTATCAAGGTGCGCATACCATGCAATGCTTGCACGGAAAAACGAGTGTTTTCAATGCTTTGCTAACACGAGACGCTGGTGGTACCTACATGTCGCCTAGCGTTCTACACCTTATCACCTCTGAGATGGGCGCGCACACCCGTCTCAGAGCCACATTCTTTGTTTTCTAAAAAAACTACAAGATGGCGCTTATGTCTTCTGTGTGACGTGACTCATAGAAGGAAGGAAAATAGAGGGAAAAGAAAGGCAACGAGGTTAACCAGCCTATAGGCAGCCGGTTCGCTACCCTGCGCATGGGAGAGGGAGGGGGAGTTGAAAGAGAGCAGAGAGGGAAGATAGAAACAGCACATTCGGCACCACATGCGCGCACACTCAGTCATAGTCCAGTCTTGTCTTTCGCGGTGTGTGACATTGCTGTTACAGTCGCTTGTTCAAGTCGGTGTCGCGTAGGAATTTCAACAGAGCTTTCGTCACCTTCTGTTGCAGTGTCTTCTCTCGGGCACTTGACAGAATAGTGTCCACAGACATTTGGCTGTTGTCGACGCGCGCAAAAGCAGACGCCAGTGACTGTCTCTGGATTTCACACAATGGACAGTCACACAGGATGTGGTGTAGCGTCTCTTCGCAATGACAGACATCGCAGAGAGCGTTGTTGGCCATTCCTATGCCAAAGGAGTAAGATTTTGTAAATGCCACTCCTAGCCATAAGCGATGAAGTAGGGTGGCTCCTCTTCGGTCGAGTCCAGTGGGCATGCGGAGAGCCATCACAGAGGACAGGTGGTGTTGACGATTCGTATCGATGCTTGGTGGGCACCATAGTGAAAACGTGATTTCACGCGCAAGTCGTCGAAGATTACTGGCAGCATCAGTCCTCTAAAGTGGTATGGCTTCTTCTCGTGTTCCTTCAAGCGCTGCCCGCGCGGCAGTATCGGCATGTTCGTTCCCTATGATGCCGCAATGACTTGGCAGCCATTGAAGCGTCACATGATGTCCTTTCTCGATTAAAGTGTGGAGAAGGCATCGAATTTCGAAAACAAGCTGTTCGTACGGGCCGCGACGCAGTGCTGAGAGCACAGATTGTAGGGCAGCCCTTGAGTCGCTGAAAATCGACCATTGTTGCGGTGGTTCCCGATTGACCACAGAAAGTGCAGCGCGCAAAGCAGCTAGTTCCGCTGCTGTAGATGCCGTGGAGTGGTCAGTCCTAAAGCTGATGGTAACACCTCTTGCTGGGATAACTACTGCCCCTGACGAACACTGGGGGTTCGTGGAACCATCGGGGTATACATGTATGCTGTCTGAATATTTCTCGTGCAAAAGAAGAAGAGACAGTTGTTTCAGCACGGGCGACGAAAACTCAGATTTCCTTCGGATCCCTGGTACACTAAGATGCACTGTGGGTCGAATAAGACACCAAGGTGGTATGGACGGTTTAGATGCATGAGTGAAGCCCGAGGGAAGTTTATCGTTGTATTTCACGATAATTTTGGCGAACGATGCTTGGCGCCTCTCTGAAGGCAACAGTGCAAGGTGATGGCCGGGGGCACGTGCGAAGTGTCGGATGTGCGTTCTCAGGACTTCTACAAATATGTGAGTTGGTAACGGATAGTGACCAGCAATTGCAATTGTTGCTTCTGTTGACGTACATCTGGGCAGACCGAGGCACACTCTCAGCGCTTGGGCTTGTACTGCCTGTAAAACACGAACATCGGTCTTGCAGGTATTGCTAAGCACGGGCAAGCTATATCTGAGGAAACCGAGAATCAGGGCCTTGTAGAGCTCCATCATTGCGTCTACTGACATCCCCCACGTCTTTCCTGCCAGGAGCTTGAACAGTTGAGAAATAGCGGTCAGGCGCTTCTTCATATAGGTCACATGCGGACTCCAACAGAGGTCTCTATCAATAATGATGCCCAGAAACCGGTGGGTTTCGACGTAAGAAATCGGTCGCCCGCAGATTGAGATGACATAAGAGGTCATTGCTTTGCGAGTGAAAGCCACGAGCGCGCATTTTTCTGGTGATATGCTGAGACCTTGTTTGAACAAGTAGTTGGCAATCATAGTTGCTGCTTTTTGAAGCCGGGAACGTATCTGAGGACGTGTGACTGCCGATGTCCAGACGCAGATGTCGTCTGCGTATATTAAGATTTTAATGGTGCTCGGCAAGTATTCAGCAAGGCCAATTACTGAAAGATTGAATAGCGTCGGGCTAAGAACTCCGCCTTGAGGAACACCCCTGGAAGTATAGCGTCGCGTAGTTGGGCCATCTTCTGTTAACACAAAGAATGATCTTGCAGCCAGGTAACTCGAAATCCACCGAAAGACTCGACCACCAAGGCCAACCACCGCAAGAGCACCCAAAATGGCGTCATGTAGTACAATATTATAAGCGCCTTTCAGATCTAGAAACAAAGCTGCAGATAGTCGCTTACGGGATCTTTCTTGCTCAACATACGAAACTAGATCAACGACATTGTCAATAGAAGAGTGGTCGCGTCAGAAACCAGCCATGGAATTCGGATAAATCTTGTAGTATTCAAGATACCACTCCAGGCGGCCTAGTATCATCCGTTCCTTTATCTTCCCTACGCAGCTGGCCAGTGCTATTGGGCGGTATGAGGTTAGTTCGAGTGGGGATTTGCCCTGCTTCAAGATGGTTAGCAAGCGGCTTACTTTCCAGTCATCAGGAACATTGCCATCCTGCCACGAGATGTTGTAGAGGCTCAACAGTTCTCTCCTTGCACCTTCCCCAAGGTTGCACAAGGCTCGGTACGGAATACCATCTGGGCCCGGAGAAGTTGAACGCCTGCAGAGAGCTAGTGCCGCCTCGAGCTCCTCCATTGTAAAAAGGAGGTCCATGTGGTAGTCACGGGAACGGGGGACGTCACCTCTCACTGGAGAATCTGGACGAGTGGCTTGGTTGGCGATCTGCGCACAGAAATCTTCTGCGACATCGATGTCTTGCCTCCTTTGAAATAGCGCGAGCGCTTTGAATGGAAAGCGCTGTTCCGTAGGATGACGCAGACCTTGCACCGTTTTCCAAATGTGTGAGAGTGGCTTGCGAGGGTCTAGTGACTGACAAAACGTTGTCCATCGTTCCGACGCTAATCTATCCATGCGACGCCGAATCTTCTTTTGCATCCTCCTAGCTGCCCTAAGATCGTGAATTGATTTTGTACGCCGATACCGACGCTCCGCCCGGCGTCGCAGTGCTCGGAGTCGTTCCAACTCTATATCAAAGTCGTTTCGTGTGGAAGATATCGTCACCGTGTGAGTGGAGTTTTGCATTGTGCTCTTAATTGTTTCCTCTAACCCAGATTGTAGGCCATCGCTGCAAGCATCTTCCATGTCAGATTTGAAGTTGGTCCATCGGACTGCTCGAATGGTCGTCCGTGGACCATAACTAGACAAGCCTTTGATGTTAAGGTAGATTGGAATGTGATCACTTCCTCGTGTCTCAACATCTGGAGACCACTTGACGTATCTCGGGAGGGAGTTGGAGACAAAAGCAAGGTCGAGACAGCTGCCGTATGTCACCCCTCGAAGAAACGTGGGGCGGCCGTCGTTCAGGAGAGTAAGGCCATAGTTGTAGGTGATGTTTGCTAACCTGCGTCCTCTTGCATTTGTCCGCGTACTTCCCCATTCGTGATTCTGCGCATTGAAATCACCTATGAGGACCCATGGTGCAGGACGCACTCTCAAAATATCAGCTAATCTCCTGGAATCGAGATTACTTTACGGCGATATATGAACGCCTATGAGACTAAACATGAGTTGGTTCTTTTTCACAGTGATGCAGACATACTGATTGTCATCGTGAGGTGCAATTGGTTGCACAACATACGTCAGTTCACGGCAAACAAAGACGATGATTTTGCTGCACGCACCGTTCGTTGAAGACATGACAGCTTCGTACCCCGATAGTCTTATTGGTTTCGACAAATTGGGTTCACAAATGACGATGATTGGAAACACGTTGGTAAACACAAACTGACGAAAATCTGAAAGGCGTGATTTTAGTCCTCTGGCGTTCCATTGGATGACGGATGCAGCCTTGACTTCTTTAAGAAATGTTGAGGTGTGAGTAGCCATCTTCCTAGTTGAGAGATTCAAGCACTAGGCTTAGGGCGTCCAATAGTCCAAGTGCGCTTCGAGCAGATGGTGTCTTCATGTCGACTAATATCGCTCGGCTGGCTTCTATAAGAGAACGCAGCACCGAGATCACTTGACGATCAGTTTTAGGCAAATCTTCCATGGTTGGAGACGGCTCTTGTGTGGCCACAACCTGCAGAGGTTCCTTGACAGAAGAGCGCGTCGGGAGCGTGGGCCATTCCTCCAGAGAAGGAGGCTTCTCTGTTTCTTTCGTAGAAGTGGTGGGCCCTTTCGCAGCGCTACTGGATAGAACCGCTAAAGAGTGGGAAGGAGCGTCTCGGGAATGTGCCTTCTTTGAAGACTTTCGATGATGCCGACGTCGACGCCGACGCCGGACTACTTCGGCTGCCTCCCTGTGTGTTGAGTTGTCTCGGGCCATTTGTCTGAGAACCGCGCGCTCCTTTTGGATTCGAGGACAGTCGTTCGACGAGGCAGCATGAGGACCACTGCAGTTGGCGCACTTCAGAGTAGTCGCCCGACAGGCGTCTTCAGCATGAGATTCAGCGCAGCGGGGACACAGTAGTAAGTTGGGGCATACGCCCTTGACGTGTCCTAGCCTGAAGCACTGATGACATTAAAGTGGCTTTTGGATGAATGATCGAACCGGATGTCGAAAATGTCCAACTTTAACGTGGGATGGTATGCAATCTCCCTTGAAAAAACACTATTACGCAGCGCGTATTTCCAAGGCGCCGCACTTGCGTAATGACAGTTTCCTCGTTTGCAGGCTTGATGAGGGTAGACAAGTCAGCATTAGGAATGGCAGTGTCGATGTCATAAATTACACCGGCAATTGATTTGTCATCCATCGGGATAAAGGGGCACATTTTAATGCCCCCTAGCTCAGGAATTTGCGGCAGCTGTCCTAGCGCACTCACATCGTGCACGTCTATGGCGAGAATGTTCTTCCTTGGGTTTACTCGTACGTCCTTAATTTTATGTGGCACCGCACATTCGACAGCAACCGAAAGGGCTTGCCTGTTCGGGAGCCGTAGGTTGCTTGATGGATCTTCGGGCATGAAGATGATGACGTGCGGCCAGCGCGCAGGCCTTGAATGCACAGTCGCTGAGCTTGCAGGAGATGATGCTGCTGTATTCGCCGTTCTTCTCTTTGCCCTCTTACCCCGGACAGGTATAAAGCTGCCATTGGATGTGTCGTCTTCCGACATAGAATAGAGATCAGTGTCCTCAGTGTCACTGGGAAAGCCACGACTTCCTTGTGGTTGACGGGTGTGAGGACCTGTGACCAGGCGGGCCTCTGGCATGCTCCATGTCCATCACCGCAAGACGGAGAGGCGAGGCACCTCAAAAGACCGATGATTTCACTAAAATGAAACAGAGCGCTGAAACAAGCGTTCTTCTGAAGAGACACTTCTTCCTCGTGACTCATAGAGTTTCTTAATATACACTAGAGAGCTTTCTGGTGCTAGTGTCTACGGGAACTGCAACGCACGGCGCTTCAGCGAGCATAGGAATGATGGGCAGTACACACATTTGTCTAATATTCGTACTTCTGGCCTGCATTTGGCTCCGTGTGGCTTGGAGCTGTTTTCTCACAAAACAAATATTAGCAAATGTTCAGCGGTTGCGCTTCACCATCTTATTCTTCTAAACTTATTTTTCCAAACCAGGTCACGAAGTTCAATTTGCAGTATTTGCAAATGTATCTTTTGTATTTTTGTACATTTTTATATTTTTTCTGTATCAGGCAAAATTCTTATGACAGCCTGTCTGCGTCACTGTATTTGGAGCAAAGGCCCTTAGTCAGGCTTTCAGCCTTTTGCCATCGCTTCATTCTCTGTACTGGCACAAAATAAACTAATAAAGAAAGAAAAGGGCTGAATCTTTTTTTTGAAACAAAAGCAAAACACAACAATAAATGAAGCCGCAAGTACTATTTGCCGCCCGCAAGTACGAAGACTAGGCAAATGTGTGTACTACCCATCATTCCCATGGTCGCTGAACGATCGCAGCGCCAGAGTCCCCTCTAGCTAATGTTACAAAACTCTATGACGTCACTTGAGCGCTCGTTCGCCTCCGCTGCGCGCTCGAGGCACTCTAACGCAGCGCCTCCAGAATACCATTCACCAATTTTCTTGCGCAAAACGTCAAATAAATGTTTTGTTCACTCTATCCACACGCAAGACAATCCTCTTTCGACGACATTTGCAGATTACATGCAGATACGGGGCCTATTTCTTTCACCTTTGTTCTCTGTATGTTTGTGCGCTCGTTTTGTGCCTCTTTCTTTTTTGTTAGTCCGCGCTCGTCCTAAGAATTCAATGTCGTGCGTTCTTTCTGCTTGAGGTGTGCTTGCCGTTCCTAATATTTGCAATTTGTTGCTGGTGCTGAAATGGTGCACAATAAATGTTCAACTACCTTTGCAAAAACACGTTTCATTTTTGTGTTATACGGATTTCTATAATGGGGGTCCAGTCACGTTTTTTATTTGTTTTTCGTTCGCCCCTTTGATGTTTACACCGTTCAAACCTACGCTTGACAATGCCGAGAATTCCCAAAAAGGCGTATCTGTCGACACCAGCTTTGAAGCAGCTGACTCTACTTATGCTACACAAAGGATACAAACACCACGTTAAACTTTGTACGGATAGTTCAAGAAATGTT
The DNA here is from genome assembly GCF_043290135.1 of Rhipicephalus microplus. Taxonomy (NCBI): domain Eukaryota; kingdom Metazoa; phylum Arthropoda; class Arachnida; order Ixodida; family Ixodidae; genus Rhipicephalus; species Rhipicephalus microplus. The sequence continues at coordinate 199,535,375 of NC_134702.1, read as the reverse complement.
AGGGGGATCGGCAGGAGCTGTGATCTTCCCGGCAAAAACTAAAACCATTCAATTTGGAACGTCTCTCAAAACAACATCGACATCCCCAGAGCTAGCAGCACTTCGCTGTGCACTCCGGAGGATTGATCAAGAAGCACTTCTCAAGTGGTGCATTTTCACCGATTCGAAACCAGCTCTGTATTCTATTCTAACTGTTCTATGTCGTGGACCTCGTGATCAATTCGTGCTTGAAGCAAGACAATTGTATCAATGAGTACTGCAGAAAGGACATGGCGTAACTTTTCAACGGTTGCCAGGCCTCTGTGGAATCATTGATAACGAGCATGCCGACGATGCAGCAAAGAACTCTCACAAAAATAGCTTGATGGATCCCATTCCACTGTCAAGGAGTGACGAAACAGCAAGGACTAATACGCTCACAAACGATGACAGCAGGTCTCTTGGAACACGCGCGGATTTCTGCACACCCGTCTTCACCATCTAGATCCATACTACGACTTTTCATTCAATCCGAGTTATTCAGATTTGAGACAACCGTTCTCTGCTGTATGAGGCTGGTGTTGTCTTACACGAACGCGTTTGCTTGCCGCATCAGATAGGCAGACAGTGCTGCGTGTGACCATTACGGCACTGACGAAACCATCGTATGTATTTTGTGTCAGTGTCCTCAGTACAACTATCAGAGGCAGTCCATGTCTGCAGTGTTTGCACGCCTCGACAACCAGCCACTCTCCGAAAAATTAATTTTGCAATGCCGCAAAGATCGAGCTTCACGACAGAAAGCAACAAAGGCCCTATACTGAAGTTCCTGCGATCTACCAGCCTCGTTGAATAATTGTCACATTCTCACGTGGCGTTTCCTCTTCCCTCCCGCTCTCTTTCTGTTTTCTGTCTCATCCCGTTTCCCTTACTTTACTGTTTCCCCTTTCCCCTTCCCCAGTGCAGGGTAGCAAAAGAGATCCTTGCTTGCTCGTTAATCTCCCTGCCTTTACTCATGCTACATATATATATTTTATATATATATATATATATATATATATATATATATAAAAGAAACGCAGACACTCTTTGTCCGGTGACATTCGAGAAGGGACTCATTGTGCGCTAATTGACCCAATCCAGGCGTTATTGATCGGCCTTTTTTTGCATAATGACGTTAACTGGCGCAACATTCTATCCCTTCATCGAATTGTACGTTCAAATTACAGCTGCAGTGTGTATCGTTGTTATCGTTCTTTTTCGGTGCAAACAATAACACAGCGTATACTATAGAGCAATCTAAACACAGCCTTGTTTACAAAAACTATTACGAACAATGAGTGTCCTGAAATGCTATGTTCCTGTTTATGCGAGCTCATTCAAATTTTTCGTTTTCCTTACGCTTAGGTGATTCCATTAGGAAATAAAAAAATTGAACGTATTAAAACTGCTAAAAATTGTATACGGCCTAAATTATGTACACAGTGGTTTTAATGTTTGGTGTAAAGTTTAAGAATTATCGAGTCAACACTGAATAGCACTCAATTTTTAAGCTCTGCAAACTAGCGTAGTACTGCTGGCATAGAGTGAATGAATTCTGCGTTTTACAATAGCACACGCTCACAAGCAGACACAAGATGACGTAAAAATACAATACTTAATGCAATGCTTCGTATTTTACTAGAAATTTTTGTCCGGCACACCGCTATACGCAAAATACTTATCATGTACCGGTACCCGGGTGTAGCGAGCTATAGATCCAAAATACGTGTTTGCAGCTCACTGGCTTCGAATTGGCGATTTGATTCACTTGAGGTTTACATTCTTAAACATCAACAACAATGTGTTTGTTTCGCTGCAGGTCACGGGTCACGGTGTTTGTTTCGCCGCAGGTCTGTATGTCTGTCTGTCTGTCTCTGTCTGTCTCTGCCTGCCTGCCTGCCTGCCTGCCTGCCTGTCTGTCTGTCTGTCTGTCTGTCTGTCTGTCTGTCTGTCTGTCTGTCTTGTCTGTCTTGTCTGTCTTGTCTGTCTGTCTGTTTGTCTGTCACTTTGTCTGTCTTGTCTGTCTGTCTGTCTGTCTATCTTGTCTGTCTGTCTTGTCTGTCTGTCTGTCTTGCCTGTCTGTCTTGTCTGTCTGTCTGTCTGTCTGTCTGTCTGTCTGTCTGTCACGCGATTCGGTTACCGACGCAAAGTTTAATCTCATGCTTACCGCCAAACCATCTTGAACTGGTTCGTGGCTGCGTTCATACTTGTGAACTTACTGTTGACCAAAAATTAAATACTATGAATATTTGAGGGGCCGCGTCAATACATAAGTATAAGGGGGTGTTCCTTTACTGTAAAATACATAGATACGTAATTCAGACACCCTAGTGTTTGCGGTGCTATGCACAAACAGCGCTCCACAGACGATATGGCGCTGCCACCAGGCAGTGGCCTTCGGTTATAGTTTTCGATGACACTGATAGATGGCGTACATATTTCACGCAGCACCTACTGTATTTATCAATACCAGCCAGATGCAGCTGATTCAACCTAAAAGAGCCGTTGAAGCAAGGCAATACATAAATGGCTCGATTTACCGGTAGAAAACTATTATATTTTGACGACATTCTCATTGAAGAACGCAGATACGCGGCCAATTTTTTCTAGTATGCGACCTACACGCACTCACTTCGAGAGCGTGGACTAAATGTTTAAGGAATCGTAAACGGAAAATTACTAGAAAATCTATTTGCAAGTCTACCCGAGAGATCAATAATAGGCTGGCTTTCCTTATGACAATGATAATATACTGCCTATGATGTAAGTGTAATGACGCGGGTAATAAATTTGAATACTTTTCTGTTAAGTATATCTTTTTTACTGTACGAGGAGTAACATGTTTATTGCTACCACTGCTCAGTGATGTGTGTCATAAGGAGAATGGGAAAAACGCCTAAATGTGAAAACTCTTCATTGCATGTAGTCACATGAATTTATTTTGCATAACTATACTTTTTACTAAGAACGTATTAACTCGGTTTTGTGATGTTTAACCTAGCGAGCGGAGTAAATTCCATGCGCCGTCAATAAAAAAAAGACGTCCTTACCCCGAAATTGCATGGTTTTGCTCCTAGTGGTGGACCAAAGTGGTTTGATGGAATGAATATCGTTACTTTATCAAAACTTGCCAATAATTTTAGAGCAGCTGGTTGACCTGAGGGCAATAAACCACTCAGTTGCACCAAGAATTAGGTCACATGCTCCAAAATGCTTTCTCTTTGCAATCAATCGCACTGATCCCTCCCTCTCCTCTTCCTTACTACGACAAGCTTTGTTAACCAAGGTTGTTTTGCAGTCCCTCGGCTGGGCACCGTATCGCCATTCCTCAAGCAATGGTGGCATTCCACAGGTGATGTCACATTATTTACAATCATGATGACCGCAAGTTCTGATGGCGTGTGACGTCATTACGTTGTGATGACAATTTTTCATCACGGTTCTCGGCGCCTTCGGTGACTTTTCACGTTCAATGCGGGTTCTCCGACCCTTTTTCACCGACTTCAAACCTTCTTCCTGCAGTTTCAACTCAATGGAGCTTACAAAAGCGTTGCTAGACGCTGCTTATTGCGAGTTTGTTACTTGACTAAAATGTATGCTCAGAGCAGCTCGTTCATGCTGGATGAAGCAATGGCACAAAAATTTTGGAATTTCTCTTTTTTTGTAATATGTAGCTAATCACCCACTCATCACGGATGAGAAAATTGTTTGCCCTTGTGCGCGACAACGTTTTATTTGAAGACATTTCTGGCACACTCAGTCACAGTTTCGCCTTCAAAGAGCACCTAGTTAGGCAGGAGCAGTTCCGGCTGGGATGTAAACATAGCTGCCCACATGACCACGCAAAACTGTGTCGTAATTGCCGCGCCCGAGATCGCTCGAGTGGGTTCCGTAATGGCAGCCAGCTCTGCCTCCGGCATGACGGAAGAAATCACAGACTATAGCGCAAGCGCGACGCTCCTGCCAAGCAAACAGCCAACACAAACTCGTGACGTAGGACTTCTTACACTCTCGCCACGTTGATATCGGTGCCGCGAGGGTCTCCTTCTTAATCTCGCTCAGTCGCGTGGCTTGCACTTTGAAACTGATTTTGTTATGTTGTATACAACGTTTCCCCCCTTCATATGTCGTACATGTTGAGTATATCTCCACATAAATATATCTCTGTTGATTTGCCACTTTCAAAATTTTTCGTCCGCATGCTCGTTTACAGGAACGATCAAAAAGCGCGAAAAAGAACGCAAAGCACACAATATGCCTTCTGCCGCGCTTGTAAACCTGGGCAGATTTCTCAACTTCATCATCCCGCAGTCTGTATTAAGCGGATGAGTGAACAACTTCTATATAGCAGCCGAACCGAATAAATGAGCTCACTAATAACATCTTTCGCATCACTGAACACCTTCAATAACGAACAAATAGAAAGTTTTTGCGTTCACTTCTTTCAACATGAAACCCGCGACTGATCAATACGACCATTAAACACCGCAGTAAAGTTACGCACTGGTTATTTATTTATTTAATTAGTGAGCTATCGATTTATTTATTTCTGTCATGTGGCAAGCATTGAAGTAAGTGCAGGGCTGAGTACTATTTTCATATCGTTACAGCTTCCGCCATGAGTGAAATGTGAATCCTGTTTCGATTTCGCAGTACACTTCACAAATGTGCCACGGACCAAAAGAAGAAAATAAATCTGACGACGAGGCCAAGTCAAAGTAATGTAAGTTAAAATGAGCGTCTATCAGAATCAAGAATTCATTAAATTACATTGGTAACCTCTATATGCAATAATAATAATGATATTATTATTATTATTATTATTATTATTATTATTAATATTATTATTATTATTATTATTATTATTAATACTTTATTGTACACACCCATAAGAAATACAAAGAAACGGGCCTGTCTAAGTCCCCAGGACTTGTGCGACTAGGCCCGGCAAAGCCAGTTACAGCGATGTGGATGCAAGGTAACAAAACTATTGTTGTTTCTTACCAACGAACAGACAAACGATTAACACCATTACTTTTTTACAGGCAGTAAATAATACAGAGGAACAAAGGAGGGACACAGAGCATACGTGGCATACAACTAATTGATATGTGGGGTTTAACGTCCCAAAACCACTATAATATTATGAGAGACGCCCGTGGCATACAACTAGACCATGTGATTTTACAGCCCAGCGAGCAATTTCTTAATTGCCTTTGGAACCCGCTGAAAAAAATTCGTCAGGTAGTGCATCGAAAATTTTTGAACTATATACACTTTTACATGCCTCTGAATTTCTGGTAGAAAACCGGGGTACTATAAAACGCTTGTTTTCTCTCAGGGGTCGACGCGTTACATAGGGCACTTTAAAGTCATCACAGCAATTGTATCTTAGAACAACTGTCTTAATAATCAAATCCTGGAATACGCAAAAGCCCAAATCCCGACAATTAGTACTGGCATCTATCTTATTAATATTACTACCACTATTATTATTATTATTATTATTATTATTATTATTATTATTATTATTATTATTTTTTATTATTATTATTCATATCCAGGCCGAATGATCCGCCTGACTTTTGGCCGAATCCCCACAGTGGATAGGGGCCAATTATGCAAACATTATGATCATCCTCGTTCGTTGCCAAACGTAGATATGCTGTTACTCCTGGCAGTGTACCACTAAACACTGGCAGTTCAGTTGGGGGTGTAGCTCAGTGGTAGAGCGCTCGCTTCGCATGTGAGAGGTCCCGGGTTCGAGCCCCGGCACCTCCAATCTCCTTTTTTTTCTTCAGTTCTTCTTTTTTAAAGAGTTCTTCAATTCTTCAAGACATACCCTAATAGGTGTGTTTCTCTGGAGAACTTAAATTTCTCGTGTCGTCGCCTTGCTTTCGTGACGCGTTTACTGCACCTCAAACGCCGAACCTTTTACTGCATCTAAAACACGTAGCCTAAAACCCCGAGACTAAAGGGGCATCCATGGATATGTCGAAGTTTAGAGCACTTGAAAGCAGCCAAAATTTAAGTTTGTGAAAAAAAGAAGAAGAAAATTGGTAACGTATCAGCGTGCTTTGCCGACAAAGGTCGTCAAAAGATGATAACCTTCTGTCTTCAAAGACAGAATTGAACGTTTATTCGGCCTTTTGCGCGAGAAAATCGGCCAATTGGCGCTGCGTGAAATATAGATGTCATCTGGCTGTAGTTTGAAGAAACAGTTTTTTCTAGAACGCAAAGTCACTGGTAGGTGAAGCAGCATGCAGTTTTAGTGAAACGTGGGAAACTTTTTTTTCTTTTTTTATATCGTCGCATTGCCAGCGCCACTTTATAGGCACTTCAGTCTTTATAATTACGTGTCTATATTATTGGAAATAAAGTAACCTATGAATACATAAATCACATATCTAAACATTTTGTAGATAAAGTAATAGTGTAGAGAGGGGAGAAACAAGCGTAGACAAACAAACGTTGCCTTCTTTGGCGTTGCGAGGTGTAAGATTAGGGGACCGTAGGATAGGAGGGAAGTGGTGCGCATGCGCAATGGGCGTGTAAACAGCGCGGGGAGGGATGCCTAGAGGAGAGGGAGGGAGGACGAGTGTGGGCCAGTTGACACGCTGCTTGCGTCGGCATTGCGATGCAGGCAGCCATAGATAGATAGATAGATAGATAGATAGATAGATAGATAGATAGATAGATAGATAGATAGATAGATAGATAGATAGATAGATAGATAGATAGATAGATAGATAGATAGATAGATAGATAGATAGATAGATAGATAGATAGATAGATAGATAGATAGATAGATAGATAGATAGATAGATAGATAGGCACACAGTAAATAGATAGATAGATAGATAGATAGATAGATAGATAGATAGATAGATAGATAGATAGATAGATAGATAGATAGATAGATAGATAGATAGATAGATAGATAGATAGATAGATAGATAGATAGATAGATAGATAGATAGATAGATAGGCGAGGCAGGTAAGACAGGGTGGCGGGAGAGTAGGAAAGAATTAGGAATGGGGAAGCGTGTGCGCAGTTAGGATGGTAACACCGCACACAGGATTGAGGTTGACAATGAGAAGCTTCGCATCGGAAATCTGCGTGCTTTATTCCAAATGTCGTCGAAAGACGATAGTCTTCTCCCGGCCTTCTTTCGTGCATAGCGTCACATTTAGAGCGCAGCTTAGGGTCTTTAGAATTCCGTGTCTATGTATACACTAGTAAACGAACAAGTATACCACCTATTAAGTGTTGATTTTAAGTTTAGCTATGCGTAACATTTCTTTTTCGATCGTCTATGTTCATATGTACGAACGCAGCCACCAGTTCAAGAGAGCTGGGTATCCAGCGAGGGCATAAACTCTGGCCGGGTAGCTGACTGATACAACATTATTGAATGAAAAAAAAATTAAACAATCACAGCCTATTCATGGACTAAATTTTAATGAGTGGGGCAAAGCGTCCGTCCATCTGTTCGTGCATATATCTGTCCGTCCAACCGTGGGTCGACCTGTCCATCCGTGTGTCTGTCCGTCTTTCTGCCTGTATGTCCGTCCGTCTAGTGAGCAGTCCAAATACCACCGACTCGCATGTGTTCATCATATATAGATTATATATAAATACCACCATTAAGTGAACATTCAAAACTCCCCTGTGACACATACCCGAGAAAGATGGCTATTACAGAGGACGATCAAGTGATGCCTTAAAGAGCTTTTTTTTCAACATATATTGATTATATACAAGTACCGTCATCTAGCGAACATTCCAAGAAGCATCTTTTCATGAGAGAGAGAGAGAGAGAATAAAATATTTATTTATGACCAAGGAAGAATTGTCGGTGAGTGGGATCCTTAGTCCGGCATCCCATTGGCACGGGTCGCTGTCCTCGCTTGTCTCACGAGGGTCTCTTGGATCTTCGGATCCAAGATGGACAGAGCTGCCTTCCACCCTACTCTGTTCTGTTGTGCTCATAATTATTACGCACAAGTACCGCCATCCAGCGGGCATTCCAAGAACTAAATGCCCCTGTGGCACTCACGCGAGAGATGTGGTTACTACAGAGGACGACGTGTTTCAAATGCGAGCGATCTTGCTCCAAGAGCGGAGCGGCAGCCAACGCGTGAACCCAAAACAGGTTTCTACAGCGGTAACTGGACGCCCTTGTGAGAGTTGCCAGAGCTGGAAAAGTGCACTCGTGCCAGAAGTGGCAGAGCAATCAGTGACGTCGTTTGACACATGATACCAGGGGTGGACTCGAGAAGTTGACACGCACGCTGCGGAGAACTCGCTTCACAAAACACGCTTCGAATGAGTACCAGACGACACAGTTCTAACCCCGGCGCACAAATGTCTCGCGCTGCTTTCAACGAGTCGCTCATTGCGGAAGCTGTGAAATGACCTCTTCTTTGGGACATCAAGATGGAGGATTTCTGCAAGAAGCATAACACGAGAATATTTTAGGAAGAAATTGCCAAGCTCCTTAAGAAGTCGCACACTTCCATAAAGTAAAAGTCGTCGCTTGAACTGGCCAGTCTCACTGGTGAAGTCGAAGGCAGCAGTTTTTTTTTTTTGTTGCTCTCGACGATGTTTCCACCGGAGTGACAATCGTGTACGCTAACTTTTTTATTTTAATAATATTATTACAACTTTTTTGCATTTTCCCACGTAGAAGAGCCCCCTGACACGCCGTACTTCTAATTCGCAGCTGATGTTGAAGGTTTAACAAACGATGAAATTCGCTGACACGGAGAATAGATGAAAGAGTTCACACGAACGAGACAGCTAGGGTGGGTGCTACGGCAGTCGGCTTGAGAAGTAGCATTCCACACAGGTCACTGAAAAGAAACTTCGTGATGTGACTCAACAGGGGCGCGAAGCTTGCTGTCACGGTTCTGGGAAATTAAACATTCACCAAGAGCTTTATTTTTTTGTTCTCCCTTTCAGCAATACCTTGATTTCTCACTGAAACACAGGTTCACTTGTCCGTGCTCCCTGCGTCGCTTTCCGCGCGAAAAAGAATTGCACTGCACAGCGCTCAAGTTTGTAGGCTGCCGACAGGTCTTGCCACACTGGCCAGCTGCTCTGCGTTACACTCAGTGCCGCATTGCATGGCTGGCTGGGCGAAAATAGATGTTCGGTCACGAGCACAACATACACTGCGTAGATAACGAAGAGCAGCTGTTTATTTCAGGCAACAGTGAAGCAGAACATGCCGAGGGGCATGTACCTAAGTTACACGGCCGAAGGCTACCAATTGAATGTCACTCTGTGCCGACGGCAAAGCTGTGTTGTGTAAAATAACGTGATATTTCGGCTTTTCGGCTCACCACCACAACATAAATTTATAGACACGAATGTCCGCTAAAGTGGAAATCTCTGCGTAGTGCCTGACCTGGGCCACGCACAAGTGTATATACAGCAGCCAAAGAACCGAGACAACGAGCGTATCACGTATACCATACTACCTGCCGTTGATGAAACTCTTCCTGGAGTGCTTTACTGAATCATTAAAAAACCTGAGAGGCTTACTATTCATGGTGGAAGCATACAAATTTGAGTGCGAGAAGAGATGTAGACCATTCGAAAAATTCCGATGCAGGGTGTGTTCGCATGTGACACAGGGTGACCACGATCAAGGCCGAACCTTACCACTGAGAGTTTTTATATGATCTTTTATTTTGACTCGAGTGGACAGGTACAAAAATTTAGGTATGAATTTTGTGAGGTGTCTATTCTGGACTGACAGAAACCTCGTTCGGCGTCCCAAAGCTAAATTGCTGAAAACAAGAGCAATCAATCGGGTAAATATGGGAAGTGCTGTGCAAAACACGCTGACAGTTCTTAATCATTCACCTATAGCTGGAACAATTGTCCAATAAAACCATACCAGCAAACTTCTTTTTTTGCTTCTCCATGATCAGTTATATGATTGCGCAACAAAAACCATGCGTTGGACAAAACAAAAAGCAACAGCAACCGTTACTTATTTGTTACAAGATTCATATTACACTTAGTTCATACAGTGTACAGATGCGTGAACGTTGAGCGGCTATTGATGATGAACCTCGCAGCACAGGGTTGTAAGAGGAAGGACACTTGGAGGAGAGCGCGGCTTTTAGATACCACTGAAAAAAAGCGGTTAAACCGCCTTCCGCCGCCAACATTGCCAGTCAGAGCGGCGCACGGCGCGCAACAGCAGCGGTGAGCAGCGGCGTATGTGAAACGAATGCGCATCCGCGCGTCCTCCAAACGCTCATCGCCGCGACCGCCACCACTCGGTCGCTCGCATGTGAAACAGGTTTAAAGGAGCTTCGGCCCTAAAGAAGAATAGGAGGGGCTAATGTCAAGGGTGGTTTCCCCAATGATTCGAGGATGCTAGTACCCATGTCTTTTTTTTAAGACAGACAGACAGACAGACAGACAGACAGACAGACAGACAGACAGACAGACAGACAGACAGACAGACAGATAGATAGATAGATAGATAGATAGATAGATAGATAGATAGATAGATAGATAGATAGATAGATAGATAGATAGATAGATAGATAGATAGATAGATATATAGATAGATAGATAGATAGATAGATAGATAGATAGATAGATAGATAGATAGATAGATAGATAGATAGATAGATAGATAGATAGATAGATAGATAGATAGATAGATAGATAGATAGATAGACAGACAGACAGACAGACAGACAGACAGACAGACAGACAGACAGACAGACAGACAGACAGACAGACAGGGACATATCATTGAATCAGTGGTCTGTCTCCATTCTGGTTTGTCTCCATTCAATCGCTGCGGGATTTTATCGTATTTACTCGCGGACAAGGAGCCCTAATGGCCTCGTGTGCGACTGACGGTGGCGCTGCGAACGGCGCCTGTATAGCGTCAATTTGGGGATTCGTGTGCTTTCGTTTTGAGGCTTGATGCCGCAAAGGAACCACCCTGCGGTAAAGCTCGATAACGAAACAGTTCAATCTGATGTTTGTAGGCTACCGACGCTGTTCAAACAACCGTAGGTCTCTGCTTATAAATAATTTTGAATGCACAGAGCTTTGTTTCATAGAACTGCATACGTCCACTTGTCTCCATGGCGAGTGCTGCACAATGTTAATTGTTAAAAGGTACTTATCAAGTACATTACTACATTATAATACAGTTTCGTATGCCTTCTCAGACTCATGCATAAAGAATGAATTTATACTCCACCTCTTCAAACTCTAGTCTTATGTCGTTTGGCAAGACAAACTTTAAAGCTGTAAAATATTTATGGCCTTTTTCATGAACAGAAATAATAGAAATTTGCGGCGCCACACCTAAATGTTTTAGTGTTAGGTTAAGAATGTGGATAACACCAAATATCCAGACTAGTTTGGAGTTGTAACTAGGTTTTAATTTGGAAACATTAGCACAATGCAAAATGCTATAAGAGCTTGAGAGCAACTGCAGAATCCTGACGTCACACGCAAGTGGGTGCTATTGCCAGATTTACTTGGAAAAGGTGTTTTACAATTCAGAGTACTTCGTACCCTACTGTGGGAGAGCACAAAGTCTTCGCATTACGGAGAATGAACCGACGCCTGTGTGTTTAGGAGAAGTGTTCACCAATTTCGAGTACTTCGTACTCAGCTATGGGAGCGCAGTAAGCCGTAGAACGCTTGGGAGCTACTGTTGAATCATGTGAATATCTGTGGGCCTAACTAGTCTCTGTCATGTACAAAAGCCCCCATGTTTGATCAGACTATATCTCAAAGTACTGCTGTCTATCTAGGTAGCATTACTCGTAACCTTCACAGTGAAAGGTAGCCCAAAAAAGAAATTAAGTATTCGTGCAGTCATTTAGGTATATGAATCATCCGCGATGGCTTAGTGGTTATGGTGCGCGATTGCTGACCCACGAAGCGTGGGATAAAATGGCAGTCGCGGCGGATACATTTTTATGGAAGTGAAAATGCCAATACGTGTCTACTTAATTTTCGTGCACCTTAGAGGGCCACTCACCAGGCCCCACAACAAAACTTAGTGCGACCGTGGCAGTTGTTGCGCGTCCGATGAAGAGCATTACGCTACAAAAAAATACAATCGGTTCATCACCAGCTGAGAAAGCTGGTATTTTGAAGCGTGGCGAAAGGATGATGCGGGGAGGTGAGCTCGAAAGCCTTGCCGCTCCCCCCGCATAGCCTTCGCAAGCCAAATGTCTCTCTCTATACCCTCTCCGGCTTCTGAGAAAATGGTCACGTGCGCATGACATTCCGGAGCAAACCCAACAAAATTATATTTGAAAAGGCCTCCGCCCAGTGTGAGGGGACGTCAGCTACGTCATGGCTCACCGGCTGGCTGGCTCCGGCACAGTTGCAGCACCCGGAGCATAGCGGACACAGGACGGGCGCGGTCAAGCTTGGCCTTGATAGCAGCGCACGAGTCAGAAGGCATAGGTGTGTTTTGACTTATGCGTGATACTGCGCGGTTTCTGCTGTTTTTTTAACGCAAAAGTGTTTATTGCCGGAGTCCACCACACCTCTACTGACGTATTTCGGTAAAGAAAGTGACGTTGTAAGGTGTATACTGAGAGATTGCAAAGAAAACAACCAGGAAGTAAGCGTCGGTCACTCGGAGTCGAACCAGCAGCCTCTCAATTCTCAGCATTCGGCGCTAACAACTACGCTACAAAACGCACGTTGTCTGAAGAGCTAACGGCAAGCCATTTATGCACACCACACATCGTTTGGCAGTCCTCAGAGCTTGGGAGTTATAGCTCGTTTTCGTTATCAGTGGTAAGATGGCACGACAGGCTCACGTCGGGCGTGCTCTAAAGGTCGTCGCCTCCACGAAGCGCCACTTCCACGGGGCGTGGTCTCTCCTGCGCGCGCGCTCATCAGACTCCTGCTTTGGGAGACGGTGAAGGTCACTACGCATGCGGCCACGGCCACCTTTACTAGAGCAGCATGCTGCTAACACATGGCGCAGGAAGAATTGTGAAAGTTTTTCGTCTGTGTCCTCTGTATGCTTGTGCATTTGTTTCGTGCCTCTTTCTTTCTGATTGAATAGCGCGCTTTACGTGTCGAGCAATTACGTTTGTTAGTGCGCGCTCGTCTCAAGAATTCAATGTCGTGCGTTCTTTCTGCTTGAGGTGTGCTTGCCGTTCCGAATATTTCCAATTTGTTGCTGTTGCTGAAACGGTGCACGATAAATGTTCAACTACCTCTGCAAAAACACGTTTCATTTTTGTGTTATACGTATTTCTATATCAGAGGATCAGTCACGTTTTTTTTTATTTTCGTCCCTACGCTTGACAGTGCCAAGAATTCGCAAAAAAGGCGTATCTGTCGACATCAGCTTTGAAGCAGCTGACTCTAGTTATGCTGCGCAAAGGATACAAGCACCACGTTAAACTTTGTACGGATGGTTTGACAAATGTTAGAGGATCTGCAGGAGCTGTGATCTTCCCAGCAAAAACTAAATCCATTCAATTTCGAACGTCTCACAAAACAACATCGACAGCCCCAGAGCTCGCAGCACTCCGCTGTGCTCTCCGCAGGACTGATCAAGAAGCACCTCTATAGTGGGGCATTTTCGTCGATTTGAAACCAGCTCTGCACTGTATTCCAACTGTGCTATGTCGTGGACCTCGGGATCAATTTGTGCTGGAAGCAAGACAATTGTATAAATAAGTACTGCAGAAAGGACATGGCGTAACTTTTAAATGGTCGCCAGGCCACTGCGGAATCATCGATAACGAGCATGCCTACGATGCAACAAAGAACGCTCACAAAAATGGCATGATGGATCTCATTCCACCGTCAAGGAGTGACGAAACAGCAAGGAATAATACGCTCACAAACGATGACAGCAGGTCTCTTGGAACACGCGCGGATTTCTGCACACCCGTCTTCCATCTAGATCAATACTACGAATTTCCATTGCATGTGCGTTATTCAGATCTGAGACAACCGTTCTCTGCCGCATGTGGCTTGGGTTGTCTTACACAAACGCCTTTGCTTGTCGCATCGCATGGGCAGACAGTGCTGCGTGTGACCATTGCGGCTCTGACGAAACAATCGAATGTATTTTGTGTCAGTGTCCTCAGTACAACTGTCAAAGGCACTTCTTGTCTGCTGTGTTTAGAAGTCTCAACGACCAGCTGCTTTCCAAAAAATTAATTTTGGAATGCCGGAATGATCGAGCTTCACAACGACAAGCAACGAAGGCCCAATACCGGAGTTCTGCGGTGAACCCGCCTCGTTGAACAATTGTGACATCCTCCTGTGTGCGTTTCCTCTTCCCTCCCGCTCTTTTTTCTCTCATGCTGTTTCCCTTACTTTTCTGTCTCACATTTCCCCTTCTCCAGTGCAGGGCAAAGCAAACTAGATACTTGCTTTGTGGTTAACCTCCCTGCCTTTATTCATGTCATATATATATATATATATATATATATATATATATATATATATATATATATATATATATATATAAATATATATATATATATATATATATATATATATATATATATATATATATATATATAAAGAACACAAACGAGTACACGTACGAAAGAGCAATACTTTTATGCCTACGTTTCAGCCGTGGCACGGCCTTCGTCAGGGAATAAAGAGTAGACAAGCAGATGCCCCTTTTTTTAAGGGCCGTTGAAATCACACAATTGATCAGAATAGTGATTAGAAAGTGCGAAAGCAATACCAAAACAACATTGTCAGTATGATTTGATACGAGTATTGAGCAACAATATCGCTGTGGATAACTCAAGATATGAGCGCATAGCTTCAGCGTAGGGCAAATTTTTATGCGTAGGGCAAATTTTTAAAGCAATAAAGCACTTCATAAGCCAAGCGAATATCATGAGCACATGTCACGCACACTGTAAGATACCCGAGGACAGTAAACAAAATTCAACTGGTAACTGAAGCATCAAGTTTGATGCCAAACTACTGCATGCGCACATATAATAAATGGAAGCACACACAAAAAATATATATAATCAAATAAATGAGAGAAGAAACGATGACATGGGTTGGGGGGCATTTAACGCATTCCTGTGATGGACAATGCTACATAGAAAGGAAAGTAACGCGTCCAGCGCTTTCGTTGATGCCTGAGTGCAAAGTGTTGAACTTGTTAATGAGATAGGACTCGCGAACTTCTCGGTCAGAATGAGTTTTAAACCCGGATTGTAATATTGTGGCTTTGATGTTTTCGAAAGAGTGCCCTGGCATCTGGACATGTTTTGACAGTGGAAGATGAGGAAGGTTAGAAGCATGGGCTCTGTGATTGTTAAAACGTAACCTGAATGATGTTTCGGTATGCCCAATGTATTGCATGCGGCAAGTGGAGCACTCAAGCATGTAGATAACATTAGCGCTGTCGCAAGTGAAGTCTCCGTTGATTTTTAAGGCATTTTTTTAGTATGGCATCATGGTGAATCCCAGCTTCTTTCTTTCATCGGCGATTATAATAATGCCCATCCAAATATATCATTCTCGCACTCATACTCGGACACCAGTGTCAACTTTCTTGACGTCACAGTGACACTGTGCAATCGAAAATTGACGACCAAACTATATAGGAAACCAACCGATAGACATCAGTATCTTCACTTCCATAGTAGCCACATAAAACACTGCAAAACCAGTATTCCATATAGTCAGGCCATTCGCTTTAAACGCATCTGCTCTGATAACAATGATTTCGCTCGCAACTGCGAAGACCTACGAGGTGCTCTTACGAGGCAAGGATACCCATCGGGAATCATAGACGACGCCCTCAAGAAGGCTGACAACATTGACCGTAAAGAGTTGCTCACAAGCAACAAACGATCTGCAAACACTTCACGTAACAGTGTTAACCTCATCCTTACGCACTCAGCTTCGGTTCCTAATGTGGCCAATATTCTAAGAAAACACCACAATATCTTGCAACAAAGTGATCGCTTAAAAGACATTTTTACGGAACCATCGAGGGTAGTTTACCGCAGATCACGCAACCTGCATGATACATTAACATCATCGAAAATAATTAATCGGTCCAACTACAGTGGTTGCCATCCTTGCAATAAGCCCCGCTGCAAGGTTTGCCCGCACATGTCAAGTACTCACACCGCAACTAGCACCGCATCAAACTTTTCCTTAAAAATCAACGGAGACTTCACTTGCGACAGCGCTAATGTTATCTACATGCTTGAGTGCTCCACTTGCCGCATGCAATACATTGGGCATACCGAAACATCATTCAGGTTACGTTTTAACAATCACAGAGCCCATGCTTCTAACCTTCCTCATCTTCCACTGTCAAAACATGTCCAGATGCCAGGGCACTCTTTCGAAAACATCAAAGCCACAATATTACAATCCGGGTTTAAAACTCATTCTGACCGAGAAGTTCGCGAGTCCTATCTCATTAACAAGTTCAACACTTTGCACTCAGGCATCAACGAAAGCGCTGGACGCGTTACTTTCCTTTCTATGTAGCATTGTCCATCACAGGAATGCGTTAAATGCCCCCCAACCCATGTCATCGTTTCTTCTCTCATTTATTTGATTATATATATTTTTTGTGTGTGCTTCCATTTATTATATGTGCGCATGCAGTAGTTTGGCATCAAACTTGATGCTTCAGTTACCAGTTGAATTTTGTTTACTGTCCTCGGGTATCTTACAGTGTGCGTGACATGTGCTCATGATATTCGCTTGGCTTATGAAGTGCTTTATTGCTTTAAAAATTTGCCCTACGCATAAAAATTTGCCCTACGCTGAAGCTATGCGCTCATATCTTGAGTTATCCACAGCGATATTGTTGCTCAATACTCGTATCAAATCATACTGACAATGTTGTTTTGGTATTGCTTTCGCACTTTCTAATCACTATTCTGATCAATTGTGTGATTTCAACGGCCCTTAAAAAAAGGGGCATCTGCTTGTCTACTCTTTATTCCCTGACGAAGGCCGTGCCACGGCTGAAACGTAGGCATAAAAGTATTGCTCTTTCGTACGTGTACTCGTTTGTGTTCTTTATACGTACCAGACCCCTTGAACTTCCTGCTGAATATATATATATATATATATATATAAATATATATATATATATATATATATATATATATATATTGTAATGATGACAAAGCGGCGATCGTGCTCGGCGCATACGTGGCGGGACGGAGAAGACGAGGAAGAGAGAGCAGAATAAGAACAGCCGGCCTGCAGCAAAGGCGTTGTCTCTTATTTCTCGTCACTACAATGGCGCAGTCGCGAACTACTGACCCCGATATCCCTGCGTCCACTACACTTCGAAGTGGACGAGTGCTCTCGAACTCCCCACCGATCACGGACGGCGTCCAAGCCTCCACGGCGGCACCGCATCATGACTGCAGCGAGGCCATTTCTCGAGGCTTCTCTCTGTTCGCCCAAGAGCTCAAGACATCCGGGTTTGGCTGCGCCTCTTTTGGATCGTTCAACGAGAACGAAATTCCATATTTTCAAGGATTCAAGGATGACCCTACCAACTGGGTAAGCGTGATAAACTCGGTTGCCCTTAAATACTCGTGGAGCGACACGATTAAGAAGTCGGTCGCTGAAGGACGTTTGCGAGGATCTGCTCAAGCGTGGCATCGTTTCCAAGGCAGTACATACGCTACATGGCAAACATGGAGCGCGGCCCTGATGTCCGCGTTTGCGCCGCTTCCGAGCGCTTACGACGACCGTTTCATGACCATGCGGTCACGCCGGCAAGGTGCAACCGAGGACGTCGCGACTTACATCTACGACAAGCTGGACCTTTTACAAGCTTGCGATATACAGTGGACCTCCTCCGCAGCCAGGCAGTACATCATCGACGGGATCCATGACTCGACGCACGCAGCCGTCTTGTCCGCCTACAACCACCCAGTCCACATCTCCACTTTCGTACGCCAGGCAATGGAGTTGCAGGACACGTCTCATCGCCGGGCGGCTGCAGTTGGCCCAAAGGAGTCAGCTTCACCGAGACGCGGATGCTATACGTGTGGCCGCATCGGGCATGGGTATAAAAGCTGCCCACAGAGCCAACCTCAAGCGATGCAATATCAATCACGCCCACTTCCAACCCTCAAGGTCCGCGTCGACGGCATCGGAGAACTGACAGCTCTCGTTGATACCGGAGCTCAACGTACGGCGTTGCTTCGCCGCCACGCCTCCGAACCTCTCCAGCCTTGGACTGAGCCACCACTGCGGGGTCTCGGTGGCGACGTACTACCGGTCGGTGCCCTAAACCTGCAACTCAACACCGAGGCCGGCACCAAGTTTTTGTCCTCGGTGCCCGTCTTCGACGACCTGCCCACAGACATGGTTTTAGGGGCCGACTACCTGCTCTCCGGGGAAGTGCGCCTCACGGTGGAAGGAAATACCGTCAACCTCCATCCTGTGGCTCCAAGTGTGCCTCCGGCGCAATCCCAAGGTGAGCTGACGACGCCACTTACACTTCCCGCAATACTCGAGAGGCACGCATCGCTCTTCGCTGATACTACTAATCAGCTTCCCGGAACTAGCGTGCTAGTGCACCATATTACTACCGACAATCATCCGCCGGTGTCCATACCGTTACGTAGATATGCCGAACGAGAGCGGATATTAATTGACCAGCAGGTGCAAGAAATGCTTGCCGCCAGCATAATCAGGCCATCTTCTAGCCCGTGGGCAGCACCTGTTGTCCTAGTCCGTAAAAAGGACGGCAATCTCCGATTCTGTGTTGACTACCGAGAGCTGAACAAGCACACCATACCAGACTCGTACCCGCTGCCACGCATTGACGACGCTATTGACGCCGTACGAAAAGCGAGGTTCTTTTCGTCGCTAGATTTAAAAGCAGGGTATTGGCAGATCAACGTGGCTGAAGAAGATAAGTTTAAGACGGCCTTCCGAACACCATCTGGCTTGTACGAGTTTAATCGGATGCCGTTCGGTCTGCGAACTGCTCCAAGCACCTTTCAGCGTGCCATGAACACAGTGTTAGGCACACTGATAGACCGTGCCTGCGTCGTGTACCTCGATGACGTTCTAGTCATCGGGGAAACAGAAAAACAACATCTACAAAATCTCGATACGGTTCTGCAGAGGCTACACAACACCGGCTTTCGACTTAACCGCGAGAAGTGCCAGTTTGGGTTGACGACAATATCTTATCTTGGTTATCAGATATCTCATAATGGCGTACGACCCTTGCCTGAACGCATAGACGCCGTTGCCAAATACCCTGCACCAACATCTATAAAACAGCTCCAGGTATTCCTAGGAATGGCGTCATACTTGCGCAAGTTTGTACCGAGCTTTGCGTCAACTGCTGCTCCACTCACGGACTTACTGAAGGAAAACGCCCAATTTCAGTGGGGTCCTTTGCAGGATAACGCCTTCCAAACCCTCAAACACCAGCTTACACATAGCCCGGTGCTCTGCCACTTTAATGAAGATTGGATGACAGAAGTCCATACTGATGCGAGTCAGATTGGCCTAGGGGCGGTTTTACTTCAACGTGACTCGAGTGGGCGTGGGCACGTCATCTGCTACGCCAGTCGTAAACTATCGGACGCAGAACGGCATTATCATTCGAATGAACTGGAGTGTTTGGCTGTAGTATGGAGTGTGGATGAAAAGTTCCGCCACTACTTGTTTGGCCGACACTTCACGGTAGTAACAGACAACTCCGCGATTGCGTGGATGTTCCAGAAGCAGCACCTCAAGCACAAGTTTGCCCGATGGATTGTTCGGCTCCAAGACTATACGTACGACATCCGTCACCGTGCTGGAGCACAAAATCAGCTTGCGGACGCTTTATCGCGAAATCCGATCGAGGAATTCTCCACACAAAATCGAGAAACCTGGATCCTGTTTTCTCAACAGGACGTGACCAAGGCTCAGCAAGCCGATGAAAGACTCGCATCCGTTATAGACTCCATTGGCGATGCGGGACGCAATGCCAAGTTTGTCTTACGTAATGGAACGCTGTATCGGCGTCACTGGGCCGATAAAAGCACCGAGTGTCATCTCCTGGTCATTCCTGACACCTTAAGATCGAGCGTACTACGCGCCATCCATGACACTCCCGAGGGAGGCCATGTTGGATACAGAGCCACCTTACGCAAGGCACAAGAACGTTTTTGGTGGCCGAAAATGGATAAAAGCGTGCGTTCATACATTGCCAGTTGCGAGATTTGTCAGCAACACAAACGACGTCCTGGAGCTCGACATGGACTTCTTACGCCGATCAAGCCTCCAGAGACAGTTTTCCACACGTTGGGCATAGATCACATCGGGCCTCTTCCAATGACGACAGCGGGCAATCGTTATATTATACTCGCTGTGGACTACTTGTCCAAGTTCGTAGAGGTCGCGGCCGTGCCTTCGCTTGCTGCTAGCCATGTCATCCGATTCCTGAAAGATCGCTTCGAATGGCGACACGGTCTTCCTAACAAGTTGATCTCCGACCGGTCGACCACCTTTCGCAGTCGCGAGCTCCGCACTTACCTACAACAAGCTGGAGTGGACCATCACTTCGCGTCGGCATACCATCCACAGGCGAACGGACTGACCGAAAGGTCGAACCAGACTATCCAGGCTAGACTCGCACCGTACTGTAAGAATCACAAACGAGGTGAGGCCGACTGGGATGATCATCTCCAAGCAGCTGCGTACGCAGTGAACACGGCGGCACACAGCTCCACAGGAATTTGCCCCTACGAGATTGTCTATGGTCAGCTCCCGCAACTGAATGCTACGTTCGGTTTGGACACTCCCGTTAAAGTAGGGCGTTCCGCTGCACGCCAGACACTTTGTCGCGATATCCGTGTGGAGGCGCGTAGGAGGATTGTGCATGCTCAACAGGCACAAAAGCGATACTACGACCGACGCCACCGTCCCGCGCCGAAATACAGTGTAGGTGATGAGGTGTGGCTACAGCGAGGTGCGCCATCGTCTTCAAACAAACTGCACCCAAAGTACGACGGCCCTTACATTATTTCTGAGCGCTTGGGAGATAACACTTGGCGAGTACGTTCCACAGCTTCTGATACGCGCAGAGACAAGAGAAAACGGAATAACTTTGCGGTGCATGTGTCGCGGATGAAGAACTGCATACGTCGGCAAACGTGACATTGGTTTGTGTTTTTCTTACAGGAGTAGACCAGCTGCAGCGTGGCCGAGTGTAATGATGACAAAGCGGCGATCGTGCTCGGCGCATACGTGGCGGGACGGAGAAGACGAGGAAGAGAGAGCAGAATAAGAACAGCCGGCCTGCAGCAAAGGCGTTGTCTCTTATTTCTCGTCACTACAATATATATATATATATATATATATATATATATATATATATATATATATATATATATATATATATATATATATATATATATACGATGTCACGTCCACGCCGGCGCATGTTATCAGATGGGGAAAATGGCTCAATGAGGAAATTCACCGGCGAGGTTTGCTCCAAAACCTGGAGCAAAGGTCACCACTGCTCCACGTTTGTGGTCCCGAAGTACGAGGCAGAGCCCTCGTACTTCGGGACGAGTTTTGAGTAAAGGCCGGGGGATCGGTAATGAACAGCCAGCCATACAGGTAATCCCGGGGAATAGCTGTGGCTTCGTGAAGAGTCGGCGTTGTTTCCTTTTGGCACTGCTGTTCTTGTGCCGTAAAGGTGCGTGCGACTTCACGGCACTCTTGCGCTTTTCGGGCAGCTTCGGACACAGATGGGCATTCGGATGCGTCAGGACGGTATTCAAGGGGATTGTCGATAGTGTGGGATGGTTCGCGTCCAGAAAGAAGAAAGAAGGCTAAAAGTGCAGTGGTAGACTGTGCCGCGGTGTTGTATGCGAACGTGATGAAGGGAAAAATGTGATCCCAGTTAGTATGATAAGATGTCACATACATCGCTAGCATATCACCGAGGGTGCGGTTAAATCTCTTCGTGTGCCCGTTAGTCTGCGGTTCGTATGCCGTGGTCTTGCGATGAACATTATCATCATCAGCAGCAGCCTGACTACGTCCACTGCAGGACAAAAGCCTCTCCCTTGTTCCGCCAGTTAACCCGGTCCTGTGCTTGCTGCTGCCAATTTATACCCGCAACTTTTTAATCGCATCTGCCCACCTAACCTTCTGTCTCCCCCTAACCCGCTTGCCTTCTCTGAAAATCCAGTTAGTTACCCTTAACGACCAGTGGTTATCCGTCTACGCGCTACATGCCCGGCCCATGTTCATTTCTTCTTCTTGATTTCAGCTATGATATCCTTAACCCCCGTTTGTTCCCTAATCCACTCTGCTCTCTTCTTGTCTCTTAAAGTTACACCAACCATTTTTCTTTCCATTGCTCGCTGCGTCGTCCTCAATTTAAGCTGAACCCTCTTTGTAAGTCTCCAGGTTTCTGCTCCGTAGCTAAGTACCACCAAGATACAGCTGTTATATACCTTCCTCTTGAGTGATAGTGGCAATCTACCTGTCATAATTTGAGAGTGCTTGCCAAATGTGCTCCACCCCATTCTTATTCTTCTAGTTACTTCAATCTCGTGGTTCGGCTCCGCGGTTATTACCTGCCCTAAGTATACATAGTCTTTTACAACTTGAAGTGCACTATTACCTATCTCGAAGCGCTGCTCTTTTCCGAGGTTGTTGTACAATACTTTCCTTTTCTGCAGATTCATTTTAAGGCCCACCTTTCTGATCTCCTTGTCTAACTCCGTAATCATGAGTTGCAATTCGTCCCCTGAGTTACTCAGCAATGCAATGTCATCGGCGAAGCACAGGTTACTAAGGTACTCTCCATTAACTCTTATCCCTAACTGTTCCCATTCTAGGTTTCTGAAAACCTCCTGTAAGCACGCGGTAAATAGCATTGGGGAGATTGTGTCCCCCTGCCTTACACCCTTTTTGACTACGGTAGCAGTTGATCCCCTGTAGATTTCTTCCAGGATGTTTATATATACTTCATCGACGCCCTGATTCCTCAGTGTCTGCATGAAGGCTGATATTTTTACTGAATCAAACGCCTTCTCGTAATCTATGTAGGCTATCTATAGTGGTTGGTTATATTCTGAGCATTTCTCTATTACCTGATTGATAGTATGAATGTGGGCGATTGTTGAGTAGCCTGTTCAAAATCCTGCTTGTTCCTTTGGTTGATTGAATTCTAATGTTTTCTTTACTCTGTTAGCAATTACCTTTGTAAATAGCTTGTATACGACAGAGAGCAAGCTAATTGGTCTGTAATTCTTCAAGTCCTTGTCATCTCCTTTCTTATGTATTAAGATGATGTCAGCGTTCTTCCAAGACTCTGGTAGTCTTCCCGTCAGGAGACACCTCGTAAACAGGGTGGCTAGTTTTTCTAACACAATCTGTCCTCCATCTTTCAACAGATGTGATGTTACCTGATTCTCGCCAGCAGCTTTGCCTCTTTGCATGCTCTCCAAAGCTTTTCTGACTTCTTTTATCATTACTGGTGGGGTGTCATCTAGGTTACTGTTGGTTCTTATAGTATTAAAATCGTAGTTGTCCCGGCAACTGTACAGATCTCTGTAAAACTCCTCCGCTATTTTAACTATTCTATCCATATTGGTGTTTACTTTGCCTTCTTTGTCCCTTAGTGCATACATCCGATTTTTGCCTATCCCAAGTTTCCCCTTCACTGCTTTGACGCTTCCTCCGTTTTTCAGAGCGTGTTCAATTCTCTCCATGTTATACCTTCTTACATCGGATACCTTACGCCTATAATCAACTTCGGAAGCTCTGCCAGTTCTATTTTGTCTGTTGTACTTGATACATTTAAGATTTGACGCTTCTTAATGAGATTCTTCGTTTCCTGGGAAAGCTTGCCAGTGCCCTGTCTAACTACCCTGCCTCCAGCTTCCACTGCACACTCCGTAATGATACTCGTCAGATGCGATGAACAACATGGCATTAAAAAAGCAGAGCCGTGACGACTTCTGATAGGAATGCTCGACCTCGGTCACTTAGTAGTTCTTGAGGTGCACCATGTCGTAGTATGAAGCGATGGAGGACGAAGGACGCTACGTCCCACGCCGTGGCACTTGAAAGGGTGGCAGTCTCAGTACACAGTGACTATGGTCCACAGTGACTATGATCCACCGATTTCCATCTGATGTTGTCGGTAGAGGGCCATAGAGATCGATTCCAATCCCATCGAAAGGTTTGGCAGCGCACGGAAGCGGTTGAGGAGCACCGGACGAATGGAAAGGCGGCGATTTGGGGCGTTTACAGTCAGAGCAGCCTATAACGATTTTTCGAACAAAATTATACATTCCGCGCCAGCAGAAGCGATGGCGATTGCGTTCGTAAGTTTTGAAAACTCCGGCATGGCCGAATTGGGGATCTTTGTGAAAGGAGGCGCATATTTGGGTTCGCAAGCTGCGGCGGAAAACCAAGAACCACTTACGACCTTCCGGGGCGTAGTTGCGTCGGTGTAGCACCAATCACGAATAGCGAAGTGAGCAGCTTGACGTCGGAGAGATCGTGATACCGCATTGGTTGACGATCCAGAGAGACAGTTAAAAAGGTAAGTAATCCACGGGTCCTTGTGTTGTTTACCGGCAAAGGAGTCGAGGTCGAGAGATGCGATGGAGTTGGTACCAGTGATTTCGCAGGCCGCGTCGGGAGGTAAAGGTGAACGGGACACGGCGTCGGCGTCAGAATGCTTGCGTCCGCTGCGATAGATTACGCGAATGTCGTACTCCTGGATTTGCAGTGCCCACCGAGCTAGGCGGCCAGAAGGATCTTTCAATGTGACGAGCCAACAAAGTGCATGGGGGTCCGTTATCAGGTCGAATGGGCAGCTGTACAAATAAGGGCGGTACTTGCGAAGTGCCCACACTAGCGCTAAGCACTCATTTTCAGTGACGCTCTAATTAGCCTCAGCTTTAGTGAGCGTGCGACTCGCATAAGCGATGACGTATTCGCAGTAGCCCGGCTTGCGTTGGGCGAGGACAGCGCCAAGACCAACCCCACTATTGTCTGTGTGAACTTCCGTTGCAGCTATTGGGTCGAAAGGCCGAAGAATGGGAGGAGATGTTAGCAGACTACGGAGCGTGGCAAACGCGACGTCGCAGTCAGGAGACCAGCATGGAAGGTCTGCGTCACCGCGTAGGAGGTTGGTCAGCGGTGACATGATCGAGGCAAAATTTCGAACGAAGCGCCGGAGGTGCGAGCATAGGCCGACGAAACTGCGTAATTATTTCAGTGTAGTTGGTTTCCGGAACTCAGCGACTGCTCGAAATTTTGCAGGGTTGGGCAGAACACAATGCTTGGACACGATGTGCCCTAAGATGGACAACTCTCGTACGGCGAAGCGGCACTTTTTAAGGTTCAGTTGGAGCCCAGCATTGGTTAAGCACGTCAGAACCAGTTGGAGCCAAAGCAGATGTGTAGGAAAATCGGGAAAGAAAACGACAATGTCGTCGAGGTAGCATAGACACACAGACCACTTCAGTCCACGCAGCGTGTTGTCCATGAGTCGTTCAAACGTGGTAGGAGCATTACAAAGTCCAAAAGGCATTACGTAAAATTCATACAGGCCATCTGGTGTAATAAGCGCAGTTTTCTGGCGATCAGCTTCTGCCATAAAAACCTGCCAGTATCCAGATCGTAAGTCTAAAGAGGAGAAGAATTCGGCTCTTTTGAGGCTGTCAAGGGCGTCGTTGAAGCGCGGTAATGGATAGACGTCTTTCCGCGTCACCTTGTTTAATTGCTGGTAGTCGACGCAAAACCGAATTGATCCATCATTCTTTCGAACTATAACAACAGGAGATGCCCAAGGACTGTGCGATGGTTGAATAACGTGACGGCATAGCATCTCTTCGACCTGGTCGTTGATGACGTGACGTTCTGCAGCAGAGACACGGCACTGTCTTTGACGCGATGGCTGGTGCGAACCGGTGTCAATGTAGTGGTTTTTTTTCCTTTATTGCCTTCTTGACTACAGATCAAGCTAATATGACAATCACTATTACACGTGTTTCATGCGTGACAACGCGTCAAACAAAGATATTACATCTTCATTACAGTCGGTAGTCTTGTACACATCTCGCACATTTAGAACAGCTTCCACGAAACACTCATTAACGGATAGAACTCTCACATCACAGTGCCTGTACGATAGCATACTACGCCAAACCGAATGAAGACCAAGTACAAATATAATATCCAAATTTTGCACAGAACTATCACAAGGCAAAAAACGAATTCTATATGAAGTAAGAGGTAAATCTTTTTTTTAAAGTTCTCTGTAAAAATGTCCCAAAAGAAAATAGCGTTCTTACACTCAATAAACACATGTTCAATGGTCTCAGGTTTGTTACACAGGAGACAGCTGCTTCCCCACGGTACATACATCCCTCTCTCTTCAAGCCACGTTTTTACAGGCAAGGTTCCCGTATGAAGTTTAAAAAAGAAGGTTTTCACATTGGGTGGAATACACATGTTTTTCACTCGCTTTAGTACGTCATGACCATATGATTTTTCATACCTTGAACGGTACAGGTGCACAGGAAAAACATTCTGTATTAGGTCTTTCATAAGGCGCTTTCTTTTCACATTAGATAGGTAATCTATCGAAAACCTCGCCCTTAAGAAACGATATGAGAACACAACTTCGCGCAAGAACGGTGACAAGGTGTGTCGTTCTCGCCTGTCTGAAGATACAAAGAAGTCAGGCATGTGGTGTAACAGCGTTGTTTGAAATAAAGAACGTAAAAAAGAGTCTCTCTGGTCTCTAATGAGCAGGAAACGTGATATTACTTGGTTAAGAAACAGATGACGCAGAGACAGCCCTCCTTGCTTAACTCGCCGAAACAAGTTCGTTCTAGATGTTCTCTCCCAGGTAGAGCTCCAGATGAACGTGGCGAATATCCTGTGGACTTTGTGAATGGTTTTACGCTTACAACTAAGTACCTGCAAAAGGTACATAATTTTAGCAGCCAGAAATACGTTGCATACAGCTGACCGAGAGAAAATTGATAAGTCACGACCGCCCCATCCTTCGGCGGTCGCGCGCAGTTCTTCAGCCTTTTCAAGCCAAAATGCTTCACTGTCTTGATACCTGTCCAATGGTACCCCAAGGTAACGACTAGGCGTCGTGAGCCACTGAATATTTCCAAAAGAACTGGGCGTAAGGTCCCAATTACCATGCCATAAACCAATGCTCTTTTCTTTGTTCATTAAACTTCCACTCGTGTCACAAAACCTTTGAGTGATTTTTAATAACGTAGTGACACTCTCTCTATCAACTGCAAAAAAGGCAATATCGTCGGCGTATGCCAAAACACGCACTTCACATGACTGCAACCTGAAACCATTAATCCCTGCATGGTGAATCACTTTCTGACACAATGGTTCCAAAAATAGTGCACCACTACATTGACTCCTTTGCTCTTCGGTGTCAATGTAGTGGTGCACTGCGGAAGTGTGGCCCAATTGCGGCTGAGAAACGTCGAATGAAATCGCGAAGTCCTGGAGGAGATTAAAAAGCTCAGCGCGTTCTTGAGCACTTAAGGTGTCGGCGATGGAACTCGAGAAGATGCCACTTGACGAGCATTCCAGAGGAGAAAAGACATGAAGTTCGGTCGAGGCGCTACTGCATGACTCGTCTGGAATGTTAAGGAATAAAGAAGAATCCAGGTACTCCACTCGATGGAGACATTTGCCGGCAAGTAGCGTGAGCGGTGCAGGAAGGGGGTTGTGGACGAAAATATTGCTGCGGCCAGCATTGACGTCAAGTGTAGCGAAAGGCAAGGAAACGGCTCTGCGGCTTATGAAAATGTCGGAAGGTGTAAACATTACCGTAGCATCGTTATGGTCATCGCAGCAAACAGGGACAACGGCAAGAGAGGCTGGCGGAGTTTCAGTGTCCTCCCGCATGACGAGTTTTGGCGACCGCTTACCAGTTTCGGGCAAAGGTTCATCACACAGGGGCGAAAATTGAACTTCAGCACGTGCGCAGTCGATGAAGGCATGATGATGTGACAGAAAGTCCCAACCGAGGATAAAGTCATGCGAGCACAGCGAAAGGACGATGAACTCGACAACGTACATAAAGCCTTGGATGAATATGCGGGCCGTACAGGTGCCAAGAGGTCGAACTGGTTGTGCGCTAGCTGTACAAAGCGATAGTCCTGAGAGTGGCGTGGTCACTTTGTGTAGGAAGCGGCAGAGCTGGGCGGCTCTAACAGAAACGGCAGCACCTGTTTCGTCGAGGGAAAAGGTAGAAAGACCATCGACACATATAGCGACAACGTTAGCAGGTGAAGTGCAAGGACTTGAGCACTTCGACGACGGCGCAGTTCTTGCCTCAGGAACTGCGGTGTTCAGTTTTCCCGGTTGGAGGAAGCGGGTCGGGGACGCATTGGGGACAGTGATCACCTGCGGGGGGACGGGGAGCGGGGAGAGTGAATCTGAGACAGGGGCTGGCGTGACTGAGACTCGGGGAGGTTACTGTAGCCATACTGTGGTGAGAGATAGGGAGTAGGTAGTTGCATGGGCTGTAGGTCATAAGATAACGGCCGAGTAGCGTTGTGGAGCGGTTAGAAGCGACGGCGATAATATCGTACCACGTGTCCTGGAGTACCGCAGGCGTAGCAGATCAGTCGATTGTCAGGATGGCGCCAGGAATCGCTGACTCGCGGTGCGGCCTAAGGTGTCAAAAGAGGGGCGGAGTGGGGAGCAACCGAAGCCATGGGTGGCAAATGCTGCTGGCGGGGTCTGCTGCGTACCACCTGGGCATACGTAAGAGGCGAAGCCACGGGCTGAATAGCAGGCGCCTGGTGAATAGGCATGGCCACAGGCTGCTTGTGGGCAGCGACGGCAACAGCCTGAGCTACCTACCTCTTGGGCAATAACGTCGCGGAGTGGTGAGGGCAGACGAGAGGACGGGGGCTGCAGCGTGAAGGAAATCAACGACAGTTGCCGAACTACTTCTTCACGCGCAGTCTTTAATCTATTGCAGAGTCGGTGAGTGATCGGAAACAGAAGTAAGCCTGGAGAGCGAGTCGGCGTGTGAGGAAAATGGCCGAGTCAGGGTGCGCTGCTTCCTCAACTCGTCAAAACTTAGACATAAACCGACAAGTTCCGCAACGGTGGCCGGATTAGGGGCCAGGAGCATCTGAAATGCACCGTCATTTATCCCTTTGAGGATGTGCTGAATCTTCTCCGACTCGGGCATGGCGGTGTTCACACGGTTGCAAAGACCAATAATGTCTTCGATGTAAGTGGTGAACGATTAAGATGGCTTGTGTGCGCGAGTCCGCAAGCGCTGTTCGGCTCTGAACTTGCGGACAGCGTGTCGGCCAAAAATGTCAGCAAACGGCGTTTTGAAGATGAGCCACGTCGTAATGTCGTTTTTGTGGTTGTTGAACCACAATTTGGCCACGTCAGAGAGGTAAAAGATGACGTTAGTCAACTTGTCCGCGTCACCCCACTTGTTGTTTGCGCTCACCAGCTCGTAGTGGGTTAACCAGTCTTCCACTCTTCCACGTCGCTCTCATCAGCTCCGCTAAAGACCTTGAGCTCTCTCAAGCGAAGAATGCCGGGGTAGCTGGAGGATGGAGTGGAAGAGCCCGGTTGCGTGTTGTTGGTGGTCATGATGGGAGGTAGCGTTCGGTTGCGCAGTTCCAGGTTTAGGCGACGGCGAATTCCAGCACCCAGGTTCAGGCGACGGGGAACGTCAGCATCCTCCACCAATTAAAAAGGGCTTTATTGGCGTGTGCTGCGACGGTGGCCCTACGATGAAAACATGATCGACAGAGCAACGGTCAAGAAGATGCCGGCGACGATCAGCATGAGGCGAGCGAGAGAAGCCCAGAACCAAGTAACCAAGCAGTGGCGATGTTGCTTGCCAACGATGCGTTAAGGTGATTCCTATAGGAAATAAAAGAACTGAATGTATTAAAACTGCTAAAAATTGTATACAGCCTAAATTATGTATATAGTGGTTTTAATGTTTAATGTAAAGTTTTAGAATTATCGAGTCAACACTGAAAAGCGCTCAATTTTTAAGCTCATATAACTAGCCTAGTACTGTTGGCATAGAGTGAATGAATTCTGCGTTTTACAATAGCCTACACTCACAATAAGAAAGAATATGACGTAAAATAAATAAAATATTTCTTGCAATACTTTGTATTAGTATTAATAGAACTTTTTGTCCGGCACACCACTATACGTAAAATACTTTGCATGTACTAGAATACGGGTGTTTATAGCGAGCTATAGACCCAAAATATGGGTCTGTAGCTCGCTATCTTCGAATTGGCGATTTTATTCACTTGAGGTTCACGTCCTTAAACATCAAGAACAAAGTGTTTGTTTCGGTTGAGCACTATTTTCAAGAGATGAACCGCCCAGCTTCGTTGTGTTGAGAATGTCATTTTGCCATGTGCACACGACAACGCGCGCTGCATCTGAATAAGAAACTTGCGTCACTATAGATGGGTTAGCCTCGTGAAAAGCGTGCGATAGTCACGCGTTTGTCGAGAGGCACACAAATTCACCTCTCTGTAATTAAACTATAACATTTTTTTTTATATCGTGGGATTGAATTCCGGCTGTGGCGGCTGCATTTCCCATGGAGGCGAGGCCTGTGTGCTCAGATTTTGGTGCACGTTAAAGAACCCCAGGTAGTCGAAATTTCCGGAGCCCTCCACTACAGTGTCTCTCATAATCATATGATGGTTTTGGTACGTTAAACCCCATATACTAATCAATCATTCAATCAATCATTTTTATATGACTACCACCACCACCACCAGCAAGCCCCTTGTGATGGAACTGCGTGAAGCGAACGATACGATGGACAAGTAGACAACATTATTCGCATGCAAACACCAAAAAAGAAATACTTCAAAAGAAAACTGATTTGTCTGCTGAGATGTTTATGGCGCCAAGATATAAAAAAACGCGGTTGATGCTTAAGCGCGATAGCATAATCGGGCTTCGTGCGCGTCACCTTCTAAACTGCCAGCCTACTTCAATTATCGATGCATGCCTCAACTGTGCGTAACACCTGAGCTCTAACATGGTCCCTTTAAAAGTATTATTGCAGCGCAGCGGTTTAATGCCCACTTCGCCATTAATATTCTGTTTCCGAATCAGCGCAGGGGCAACACGCAACCTTACTTGCGCAACCTTACTTGCCCCACGTAAGCGTGTTGCCCCACGCTTACGTGGGGCAACACGCAAACCTTTGCGTGAGCCTATACGCAGCTCTTCACTTTCTTGGTTGTTCTGCTTGCGATCATGATTGAATGTGCCTGAGCAAATTTTAATGAGTGCATTTTAAAACAACAAATCGTTGCTCAATTCACATATTTTGACGCCTCGCGCGATACGCTTCTGCCGCGCAGTTTACTGGTGGTTTAATTCTACTGACATATTGCTTTAGCTTTTCCGCTTGTTTGTGTCTGCTTCGAATTGGCAACAGGTGGCTTTGCCTGATGTTTCCACATTTAAATGTGCATATATAACCTATAAAGTGAATGGAAGAATGATCGTCTTCGTAGCTCAGCGATATTTTATTGATAAGTGTGAAACCACCATATGATTATTAGAGAGGTCGTAGTGGAGGACCCCGGAAATTTCGACCACATGGTATTTAACAGGCACTGAAATCTGAGTGCACGGTCCTACAGCATTTTCGCCTTCATTTAAACTGCAGCAACGGCAGCCCGTATTTAATACCGCAACCTGCGGGTCCGCAGTCGAGCACCTTGGCCACATTGACCACCGCGGCGGGGCGTAGCTTAGTGGTAGAGGTTCGAACTCATTATTCGAAGGTCGCACGTTCAGATCCTGTCAGTGGCAAGTTGTCTTTCCATCCACCTTTCTTTCTTCACATTTATATTACAATGACTTCTAATAACATATCCCTACTTCTCTTGGCATGTTTGTACTGTAGTTCTCATTAATGATGTGTTTAAAAGAGAAAACGAACCCTCGAATTTACATGGCTTTCCTTGCATCGGATTAAAGCGTCTGATAAACATCATAATCACTAGCTTTCATGTGCCAAAAAAGGTATGATTATGACGCACGCTGTATAGTTTGGGACTCAGGATTAATTTTGATCTACTGGGTTTCTTCAACGAACCCCAAATTTGCGATCATATGTGTTCGTGTCATTTGACCTGCACTTTAATTCGGTCACAGAGGGCAGCAATTTATACCGTGCCCGAGCTTAGCAGTGTGACGCCGTACGTGCCACGCTATCACGATGGTGTTGCTTGACCAGCGTAAGCGTGCGTACTTACCACGGACAGCCAAAGCCTCAGGAAAAATTTCACGCTGACGTCATTTTTTCACTGAAGAATCGGGCGGTGCAGCGTGAACGTAGCGTGAACATATGAATGCAGGTTTGTAAGACTGCACTAGCTCGACGCAAACCCCAGCCCAGAACCAGACAGTAATGATGAGGGAATCGCCATCATGACAAAGCAATATCTATTCGTCAAACAATTATATCGGGCCAGTTGGTATGACTCCATCTTAGTAGGATGTGCAGCAACCTAAACACGGAACACACGACACATGCGCTTAACTTCAACTGAACGTTTATTTAAAACGTTAGAGTATATAAAGTATATGAAAAAGAAAATATATTAAAAGGCCGAACAACAAAAAGCGCACGTGCAGTGCCATACAGTAATCATCCATTACTATCAATCACGCCACCCCAAAAAAACAAAGTTCTTTTCGCGTGTGCTTTTTGTTGTTCTTCCTTTTATTATTTTTTTCTCTTTCACCCCCTTGGTATACTCTGATGTTTGCAATAAATGTTTAGTTGAAGTTAAGTGCTTGATTGATTGATTTGTGGGGTTTAACGTCCCAAAACCACCATATGATTATGAGAGACCCTGTAGTGGAGGGCTCCGGAAATTTCGACCACCTGGGGTTCTTTAACGTGCACCCAAATCTGAGCACATGGGTCTACAACATTTCCGCCTCCATTGGAAATGCAGCCGCCGCAGCCGGGATTTGAACCCGCGACCTGCGGGTCAGCAGCCGAGTACCTTAGCCCCTAGACCACCGCGGCGGGGCGACCTCATTTCTTGGTCGGAGGTGCGTGATAGCAGAGGCTGTGCATAACTATAGGGGATGTGGTAAGCTTGTAATGGCTCCAGCCTCGAAAGCTGTGCGGAAAGCTTTCGGAGGGAGGGGAGAGGGATGAAATCAGTACTGGGAACAATAGTTACGGCAGATCGCTTGTACTGTAGGAGTTGATGTAGGAGCCACTAGACCACCGCGGCGAGGCGAAGTTAAGCGCTTGTGTCATGTGTTCCGCGTATGCGTTGCTGCGCTTCCTACCAAGAAAGATCTCTTCGACGCGGTTTGTATAAGCATATAGCCCGCTTTGCAGAGCTTCTCTTCGTTTTGGAGTGCATTCCTGAGAAGTAGCCTTCAAAAAGAGTTATTTTGTTCTAAGCCATAGCGCAGTATGGCTGGTGCCATGGACGCTCGAGCTGCTTGTGAGAAGCACAATATAGCAGTGAGAGTTCGTGCGGTCACCGCTATACACCTCGGCCGGTTGTCTACTGGAGCAGTGAAGTAATGGCGCGACTCCCCGCCAGTCGCTGTATTGCAGCGCGCCACCTATTCAGCGTCTGTTCCCATTCCAACGTAATCATCAAATCTAAAGGTTCTTAAGTTTTGCGTAAGAATGTCGCGATTGCGACATAATATGCTGCGGTATCTACGAAGCAAGAAATGTGGCTAATATTTATTATAGATAAAACGTTGGGACAGCTTTTATAATTAGCCATGGCAAGATTTACAAGCTACATACGAGCAGGTGATACACGAGACAGCAGAGCGTACACAACATCCGATTGATAAAAGGCACCAAATTACGTTGAAGTAATCACCAAGTCACTGCAGAATCATCGGCGATGAACGGGCTGATCAAGCTGCCCGCTCAGCCGACGCAGAATACCATGAGGTACTACTACCGCATTCTAGGACCGATGCAGCTCGGAAGCTTCGCTGGCTTGCTCGACAACGCACCACTTCACAGTGGAATCAGCCACACTTTAAGCATGCCCGACTGCATTCGTTTGAACCTACGCTATGTCTCGAACTCCCTTGGAAGCTTCGCCGAGCAGACACGACCCTTTTGTGACAGCTGTGGTTGGGCGTCGCCTTTATTACTAATGCCTACGCTTTCCGCATTAGGATCATCGATACAGCCGCCTGTAACCACTGTAGCAAAAAAAGAAACTATTGGACATATATTTTCTGACTGTCCACAATTCAGTGCACAGTGACTACACTTTCGCGACGCGATCAATAATTCAGACAAAAAACCTGTGTTGGAGCAAAACATTTAACATATCTGTCAAGACGCAATGTCACAGTAGAAGGCTTCACAAGCGCTACTGCATTTTTTGTGATCGACTGACCTGTCTGAACGATTCTAGCTAGAACGCTCTTTGAATGCTAAGTGTTTGCGTGTGTTTTTGTTTTCTCCTTCGTGCACATGCATTTTTTTCGTTTTTTTTTCTTTCTCTGTTCCCCACACCCTATTTCTTGACCCATTCTCCACCCCAAGTGCTGGATACCAATGTTGAGGCTCATATCTCGTTAACCTTTTAGCCTTCATCTTCATCGAGCTCTTTCTCTCTCTAAAAGCTTTACTTGCTTTTAACTAGTAAAATAATGCCACAAAGGTAATAAAATACGCTCTAAAAAATTAAACTTGTGAACACGTAGGTTTGCTTGCTGTTTTGTAAGTTTTGTGAAGTGTGTGTCACAAAGAATGGATAGAGCTGTTACAGCTGTCGAGGTGCGCATTGTAACTAACAACGATAGTGGAGCAACGTAGCACTCAACTAATTGCTCAGATAACAACTTTGTTTTATTATGTGTCATGCCCAATTATTACCACATATAGTGGTCAAGTCTTACTCGAATATTGATCTGGTGCACTGTAATACAAATTATTCTATTATAGAAACCATTCTGAGTTGCGCAACTAAGCAGTACACACGAGAAGGAACAGACCAGAACGGTCGAGGACAGGCGCACACCTCGTCGTTTTCTTCTCGTGCGTCCGGTTTAGTTGCGCAACTCACGATGGTTTTGTATGTTCAAGCGCCAACTTGCCCAACAGTCAACTCTTTTAAAAGTATTCTGTGGCTTAGAGTTACGTACCAGGTTGTATTGTTTGTTCTAACATTTCGCACTGTTTTGAATGTTTATTTAATTTTGTCGTCCCTTCATGATGCCCCTCCTACATAAGCCAAGGGCAGGTTTGAGTTATTTTTTGTAAATACCACAGTGTGAGATATACACATAATGCATCTTACCCCATCGTAAAGGCGCCTTCCCTGAAAATGTTCTCCCAAAACTACTTCCGCCTATCTGAGGGTCGCCACTCTCTTTGAAAGCCCGTCTTGACGTCCTCGCTCGGCATCTAATGATCGTAATGAGGCGCAAGTGTCGAGGCGGTTAATTGCCCTTGAAGATCACCCACGTCCTGAGCAAGGTCATGAACGTGATGCTCGCCTGCCTAATCACCCATCCTCTCTCTACTCACTGAACGGTGAAAGTGTATACCACAGACCGATCGTCCGTAGAGTGTCAACAGTGCTGAATTGACCAACACGAGTAAAGTCGGGCTTAACTTCCCGCGATGGCTTACTTCAGCGCGCAGCTGCCAAATGGGTGTTGTTATGAAGTGGTGACACTGAATCACTGTCTTTCCCAGAAGGGACTAGCAAAGCGGGCGTGTAGCCGGAAATTGCTCAAGCAGCAGCGGGCCCCACGTAGGAGCCAGCCGTGGTTAAAAATGTTTCGGCGCCCTCCAATAAAAGCCAGTATACGAGCAGGTTGGCCTGCTTTTTGTTTTTTTTTTATTCATACGGGGACAGCGCGGGCACAGTTTAGGATGATTAAGGCTCTCACTTTAAGACCATGAAGCGGAATAGTTGCATGAAGGCCGTGGCTGCGGAAGTGCGCGACATGCCTGCTAGTCAACGCTTCCCTACGCTAAAAAGACAGAGAATGAATGAGAGAGAAAAGTTGCAGCGTGTTTTTTATACATATATATGACATTTTAGCATTGCTATAAAGGGAATCGTTTTTGCGCTCTAGTCGCATGTGCAACGGACTCGATACAGTCGTTTGTGCATTATTCACAAGAACCTGCAATGAACAATCATAATGAATTAAAAAGAAAAGTGCGTGGAGCATGACCAGAGAGTGATTCGGAGAGGGCGCGACTTGCGTACGATACGGCGCACGTAAATAAAATGCAACTAAGGAAATTCAGAAAACGATCTTTGTACCGACAATTTCAATCATCCTTTTTTATCGTTATACGGGACCAAGCGTGGTGTTGTTTCCTCGATTTTTCATCTTTTTATTATTTATTATGTGCTCAACACTTATTTTCAATTATCCTAATGACCAGCACGGTATTAGTTCGCATGCCAGTAGTTGGTCTCCTTAGGTTGGGTGGGGCACACGAACTTGTTGCTTAGTTTTTGCCTCAATCAAAATACCATCGCACAGTCAATGGCAGAAAGAATTCATATTTTCATATTGTGTCAAACTTCGTGTGTGTTGCACAGCGTGGCGATTGTTTGTGCTCTTTTGTGTCAATGT
This sequence comes from Rhipicephalus microplus, assembly GCF_043290135.1. Classification (NCBI taxonomy): domain Eukaryota; kingdom Metazoa; phylum Arthropoda; class Arachnida; order Ixodida; family Ixodidae; genus Rhipicephalus; species Rhipicephalus microplus. The sequence continues at coordinate 199,498,684 of NC_134702.1, read as the reverse complement.
CAATGTCACAAGCACATATGCTGTAATGGCATGTGTTCTGGTAATGTTATTCACGTGTTAAATTGCGTTATGTAGCATTTAACTTGCATGCGACTTTGCTAGCTTATATGCTACTTCGAGATTTTTTATTTTAGCATACAGCATCTATGGCTGCTCAAAAATACTCACCAATATGTAAATACAACGCAACTTTTTCAGCAAGAACTTGGTCATGAAATCCTGAATACTCTGTTGCTCATTGCGCTGCGAAACAAAGAGTATTCTAGGCAAAATACTAAGTTATTGCTTTTCGAATGGCGAGGGCGATAGATCTTCACATGTGTGCCATTATAGAATGTACCGCGATGGTGAATATGTTGCTCCAGAGTGTATAAAATATGTAAAGCATTTAAGTATTATTATTTTTCTTCTCTCTGCATCAATAGAACGCACCTCTGTCGCAGCTGTTGAACACTACTGATTGGAAAGATATGGTTCATCCTTCCTTTGTTGACTTTTCTGTTGAAGTCAAAGCCTTCTATTCTTCTGTAACTGCCCTGCTGTGGAGAGGTTGAGGTTAATATTACCTCGGCTACTCCGTATCAGCATGTTCTGCAGCGAAAAAAAACGACGAAGGTTACGCAGGTGAACAATAAGCTAAAACACATAATGACTTGCTGAAACAAGTCGAAATAATATGCAATGTACAATTTGCTTGCAAGAGCTCTTGCTACAATAAAACATTTAGACGCACACATTCCTATTTCTCGATTCTGAATACTTCGTATAACTTTTCTTTCACCAATTTATCGCTCCTGCTAACCAAAATAATTATTAAAGTAACATAGGTGTCTATATTGCGGTCATTTGAGAAAGCAGCCAAATGAAAGCTCTGTCCACAAAAAAGTTAATAATTATATGCCCCCTATTACAGTAGCGGCTATTCATTTGGCATTAGTTCAAGTTGGGTGCTCGAACTCTCGACAATCATAATCATTCCTATAGCCAGGCTCCTAAAATTTGCGTGCCAGACAGCCTCTCTATCTTTTTACAAGTAGCTCCAGAGATGTTGAACTACAGTAAACACATGCGTTTACTAACTGATTACTAACATTTTTCTAAGAATGTACATTTATTTCTGATTTCACTATGGCTTTTGAACATAGACTTTCACATCGTAACTTGTTTGACGCATCGCAGAAAGTCCTCAATGAGGCAGAAGTATTTCCTCCATATGCGTGAACACGAATAGAACGAGTTTACTGCACTTTTTTCTATGAGATCTCTCTACGTTACGACTGAGCTGAACCGATACGGAGGTATACTGTGAAATGTTGAATTATTCAAAAGAATACTTACGGGACAGTTTCCATGAGTAATGTGGGCAACATTGGTGTCAAACTTTATGACCTTCAACAGTAATCGCGTATGTACATGGTTCTGAAATATTGCCGGTGATCGCGAACTTCTACGGACAAACGAAATAAAGTTTAATCTTTGGTTTATTATCATTTAGGTAGTACCCATATGCGAGTCAATATCAAGTAGGTAGAGCATGCTTTAGGTGACCTTTATTCTTTATTCTTTATTCGAAGTATACCTGCAGCGCCCGAAGGCGTTATAGCAGGGGGGTTACAGATTCGAAAGAAACAAATTTTCATTTACAGCAGACACTTGTACACTTGTGAGTTCATTCCACTCATGTATTGTTCTGACAAAAAAAGAATTTGCAATATTTCCAGTCCTGGGACGGTATTCCCTCAGTTTAAAAGGTCGATCAATTCGATTTGACAAATAATACGGCGTCTGTAAATACATATCCTTATTGATTCCAGTTTTATATTAAATATTAGATATAAAAGTTTTATTCGCAATTTTCTTCTACGCGATGAAAGCAGCTCCCAATTCAATTCTTGTTTCATAGCAGTAGAGCTTTCCCGCCATTGATACCGTCCCAGGACGAACCTTGCCGCCCTGTTCTGTATTTTTTCTATCTTATCACTAAGATATACCTGCGCCGGATCCCACACAGCGCAGGCGTACTCTGACTGGTCGTACACACGTCAAATACGCACATTCTTTAAGTCGCTGTTGCGAACATCGTAAGTTACGCTGAATAAAATTTAACACCCTCGCAGCTTTCGCGAAAACATAATCAACATGTACATTCCATGAACAGTCAGAAGAAAAGAACACACCCAGGTATTTGTAAGTTGTCTTCGTGGTAACTGGCACACCATTTATACAATATCTAAATTCGATCTTCTTTGTCTTCTTTGAAAAACAAAGGTTAATGCACTTATTAAAATTTAAAGACATTTTCCACGTTGCACACTAGTCATGAATACGCACCAAGTCATTTTGAAGTTGGGAGGAATCCTGCTCACTCTTAATTTTCCGGTAGACTATGCAGTCATCGGCAAAAAGCCGGATAGATGATGAGATACCAACCGAAATATCATTGATATAAATTAAAAACAACAACTGCACCTGATGCAACAACAACTGTGACCTGATGTGTCACATGCTGCAGGAGGTCCCCGTTACATTCAGATAAAACAATACAGTGCTGTATGCAATGCGTCTACATCTCTGTTTGCCACACTTTCATGCTGTAAATTGTACAGAGCAGTCAATGCCTCCAGCTCTTAGCGAACCTTCTTCCTCGGCTTTTCGCGCACCTTCTTGCGGCCAGCCAAAGCTTACTAAGTCTTCGACAACTGTGCATCCTGCTTGATGGACTCTGCTTGACCCGTCTTCCCTGTTTACAATACATGCGAAAGCCCTCCACCAACGTGTAGCGCCACCGCGCTGCGGTGCGCGATGCATCCAGCAGCGGTTCCACCCAGCTTGGCCGCCGTGGCGACGGCCGTTAGAGTAAACACGAGCCCGCGGAGAATCAACGAGGGAAGGGAGCCTAAGAAGGACCTCTTAAGACCCTGCCCCCCCCCCCCGCAAAACCACACAAAGCAAAGCGCATTACAACACGGGGGGACTGTCTGAGCGGGGGCGAGGCACGCGCAACATCTCTCGCCGGCGGCATCCGAGCGTTCTTCCTGCCGGCACCGCGACAAGAAAATCCCCCGTCTGTGGCGCGCATATGGGGGCGTGCTTAGCGGCGCCTGGTCCTGACTGAAGAACAGCGGCCGGATGAGACTCCCGTGCATTCATGAGTTCCTCTCGTACGCTGCGCTTTTTTTTTGTACTCTGTGCTTTGTCGGAGATTTCCTGCGGCGCGTTTATTCTAGTGCACTGCGTGCGCGCAGCGTTAGTGCACTTCTCTCCTTCTTCCGTTCCTCGCTGTGCTGGCCTTGCAAGCGCCCGCCGGTGCTCACGCCGCAAGCCTCCGCCCTTAGTTCGTTCATGACCAACCTTCAACATTACTCCCTCGTTTGTTCTCTAACATACAGTCGTATGTGTAATCGTCGTGGGAGGATCTCTTCCGTTCTTTTTTTAAGTCTTTTGGCCCTTTAGGGGTATTCAGCGTAAGTCTGCGCCGGCGGCTCATCGCGGCAGGGATGCCCCTCCAACGGCGTCGAGATCTGAGGGCTGATGGAACCACATCCGCTAAATGGAAAAACACGCGGGTTTCCACCTATAGTCGTCAAGCTACAATGATCCCGATGCACGCGCCCGCGCTGGGCTAGCGAAAGCGTGAGCGGTCAGAAGACGCCCTACGTACAGAGACAAGAATGCGACCATGCTGAGAAGGTGCGACACGTAAATGGTTCACTCATGTAGCGTTCTTTACAATTGCGGGTGTGCTGTGCGAATTTTCTCTTTTTTTTGCACTCTCACGCACTCTGAATTTTAACAGCGCATTTCATGCATGTAGTGCTCCTGCAGTGGATGCACGTGATAGCCATGGTTCATTATTTGATCCAATGAAGCGTTTTGAGGCGTATCGCGTCCCCGTCTTACAGGAGCATGAGTCTAATAGAGCGGGAATATACCAAGGCTGGCATGATGAAACGTTTGGAAACACTTCTTCGTAAGTGCATACCCTGCTGCCAATTAACTAGTAAAATTGTTTTTTTAAGTTCCCTTGAACAAAAGTACAGGGAAGTGTCGAGTACAGGCTATCGCTAAAAACATATGAGAGACCGTAACCTTGCCGCAAAGGTTCATCCCAACATGAATACTTATAGATAGCACGTATTTAGAAAAAAAGTACGTCAACAGTTCATCCGGACGTCATTTTATTGCACTAAGCAAACTTCCTGCTGGAGTTGTTTGTTAAGCAATATGGCACACATTGCCAAGTCATGGTTCGCCTGCACGTCACTGTTTGCTTATATCAGAGCTAATAACAAGCTAAGGCGCACGAATACGCGAGTCGACCAACTAGCTCAAGTGTCGATTCTGCAACAAGCTGTGGCCCTGCTGAATGGAAGACGTGCAAGTAATGTCTACGTAAAAACAAAAAAGAAATCTCCTTATTTGACGGTTAGCTGCAGAATATCTGTAGCACTGAAACAGAGTAGCCATCGACGACATATTTTAGGTACTGAAAGCTGGGTAATTATACCAGCAATATTAAAATCTGGATCAATGAAAAAGTGTGGTAAAATTGCAGATTGTACACTAATGTAACCCTTGAATGCTTGTCTACTTGCGACAAGAAATAGATCATCGAAGACTTTTGATTCATACTCTGCAAACATTTGACAATACGTTTGTGCCTCAAGATTCTTTAGAATGGGGAAAAAGACTTTCTTTTCTAAGTTCAGGCCCCGACTGCCCTCTTAAGGACTTGTCCCCCTCCCCCACTTTTTGTTTTCAAGTGCCTAACCAAATATTGCACTCTTTATGCGCTTGGCCGTTGTGGTAAATATCTGACACCTATACTGTGCTCAGCCTACCAAATGCATCCTTAGTTCCCTAGTCTCTTTCGTGATCACTCTTGCTACGTACGGAAGTAGCCCCACACAGCTTGTGCTCTATACTACAACACTAACCTAACTTCCAGATCTGTTTACCTTCAAGTTTCACTTCGCTCCATGAAAGTTGTATTATTGTCGTATGTCGGCAAATATGTTGAAGCTCACTCAGACTCAATTACGAAATATATTTTGCTCTTGAGGCTCACTCAGACTAAACTCACCAAACTTTTCAGAGCTCGACTCACCCGGACTCCGCCTCTAAAGAACTTCGAAACCATAACATGAAAATTATGACATGTATGTACGTATTGAATGTCGTGATTTACATGTTTGCTGCTCTTGCGGTGGTTTCGTTCACAGGACATATTGCACAACTGGTATGGTATGACATGACTGCAGGGCGGAACATAAGTCATACGTCTTGATGTGGAAATCAAGACATGCGTGCCATGTAAGAACATGACTACAAGCCGCGCTCATGCACTCGTGGTCGTTTCGCTAGCTTCACATATACCGAACTTGGTATTATCAGACGTGAATGGATGAAAAGGTATATGACTGGTGCAAATATGATAATCACGATATTCGTATCATGTAATTGATGGATTCATATGCTGGGTATAACGTCCCAAAATTACCATATGATTATGAGAGACGCCGTAGTGGAGAGCTCCGGAAATTTTGACCATCTGGAGTTCTTTAACGTGCACCCAAATCTGTGCACACGGGCCCTCAGCATTATCGCCTCCATTTAAAATGCAGCTGCTGCAGCCGGGATTTGATACCGCGACCTGCGCGTCAGCAGCCTATAGTACTTTAGCCAGTAGACCACCGTGCCGGGGTGTGTCATGTAAGAACATGACTACATGCCTCTCTCAAGATGCGCTCGCGGTCGTTTCGCTAGCTTCACATATACCAAATTTGGTATTACAAGACGTGAATGAATAACGAAGGTATATTATATGTGCAAACTTGATGACAATGACATGCGTGTAAAGAGCACGCTCATGATGCTTTCGCAGCCGCTTCACTAGCTTCGCAGATACCAAATTTGGTAATACATGGCACGAATGGAGAACGAACACAAATACCAGGTACAAATACAATAATCATGACATGGAAGTCATGTATGGTATAAATTACAAGCCTATCAGTGCCGCTGCTGCTATCGCGAACGTTAATGGTGCCATCGCTGCGCGACTGTAAACAACATACGTGCATCTTAACTAAATCAGTCGGTGCGCACAACATTTCCACTTGTGTTTACTGTGTACTACGCCTGTCCACCTCGTAACGTTGTGCTGATTTTAAAGTGGCATATCAACCTTCCTCACTCGTGCTTCGGATACCATCGGTTCCCACTGTACGTAGGATTTGCAATTTTTCTCGCTCATTTATTTGTCTAATTATGAGTGTACGAACTGCTCACGAATGAAGATCAATCAAGAGTGTAAAGGTTGTGTTTTTCTACTCGTTATTCTTCATTGATCCATTACTGCCCAAGACGTTACCGCGGTGGAGAGGGGTACTGCTACACTTATTTTTCGGTCAGCCTCCTCATCTAATTATTTGTTAGCACAAAAAATTTGTGTGTATTTTATTTTGCCATGTACTACAGAGTTTCACATTCGTAGCCAATGCGCTTTGAGATGTATTGAGGTTACTTTAAGCGAGTTTTCTTTTTAGTACCAGTTCTATTGTTGTAAAGTGGACATAAAAATTTTGATACACGCTTATTACGAAGGGAATAACGGATTTCTATTTCAAGCTCTGCCTTCATTGCAATGTAGCCCTCCTTCCTTCTGTACCTCTCCTAAACGGGTCTGGCAGCTTAATTATGCATTTCCTCTAGAGTGTCGATGATGGCCGTTTCCACGGGGTTCCCTAAAACATAGTCATACTCCGAGTAGAACTCCATTAACATGCGCGATAAACTTGATGTCCACATGCGGAAATCGCATATTTGTTGTTGATTCAAAATGTTGTTGCTCATTGCAAAATAACAATTTTTTTCATTGCACAGCGGCTACAAACTGGTTATCAAATAAATGGAATGGCTAGTTTAGCTACATTTTGCTCGAGTTTAGACTCCTTCAGAATACATATATATGGGAAGCGAGCATTAGAGGTGGCATATTGGCTTTTCTTTCTCCTCGGTGAAATAAATAAGAGAACCTTCAAATTCACCAACAGAGGAGGCTAACACATTTCCTCGCAGCATTTGCTGATCCACTCTCGTCAATATGAGAAACAATAATTCCATTTTTCCTGCTCATAAGCGTAAATATTCGATGGCAATAACAAGACTATTCGTGCTTATGTTCCGTTAAATAAAGGTCTTTTTGACTGATCTTCCTGGTTTTCTTGTAGGTAGCCATTTAATTATTTCGCTTTCATATATAGCCTTTGTAAACATGAATATAATGTGTGTAGGGATAATCTGTAAATGAGTACAGATATATGCTTTCCTTCGTGGACTCCGGTAGAAATTGCTTATGAATTCTCCTTCACTTTACAGGCTAGTCAACATTGATCACTGGTATTACACCTAACCGCTGCAAGCGAAACATGCCTTCGAATTCCACTCCGTTACACTTTGCTGTGGATGATTCGTTTATTCCTCAGTCATGGAAGGTTGATGTCCACATCGCCGTGTCTGTTTACAAGGTTTTCACTTGTGGAATCAGTTTCCTATTAAACCTCAGTGAGAAAAAAAGCGTGACCTTCTAACATTCTTTTTTGGCCTTCGATTCTATGAATATGATGCTCCTATTTACGCGAAGTCTGGTGCCACACGCCCTTTGCGCCGATTTCGCGAAACCGCACTGGCCACCCGCTGTCTTAACACCCTCGCTAATGGCCCCATAGGCGTACGGCCAACACCCCTACGGCGAACCACACAAACTGCTTACTGCAACACGCAAGGCACTCTCCTTCGGAGTGGTGAAGACCCCGCTCCCTTTCACCATCGCGTATGCTCTCCTCCGGGGCGACCAGCTGCAGCGAAAGTGATGGGAAGGATGACACTACGGGACTCTACTCGCAAAAAGCAAGCAGCGTGAAGTTAGCCGCCCCTTCCATGCGCGTACAAGTACCCCCTACAGTTAAGCCCCCTCTCCAGGCCGTCCCCGCAAACGGAAAGGCGAGGAGGACAATATGGAAGAGGAGGAGGGTGATCGACGTCTTCGTCCCAACGGCTAGCCCGCGACCACACACCGCCTCCTTGGCCGTGAGGGCACAGACGCCGAGGAAGCCACAAAACACCACACGCCCGACAGAGCAGCAGCAGCAGCGATAGCAGGATGACACGCTCATTCACTTGGTCGGCCCTCGGCTTCTGGCTTCTGCTGCTGCTGCTTTGCGGCCAGGCTGTCCAGGGCGCCCCGGAGCGCAGACACCGCGGCGACGGCTCGTGCCGGGCCGCGGGCATGTGCTGCCCTGGACGGGACGCCTCGTGCGTCGTGCGCAAGATGATGACCCACGCTTCTATCGGCGTCACCAGCGGACCGAACGCCCTGGTCGAGGAGCGCGACGAGCAGTCCTGCTACTGCGACCACGCCTGCATGCAGCTCGGAGACTGCTGCGACGACTTCAAGGAGTCGTGTGGAGGTATAGTCATTTCGTCACTTTTTATTGCACCATGCAAAATGCACGGTTCCTTGGTTTGAAGCGCCAACTTCATTAAAGCTTCATCTGGAAATAAAGTACAGTAAGATCGCATGAACCCAAAGTTTGTCAATCACAACCGCATGAAGAAGCAGAAAATGAATGGTTGTTCATTCGCGTGACCAAAGCGCGTATACCTCATATTACGATCTCGAGGTCAAAACTGTTGCTAGCGGGTATAAAACAACCCGACGGCAGGCTTCCTCATCACTGGACTATCTCGGGGGTAAATAAAACCCTGAAGACATACTTCCCAGAAAAAAAAAGTGAAAAAAAAGAATGCTATCAGTGCCTCTGTTATTCCTCATGCATATTATGCGGTTGTATTCCATAAATATAGCTCTCTTCCCGTAACATACATACTAATCTTAAAACTGACATGCTTACAATTCGTCCACGAGCGAGCCCCTAACGCTGTCCTTGTGTCAGCGTTACTGTTGTATAATATACACTTCAGACCCAGAACTTCACCAAGCCATAAAGCCGATAATCAGTAGTGCGAAAATCAAGACTATAGTGCTATTACCGATCACGCTGTCAGACCGGCTCACCTTTCTTGTCGAACTAACATAAAAAAGTGCGCTGCTCAATAAATGATCAGTTGTTCATGTTATTGGAGCACGTTGCTGCATTTACACTTCAGCGTGGGCCTTCTTCTGCTAAACCTAATTAATGAGAGTAACATATCTCTTTTTTGCCGGAACTGAAGTGCACAAACTACGCTACCGCAGATGCTGTTATACCACTGAAATTAACCGTTTATTAAAATCAAAGGAAAAAGCGTACATTAAAACAACGAGCCGCGACATGGCTAAGAAATAAGCGTGGGGTTTAATTAGCAGATTAAATTATCAGGCATGTGATGTTTCTGAGAAAACATTTTCGCGAAATAAGTGATTTTCCATATCAACTTAAAAAAATTATATTCAAAGCATCAACGTCAGACACGCCGTGGTGGATGCTGTCGATTAGGCTTCAAAGCTTGGATGGGACACCTCAGCTTTTGCACTGCTTTAAAGTGCGGCCGCAGCAACCGGGAATCAAACCTACGCTTTAGTGCTCAACACAGAAACACCACAACTTTTCATAGAATCATTATGGCTTATTAACTTCCTCCAACACTTTGATTCGTCACCCTGTGTCCGCGTGCACGTAAACCCTAGTAATACAAGCGACAAAAAACGTAAAAAAAATCATGACGATGTTTTCAAGCGCGGGTCCTTATACCTCATGAGTGAAGTACCTGCATATCTGGCGCGTGCCTGTTTTTTATGGATGTCAGTCGGAAGTAGCACTCCCCATTTCCTTTTAAGTGTAAGAGTCTTGATGCGCTTAGCCATTTGAATTGAACCGCTGGCTAATCAAGTGAAACGTTGAATCAAGATTTCAATTAGTCAAAAGTATATCAGCTTTCTGTTTTGCTCAAATTATTCAACTGCCATCGCACATTTAGCAACCTACACAATTCAAGCAAATTAGCAATGGGTAAATTTATTCTTTCTTTCTTTATTAGTTTATCAAAAACAATTTTAAAAGTATCCAAGAAGACACGGCAAAAAGCAAACATTGCCTGACTGGGCCGTGCCACCCATACAGTAGCAGCGGAAAAAGTCATTCACAAATGCAAAAGGGTACACGAAAATCAATTACTACACTTCTGATCAATATAACACAGTCATATAGCAGTAAAAAAAGAAGAAAAAATAAGTACAACTTTAACCGAAAAAATTCCACGCACAACTCTCGAGCAGAAAAATAAAGTCGCATTATACTCATCTACACACACAAAAAAATATAAAACGATTCCCTGCATCATATTGCACTGCCTTCTGAACAGCAATGCTTGCCAGGACGCTCTCTGTAGCGAGGTCATTGCATTCAGCAGTTCGGGTAAAATTTGTTAAGTTTAGCTTTGTGCTATCAAACTTCTTGCTGATACGAATGTCACTCTCGTATTACCGCTTCGCTAACGCCTAAAGCATACATAATCAGCTGGCCGACGTACAGGCGTATTCGTACAGCTTATTCCTTCTTAACTCCTTCATCCGAATATCACTTACCATCATGTCACCAGGGTGTCAAGAACATGCTATCACGAGGACACGTCATGTATTTTGTAACACGGAAGTCATGCGTGCGTCCTATATGCAAAAACTTAAAAGGCAGTGAAGCTGACCCTTGTTGTGAGACGGACTGCTCATATCAATGCTATCTCCTACGACCGTTGTGCTTACGCACCATGTATATATACAAGAACTTCGCCCCCAACAATTCTCATGCCATCTTTGCTTGCGTCCTTTAGCCTAAACCTTTGATTATATTTGCTTTCAAACGATGATTTATTTGGTTTATTCGCTGTGCTATCTTAAGTGATAAGTCACATGACATGGTCTAGAGAACATGGAAAGGTGAAAATGATAAACTGCGTCGTAAGTTTGCATTATACGGCAAGAAATTGTTCACTCTGACCGGGGAACGAGAGCTAGACAAAGAAACACAAAACGATCTATTTGTGAAAGCTCCTTAAGGATTCCACACCTGCATTCTTTTTTTTTTTCGCTATAGGCTTGCTTTTGGAGAATAATACTTTCTGTGTGCCCCGACACGATAGTCTATAGTGGTTAAGGTACCCAGCTTCCAACCTGCAGGTCGCGAGATCGAATTCCGGCTGCGGCCCCTGCATGTTCCATGAAGCAAAAATGTTGTAGACCCAAGTGCTCAAATTTGGTTTCACGTTAAAGGACCCCAGATGATTGAAATTTCCGGATTCCTTCACTATGGCGTCTCCCACAATCATATAGTGGTTTGGGGACGTTAGGCCTCACATAACAATCAATCAATGAATCAATCCATCAATCATCAATACTTTGTGTATACATGTGCATTAGATTTGTACTGTGAGACTGGTGCTTGCATGAGCTGAAGTCTCCTAGAATCCGTTGTCGTGTATCTCGTGGTCATATAGTGGTCGTTTTAAGGCTTGCGGCAGTATATGGAAGCGTTCTGATTATAAACCTTGACATGTTCATATGACATTGTACGGATATCCGTGCATCACTAGAACAGAGGAGTATGGACACATGCACCTCATCGTGCAACATAAGTAGATATCGAAAGTGTGTTTGCGCAGGAGTCTACCTAAACTTTTGTCGGTAAGTATATCACGCACTGCATTAAAAAACACACTTGCCAGCAGATGGTGAGAACATTTTCGATGACAACTTAACCCATTTTAAAAGTATGAAAAAGTAAGCTGAAGCCCAGTGTCTTTCTGGCCCACTGGTACGCCACCTTCTGGTCCATACTTGAAATACAGGACAGAATAAAAAGCTAAGTTTAAGCATTATATTTTTATTGAAACTAGCAATATGAGCCGTTGCTACATCATAGAATTGGCATTTTTCCATGTAAAAAATAATATTTAGTACGCGTCAAGATATTTATGCATTGTCAGCTGTTTTTTTTTTCATCATGTAATAAAGGCAAGATTATGCAACAATTTTCCAATGTTGTTGAATTTCCCGTTTCTCTCTAACTCAAGTTTAAATGTTATTAGCGGAACTGGTCATCCAAATGTAGTGAAATTTTAACGCAAAACATTTGATGTTCCCACAGTTTGAATCATGTCAAACTACACGAGAATGTTCAAAATATATCGGAACCATCTGCTGTTATTTGAATGATACCTCACCACACTACAGCCGACTCTTCGTAAGCTTTGTATATATGTGCAGCGGCCTTAAGGATAATCAGCAACCGGGGCTTTTTCGCATTTCCTTTTTTTTAAGATAGACGTCAGGAAATTTTTAATACAGTTCTTGCTTAATATGCTGTGGCAGAATGTGAACAAATGGGCCGACACAAAGAATGAACATTCAGCATAAAACACACCAATGGAAAAGGGTGGTGCTAGGATAATGCTGCTTTTATTAACACGGTAGCGTTAAACGGCTGGTTCTGCATAAATTACGGTGTCGTCGTTGTGTGTCGGCGTCAGTGTAGTTGGTTGTTATTGAAAAATCATCATCTGTGCATTAGCGAAACGTAAAGAAAGATACAAATAAAACAAGCACTTCCGGGTCCGAGTGAGGATCGCATTCGCGTCCGTTACGTGGAAAGCACGTGTTATATCTAACAGCCACGCGACTGCACTTTTTTTTTGTTACCAGTCGCGTAACACGGCTGCTTCAAAGTACGGTGAAAATAACTACCTCTGCTTATAAATGCAGGGAAAATAACGTTCATGCTTTGCGTACACGTGCGTCCTGCTTGCAGGCTTCACAATGTAACCTGCAATGTCATAGCAATATTGCGTGGTAGGAGCGTACATTGCCATCGGGCGTCAGAACATGTGATTATCATAATAACTTCGTGGTTTATAGTTGGCCATTCGTTACAATTGACACTCGCGTTACTGCGCGCATTTTCTTGAGAACCCGTATTGGGTGCATAACAAGTTTGGAAACACTTCACAAGCATAATTGCGCGTGGCTTAAAGCATGCTACCCATTACACAGAACAGAGCCATATACAGAAGCTTCACTGACACAAGCCAGTTTCAGTTTTATCGATTATATTGTAGTAGTACACGATTTACACTTCTCTAATAACATCATAGAATAAGAAGTATTTACTCTGTGGTTGAGGTGCGTACTATGGGGACTAGATACCGCTATCGCGGTTAACTCTTAAGGCTGAAGCTTAAGGGACCACGCTTTTTTTACCAAAACACCACAATGCCAGATTTTTAAAAAACACAAAAATAGAGCATGCGCAACGTCACCAGTTATCCGTTTGCTTGGTGGTATTCTTCTTGGCTAAATGTTCTAACACGCAATAGAGTGTAAACTCTAACAAGTCACTCTAATGAACTATTTATGAGTCTTACATAGCTCAAGAATACAATCACACAACTTCGTATATACCACGGTTGGCCTAAAACTGATCAGCATCTCGTGGACGAGAAATGAAGAGGTGATGGTAGTCTGTGAAAAATTATTCTTGATTTCTGTATTGTCTGTAATATTATTCTTTTCTGTGTTACGCTGCACACGCATATATATATATATATATATATATATATATATATATATATATATATATATATATATATATATATATATATATATATATATATATGGTCTAATAATTTCCCCTATACTTTCTTCGGTATTATTGTCTGTTAGATCTCATTATATTGTGTAAGAACACAGAAAAACGAGCCCTTAAGTATACGCTTCTTTTAGTTATTGAAGTTCGCCAACATGCTTCCTTGTGGCCCATATGAACGTCACAGAATTTGCGTACTTTTTATCCGCAACACTGTATTATTCACCAAACAGAATACAACTTCCCACACACACATGCAGACACGCTGAAAATGTGGCACGTGTTTTCCTTTATTTAGAGGTATGAATCAACTGTTTGTTGACGCAAGTGAAACGTGCTCAAAAACAGGTTGTAGCATCAAACACTTCAATTACTGACCAACTGAACTCTTTGTTCTATTGTTATACGTTAGTTAACCGGTGCTTCAATCAGAGTTTTTGGTTGTCAAAGTGCGTGTGTCAAGAACTACAGCAGCAACATTTTATACAATCTGTTTGATTCAGCTCAAACCCCCTCTGTACCGGTTGGGCCTTTCAACTTACGTTTGCGCTTCGCAGAACACAAATACTACACCGAACATGTGGATACTTGGTAACCAAGGGACGTTGACAATTGAGGCTAAGAACCCCTTTCAATTTCTTCTCCCTGCTGCTTCGTTGGAGGGAACATACCTAATACAAAGAATTTCTGTCTCAAGGGCAATGGGGAGAGACCTCAAAAAAAGAAGTTCTCCTTCACGAAGAGAATGCAAGTGCGAGAGAAAAGCACTCCTGGTGGAACTTGTGTTATGCCCTGAAGCACAAAGGAATCGCCGCAGCGCCGCTTCAACCTAGCTGTCATTAGACGGCGTGGTGTGGCCTGGTGTGAGAGTCGACTCGAGAGCAGAGTTCACTGACTGCCTCTTCAAGGACAGTTGCTACGCACAAGGAGGGCGAGGAAATCCCTCTCCGGCTCTGCAGTTCGTTCACATAACGGGTGTTCTTTGTGGTGAGACCGGCGACCCAGTATAGCCGCGTGCTCGCCTCGGGACACGCACAGAGATAACCGCGTGTCGCGTGTCTGGCATCGCTCCAACTATATTAAGTGTGCTACAAGCGCGGCAAAGAAAGTGCGGAGAAGGTGCGTAGAAACGGACGCCTCCCCTCTTCGGAGTGCCAGAAGGGTTCCGCGGCTAATGACCCCACGGCGGAGGGTCTGTAACCGCAGAATGAGCAGCTGCTTGATGGAAACTGCCGGAGGCACGGTTGCCACTGTGCACGTGCTCCTGAGGGGTTATGGATGCACGATGGAAGTTTTGCAACTTCTTCCGTCACGAAGCGGAGCAGGGTTTTTCGCTTCGTGCGGCTTATTCAGAGGCCATTTCAAACACACACACACACACACACACACACACAAACAAACAAACAAACAAACACACACATATTCACGACCAGTCATTCTTATCGGTATGTGATTCGTTATGAATCTCCATAAGCGTCAAAAAAAAGATGGTATAGTCAAGAAGGGAAAGTTAGACAACAGAAGGAGCGTAAATACTGACGTCAGTTTGTTCCTTTTTTTATACAGTAGCACCTTTTCTTCACGCTCAAACGGAGCTACGCTGAAGCGATAGCATTCTATCATGCACCAACTCACCCAGTCAGCAGTACTTGTCGACTCTATAACCTCCATATATAAGCATGAAGGCGTCCATTTTCGTTGCAAGGTCGTTTTGCCCATCTGAGCTGAAATCATGACAAAAGAGTGATTTTAATGACAGCTGCTTCGCTCGGGTTTATAATTATCGCTGAAACTCGACCACGTACAGCTCACTCCTGCTACACCTGCTACATAGTTGCCGTAAATGTTAATTTATAAGAAAACTTGTGCTATACACTCTTTGGCTTCGAAACGTCTTTCTGTGTATAAGGATTTTTTTTTACTTTGCTTTAATTTTCGTTATAAAGGACTCTAGTATGAGTAGACAACTGAAATGTGCTATTCAATAACTATCCAGGCGTTGTGATAAGTGAATGTTAGCTTTAAATGCCAGCAGAAACAGAACCGGAACGAACAACCCTAGCTTTTAGTAACTCAATAGAAGCATTGATATGAATAGTCTAGAGGAAATATGCCAGCTTATGAGCTGCTGTAGGTGAGGTAAGTTAGCATCGCTGTGATGCGTTCTCAAATTCAACAATTTTTTATCGTCAACCTTGTGGCTATCCTGAAATAACTCTTTATCGGATGTGTGGTACGTGCATATACAAGCTACAAAGGATGAATAATAAATGTGATTCAAATCTTCTGCGTCAGCCAGTGCGACCTCAGCTAATGGCTCATCAATAAACTGTGATTCTATTCATTTGCTAATAGTGTCGGACTGCCACATGTCTGAATGGGGCCCGTGGTCTGAGTGTGACACCGACTGCGGACCTGGGGGCATGGGTCGTGAGCGCACCATCCTGGAGCAGCCACGGAACGGGGGTCTGTCTTGCGGTGAGCTGCGCCAAAGGCGTGGTTGCTATGGACACCGGTGCAACAGCAAGCCTCAGGACAAGATCCACAGAGGTATGTTACCTACAGTCTTCCCATGGAAGCGTTAAGGACAACACAGTAGCAGTGCCTTCGCATATTGAACTCATGCAATCTCTTTTGCGTTCATGTACATCTACTGGTGTATCCGTAACTTGCGCTTGTCGATAACTACTTTGCTCTATCTTGACCGTCAGCTGCTTGCAGAGCTCGCAATCCTAAAATGATGATTTACACAGTCTCCATACAAAAAGCTATGGGAGGTATGAGAGTGCGTTCAGCACTTTTAAGTGGGTAGCACTTTAGGAGCAAGGCTAGTCGTACATTTATAGGTCTCGCATATCGTGGTAACGCTCACAATAGAGCACTCATACAGGACTAAAAGATGACTGGCAATTCTGAAAACTAGAATGAAATAAACAGGCAAGGTCTAAAATAATACAGTTAACCACGCTAATCAAGAAGCAATCGTTATAATTAACTAAAAACGTTGGTTGATACCTTCGTCATAGAAATTGGTGTCATATGAAACGTGTTCTTCCAGCAGTAGCTGCATGTTTTCAGTATGAGAGAGCCCGCGTTTGACAGTTATACAATTGTTTATTGTGGTTGTATCCCCGTTGATGTTTGGCGGTACATTTATATCCCAACGTGTAACGCCTATGACTAAGGGCTAGACAAACCATTGTGGTCATACATTATTGTGGTAGCTATACGACGAGAGCGCAATTGGAGAAAGCGGTGTGAAAGCAGAAGAGTGTCACTGATAGGACGTTGAACTAGGGCTGAGGTCGCCCACTAGCGGCATGTTAGAATAATTGAACACCGTAGCCCGACTAGAGGGAACGGAACGGGCTTTGTGTATTTCCCATTGGCCGACTGAGATTTTTCGCGGGTCGAGAGTGAGTTGGGAAAGCGTAATTACGGCCACACGAAGCACATGACAGACGCGCGTCACAAAGCTATGGATGGATGGCATGAGTGAGGCTGACGCTGTGGATGAGGTTGCCACATCGCAGTGGTCGCCACATGACAGTGGTCTGTGTCGACATAATTGCACTTTTTCATTCGAAATTATCTGAATGGGACGGAAACAAAGAATTGACCTCTTTCAAGAAACTTATCGTGGATTTCATGGACATGATGCACACTTCACTTTAGCAAGAGCACTGTGAGATGACAATGGTAGATATAAAGGCGCGTTTTTGAAGTCTGACAATGGCATGGTGAATGGGAGTACTTCCATGCATCAAAAAAAAAAGTGATCGTGGCACTGTGAACAGCGCAGCCGCCAACTCTTGTATCGAATTGAAAGGTCGTAGGTTCGGCTCCCATTAATGGAAACGGTCGTATTCTAAGCGTGTGTATTTTCGACGTCTTTTCCGTGACTGAAATACGTCATTAAAGTCTTGCTGAACCCAGGCGAAAAACACTTTTATGTTAAAATTGATGAAAATTCTTCGGACGTTTCCGGCCGACTCTTGCGCCGCGCGTGGTGAGGTGCCATCGCGTAGAAGAGCTCACGCACGATCGCACGTCACGCCTGCGCTTCGATGGTGCTTGAGCAACTTGACGCACCTCTCTGCAAAAGACACGTATCTCAACTGCCGCAACAAGCACGAAGTCAATAAAGCGCATAAAAAGTAGTGCGCATGTTGCACACGAAGTTTGTTATCCTCTCTAACAAAGTAATACTCCTGACGGGGAAAACGTACATGCTTATGTCAAACACGGGCGTTATTGACGCTTTAGTAAATGGAGCAGTGAGAACTTTAGGAACAGAAATAGCTGCCTTATTACTCTACGCCCTTCCTAGGGTTTCACAGTAATTAGCGGCGTTTGGCTTCAGGGTTTCTTTCGAACGAGAGAAGGAATCCTTCATAAGCCGCTCACCTCTTCTATTGTTTTTCACCCATGTTACATCTCCCCTGTACTCGCTCTCTTTATGTTTCTCCTACAAAAGCCGCTCTTAAATTCAGTGTATTTATTTTATATTGTCTTACTTTGAGTGCGTATACTGCTATTCGAGGCTCAGTACTAGACACAAAGCTTTGCGGCTCTCAAGCTGTTCCCAATAGGGGCATTATGGATACTACGTATGGCACAAATAATTGCGTATATATATTCGATCGTTAAGCAATATTTACCAGCGGTTCGGGAGTGTGTAGAGTGTTTTTTCGAGCCCGTAGGCCGCAGTCTACTCCTAAGTGTCAAAGGCCGAAGCCAGTGAGTCGTTTCTTGCATACGTCACGGCGTATATTTCATTTACAGACTGCTCTCAGCGGGTGCGCCTCTTCCGGGCTTATTCACGCAGGGCGAGAAAGGGAGGAAGAGAGGATGCGTGTTTTTCGCCCCTCCGCGTGCGTCATGGTGCAAGACCTCGCGACGCGATATCCGTCAACCCTCGGCGCATCCCCCGCGCTCAATCAAATATACGCGGAAGGCGGCGAGGGTAAACATACGACGTTTACTGCTGCCACGTGCGGCGTAGCTTGGCGACGCAGATGCGGTCCTGCGAGGACGGCGTGCAAGTGCTCAGGAGTGCGTCCCTTGGAAGCGAGTGTATTGACATTGGCGCCTGCTTCGCGTCTCGAGACGAGTAAGGTTACGACGGCGTCTGGCGTGCAGCGTTGGGGGTCACACGAATAGTTCACGCACGGGAGATGTCTACAGAGATCAATGCCCCGAACCTCACCCTGCTTCGGGGCTAAAATCGTTCGCTGACGAGCAATTCTGACGGACAAGCAGGACTCATATTCACATTGTGGACTAGCCGCTAGTATCGGTTGTAATGTAAACACATCTAAGAACTCCACCACACAATGACGCCCAGCGGCGCCGACAAAAATACTAATATTTTCGCTAAAAAATACTTCGGCTCTTACATTACGGCTTTGCTCATTTTTAGCAAAGCTGGCCATGAAAGCTGTAACTGGCTTTAATCTTCAGTCAACTTCTTCCGCAGGGTGAGAATTCCGTGCCAATGTTCAAACGTGGCCAACGTAACTTTGCACAGCCCCTTCGAAACTATTGTTACATCACTAGGCTGTCGACCTTCGTGCCCTTCTTTAGGGTGTCTTCATAGTCCCTGTTCACACACGTTGACGGTTGCGGATAATAGCTGGTTGTGCAAGGAACCCGGTGTTTAGAAAATTTAGTGATGACTTGAAGATACAAGCTCCCTAAGCTCTATTACTAATCAACAAAAAAACAATAACTCGGTTGAACACGAAAACGAAGCACACCTTTTTTTTTTAATAGCCAGCTTATCAAAGGAGGTGCACTGTGAGTGCAAGAATGCTCTATACGTTCTACAAATGGCCAAGCATTGAGATTTAATGGCGCAGAGCCTAACAACAGCACAGTAATACAGGGGCCATAATTCCCGACATTTCTGTCACAACTGCATTTTTGTATTGGTCATTTGGTTTCGCTTTAGGTTCCGCAGAACAATCGGCTGAAATATTCTCTTACGAAAAATTTTAGCCTAAGAAAGTTTCGTAAATGTGGACCCAAGTGTTATTCTTACGCCTTACGCTCTGTGTCAAGAGAGTTAAGATATTTCTTAGGCAAAGCATGTGGATATTTTGGCAGTTCTATGACTGACTGCTTGTGTGGAATCTTTTTTTTTCATTAATGTAAGCAGTTATTATAAGAAAGATGCCTTGATACGTTTAGGTAAAAAAGTTGTGGTAAAATATCACATGGAAAGAACATTTCGCATTTCACGCAATCTGTAAATTAATGAGAAACAGGGAGAGATGAAAATTCTCCTTTTTCACAAACGTGCTTGCATACGCTTACAAAAGAAATAATACTGGACTTTGTTGCTTGCTTAGGCTGCTTCCTCGCAGTTTCGGGTATCTCTGAATCGGGATTTTATTGAAGAAGCGGCTACGACGCCAGTTCACTGTTGCTTTTCCTTTCTTTCAGAAACGGCACTGCTGCTGCCCGTGACGTTCTCTCCGGTGCGTTCCATGAATGATTCGTACGACATCCGGCAGAACCTCAAGTACTTGCCCAAAAGCGAGCTTAGCAAGGAGAACAACACCACCGCGAAACCGTAAGTCGGCGCCGATTTTCTCTTTTCAGTTCCCTGGTACAACAGTGTTTGCCAAGCTTCATACGTATTAGTCCAGTGAACCTTATTCGTTCATGCTACGAAGCGTGCTATGAAGACCATTTTGAAAAACAACCTTGAATACGAACCGCACTAATAAATTCAGGGTCGCAACTTTCCCTGGTCTAGTGGAGGAAAGCCTAGTTGGACTAATAGTTGTGAGGAATCAGGCCACTGAGCTCATTTTCGAGAAGCGACAGCAGTGCAACAACCCACACACCGAAAAGTAGAAGCAGCCGAAGTGTGCCCCGTGTCCCTACGGCATTCGAACGCAACTTGCGCGCCCCTCCCCGTCTAGGCCGTGTATGTACTTAGCAGGCCATCGATTCAGGACCGGCGTGCAGCACGCATTTCACTTAAATTCCTCATCCTACCTCACGTCCTTACATTTGATGACATTCGTCCTTGCACCTCTCATATGATGAATCCGAGCGGTGCAAGTACGAAGTGAACTAAGTATATACTTGAAGTATATATACTTTATTCGTAAGAGCTGGGGAAAGCCGGTCGTGACCTCGATGAGAGTGGCCCCACGTCCAAGGCTCCACTGTCTATGCCGACTTTCATAAGTGACTCAGAAGCGCAAGCTGTAGCTCCGGGTCGACGCCACATCACGGGCTTGCTGGGTCGCGTCATGGCTGGGTGGATTTTCACCCTCGATCAGCTAGCTAAGGGAGGAGACGTCATTGCAATATTAAAGACGCTTTTTCTGAGTTACATAGCGTATAGTCTACCTTTCCACGTGCTAAAAAAAATCTGAAAGCAAAATTCAGTCTAAAATGAGGATTGTCTACAAGGTAGTCCCAGGGCGACTGGAAAGCACAGAAATCCAAAAGCTATTAGAACTCAGACTATATATCACCTACCCAGAACTAATGGCAGAGAAGTACTGACCGCGCAGAGAAACTGTCTAAGTCAGATGAAAGTCGGGAGAAAGATACTCACTAGGATGAGTATCCACCGTACCCCCACAACCTTAACGAGGTTCTTGTAAAGATCCACGAACCCATCCGCAGCAAAGTATTCGTCTTTTCCTTGCTAAAGAACATGGATGTAAATACGAGCAAACAGCCCATAGAGTAGGACGACCTTGCCGTTACCTTCAACAATGAATATTACCACGAAGCAGTATATATTTTATAATGACTCAACATCAGTAAATTGTTCGCAAGAACTTCATTAGGTTCTATTATCATGTTTGTACATTGCTGGCGCGACAATGCATCAAATTGCAGCACTTAAAGTGAAGGTGCCTGTTGCGTAAAGGGTACTATAACTTTATATATTTAGCTCTACATGCTGAACATTTTTTTAAACATCTATTTCTCTCGAGAATACAGTCTTTTTTTCTTTATACCTGTAACTTGTCTGATGTATTATATGTGCATCCTTTGTGGTTCGTTCAAATGCACTGGTTTTATCGCCACACAAATTTTGATGGGGTCGCTCAGAGTACACACATCGCTTTTGAATTTCTGTAGTCCGGACAACGTAAACTCAAAATAAGCCATGGCCATCTTTTTTTTATTTTGTCCACTATAGTGTAGAGCCAACATCACTCCACGTGGTCTTTTTTTTATTGCATAAGCTGGCCCTATGGCAATAATATGTAAACAAAATTCTTCAGCTGTGCTTCCTTCATGAAGTCGAGGAGGAACCGGTGGTGCAGACCATAAATTCCTTGTTGCAAGTCAGGCGGCCTGACACGTGGTCCTCGTGTTCGAATCGGCTGGGCGTACGAACACGCACATCTTCAGAGATGTAAATCATCGACCACATGCATGACCAAAAATCTATTCCTAATTTTAGAGGAACAAGAATAAAAGTCTCAATTGGCTGCATACATTCCCACTTTCATAGTCAACCACTCACACATTCGTCACACTCTCATCCACACAGGTACGTGGTGCTCTTCGAAGTGACCAAGTCACGCAAGGCCTGTGAGGCTCTGGAGTCGTTCAACCTGCTACGCGAGGGACAACGGTTGTGCATCTCTTGCGAGGTAACGGCCATGCGCAAGCACTTGGGCCATCGATGCACGGGACACGGGCTGGAGGATCGCACGTCCCGATTCGCCGCCCTCGGTAACCTGCACTGCCACGGCCGCTGGCAGCGCCTCGAGCGCACTGACCGATGCCCACATGGTCGGCAGCCAGACTTCATCTTCGTCTAGTCAGTTTCTCTCGCGTCATATTTTTCAAAGAATGTGGTCAAATTAATACACGGACCCTCGGCCAGTCTTTGAGCAACCCATGTGTCACAGGTTTGCGCATATCCTTGCCATAGTCCTCGTGACCACCATTTAGCAAATTTATCCCGCTTGTCAGTGGGATGCACAACAAGAAACCATGTCAGAATTCAAGACAGGAAAAAATGTTTTATCACCAGTATTACCTAGCATTCACGACAAAATTGTCAGATATCACGACGAATGTCCTTCTTTCTAGAAAGACCATAGGGGAACTGCGTAGGGTACGAGAAAGTTGGCCTTGTCACAAAAACACAAGGGAGACGTAACCGCATCGCAGCATCAATGCCACATAGGTTTACGACTGAACTTCGGGCGGAACAATATAAGCGTTGATATGCCTGTCTTGCATTCTTTTTTATTTACTGAATTGTGTGAAACATAACATGGTTTGACAATATAGTTCATAGAAGAGGCACAACTTGCCATGAAGTTCTACATTAGAGATCACTGTATGAAAGGCAGTTTTATTACACTCGCATTCATTTTGCTTCGTCTGCTCAGTTGTCCTAAAAAAATTCCAGTTCACTTAAACGTTTTGTAAAGTTGAGCTGCATTATTTGTTTCTTTCAGAGGGATCTAAACCTTTGAAGGTTTAGAACTTATAAAACCTGGCATTTAAATAGATGCTTGCAAGGTATGATGTATTTGTAAAGAAAACCTGTGGGCAGGACTCAAAGTTGTGGTGTGGAGCATGATGCTAACTTTTCACGCAGCTGTTACACCAATTACTTACAGTCGAACCTAGCTTCAATGACACCTGCAGTTCCGTTATGCTCTAAGCCCATTGCCTATCGCCAATGTATTCATTGAGTCTCGACTGTTCTGTGACTATGCGCTAAATATTATAAACAGGCAGTGTCCAGATGAAACCCCAAGGTGCAAATGAATTCTGCTGTCTTGACACAGAATTATGCTCTACTGAAAATAACTTGTGTGAAAATAAGCAACAACGGCATATTTGCATAGAGGTATTTGCTTATGTGCAGCCTTCTGCGGGAGAGATTGTAATAGGTTTTAAAGATTCCAGTGGCTCGGTTCACGAAAATAAAATTAAAAACGCAGTCACTCCAAGATACACTGCCGACAAACACCTCGATCATTGACTGTATGTAAAGCACGCAAGTACATATAGCTTGCTTCATATCGACGACTTGAAAATATTTGTTCTCACACCCCAATGCTCATATTGCAGCACTTTACAAAACGTACCATTTTGGACCATGCTTTCCAGACCCTGTGTGCGCCACCAACATTTATTTGGAAAATGTTTGGCGACCTGGTTAATTCTTCTCTAGATCGCAATAAAGCATGAATCATTTGTTTTAATTCATTTAATGTGTCGCGTTTCGTATACAATTAGAAAGATTCCATGACGGAGAAAGCAATCCATTTATTTCGTTCACTACATAACACGGTTTACATCCTATTTTACAAAGAAGAACGTTCTTCCCACTTTCATGAAGCGTGCTCAACATCTTATACAACCATAGTTAAAAAGCACTGTAGCGAAATGTAATTCCCCCGCTTTTCTTGCTTAGGCGCAGTAATTCGTCGTCTTAATGTGTAACGTTCTCACTATTGCTTCTGTATTTCAAAATGCACCTTCACTCATTGGAAACACAGTTAATTAATTCCTTGCTTCAAAAAGCCTGTAGGGGTTAGGTATGCAAAGACAATTAAAGACGCCTCAGAATAAAGACAAGACTGCTTCTTGCAGAATCAGTCTATGTACCTCTCCCTACAACCTTTGCGAAACAAATGAAAACACAGATAACTGAACACAAGAAAATTTGCATCACAACGTGAAGTCACCATTTCAGTAATCTGTTCGACTCAGTACCACAACTTCACATGTCCAGCAATTTCGCTTTTATTGTACACTCTAGAACTTGAGACCTCAAATAAAGTGAACCTATTCAAATCAATGAAGACATGATCTACATAAGTTGAATAATTTTGACAAAAAAAGATGTTTCATAAAGCAGCCTTAAGTAAATGCACTGTCATCGACGTATCTCAGAGATACATTGTATTGTAGAACGCTTCAAACAAACACAAGCATACCGCTGTTGGTCGCGAAGTTATTTCTTTCATTTTAAATGCAATTGATATCAGATCTCAGCTTTACGGTTGCTTGGATGCCCTCAACATCACTGCTAATTGAACTATTGGTGGTCTTTTATTTTTGTATGCCAAGTACTGATATATCACTCGGAATTCAGCTTGCAGTACCTTTTCTACACTTGTTGGTGTTAGAAGTGTCCTTAGATTAGCCAATGTCAATAAACATTTTTTATTTCTGAATGACTACTGCTTATTTGTTGGCATTGCTAATCGAATCAACACTTTCATGTACCCACAAAACTGCTCAAAAGCAAGCTTGTTTTCAAATCCTCTGAGCTGCTAAAGTGAATGTCGAATCAATTTATATATGTGTTCCCAGATACTTGTTCAATACTTTAAATGATACTTATTCCCAGAGTTTACGCCCCAGAAACGAAGCACAAGCTAACAGTCACCACTACAGAAGAACAGAATATACGCATTTATCGGCAGCATGCAGCCGTACGAAGGATGATGAGTATAATGCATGTATTTAGACACAGTATTTGGATCAACATCAACACCAGCAGCCATATGGCTAACATAAAGATTGCAGATGCCGAAGTGTGTACCGGTGAGTTTAAACCTGAGAGTGCAAGCGAGCACCACTCACAGCCATAACGGTGTGTGGAACAATCTTTTTTATCTGTTGCCGTCATGCAACACGTGACCTTATTATGAGCTGGCAGCTTACCACTGTTCTCTTGCATACTACCTAAAGACATCAAGACTGCCAGGACGAGACCGTCCTATCAATTAACGGAAAAAGGGAACTTGAAGGGCTTGCTTCTTTGTCGACACAACCTTCATTAAAACCATTGAATAACGAAGCCATGGAAGGTATAGAGGACGTTGTATATATTGCTCCAACTGTAATGCAGTCACTAAGACCAATAATTTGATGCTCCTCACACATCCATTTTTATTGTTGTATATTTGGAAGTATGTATTTTACAGAAAACATCAAGTTTCGTTAACTTTTTCTAAAAATCCTATTTTAATTTATTAGTTATCTGTGTGAATGCGGGGATTTTCTACACATTTCTGCTTAATGAAAGTATTGTAAGAAGTAATTATGCGTCAAATGTGACGTACTAAGCTTATCAGTCACGCCATGAATAATGTGCTGCAGATCGGTTACAGGTTAACATAGCGACAAAGAAGCTGTTAAAAGGAACAACTGCACTCATGTAGCATAGTGCGCGAGCTTTGTTTTGTGATCAGCCGTTTAGAAAAAAAAAGCATCGTAATTTTCGTTCCCGGGTCTTATTTTACCGAGTGCAAAATCTGTCGAAGGCATCTGGTCGACGTGTCAATGGGTTGGCTCCACGAGTGCACATAAAAATTTTAGGTGGAAAACACTTTACGAAGTGGAAAACTTTGTACACACAGCATCATTCAACAGCATGGGAGCCAACCTGGTTGTTTTGCATCGAAAGCTTTTTTGAGATCACAACAGCAGATTTTGTGGTGTAGTTATTCGCGGCCACTGGTATCTGTGACCGCTATCTGGGGAACAAAACAATACCCAGAATCGGATGACATATTGGCTCAGGCCTGCTACTCATTGAGTACCCTACCGCGGAAGCACGCTGGTTTTCTTATTTATTTTCAGTCCTTCACCTGTCACACAACACAATGTTAATAAAAAGGCCATTCACCTGCAAAATACATTTTATTGGCGGGACTCTATTGCACGAGAGTTGTGCGCAGTAGAACCGGCGGCACCTGTGAAATCGACAGACGAGGCGAGGAGAAAGACACGAACTCAAAGTGCCTTTTGAATATGTCTTTCTCCTCCGCTGATAGCTGGCGTCGTTTCCCTGCGAGTTTGAACCAGATTGCCCGAATGTACATTTTGACTTTGGCCGTGTTTTTAAAATTCCTTCAGCGCCTTCAGAGATTCGACCCTGGCCGGTCATTTAGGTATAAGCTCTTTCAGCTTCATCACTTCCAGAGACCACTGCCTACACCGACCAAAGCAAAAAAAAATGGCTGATTATATGTACTTTGAGAATCTATGTTATGCGAAGCTTGTGCATAGAAGGTAACTTAGTTGTAGTTTTTTATTTAGCGAAACGTTAACAAGTGGCGCAAAATATACGTACAAATACATGCAGAGACATACGTTAGAGGGCTGCACATGTTTTATACAACGTTTACAGTTGTGCAATGATGCCCACTGCAACATTGATTTGGATAGGCAGTCGGCAGCGCCTACAAATACATGCAGCCACACACCTTTGTGTGTGTTTTGAACAGATTGTCAGCGAATAAATTGTGTTGACTGCACTTTACTGGTTACATTTCACCCCGAATCACCCCATGAAGCCCGTGCAACAACACTATTATTACTAGAAAGTGAAGCGCACTCTGGCGACAAAAGAGATGCTCGCCCTGGGTGACTGTATGCGCACTTCCGCACTAAACCACGCTTTTCTGGTGTTGCTTATGCGTGTTTCGCTTGCGCTTCACCTACTACGCACTCCTGTTGGGAGACTGAGCTACTTATTAACTTCTTGCTCATCTGAGTACCGTGAAAATTTAAATAAATATTGTTAAAAGCCGTCATATCGATGTGATAAGTTAGGTACCACTGCTCGCCCTTAATACTGCCACGTGTGTTTATGTTGGTGCCCACTTTGTGCAGCACCACCTCAGCTTATCTGCAGTGTGGCGTCGGTAGTGTGTTATTCCGTCACACGCGTACTGGGCATGCTTTTGACAAGTGTTGACACCACTTGAGAAATTGATGCGTATCGGTGAAAAGAGGACGGGCATGCTTCCGCCGACGCTTAATCGCACAGGCCATTTAGAGGCCACCGACAGTTTTTAAAGACGATAGTCTTTCTTGGGGCACTTCGACGTAAAAATTTTTTTCTTCTATCTGTTTGTTGATTGGTTGATTGATTTGTGGGGTTTACCGTCCCAAAACCACCATAATATTATGAGACACGCCGTAGTGAAGGGCCCCGGAAATTTCGACCACCTGGGGTTCTTTAACGTGCACCCAAATCGGGGCACACGGGCCTACAACATTTCCACCTCCATCAGAAATGCAGCCGCCACAGCCGGGACTCGATCCCGCGACCTGTGGGTCAGCAGCCGAGTACCTTAGACACCAGACCACCACGGCGGGACGTCTGTCAGTTTATCCACCTTAACGACACCGCTAACCACTCGAAGTGATACCCCAAACGGCCAATCACATCCGAAGCGGCCACCAATATTGCTCAAGTTTCAGTGTTCGTACTTGTGCAGTTTTCAATTATTGTTCATATTTGAGCCACCATAACAACACGTCAATATTTTGTATGTGTGTCTCTACAGTAGTGAAAACACACATCGGTAATTCTAAGGACCATAGAGTTTATCACGCTGCGCTGACAGTGCAACGCGATGCTCAAAAAGGGAAGGGTTTCAAACACTTTTATAAGGTGACATGGTGGTGGCACCTGCCCGTCGCTTTGCGTTCTGCACCTTATCGCCTCCGAGACAGGCGCACATCTTTCGCCGTTGGTGAGCACGCCTTCATTCGTTTTCGAAGATAACCGCCAGATAGCGCTCGTGTCCAACGGGTCTAACGCAACGCCTCCAGAATACATTCCAACTATTTTATTGCACAAAACAACAAATAAACGTTTTGTTCACTCTCTCCAGCCGCATGACTACCGTCTTTCGACGAAATTTGCAGTGAAACAAGCAGATACGGGGCCAATTTTTTCCCCTCAATTCTTTTATGGGCACAATTTCGCTCAAATAAAGTTCATTTGCGCTATCACTGCTACGTCATTAGAGTGGCATGCGGCAGCTACCTATGCGTTATGTACTCTTTCTTCTGTTGCTCTTTAAGCATTCCTCTACATTTTCGAGACGGGAATCAAACTACGAACTATGCCTGGAGACGCTGTCTGATTCTCTTCCGGTTGCACGGGTGCTTCGCCTCTCTCGGCTACAGTGGCGCCGAGCACAGAATTGAAGCCAGACAAGCATTCGGCTCGATCGGACAACAACTCAGAACCCACGTCAGTGATGGCCCACTTGCTCCCAGAGTTCGATGATACAAGATATAAGCGGCAACCGTATCTTGTAAAAATCGAAGCGTACATTGAAGCTAACATAACGACTGAAGATGCGAATAAAATAGCCTTGCTTGTGGCCACACTTGGAACTTCAACAGTTGAAGTCTTAAGTGGGAAAGTGGTGCCCATATCACCAAGTACTGTGACCTTGTTATGCCTGGGAGTCCACACCGAACGTCAATGGCTCTGCAAAGGCAATCTGTGTCAAGGCCAGCGTTCGAACCCGCCTGACGCAATCAACTCAACGACGTCATCAAGCGGCGGTGCTGGTCTGTCACGCAACGAACAGCGAGCTCCCTCAGCCCACAAGACCGTTAAAGATATCGGCGCCTTCCAGTCTCGCGAGTCTACGTAATGCGTGGCAACGTCACTCGTCTTTGGGTGCAACCACGTGCAGCAGCTCCGGATTTGATGAGCATGACGCAGCCCAGCGGCGGGCCCCATTGAAGGATTCTGAAATCACAGCCAGCGGCGCTTCTGGTTGGACGTTGGTGACTCAAAGGATCAACCCGATGCCTATTAAAAAAACCTGCGGCGCGTCGCCAGGAGTAGACCTGTGTGTCAGAGAAGCTTCTCGTTGCTTCGAGCCCCTTTCGCAGTCGGCGCGCCCGGTGTCCTTGGCAGCGGCGAATTTCATGGCGCCCTTCGTAATCTCGTCGGCGGTGCGCTTCGAAACAGATAGAGAAGCCGACGGATGCGTGCGAGAGAAGACATCTCGGCTCTTCGAGTACCTAAGCTGTCGGCCTCAGTGCCAAATTAGTAACGCCTCTATTTCTAAGATGTACGTAAACCTTGCCTTAACTCACCGTCGTCTCGTCCGCTCGTCTATCAGCTCTGCGCAGAAGCAGTCGCGAGCTGAGAAACCTATGCTACCAAACGGCTGGTGACCTTGGGGGCGGAGTTCGGAGCAGCGGCGCCTTCGGTACCGTGTTGGCCTCTCGCCTTTATAACAATGGATGGCAACCGCGGGATCTGCTGGTGTCAGCGATATCGAGGCGGTAAGTGCCTGATGTTTCCCCCTCAGTTCAACAGACTAATCTAGCACAGGTTATAGTAGTTGAGAGAAGGGCTGTGTAAATCATTAGAGTGAGCTTTGATCGTTTCAAGCGAAGTCGAAGCGCTTTGAAACCAAAGTCAATGTGGAGGGTGTTAACACGGTAGTGTTGAAAATTGCTTGCGCATCTTGCTAGTAGACTTATAATGGGTACGGCGAGTAGATTCTTAACAGAGGCAAACAGCAAGAGGCTAGTGTGAACAATCGAGAACCTTAACGTGAAGGAACTCATTGAAATTTGTGAAGAATTTGGTCTTATTTTAGGCCGTGCGAAACGAAAGCAAGCGATACTTGAGATCATGAGGGAATGCAGGAGTGACGACTGAGGAAGTCAATGAGGACTGGGCGGATATCAAAGCACGCCGCGAGGAGGCTGAAAGGCAAAAAATTTGTGAACGCGAAGAAGCTGAAAGGCGAGAACGCCGTGAGGAGGCCGATAGACAGGAGCACTTTGAGTTGAAACGAATAGAATTGGCAATCCTACAGTGTTTGCAGGCGCCTAGCGTAGCTTCTGCGACAGTTCAGGTCAGCAGTAAGAGAATCTGTGACCAACTGCCACCGTTCGTAGTAGGCGAGGACATGGCGAAGTATCTCGTCAAGTTTGAACACGTCTGTCAGCGAAATTCTTTGGAGTGGTCTCTTTGGGTGCAGAACCTGTTAGCTCTTCTTCCCGGCGAAGAGTCCGACGTGATAAAGTGCTTGCTGAGGTAAGCGTTTAGGAGCTATTACGAGGTTAAGGAAGTACTCTTGCGATGGTATAAGTTGTCACCCGAGGCTTTCAGGCAAATGTTCCGGTATGCTTAAAGGGGAATGAGTCACACGTTGACACATGACTACATGCGGCGCTCATAATGCACTCACAGCCGTTTCACTAGCGTCACATATACCAAATTTGGTATACAGTACGCGAATGGATGACGAAGGCATGTGACTGGTGCAAACATGATAATCATGAGATGCTTGTCATGTAACAACTTGACTACATGCCACGCTCATGAGGCGCTGGAGGACGTTTCGCTAGCTTCACCTATACCAAAAGTGGCATTACGAGACGTGAATGGATGACGAAGGTACGACACAGACATGACAATCACGGCATGCGTGTCATGTAACAACATACTACATGCCACACTGATGGTGCGCTCGTGGCTATTTCGCTAGCTTCACATATGCCGAATTTGGTATTACGTGGCGCCAATGGATGACGAAGGTATGGATGACAAAAACATGATAATCATGAGATGCGTGTCATGTGAGCTCTTGACATACATTTCGACGTGACGCGGTGCGCGTGCTCGCCGGCGTTCATTTTGTCACGTAACGCCGGCGTGTCCCCGCCAGGCGCAGGTCCTGCCATATACTCTGAGGCGCGCGCCGCGCTACGTTGCTTTGATGCATGCGCGTTTCAGTGCATCCGGCGTCCCTCCGTCACGAAAAGAGGGAAACACAGTGTTGTCTGGATAAAGCATCGGCGCGAAATAACGCATGAGCGCGGCCCGACGAAAACGCACGGTCGGGGCGCGCTGATGCCTAGTTCACACTGAAACACCCGCTTTCTACAGCGACCAAAATTCCCGTGCCGCCGAAACGCAGCGTCGTTCGCACTGGACGCGCTTCGCGCCGCCGAATATGCCATCTACTACGGGGCGAACGCGGGATGAATGCGCTTTCACCCGGTTGTTGTCGCGGCTCGCAAACGCCACTACGCTATCCGGTGGTGTATACTTCGACGATTCTCGTCCGTAGAAAGCAAGAAAAGACAGTACTGCTTACATTGCTGGCAAGTGGCTGTCTTGTAATGCACGAAGAGCAGAAAAACCACCGACGCCAGCAGCGTTGGTGGGTTCGTTTTGCTCTGCAAGACCGCAACAAGCACGGTCACGCCCACAGCAAGCTCGGTCACCTCTTTCACGAAATATGGAGGCGAAGTAGGCACAGAGTAGGTTAAACTCCCGTTGGTTTCAACATTCAGTTACGTGCACTGCGGCATAACAAGTCAGTAGGGCTTCACCGCCATTTTTCAAAATTCCTTGACTAGCGCTCCTATTGGTCCGCAGTGACCGATTCGGTGGCAGACACCGCAAAAATCGGTCCGAGAGCGATCGGCGCGGAGAGGGCCCTTTCGGCGGATCTCACCGCCACCGAACCAGATTCGGAGCACTTTCGGCGGCCGGAATGCTCAGTGTGAACGCGGCCTGACGGACGCTGGTCACGCTTGGTGTCAGACTATAGAGTGCTCGCGTTTTGCTAACGTAGCATCGCTGTGCCCAGCATGCGCACGCCAACGCTACATTTGGAGTATATTGAGTCCTTCATTACGCGCTCGCAGCCGTTTTGCTAGCTCCAGATATACAAAATTTCGTGTTACGTGACGTCACTGAATGACGGAATATATGACTGGTGAGAACATGATAATCGTGACACGCGTGTCATGTAAGAACATGATAACATACTACGCTCATAACGTGCCCGCAGCCGTTTCACTAGCTCCAGATACACTAAATTTGGAATCACGTGACATGAATGGATAACGATGGTAAATGACACATCCAAACATGATAATCACGACAAGGAATTCATGTAAGGCATCATTTACCTCCACTTCATAATGTTGCGCTGATCTTAAAGTGACGTATCAACATTTCTCATTCGCGCTTCTTAAATCATCGATTCCCACTGTACGCGGAATCTGCAAATTTGAAAGCTTGCCTTTTCAAATCAGGTCACAAAGTTCAAAAGAATTTGTTCTTTTTTCCTTAACTCGAGTAGATGCAATTGAAGCAACACTACTTTCAACCAGTAGTGGGGCACAACCCAACATTAGCGTCGCACCACTCGTTGAAGACAACGCTTCTCCTTTACTCAATATATAAGAATACTAAACACAAAATTAGGCATTCCGAAAGAATACCCAGTTATGCAACATTCCCGCGAGGCTCCCGCCACACTGCGACGCATTTACTCGAGCTCCCCCTGTTAGAAGAGGTGGTTGGCTTCCCTTTTTGAATCTGCGCGGCGTCATGTGGGGTGTCACGTCGCACTTCTTCTGTCTAAAAACATTCAGAATGCGACAAAGAAATTCAATGTAAGTATATTGTGATTATGGGAAAGCTCAGCATTATTTTGTATGGATGTTGAACACTGCTCTCTGTTTCCTATATACTTCCCAGTTAGAATGAAAAAAATTGGCAGATCCCACATACAGTGCGAATTGATGATATGTGAAGCACGAATGAGAAATGTTTATATGTCACATCAAAATCAGCTCGACGTTACGAGGTAGACGTAAATAATGCCGTACATGACTTCAGTGTCATGATTACTATGTTTGGATGTGTCATTTACCTTCGTCGTCTATTCACGTCACGTGATACCAAATTTAGTGTACGCGGAGCAAGGGCCGCAAGCACGCTATGAGTCTGGCATGTTGTCGTGTTCTTATACGACACCCGCGTCAGGATTATTATGTTTGCACCAGTCATATACTTCGTCATCCTTCACGTCCCGTAACACCAAATTTAGTATATGTGGAGCTCGCAAAATGGCCGCGAGCGCATCATGAAGGGCCCAATACACTCCAATGTAACGTTGACGCGCGCGCGCACGCTGGGCACAGCGACGGTATACATTAGCAAAACGCGAGCACTCTATAGTCTGACGCCGGGCGCGACTATAGCGTCCGTCGGTGCGGCCCGACGACAACCGGCGCGAAATGCAACATGCTGCATTTCGCGTCGATGCGTTACCAAGACAACACTGCGTCTCCCTCTTTTCGTGATGAAAGGACGCCGGACGCGCAGAAACACGCATTCGTCAAAGCAATGCAGCGCGGCACGCACCTGTGAGTATGGCAGGACTGGCGCCTGGCGTGGCAACGCCAGCGTGACACGACGAAACGAACGCGGGCGAGCACGCGCACCGCGTCACGTCGAAATGTATTGGCGCCATGACTGTGTCATGTAGTCATGTTCTCACATGACGCGCATCTCATGATTATCATTTCTACACCAGCCACATACCTTCGTCATCCATTGGCGCCCATAATACCAAATTTGGCATATGTGAAGCTAGCGAAACAGCCGTGAGCGCATCATCAGTGTGGCATGTAGTCATGTTGTTACATGACACGCATGTCGGGATTCTCATGTTTAGATGTGTCATTTACCTATGTCGTCCGTTCGCGTCACGTAATACCGAGTTTGCTACATGTGAGGCTAGCGAAACGGCCGCGAGCGCATCATGAGCGTACCATGTAGTCATGTTGTTACATGACACGCATCTCATGTTTATCATGTTTGCATCATTATCTTGTATTTGTTATTCATTTTTGTCCCGCAATACCTAATTTTGTATAAGTGAAACTAGAGAAACTGCCGCCAGTAAATCATGAGCATGGCATGTCGTCATGTTATTACATGACACGCATCTTGTGATTATCACGTTTTCACCAGCCACATATTTCATCATCCATTCACGTACTGTAATACCAAATTTGGTATATTTGACGCTAGCGAAACGGCCGCGAGCGCATCATGAGTGTGGCATGAAGTCATGTTGTTAGATGACATGCATGTGATGATTTTCATGTTAAGGTCTGTCGCTTGTGTTAATCAGGCAATCATGGCATACTATACTAGTTTTGCAACATGCCATGTGAACGAAACCACCGCAAGAACTGCAGGTTCATGAAATGTAAATCATGACATTCATGACTTACGTGTCAGATTTACATGTTATGACAATTTAAATATGTTCTTCATACAGTCATGTTATATCATACCAGGTTTTGTATGGATCTGCTGACCCGCAGGGCGCGGGTTCGAATCCCGGCTGCGGCGGCTGCATTTTCGATGGAGGCGGAAATGTTGTAGGCCCGTGTGCTCAGATTTGGGTGCACGTTAAAGAACCCCAGGTGGTCTAAATTTCCGGAGCCCTCCACTACGGCGTCTCTCATAATCATATAGTGGTTTTGGGACGTTAAACCCCACATATCAATCAATCAGGTTTTGTATGGATATCATTGTCGAAACGGCCGGGAGAGCTAAATGTCGTAGGCGGATAGATAGATAGATAGATAGATAGATAGATAGATAGATAGATAGATAGATAGATAGATAGATAGATAGATAGATAGATAGATAGATAGATAGATAGATAGATAGATAGACAGACAGACAGACAGACAGACAGACAGACAGACAGACAGACAGACAGACAGACAGACAGACAGACAGACAGACAGACAGACAGACAGACAGATAGATAGATAGATAGATAGATAGATAGATAGATAGATAGATAGATAGATAGATAGATAGATAGATAGATAGATAGATAGATAGATAGATAGATAGATAGATAGATAGATAGATACGCTCTAAGTCGTCGAAGTTCACTTTAAAATGCTTCGCATTTAAAAGACAGGACAATGCAGATTTGTGGAATTTCAAAGTCATCCTGAACCCTGTGTGCGAAGTTGAACAATACCCATTGCCTATCATAGATGACATATTCGGCAATCTCCGCGGGGGAGCGAGGTTCAGCATCCTAGACCTATGGAACGTTTACAATGAAATCCCACTTGACGAAGGCTAGAAAAAGCTGGCGGTCATTAACACACACAAAGGACTATTTTTCCTAAAACCACTTACCCTTCGGCATAGCTTCGGCACCCGCCATATTTCAACACTCAAAGGAGTGTTGAAATCAAGGAGGTCCTAAAGGGTTTGCCAGGTACCCAAGCGTATCTTGAATATGTGCTCATAGCAGACACCGCAGGGAACACGAGTGCTAACGTTGAGGTGGTGCTTCAACGTTTCAAAGAGCGTGGCATCAAACTTCGCACCGACAAATGTAGATTTTCGGAGTCATCAATAACCGAGCTTGGTCACCGTATAGACGCAAAGAGATTACATTCACTGAAAAAAATATGTTGGTGCGATTAGGCTAGCTCTGGGCCTTACGCAACGTCCCAGAATTGCGGTCAATTCTTGGTATGACCACATTTTACAAGAAGTTCTTGCCGAATCTGTCTACGTTGCTCACGCACGAGAAATGGTCTCGACTGCATATAACTTCAT
Organism: Rhipicephalus microplus; assembly: GCF_043290135.1. NCBI lineage: Eukaryota > Metazoa > Arthropoda > Arachnida > Ixodida > Ixodidae > Rhipicephalus > Rhipicephalus microplus. Next base: position 199,462,843 of record NC_134702.1, on the reverse strand, counting down.
GGAGCCTGTTAATAACGCCATGCTTCTGGTTGTTGTGGACTAACACTGCAAATAGATAGAGGCAATACCGATGTGCCAAGCAACCGATAAGAACACTTTGGATGTTTTAAGAACATTGTTTAGCAGGTTTGGACTGCCCCATAATGTTGCCTCGGATAATGGCACGCCACTTACTTCGCCAGTCTTGGCTGTTTTATGATACGAAACGGTATCATTCATATTCACACACCGCCTTATCATCATCCCCAGAGCAAAGGCTTGGCAGAGCGCACTGTTAGAACGGTAAAGAACTGTTTCAAGAAAATACTGCAGTGGATCTCGGGATCACCCTGGCTAGCATTTTGTGCAAGTACTGGAACGTGCCACAGGGTTCTGAGTTGTCTCCATAAGAATTGCTTTTGGGATACAAGTTGAAGATAAAACCAGACATGTGTTTTTCTACACAGGAACCGGGCAGCCCATCGAAGAAAATACACTGATGACACTACCTGGAGTTTCGCCCCAGGCGATACAGTCTACGTCTGCAACCACGGAGCCGGAGACAAGTGGACACCTGGTAAAGTCAAGTCTACCACGGGTGCTCAGCTGATGGCGGTTCAGACGGAAGACGGCATGGTTCGCGGGCACATCGACCAAGTACACAAGTGGTTCATCGACACGTCCAACACCTCAAACAGATGGCTCATTTGGAGTCCCTGAGTATGACGTGAGTGTCGGCCAAGGTTGCAGTCAAAACGATGACCGCCTTCTCCACTTCGACGGCGCAGGGAGTTCAAATGGTGCTGGCCACGATTGTAGACACACAAGGCGCTGAGGACGGCGATACGGAGACGACCACAAAGGCGTCCCTGGTGAGTTGTAACGGGCCACATCCAAGTAAGCAACGGTCGGGTGGTCAGCGTACTTGGCGTGAAGCATGCTCGCCTGGGCTTGGCGCCGAGCATCGAGGTGGCCCGCGAGCATAATCCTAGGCCGCGGCTTGATGCAGAAGGCCATTCGAACAGCATGGGGCAATGAGACCTGACCCGGAGGGTGGGAGAAGGTGTCATGGCCGATGGAGGAAAGGATATGGCGACCGGTCGGTGAACGGTAGAGGGGTTGCACCTGACCGGAATGGTGAGCCTCCAAACTCATCAAGGGTTTTCTTTACACCAAGGCGTAGAAGTCGATCCGTAGACGTGTTGAAGGGAAGGCCGAGGGCGGTCTTGTATGCCCGACAGATGAGGACGTCAATCTTTTCGCGTTCTGATTTGAGGAGGCAAGATGATAAGGAAGGCTCTACGTGATGCGGGGAACAATGAAGGTGTCTACAAGGCGAAGCAGATCATGTTCTCGCATGCCTGCTTGCCACGCGTGGACAAGGGCGAGCAATCGTGCGGTCTGTTCCACCGAGAGCGAAAGCTTGTCGATGGTGTGTGTGTTATGGCGGTTGGACTGTAATATCAGCCCAAGCACGCGGAGATGGGAAACGATGGCCACGGGAGTGGAGTTGACGTGCACAGTGATAGTAGGGTGAGGCGTTTTGTAGGGACGGTGGTCGGGAAGCCGCATAATAAGCAGGGCCGATTTGACCGCCGAGCAAGTGAGACTGGTCCCGTACACATGGGAAGTCACGACGTCAGCTGGGCATTGCAACGTCTGCTCGATGTGGCCATCAGAACCCGATGCGCTCCAAAGGGCGACATCGTCAGCGTACAGGGTGTGTTTGAGACCGGGGATATGGTCCAGTTTTCGAGGGAGAGAGCAGAGGGTAAGATTAAATAGAAAATTCGGTAATACGACACCTTCACGGGTGCCGCAAGGGCCAAGCTCGTACGTTGGAGACGGGAGGTCCCCTATGATGATGTCAGCCGTGCGAGCCTTGAAGAATGCGTGAATTCAGTTGTAAGTGCGGATGCTAGGATTGTGGGCTGAGAGTTTGGGAAGTATTGCCAAATGAAAGACGTTGTCGAACGCTTTATGAACGTCGAGGCTAAGGGGAACCCCAGTCTCTGAAAATCTGGGTGGGTCGAGGAGGTCATGTTCGAGTTGCAAGAGGACATCTTGCTCGATATTGGGGGGCAGAATCCAAGCATGGTGTGAGGAATGAGATGGTGAGCGTACATATACGTCTGCAGGCGAGCGAGAACGACGTGTTCCAGAAGCTTGCAGACGCATTAAGTGAAATGGGCCCGAGATTCTCGATTGGGAGTTTCTTTCCCAGCTTAGGGATGAAAGCCATCTGAGCGAGTTTCCATGATTGGGGTAGGTTGCCCGAGCGCCAGCACTCGTTGAGGAAAAAAATAAGAGTAGTAATCGAAGGACCGTCGAGGTTTTTGGGGGTGCTGGCACCCCCTGTAAATTTGTTTGCGCTGGGTGGCATAAGTGTCTTGCCCAAAAGCCGCAGCATTTTGTATTACAACCACCGGGCGATAGATGGCGTTGTGTTCATGAGCGGTGAATTTCGCACGCAGCTGCGAAATTTTGGAACCATCTAAACTCCCTAAGAAATGAGACGAGCCTAGAGCAGAGTTTTATAACTACAGCCCAAGGTACTAGGCAAGAAGGGGACGAAGCTATTGAATATATAAGAACAAGGGTAACAGAAAAAATTTCAACAAAGAAGTACTTTATGCACCATAATAGACAAGGACGAATCAAGTGGTGCAATGGCTCCATTTTCACAACAAGAGTGGGAAAGGGCTGAAAAAAGGGTTCCTAGTAGTATATCAACAGGCCCAGATGGCATTTCAATTAGGCTGATAAAGACATTAGGTCCGAAGTCTAAGCAGGCTTTGAGAGATGCAGTGAGCACAATAATAATCGATGGTGAAGTTCCCGATGGATGAAAACTTAGCAGGATGAGCATGATCTATAAAGAAAAGGGGGACAAAGCTGACATAAACAACTACCGTCCTATAACAGTGACATCAGTGGTCTACAGGCTGGCGATGCAGATTATAAAGGAAAGACTGCAGGCATGAATAGAGGATGAGGGGGTCTGGGGGAACTGCAGAATGGGTTTCGGAAACACAGGAGGTTGGAAGACAATCTGTTCGCACTGACGCAGTGCATCGAAATAGCAGAAAAGGAACACAGGCCCCTGTGGCTAGCATTTTTGGATATCAAGGGAGCGTACGATAGCGTGGTTAAAGAGGAATTGTGGGGAATACTGGACACACTAGGCGTGGAACATGTAGTCACTAATCTTTTAAAGGGTATCTATAAAGGTAACAAGGTAGTTATAAAGTGGGAAAAACAGGTATCCAAGCCTGCAGAGGTAAAACGGGGGCTTGGGCAGGGGTGCCCCCTGTCACCCTTATTATTCATGATGTACCTACAAGGATTAGAGGCAAAATTAGAGGGAAGTGGACTGGGCTTCAACCTCTCTTTAGTGAAACAAGGAAAACTTATTCATCAGGCACTACCAGCATTAATGTACGCAGATGATATAGTGGTAATGGCCAACAACAAGGAAGATTTGCAGAGATTGATGGACATCTGCGGTAATGAGGGAGATAGGTTAGAATTTAGATTCAGTAAAGAAAAATCAGCAGTCATGATTTTCAATGACAACGAAGGTAGTGAGCTTAGAATACAGGAGGTCACGCTAGAGATAACAGATAAATACAAATATCTGGGCGTATGGATAAGCAATGGGACCGAGTATCTGAGGGAACACGAAATATACGTGACGACTTAGAGTAACAGGAATGCAGCAGTCATGAAAAATAGGGCCCTGTGGAATCAAAATAGGTATGATATTGTGAGAGAAATATGGAAAGGGGTCATGGTTCCTGGGCTGACGTTCGGCAATGCGGTCTTGTGCATGAGATCAGAAGTTCAAGCAAGATTAGAAATTAAGCAACGTGGAATAGGTAGGCTTGCTTAAGGAGCTCACGGGAATACACCAAATCAGGGAGTACAAGGTGATATGGGATGGACATCATTTGAGGGCAGGGAAGCTAGCAGCAAGATAAAATTTGAGAAGCGATTGACAGAAATGGGGGAAGAGCGTTGGGCTAGGAAGGTTTTCAGTTTCTTGTACATGAAGAATGTCGATACAAAATGGAGGAAGCGAACCAGGAAGTTGACTGGTAAACACTTAGAAAACAGCAGGTGGCCAAACCAAAAAGAACTATCGGTTAAGAAGAAAGTGAAGGAAACGGAGACTGACATGTGGAGAATGGGCATGATTAAGAAGTCCGCACTAGAGATCTATCGAATTTTTAAGCAGGAAATTGCCAAGGAAAGGATCTATGATAATACTCGGGGTAGTTCTCTACTGTTTGAGGCCAGGACGGGAGTACTGCGAACCAAGACATATCGGGCCAAATACGAAGGGGTAGACACAGTATGCAGTGCGTGTGTAGAGGAAGAAGAAACTGCCGAACACTTGATAATGTTCTGTGAAGGGCTTCACCCTATAGTTCAGGATGATGGCGCAGAGTTTTTCAAAGCACTGGGGTTTAGGGACCGGGAGGGCAAAATAAACTTTAAGCGGGTAGAATTAACTAAAAGGAGGTTATCTGATTGGTGGCTCAAGTCAAGGCACGAGTGAAAATTAAACTCTTCACTGCAAAGTACGAATCCTGAAACTAACTTTTTAAGGAAAAAAATAAATATAGTTTTTGGTTCATTAGGTATTACGGCTTGGTGGCGCTAGCCACCGCCCGATCTAAAGGGTAAAGCCATATCCATCCATCCATCCATCCATCCATTCGTGAGCACCACTATCATCATCATGGTTGGTAGAGCGGTAGCACCGGCAGTGACCCCTGGCGACAGGTAAGCCTTGGTGGCAGCGCGCAAGTACTAAGCAGCTCTCTTCTGCGCGTAGCAGTTGCTGCGAACGGTTGTCTCTAGCGTAGGTCCCCGGTGCGTGGCACTGTGGGCTGCGCGTTGGGGGCCCTCGGGGTAAGTCAAGCGTTGGCGACGCCGCCTTGGGTGTGTTATTGCGTTTGTCATGTTGTTTAACATTGCGTAAGGTTGTTTAGTGTACGATCACAATTGATGTATAACAATTAAACGGACGATATCGTCGCTCTAAAAGTAGTTAAACAAATGTATGCGTGTTTTTTTGTTTGTACCGGCCGCGTCTACTGTGTCCTTTCACTGTCCAAGAGCGTGGCGCTCGCCAGTTCAAGATCCCTCACTGGCTGCCCAACGTGGGGCTTTTGGAGCATTGGACGACAGTCTTCGTGGTTCGGTGCAGGCTTTTGTTTGAGCCGGAGAAAAGTAGGCCTAGGGGGGACTTCTCTTTGGTAGCATCGGTGGTCTGCTTTGTTAAGAGTGAGGAGATCGGTATTTGTGACGTGTTTGAAGTTATCGGCTCTCGAGTTTTAATTTTTTCTGCCCGCATGTGTTTTTGCTATGTTTCGTTGGTTTGCAAGAACGTTGATAAGTTGGGACGAGAGCCATGCCGTCTGCATCCTGGAATGAGCAAGACTCAGAGCACGTGTATTGAGGGGAGGCCCGAAGAGAGTTAGCACGGAGGCCTCATGGGTGGTCCGATTTTCTGTAAATAGCTTCTTCTATCTCTTTGGCTCAGGGAGCCGAGCGTTGTTACTGTCTAGTATTGCGGCACCACGCCGGGGCGTCGTGACACCGTCCGGGGCCAACGCCACCTAGACTACTGAAGGCCCCCGCATTCCTTCTTTCCAGCCATGTGACGTCACCCTACTCTGCCCGAGGAAACGAGCCGCCGCTTCACAGGCCACGTTCGGGCGACCTGCGTGAGATGGCACTAGCTGCAACTTTCCCAGCAGTCCTCGCTTTTACTGCCTTGGTGTTGTCGGTGTTGTGTTGCTAGAGAGCTCCTCGCTGGCCACGTGTGCCGTTTTTCTTCGCTGCTCTTTGTGTGGTGCTAAATATTTTTGTTTTTCGTGCCTGTCTGCCACATATGTGGAAGAATGGGACGTTGCTGTGTACCGAACTGCAAAGGGAATTACGATACTGGCCACAAAGTACGACTGTTCGAGTTCCCTCGTGATCCTGAGCGGAGATCATAATGGCAGCGAGCTGTGTGGCGCGGCGACATAGATGTTGCAAAGCTTAAGAATCCACTGCTGTTTGTTTTTACGTATGTCACCCAAAAATTTTTGGGCACAGAAGATTACTACAATGTAACTTTTTGCAAAAACGCGGCTGATAGTAGGACCTGTAAATGTGAGACGAGAGAGCTTTCTGTGTGCATATTTTCCACGAGGTACCTACGAATTATGACGGCATTTACGCATTTTACATTCACGCGACTTGCTGTTATGTGGTTGTTTTTCTTAGAACTCCTTGTTGAGCTAGTTATAAACTCGTCATGTAGGTATTTAGCGCAACTTCTTATTCCTTCGAAAAACACGCTCACATTCACACACACATCTACGCGAATTTGAGGTGCGTTTTTCGAGTGGATGCGTGTTTTTCGAGGGAATACGAGGTTGCGCTAAGTACCTGCAACATGGGTTGTTTTTTCGCTCACTAGAATTGCAAGTGCTAACGTGAGAAAGCCTATATCAAACCGGAGTTGTGGAATCATTTTGTTTGGTTGCACGCATCAGTGCAATTTTGTTTACAACGAATTGTGTTGCTGCACCCTTCCAGGGAAGGAATAAGACGCCGCGATTTTTAATAGCGACGCCTGAACTGACCTAGTTTTGTTACATGTGCACAGAGGCACAATTCACGTGGAAACAAACTGATTTTGGTTTATGTCTTTTGTGCAGGTATGCGAATGTCACTTCAAAGAGGAATATCTCCACACAACGACAAGATATACAGATAGCGACGGTCGCACCATTGAAGTCAAGATGAAATTGACGCGACCCACGCACGATGCTGTACCTACAATTTTTCCGGACAGCCCTGACTACCTGTCGGATACTCACCAATCGAGAGAAGAACCAAGAATGAAGAAAAAACGAAGAGAAGATGAGCAACTTCAGAAAGCTATTCAGGAGTCCGCGCTGGCGCACAAGAAGGGGTTGAAAGAAAACAAGTTAACATGCATAGATGACATAGATTCTCGCCTGCACCTGCTACAAGAAAAAAAGTATTGGTCATTTGTGAAAGCCGATGGCCATGTCATCTTTGCGCACATCAAGGCAACAATAGAAGAAGCTCCGAATCTATTTCATCTATAGTCATATCATCGGAAATGTCTGTGCCCGTCTTTGTGGGAGGTGCTCGCCTTACGTCAGACGAACGGCTTGGCATTCCAGAAGCAGTTCACGACATGCGTGTGCTGGTGCAACTTCTGGGTGGCGTACAAGAGTACTCTCGTAGAAGAGAACTTAGAAAAGATGAAAAAGTGAATGGAGTGTTAAAGCTTGTGGTTTCCCACCTCGAGGATATTTCTAAGGAAGACCTTCTCGAGGATGAAACAGTATAAGCAATAATATTTCTCAGGGAACAGTGCCAGCTCCTGATGTGCCGAAGCAAAAAGTATTTAGCTGAACTGTTAATTCTTTCAACTGTGTTTTACACTATTTCTCCCCATGGTTACAACTTTTTGCGAAGCAGTGGTAACATCGTATTGCCTCACCCTTCGACAATTAAACGTGTATGTGCCGCCCATGATGTGAGTCCTTTGAAGGAACAAAATCGAGAAGGGCTCTTATGGTACATCAAAAAAAGGGCCAGCCTACTGAAGTTGCATGAAAGACATGTCATGTTGATGCTTGATGAAATACACTTGCAACAATTATTTGACTACAAGGCAGGCAGGTTAACAGGAGCTTCTGTTAACAGCACTGAACCAGCAAAAACAGCGCACGTTTTTATGGTTCCGAGCTTACTGTCAGCATTTCAAGATGTAGCAAACATATTACCAGTGTCTAAAATTACAGCGGAAGAACTACATAAGGTGCTTAGAGAAGTAATAAACATTCTTGAAGATTGTGGCCTTCTTGTAGTGGCAGTAATAACAGACAATAACTCAATTAACAGAAAGGTAATGTCACTGTTCGCAGAAAGCAGCCATTTAGAAATAGTGTATCCTCATCCAGCGGATCCTCGGAAACCTTTATTTCCCATTGTTGACACAATGCATTTGCTAAAATGCATTCTAAATAATTTGATTAACCAGAAAAATTCTGACAAGTGCCTGTATTATCCACATTTTGATTGTTATGATGAGGAGAACAAAAGGCTGGAAGGTGCATCCTTCACAACATTAAGAAAACTGCATGAAGCTAAAGAAAATAGTGTTGTGAAAATTGCTTATGGGCTGACTTACAAGGCTCTGAACCTAGGTAACTCAGAGCGACAAAATGTTAAGCTCACTCTCAAGATATTTAACACCTCCGTGTCATCGGCTTAGAGAATTCAAGATGAAAGTTTTCATTTGGTCTTTGCTGATGGTACAGCAAATTTCATTCATTTAATTGTAAAGTGGTGGAACACCATAAATGTGAAGACTCCCCATAAAGGCTGCAGGCTAAAAGATTAATGGCAAGAGCCAGTGCGCAATATGAGCTGCGAGCAGCTGCAATATCTGGACAAGTTTGTTGGCTGGTTGGGCTCCTGCAAGGACAGAAACGTGCAAACAGGCGCTCTCACAAGAGACCCACACAGCTTTACGGCAAACTACGTATGCCCTGATTGTGGTGTCGAGGTACTGCTTAATTGGAGAAACATAATTTTAGATACATGCTCCTCGGTAAATTAAACTGACTCGCTTAAGGATCGGTTCGAGAGGTACAGGCGACTATGTGGTTCGCACTATAACGTGTCGATAACACAAGTGTTAGAGGCTGAGGCTAATCCGCCAACAAAACACACTGATTTTGGCAGACATGCCTGAATCACCCAGTCAGAATGAAAATGAGCATAATGCTGAGGAGATAATCAGGAAGTACGACATACGCTTGACCAATGCTGAATTAAACAGCCACGACAGGACCTGGCCGCATTGGTCTACATCGCCGGCTATTGTGCACACGCAACTCTTAAACGACAATCATGTGATGACTGCCGTGACATACTGACAGTCACGGAACAAGAGCTAGACGAAAGTGAATATGTGCTGATTGACAGCATCAGTCGAGGTAGATTGAAGTTCAAACAGCCAGCTGTAATTCATGCAGTCCTCTGCGCGAAGGTTGTTTTCGACGATGTCACTAGTAAAGAACATGAGCTTCTGTTTCGTGCCGAAAGTAATCATCGATTGACTCTACTTAGTGTTCTTATGTATTTGTTGAATGACAACAAAACATTTGATGCTTGTGCAGCTGGCCACACTCCAGATTCAGTAATTAAAAACGTTTTGCTGCCAGCCATAAACATACTGCTCAAAAACTACGCTTCTCTGAGAAATGAAGCACTAAGCAAAAAGAAAGAGAATGGCACGAAAAGAAAGTTGGTTACTTTGAAATGATCATGTGTTTGCATTTCTGTGTGTATGTGTTTGTGTGTGTATATTCACTCCCCAAATAAAATTTATTTTTTTGTTCTGAAACTATTGTACATTTGGTATCGCTCTTCGAACTGCTTGGAATCGTGGATAGTGCACAGATTTACAGAACAGTGATAACAAAATTGTCCAAGCTGTAAGAATTATGTTTGGTAAATTCCTATGACCAAGGCGACGAGATATTACAACTCATGAGATATTCCAACCTGTAAACCCAACTACAAAACAACAACAAAAAAAGCTTTTAGGTTTGTTCATTAGAATAAAACGGCTCTTGCCTAGCATTCGGTGACAAGCACCAGCTGTCATGTCCCGCAAACAGACACCAAAAAAAGGCAGCGAAAAATACAAGGACGCACTACAGCTATATGTGCGAATGTACATATGCGGTCAAGACAAAAGGCACCTCTACGGTGGAATGCCCCAAGATATGACCCAGCCTTGCATTAGCGTTGATCATCACATTGGCTTATTTAGGTGAATTAAAGAAAAAGCTGCGTTTATAGGTAAAGCGACCGCAGTCATGAAACGCCGCGTACGGGCTGAGTGTGGTGACGTCCCGGAGGAGAGCGGGGGCCTTCAGTAGTCTAGGTGGCGTTGCCGGGGCGGTGGACGCCAATCGCTAGGTAAGCTGCTGTGTGCGGTGAGCGATAGGGCCACCTTACAGAGTGGATGTCTTCTTGCGGCTGCCTCTTCTGCGCCTAGGCTTAGTGCTGGGTGGATGCTGGTTGTTGCCAAGTGACTTATTAGGCCTAAGGCTAATGAGTCCACCATGGAAAACAAAGCTGAATGAGCAGGTGATAAGAAAACTGACCTTCTGCAAAAGCGTGCCAACATTGAAGCTTTTGCGGCCTTCACCTCTGTTGGTGGTCATTGCGAATCCTAAACAAAACATACCTTTCTCTTACCGTGAGTATAGAGCGTTAAATCTGAGCTGTAGCGACAATGTCAATCATTCACTCGGGCAAGGTGTCTCTGCTGCGGTTCACATCGACGGCTGCTCTTTCTCAGCGAACTTCCAATAAGGACGACAATTCAATCGAAAGATACACGCCAGTACTACGTCTTGTTTACACGGGAATTCACGCTGAACAAAGCTTCCTAGCCGTAACAGAACTATGCGTATTCGTGCAACCTGGCCTCATTATAGAGGAACTGGAAATCGCTGCGACCAAGAGCTGTGACGACAACAGAACACTGCGATGTTGCAAATGTCGTCCAAGTACGTTGGTGACCACGCGATCATTGTTATTGGCTAGATTCGGATGTAAGGAGCTATGTACTGATGGCCAATTTCACAACTCCAAGGATTAGGCAGTTAATTCAAAGACGCTGCAAAAAACATTGTCTGAAGTTTGAAGTTTATTACCACGTAAGTACACAGCATTCATAAACAGCAATGATGTCGAAAGAAAAGATGCTTTAAAGCAGCTTGACTGGTCCCATTTCCCCCACAGTGCATGAAGTAACATGGCAAGAAATCCCAATAAGTACACTTGCCGAGTTAATATACAGAAATAAAAGCAAAAGAAGGGCAATCGAGTGATACATATATTTTTTTTTAATCAGCATGAAACACATTTCAAGAGAGACAAAGATGAGGTTAACGTTCATAATAACAGTGGAAGTATTGGGCTCTCTGAAATATGGCCTATGTTTTTATGGCATAGTTTATATTTATGGCGTGCCGAGGGAAGACAGTTGAAATGTGTTTCAGGGTCATAGTTTGGGCGTATATTGTCGCAAAAATGCCCAACATTTTGTATTTGGTTTAGGTGAGCTGATTGATTGTTTAGCAAGTTCGGAATGCTGCTAGATTATGCAGTACCCTTAATCTTTTTACAAACAGCACATAAGCCGATATTCACATATGCGAGATGCGCAGGCGGTTATTCGATTCAGCATCAACGATGCTAGCAAGCATCTACGGCACTAGTGATGAAACAATTAGGCCTGGTGACGAGGTTATTGGGGCCCTCATTAGTAACGGCTGCGTGGCTCCCGGTCCCGCCTGGCATCGTTTTTTTTTTTTGCTAATCTGTCTTTTACAGAAATCAGCTCTAATTCCGCCTTCATAAAAGAACCCTGTCTCCTTGAGAGCTACTTTCCTTCTGTGATCAGCAGTGTCATCTTTTTCTTCAGCTGCGAAACTTCCCGCTGGGTCTTCGCAACTTTAATTGTGCCTGTTTATTTATTTGCTTATTTATTTGCTTATTTATTTATTTATTTATTTTCAATACCTACAGCGCCCATCACATTTGGAGTGTCAAGACACTTTGTTTGTAAAGGGTCCCGTTAAATCCGTGGCTAGTGCGCCCGACAACCAAATGCGCATTATTACCAGATTACTTTAGTTCCACACTCTATTCTAGCTTTGTTGGAGTAGAGTGCTCGAATTACTTGTCTTTTTGCACACCGAAACGTGCTATGTGTAACCGAAGTGAGACATATGGGCTCTTCCGAGTGTTGAGTGCTGTGCATCCAAGGCCTCTAAAAACACTCATTATTTAGAATGGTGCTCCGAGTAGACAATAAATTTGTTTTTGTTTTATGGTGTTTTCACGTGAAATGACGTTAAAAATCATTAGAGTATCACCGAAGGTGTTGCCGCTAGACAGAACTATGGCTCCAGCAAAACAAAAGCTTTTCATACGGTAGATTAGGTCAATGTTTTTTTCTGCGACAAACAACAAAATCGATGCGATGCGCTCACTTCTAAAACCTGTGCAAGCGGTTCCAATATGCACATGCTTGCTCTCAGCGCACTTTCTATTTAGTGCTGAGCAGGCTCAAGGCTTATGCAGTGCTATTCAGACGTGAAAAAAAAATTACACTGGTGAAATAGACACTTCCTGAAGAGAAGTTCTTTTTACCTTCAAATGTAGGCACCCCCTGACACCTTACAAGTAACTGCACGGCTCACACCGTTCAGAGGTTTGAAGTGGATGCTTAAGTAAAACCCTGTATCATAAAATCTGAAGCTGAGTGGCGCCTGCTTTTACCACACTTATTATAGAAACGCTAAAATTCCCACCTAAATACACCACCAAATGTCTCAAGACAAGTCCGTCATACTCGGTACCATTGGTGCAGAGCGTACGCAGGTGCTTCCAGTGCGCGTTAACTACTTGTAAGCACAGGTTATTGCTCATCGAGCTCAAAGAAGTATAATAATTGATAACTACTCTATAACCATTCAACTGTAAAAATGCACATACCTGTGTTTCAGAGCTCTAGATCTGTGGCAGAAGCGAGTACGCCATCCAACCCACAAAGATTATGCGAATATACTACAGTTGATGTACTTAGATGCATATAATTTTGTTTGTTAGGGTTCAGTAATTTGGTTAGTACAATAATCTATATTTATATTCTTCTCTTGTCGTTCCTATAATGTAAACGTGGCCCCGCCACGGTGGTCTAGTAGCTAAGGTACTCGGCTGCTGACCCGCAGGGCGCGGGTTCGAATCCCGGCTGCGGCGGCTGCATTTCCGATGGAGGCGGAAATGTTGTAGGCCCGTGTGCTCAGATTTGGGTGCACGTTAAAGAACCCCAGGTGGTCTAAATTTCCGGAGCCCTCCACTACGGCGTCTCTCATAATCATATAGTGGTTTTGGGACGTTAAACCCCACATATCAATCAATTAATGTAAACGTGAACATACCTTCAATAATACTAAAATAACACTTTCATCTAGTGAACGCAAGCGTCATCTCCAAACTCTGACTGATGTTTTCTCGCTTTATGAGATTGTTCAACACACTTTACTGCATCGCAAGATACAAAAATTGCTTTGGTACATATATGCATTCATGACCTCGTTGCAAATTGGAATCGCGCCGTTAAAAGCTAACCAATTTTGCATTACATTACATTACATTGCATTAAATTAGAGTGGTTTTCCTGCGATAATAAAGGGTTTCTAACTTGATGCTGTACATTGTAAGCATGTCGAATCGAATACTTACCAAGGAAATAAATGTAAAAGATCCTGTATTTAGCCCAACGACACCCGATAACACTGCAGTGAAATCGTTTGAATGTGAGACAGGCAACTCGCGCTCCCGTGTGAATTAATTTATGCGCGTCTTCGTAATTAGAAAAAATCATGAGGAGGCTTACTAGTAGACCCCTGTTTTCTCCCGATAGCTTCAAGGCTCAGTTATTTCTTCCTGCTCTTACTCTTGCATCTTTCGCAAGCCAGTACAATTTTTGAGTAGTGCTTAATACATTTTGTGTGAACATAACTTGTCAACTCTGCAATGAACACTACAAGTAACCCCACGTTTGAATTTTTCAAGCTTTTTTGTCACCATGCAAGCTCACACATAAGTATCCACAGTATCTCGTGTTGTAATATATCAGGCCTCTGACAATGTGTTACATCACTCCCAAAGCTTGTGGTTTTGCTCAAGACAGGCGAAACAATTCAGGGCAATGTGAATGCTTAATGGAATACAAAAAAAAGATGTTAGCACCATGGAAGTGCTCAAGACAATACGCAAAAGGGTGTCTCCATTGTTTTTGTGGTTGCTACGCACATTTCTTGTATTTCAGTGATCATGCACTAACTATAGCTAGTTACAACTTTAGAAGTCAGTGGCATTTCCCCCTCAAAGGCGGATGCACACAATCCTGTACCAATGGGCATGTTCTCCAGAATTATGTCATGAGCTGGATGGCCGTTGACCCCGCCTGCAGAGAACGTTGGGGAAAGCAAGAGCGTGACTATTTCGTTAGTCGCTGAGATGATGGGCTGCCGCGATTCAGTCATCTGTGCGAGGCCTCCCCTAACTTTTTCAAATTGTACCTGACAATATAGCTCTGCAGCAAGTATTTTCACGCTAATTCGCTGTTGTTTCGAGTGAACGACAGTGAACATACATTTCAAGCATGCGATATGAACACATAAGATCGACTTTTTAAGGTCGCGTTTGAAAGCAGCCTGTTTTTTAACCTCGCATACTACTGTTTCCGAAATAGTGTCTGCAAGCTGCGAAATGTCTACAATTTTGCAGCCTTGCTGGCGAGCTCGAAAGGCACCTGCCAGCCTCCAAATGCCTCCTCCAGTTCTGCTGCGACCGCAAGGCAGAGCCTGTCCATGTAGGGGGCAGCGATCACTTGGACTCCGACTGGCCGGCCGTCTGTAGTCATTCCCGTCGGGACGGCAGTGGCTGGAAGGCCGGCCAAGTTAGCAGGTGCCGTGAGAGACACGTGCCCTGGCCGCATAGCGTGCTCGTTGTGAAACGGTGCCGGCCCCAGAGCCGCTGGGCAGATGAGTACTCCGTCCTCGCCAAGCAAAGAGATAAGGCGTTCCTGAAAGTCGCGCGCCATAGCAAGGTAGCGCCGCACGTAGCCGGAGTCGGGTTTCGGCAACATGCGGTCGATTACGGTGACCAAGACAGCCGGAAAGGTGTGCAGTGACCTGCGAATAAATTGTGCGTGGTTACAACCTAAGCAAAAACTGGTAGTGGCTAAGCTAGGCTATGTCATAATATACCTTGAGTGAGCTGCGGACGGACGCAAGGACTAGAGAGCGAGACCACGTGATTCAAGCGCCAGTCTACTAGGGACGCATCACTCCGGGAGCTTCTGCAGGCCTTCTCCGGCACGTCCGCTTCACCTCCTACGACGTTACTGCTCCGGGGTCACGCGCAACACGGCTTTCAATGAACATGAAACTGCTGAACCTCAGCCAGCGTAGCTTGCGCTACAAAATGTCAGCTGTCAGCTCTGCTCCCATGCAGCTGTCGTTGTCCCTCCGACAGAGAATTTGCATGAGTCCGTCATCCAATGGCGCCAGCTCTCTTCTATGAGATGAAGTAATTTTCGGGTGTTTTAAATAGTTGACTTTCGCGGTATGCAATTCTGTCACCAAATTTACGCCAGTATTCACAAACAGACCACGAAGCAAACTACATCCCCTATGCGCGTGATATAACCATATTTTGGCAGCAATTTGTATGATGCTCATCATAAGAGCATTAACATTGCTGTCGGTAACATGCTTGTCGCTCCACATAAGTAGAGTATAATTAATTAATTCTCGTTAAATCAACACAGCCAACACAAAAGCCGTTATCTACACCCCCCACTCTCCAACAATCAACTGAACTACGCTATCTTAAATCTTACTTCAGGAAACTCGGGTATACCCATTTTTTACTAAGTAAAATACCTTGGTGTATTTCTGCAAAAGTATCGATCTTGAGACATTCAGATAATTATGTTGTTACACAGGTACACTTTAAAAAAAGAGCGAGTAAAAAGGGTGTCTTTTTGTCCCACAACAATAATCGTCATCTATAATGCGTTCCATTTTTGCGCTATCACCGCGCGCCTGGTACATTCAGGTCACGATCGACATGCCCATTATCAGGGTTACATTGCATTCTCGATAGGAAAGTGGCTAGCACCGAGTTTTCAAGAAAGGAAGTGCACGTGAGCCTGTTGACGATTATTGTTGTGGGACAAAAAGACACTCTTTCTACTCGATATTTTTTTAGAGTGTAGCAAATATGGTACAAATTGTGGCAAAATATAAGTTCCACTTGCCAACAGCTGTCAAGGCCCATATCTAAAATGCTCTATTTTTTCTCATTTAAGCTATTGCTGTCTAGTGTGGCACTCAACCACGTTAAAAAAACCTCGACAAGTTACTTATATTACAAAAGAAAGCACTGCGTCACATTGCGCTTGTAGAAAAAAAAGCTGCTCACACAAAACCTCTGTTTATCAAATACAATATCACGTCAGTTCACAAGTTCTAACCAATAAATTTAGCCATGAAGTTTAAGCACGATACAGACGCGCTACTTCGTACATTGTCCGAATCAACGCTGCTTACAAGCCCTTATGATTCACACAATGATGGCACCTAGAAAATTTCATTTTCACGTGTTGGGACAGTACAACAAATAGCTGTCACACACTTACAAAACTCTTCAATGAAATCCATCAATGCGGTATTGATTTGGAAAGAAGTAATAACTGTGCAATGAAGGCTTTTTTGAGACAAACGATTTATGCACTTCCTTCATTCAAAGGGCACAGATTATGTTCAACACATTTCGAAGTGTTACTGGTCTTTTTTTTCTTCACATAGAAATTGTGTAACACAACGCTAATTTCGCTGTCATGACTAAGGAATGATTTATGATAAGATAATGTATAGATATCGCATTTTAACTAGTATTTCTTATAACTACTGTATTGCGTTATTGCATTAGTATAAGTATTATATTCTACTTATACTGTAGAAGTATTGTACGCTCTTGCTGTAGACCATGTAAAACGGGGGCTCTAGGCCTCTCAAAGAGATAGAACCACTTTTTTCTCTAGACATCGTGTTACACAACACACAAGCTTGTGCACAAAATAAAGTTTGATTTGATTTTAATTCGAGCGGCCTGATCAATTTCGTCAGAAATTCAGGCATCACTACTGTGACAAACGTAACGTTTTAGAGAGTAACACCAAACATTGAACTCTTTAATACCTGGTATTCACGTTATCGGGGAAAATAATGGTTCTAACGAAAAGCAGCTAGCACAACTGCTTTTCACGAGTTAAGTGCAGAAAACGACGCAGACTATTGTTTTTAAAGTTTTAACTGAGTAAAGTACACAAAATGTGGTTCGACGAAGTGGTAGAGAAAGAGAGAAATAGAGCGGAAAGGCAGGGAGGTTGTCCAATTGACCGATGGCAACCCTGAATCATTTTTAACTCCTGCGCGCTGTCAGAACGAAGTATTCATGTGTTTTAAATGTGTTGCCTGGTGGCATGTCTTAGTAACTAGGATACAACGAAATGCAAGCTCCTGGTGAAGTGCCTCATTTTGACGTAAGCTTACGTGCCATATTTATTTTTCAGCCAGCAGATGAAGTGGTCCACTTGCGGTACCCCTTGTGTTAGCATAACAGGTGAGGTGTTTAACTGCTCAATTCGTGAACCCAGATTCAATTTCTGGCCTCAGCGGGAGCACTTTAACGGGTTCGAAGTTGCAAGAACAACTGTACATTTAAATTTAGGAACACAGTAAAGGAACTTGGTTGGTCGAAAATATTCTGGGGTTCTTGAGTACGGTGGGCATAGTTTCGAATATTATTCCTCAAGCTTACGAGCGTTTTTTCCAAGTGCAGAAGGTCCGAGAAATGCGCCCACCTCTCCGAAGGGAATCGTGAGGAAATGCGAATGCATTTCTTGCACCGTGAGAGGGCACTATTGCCGTCAGACATTCGCCTTCACCGACTTCTGCCATCGCCTTGAGAGAAGCCCAGCCAGCGAATGGTAGAGTGAGTGGGCGGACGATAGGGTGGGGCGCCACCGTCCTCGGCTCTGCGTTGGCGTTTCACAGCGGCGTCTCGAACACACATTTCCGGATATTCTTAAGAGACGCCCAGCCAGCGAACGGTCGAGAGTGAGGCGCGAGTGGACGGGAGAATGGGGCACAAGGAGGAGAGAGAGCGAACGGCGAGAGTAGGAGCGGCGAACCACTGCACCTACCCTCTCCTACACTCTTTCGCACCACATGCTCCGGTTGCTAGGGGAGAGGATAAGCGCGCGCGCCCGCAGCTGTTGCTGTGCGAAAGAGTTAGAGTGAAGAGATGACGCCTGCCAGCGCGCGGCCGCTGCCACAGACGCCGTCGCCGGATGCCTGACATAGCCCGACTAAGAAATGCATTCGCATTTAATATGATATGGAGCAGCAGCTTCGCTATTTTTCTAGTGCCCGGGCGAAAGAGCAAATTTCAATCGGAGGCGGCCGTCGGTGGTAGTGTGGCGTTTCACCGCCAGGCGCTGCAACCAGGGCCAACATGCCGCCATGTTGTCTCTCGCACAAACGAATGCCATGGCTGCATTCGAAGCTGCTATACGGCTCATTTTCCGGCTCTATTTGGATTGTATACGGTATAACGAAAACTTGTAAACTAGAATCGTGAAGCACTTGCTCTGGACTACCAAATCATTTCAAAGGCATGTGTCATTCGCGACTTCTTGATCGAGGCGTTGGTGCGTCGTCTGCTAGGTCAATACAAGATACCTCATGCCAGTTTTTTTGCGGAAGATTGTTTTGTCATCGCTACGTTCGCTTCACTGAAAGCTGCTTTTTTTGCTCATTGAAAATGCATTTTTGAGAGAACCAATTGCCATGAAGTAATACTAAAAGCTTGAGTGTAGTGTTCCCTAATGCTTGCTACTGTCCAGTTGAGAGCGCATTGTATGCAATAGTGAAGTTCATGCGCTAAATAGTCCGAAATTCCCGTAGACTGTTTCCAGAGATATAGGTAATCATCTGTTCATTTCGCAAAGTTCTTGACTATTACTTGTTATGGAACCGAGAGCAAGCAAGTACCAAAAATGAGGAGCACAATGAGTTGTTAGCGTTCGGTGGTTGAAAAGGAGCGTTTTCCTTACACGCCCAACGAGTTTAACGTGGCAACCTTCAAGTCAGATAGCGCTAAAAGTGCGTCCATTTGTTACTAGTCTTCTTTATAGTAAACCTCCAATTCAAGGCGAACTATACTGGAGATCGAGTCACCGATATTTCTTCGGAAACAACTATCTTTCAATTTATAATTGCCGTAGCCTTTAGACTAACAAATTGAAGCCACTTGATATCTAAATAGACACCACCAGAGAGCAGCATGTTTCTGAGATCTTTGGAGGGCAAAAGCTGGCTTCACTACTGCTGGCAAAGCATAGCGGGAGCTTCCACTCCAGCGATTCTTTTTTAAACCTCCTAGGTCCAAACAATGAAATCATCGTGAAACGAACAAGAATAGTTCCATGTGCGGCATGATTCCTGCAATCATGGCTTATGTTTTGATCAGGCGCTATTACAGTCTAAAGTCTAATACCGACTCTCCACTTCAGCCAAAGTGACAGGCGTGAGAAATACGGCCTGTTGTCAGTTGCTTAAGTTCATCGGTGTATTCGAGGACGGACCCGGCTGCTAAGCTCTGTTTCTTTCTTTTTCCCTCTGGTCTCCTAATTCGATATCATGCAGAGTCAAGGCCGATTGGCTGTCGACTCGGACGCTTTTATGGTACGGGGCACCATGCTAATTCTTAAAAGCATGCCTTCATTATGACACAGTATATAATTGTCACTACTTTCGCCAAAGACTTGCATGGTGCCCATGGCCTTCCATTGAACTTCGGGACGTAATCATAGCGCTGCACAGGGCAGTGATTGCAAGGCAGTGTTCCAACTGAAACACTCTTTTTGTTTGCTATTCGGACGCAGCGCGTTCTCGTTGAGCGATACCAATTGCCATGATTCAAAACATGAAGGGTAGTCTTCAGCCACCACTTCTTATATTGTATAAAATATTTGGGTCGTAAATGACGGCCACATATTCGAGTGTAGTGCCAGAGTCTTTCAATGTTTTCTGGTCACGAAACTCCGCCCAAAGGTTGATATACGGACAAAATCTCTCGCTTGCGGCGCCACCAGTCGTAAGGGGGCCACAAGCCGCCGCCAGTGCTGGGATTATATGCGCACTATTGCCGACGTTTCGAAGTTACTATGTGCGTGCTGTTCTTCCTGTTACCTTTTATTGAACGTCACTGAACGCAGCAAGGCCATTAGATCAGTTTAAACGTGATCCAGTGTCGACGACGAATGGAATCTGTTTACTTAAGAACGCGCGAGTAGTTTGCTTGGGAGTGCGGACCAAACATATAAATAGCAGCGCGTTTAAAGTGTTTTAACACCGCGCGATAACGCATTGTGTAAAGAACTACCTCATAGCCCAATTATATGCGAACTTACGATGGCTCGAAGCGGTACGTCGTTGCTCGCCAGTGTTTAAAGGCGGTGCTCATGCTCCATGCTGCCGATGCGAGCAGCTACTGCTGGATCTGCTCGACAACGTGTTCGCATCTGGCCAAAGGGCGATTCTGTTTATGCAGTAGTAAAGCTTCTTATTCTGGCAGTGCCATAAATACGGGGAGGAAGGTGAACGGAATGAAACACGACTAGGTAAGACAGGGGCAATCGCATTGGTTTATATCCGGCTCGTCTCTCACGCGCTGCTACCCAAGTAATCGAATGAAGGGAATGGTCTAGCTAGATGTTTTATTTCAAACCTTTCAATGGAGTCTGCACCCAAATGCGCAGTTGTTCTGGACACACGTTTGTGAGCGCCAATCGCTTTCTTGACGCGGGTACTTTCGATATCGCGGTTATAGCAGCTCAGCGCTTTTGTGAGCGCTCGCTTCGGTATTAAGGGTGCCTCTTGGATAGCCACGAGTTTCACTTGCCTAACATCTGCGTGATCCATTTTTTACACGCAATTTAGTCGAGCCACTCGTCTCTTGACGTTTCCTTATGTTTACTGCTTATAGCAGCATTAATTACCGGCCGAACAACTAATGATTTCTTTGGGAAGGGAAGTACAGGAGCCTAATCTGGAAGTTCTTTTCGATGCCAGTGCTAGCTGCTTGGCGACCTTTGCCCCACTACCTATGTACCATACCATACTTTTTTTATGCTTATGGGAGGGGGGCAGGGTTACGATTTAAAACATGCAACGAATCTGAAATTTGGTACAAATGATACGCCGATTAGTATTTAGGTGAGTACCTATGATTAGAAGCTTCCCATCAGGTGCATTTAATGTGGAGCAAGTTCTCAATGAGGAGCAATTTCTCCCGAAGTTCAGCGCTACTGGGGAAACAGAAGAGCGATGCATTTTGCTTGTTGCTCCTGTATCCGGAGCTGCAGTCCGTCACACAGCACGTCTTAGGCATTGCTCCTTCGAATTTTCATGCAGTCGACCTTGGACGCGGAGCACTGGCCCTTGAAGTTCTCTTGACGCTGATGCAGAAACTTTGTTCGAAGGAATACTGCAAGCTGCCTTTACACAACGCCTTCGAGCTGCCGCCGCTGCCAATGCGTTCCGCCGGGCAATGGCCTGGCGCAACGGAGCGATGGCCTCCCTATCCCAGCTTACGCCGCGTAGCGGCCGCTCTTGGCAGCATATCAAATCTACCATAGGGGGACGGAGAAGTTTCGTAGCCAGAACGATATTAAAGGACTCTGGTAGTACGAAGATGTATTGGGAGACCAATTATTCTGTCTGATTACTGCAAGCACCCTCCCACGAACACAAGCGGCCGCTTCAACTTCACGGAACGACAGCTGGATAGTGTATTAAGGCGAAAGCCTCAAATGCTTCATCAAAAGCGAAACTTGATCGCCGGCGGCGTCCAGCGTCTTCTCGCGTCGGCGGCATCAACACGAACAATGCATGAAATCATCACTACGTTAAGACACCCTCATATGACGTCACAGATCATAAAATTTTGTGACGTATCGGAGGTCACACAACTTGGCGGCATCATGTTGTATCTTCGCATGGTTATAATGAACTGTTTACAACGACCATGCATAACCAGTTGAGGGGCACAAAGCTTGGTTTGTCTCCAATCCTTGAGGCAGTAAAAAAAAACACACATTGGGAGCAGACATATCCCAGAGGGAAGTAGGAAACATTAAATGCATTGAATGGGAAGAAAACGAAGATGGTTCTTGCCTTCCAGTCATCTCAGGTGAATCCCTTTGAGTGTTCACTAATGAGAAATATAAAAAGACAACCTGATTTTTTTTTCGTAAGATATGCTGAGTGGTACACAGCAGTATTGTATACTGAGGCATGTGAATTATCGAGGTTGCAATAGCTTGAAAGAGGAAGTAAAAGCGAATACTGCAAAGCTCAAATCTCGTAAAATTCAAATGCAAATACTGAACTGGTAGCACGGCCTCACCGACTGCTTGTAGAATATGCACATTGAGCATGGAAGGAAACGCAGATATGATCTATATACCTCGTGTTCTGTTTCGTCATTACTTATGTCTTCTTAATCATAAACTTCGAAGTGCTCCCACGAATATTAAACTAATTTGTTAAACTGCCCTTCTGCGACCAAAACTAGAGCACGCGAGCATAATATGGGACCCTTATACAAAGCGTAATATATACACTCTTGAGCGTATTCAAACAAAAGCTGTTAGATTTATATTCAACAACTACTCTGAGTCCGACTCACCCGCAGATTTAATGCTAGCCAACAACATTTTCTTATTGCAGATGCAAAGACAAAAAGCTAGATTAGAATTTCTTGATCAACTTTTGAACAAAAAACTAGCTCTAGGCCCATTTTCGTATTCGATACCCCTTAGTAGCCGGCCCGCCCCACACCACCACCAAAAGGCCTTGGTCGCATATTTTGCTCGCAAAGACCTACTGAAGTTTTTATGCTTTCCAAGAACCATATGTGAATGGAACTGTCTTACTAATACATGTGATGAATGAATTACCCTTACAGACAACCTTCATCGTCCTTTATTGTTTTGTTTTGCAATTATTTTACTTATACTTCAGCCTACACTAGTAAATAAATAAATAAATAAATAAAGTAAGCGGTAGTAGAGCCTGCATGACAAAAAGACAGAGTCACACATGTGACAAACACCACATAACATCGTTTTGTTGCCACCGCAGTCAAGTCCCAGTTAAAACAGCACGCCAGTATGTTCATGTTACTTTTCACCGCCCCCCCTGCACCTAAGAACGGTGGAGAGAAGCTCGAACAAGCATGAAATCATGAATTCACGAGCTTATTAATACGCACGGCCGTTCAGCGCCATCTGTCCAGTGAACCACAAAATATTGTGCAGATATCCATGATATGTTTATCGTAGATGTTGTAAATGTCTCTTAGATATTCATAGAAATCCAAATTACGAATATTAGATGTACCCACAACTATGAAAAACCCGGCCGGGTAAGGTTTCAGGTACGTTGCACATGGACACTAAATGGACATACAATAGATATACATAGACTTTAGTAAATAAAAGTTTTTTTCATGAACTTCGCACGCTTGCCACATGTAGTTGGTGTGTTAGACATGTGGTTCCATGGCAGTCTTGCTCATTGCCGCTCAGCTGTACTTTATAGAAAGCATCAAAGGCGTGAGGCTGGCCATAATAATTGATATATGTGTGGTTTAGCGTTCCAAGCTACACCATAATTATAACAGACGCCGTAGTGGAGGGCTTCGAAAATTTCGACCACCAAGGGTTCTTTAATGTGCACCCAAATCTGAGCACACAAGCCCACAGCATTTTCGCTTCCATCAAAAACGCAGCTGCCACAGCCGGGATTCGAACCTGCAACCTGCAGAGCAGCGGCCGATTGCCTTAGCAACTAGACCATCAAGGCAGGGCGACGCTGGCCGTATTGCTGTCAGACGACAAATTTAAGGCCAGCCTTTTGGTATTTATGCTTTTTATAAGTATAGCACACCAACTAAGAGCCAGAACACAATGAGAGGGCAGGTCTCTAGCACACAAAACTATACGCGCAGCAACCCTGAAGGAAGTGCGAGGCTGGGAATAAGTCTTTTTTTTTTGTTTCTCTTGAGCTTCCTTTATTCCTCTCTTTCTTTTTTTTTTAGATTTTTCTGTTTTCATTTCTCCTCTACTTTTTATTGATTTTCGTTGCCCTTTCTACTTTTCTTGCTATTTCTTCCTTTCTATATTTTTCTATTTCTCACTTTCTTCATCTTTTCTGTTTTTTATCTGGTTTTGCTTGCGTTACGCAAAGGGACAAGAGCCCAGGCCTCTAAAGTGCTTCACACTTGAAATCACCTTCAGGCTGCTTGATTTCACACTATCATGTATGGCAGCACTAACACCACACATATTAATTTTATGGTCATTCGTGCCCTTAATCTCATCGCGCATGTAAGTGCATGCATTACGCACACTCGAACGTTACATGTACATTTATGCTCGAGCACTTTCTAGATTTTACTTGGCAGTATACATTTATCATTCTAAACGTCAACTAAATAAATAGGTTTTCGAAGACATAAAGCAGAAGTGAAAAGGATCGGCTTTTCTGTTGCACGAAGGGCACATCCGATCACTCTGCATGGGAGGTCCTGCCGTCGATGGCTTGTCAAGCAGAGAGGAACCTCTCGAAGAAACGTGAAGGGCTGCAGGTGGAGAAGGTCAGGTGTGTTGCTTCAGCAGGAACAGCGGATTATGCTGATAATGATGAGGTCCAGAGCGCCGACGGACGCGCTATCTCGTAGCCATTACGAGATGACTCATTACCTCGCTGTGCTCTGGGCGCTTACTTCGGGTTCAAAAATTGACAGCACAAAGACCACTCTGGTACCTCGAGAGGCCGTAGTCCATTGAACCAATGGCTTACTTAATTACATGACATTGGATTCAATGGAGCTCACTGCCAGCCGTACTTTTTGTAGCATCAGAATTTGTTTCTATGCAATTCATTGCTTCAGTCATGCAGCGTAATAGTTATTTTTTATAGTTTTCTAGCTGAAACATTGTTTGATAATATTAAGTGGCAGTACTTCGCAGTGCATTTTGTCCTATTGCTTTCGAATTAGATTTTGTGTGAGAATTATACGCAGCTCAACCCTTAATTGACACGGCTAACAAGAACATGTTGAAACTAATGCCAGTCATTTCTTTGATAAGAGCATTTCAATTCCACGCAGTTCCAATATACCCCATTTACTAACGAATGCACACTCAGTTTCGTACAACGTTGACAAACGGAAGGAAGAAAAGTGCATGTCCTGGCCTTCTTGTGCATCTGTATATGACTGTTTTACGACCTTCACTTTGAATGCCTACCAAATAGCTCAGTTCTTTATCCTTAATCCTCATCAAAGCAATGACCTCATCTGTCATAATTTGTAATTAGAAAAAATGTTTCTGAAAGGTGCGCTGTGATATCTTCGTGTATTTTCAGAAATATATGTCACTTAAGGCACAGCCCATAGATGGCCTAGGCACAATCGCAATCACTATGGGACAAATTGTCCACAAATATTCACAACTCATTGATTCATTGATATGTGGGGTTTAACATCCCAAAACTACCATATGAATATGAGAGATTCCGTAGCGGAGGCCTCCGGAAATCTCGACTACATGGGGTTCTTTAACGTGCATCTAAATCTGAGCACATGGGCCTACAACATAGATTTTGACAACTCCTGAATATATAATGAACCAATCGTGGGCACTTACTTCTGATATGCTACAGGCTTTATACATCATCATCATCATCATCATCAGCCTGATTACGTCCACTGCAGGACAAAGGCCTCTCCCATGTTCCGCCAGTTAACCCGGTCCTGTGCTTGCTGCTGCCAATTTATACCCGCAAACTTCTTAATCTCATCTGCCCACCTAACCTTTTGTCTTCCCCTAACCCGCTACCCTTCTCTGGGAATCCAATCAGTTACCCTTAATGACCAGCGGTTATCCTGTCTACGCGCTACATGCCCTGCCCATGTCCATTTCTTCTTCTTGATTTCAGCTATGATATCCTTAACCCCCGTTTGTTCCCTAATCCACTCTGCTCTCTTCTTGTCTCTTAAGGTTACACCTACCATTTTTCTTTCCATTGCTCGCTGCATCGTCCTCAATTTAAGCTGAACCCTCTTTGTAAGTCTACAGGTTTCTGCTCCGTAGCTAATTACCGGCAAGATACAGGTGTTATATACCTTCCTCTTGAGGGATAGTGGCAATCTACCTGTCATAATTTGAGAGTGCTTGCCGAATGTGCTCCACCCCATTCTTATTCTTCTAGTTACGTCAATCTCGTGGTTCGGCTCTGCGGTTATTACCTGCCCTAAGTAGACATAGTCTTTTACAACTTCAAGTGCACTATTACCTATCTCGAAGCGCTGCTCCTTGCCGAGGTTGTTGTACATTACTTTCGTTTTCTGCAGATTAATTTTAAGACCCACCTTTCTGCTCTCCTTGTCTAACTCCGTAATCATGAGTTGCAATTCGTCCCCCGAGTTACTCAGCAATGCAATGTCATCGGCGAAGCGCAGGTTACTAAGGTATTCTCCATTGACTCTTATCCCTAACTGTTCCCATTCTAGGCTTCTGAAAACCTCCTGTAAGCACGCGGTAAATAGCATTGGGGAAATTGTGTCCCCCTGCCTTACACCCTTCTTGATTGGTATTCTGTTGCTTTCTTTATGAAGCACTATGGTAGCAGTTGATCCCCTGTAGATTTCTTCCAGAATGTTTATATATGCTTCATCTACGCCCTGATTCCGCAGTGTCTGCATGACGGCTGATATCTCTACTGAATCGAACGCCTTCTCGTAATCTATGAAGGCTATGTATAGTGGTTGGTTATACTCTGAGCATTTCTCTATTACCTGATTGATAGTATGAATGTGGTCGATTGTTGAGTAGCCTGTTCGAAACCCTGCTTGTTCCTTTGGTTGAATAAATTGTAATGCTTTCTCTTCTCTGTTAGCAATTACCTTTATAAATAGCTTGTATGCTACAGAGAGCAAGCTGATCGGCCTGTAATTCTTCAAGTACTTGTCATCTCTTTTCTTATGTATTAAAATGATGTTAGCATTCTTCCAAGACACTGGTTTTCTTCCCGTCAGGAGACACTTGATAAACGGAGTAACTAGTTTTTCTAACACAATCTGCCCTCCATCTTTCAGCAGATTTGATGTTACGTGATCCTCACCAGCAGCTTTGCCTCTTTGCATCACATAACCAGCATCACATATACCAAATTTGGTATTATGGTACGTGAATGGATAATAACAGATTGTGTCTGGTACAAAGAAGATTATCATGAGATGTGTGTCATGTAAAAACATGACTAAATGCCAGGCTCATGATGCGTTGGCGGCTGTTTTGCCAGCTTCACTTATACGAAACTCGGTATTACGCGATGCGAACGAACGACATAAGTAAATCACCCATCCGAACATGATGATAGCGACATGCTTGTCATGTAACAACATGACTACATGCCACACTTATGATGCGCTCACGGGGGTTTCGCTAGCTTCACATATGCCAAATTTGGTATTACGTGACCTCAATGGATGACGAAGGTACGTAACATTACTGATTGTTGGCCTAGTTGGTACTTGCTTACTGACATGATTTGGCCGCAAACAATACACACACAAAGTAAAGAAACACTCAACAACAAGCACAAGTGGCGCTTCCAACTAAAGTAGACCGGGCGAAAATCCAGGCTTAAGTAACAACATACAGACTTGCGCAGTCTTCACACAGCCTTACGCTATCCAGCTATCGAACAATCTCTCTTCCGATAAGTACAATCTCACTGACGGTTCGCTGATACAATTTTCACATTTCTTTTTAATGTAATACGCTTCCATGAATTTACGCGCATGTGGAGGTGAGCCTTTAGGGCTGCGGCAAGAAACATGGCACGATGTACGGGAAATGTGCCAAAGGTGTTATGAGATTCCCGTTTCTTGTGGCAACTCGTATATCGGGACTACCGGGCGCTGTATTATTGAACGGGTTAGGGAGCATGAATTAAATTTAATGAAAGATGGCTTGGCGCATTTGCCTATGCTTTGACCCGCACGTCGCGGGTTCGAATCCCGGCTGCGGCGGCTGCATTTCCGATGGAGGCGGAAATGTTGTAGGCCCATGTGCTCAGATTTGGGTGTACGTTAAAGAACCCCAGGTGGTCGAAATTTCCGGAGCCCTCCACTACGGCGTCTCTCATAATCATATGATGGTTTTGGAACGTCAAACCCCACATATCAATCAATCAATCATTGCCTATGCTTTGTAAAGCCTGCGGGTGTGACCACGTTTCGACGAGGTTAAAATTCTAGGTAGAACTAGGCATAAAACTCCGCGTGAGTTGATAGAAGCATATTACATTAAAAATAAAAGTGAAAATTGTATCAGCCAACCGTTGGTGACATTGTACTTATCGTAAGAGAGATTGTTCGACAGCTGGATAGCGTAAGGCTGTGTGAGGACTGCGCATGTCTGTATGTTGTTACTTAAGCCTGGATTTTCGCCCGGTCTACTTTATTTGGAAGTGCCGCTTGTGCTTGTCGTTGAGTGTTTCTTTACTTTCGGTGTGTATTATTTGAGGCCAAATCATGTCAGGAAGGTACGTAACTGGTGCAAACATGATGATCATGAGATTCGTGTCATGTGAGAACATGACTACATGCCTCAGTCAAGGCGCCAAGACATTTCGACGTGACGTGGTGCACGTGCTCGCTGGCGTTCGTTTCGTCGCATCAAGGCAGCGTTGCCACGCCAGGCGCCGGGCCTGCCATATACTCGCAGGTGCACGCTGCGCTGCATTGCTTTGACACATGCGCGTTTCAGCGCGTCCGGCGTCCCTCCGTCACAAAAAGAGGAAGACGCAGTGTTGTCAAGGTAACACATAGGTGTGAAATGCAGCATTTCGCATTTCGCGCAGATTGCTGTTGGGCTGCGCCGACAGACGCTGGTCGGGCCGGTCATCAGACTATTCAGTGCTCGCGTTTTGCTAACGTAGCGTCGCTGTGCCCAGCATGCGTGCGGGTCAGCACTATGTTGGAGTATATTGGGCCCTTTATTATGAGCTCGCGGCCGTTTTGCTAGCTCCACATATGCCAAATTTGGTATATGTGGAGCTAGTAAAACATATACGTGCTAGCAAAACAAAACAAACGTATATGTGGAGCTAGCTTTCGCTAGCTTCACATATACTAAATTTGGTATCACGCGAAGTGAATAGATGACGAAGGTAAACGACACATCCAAATATGAAAATCATAACACGGAAGTCATGTACGGCATTATTTACCTGCGCCTCGTAAGGTTGTGCTGATTTTAAATTGACATATCAACTATTTTTATTTGTGCTTCGCATATCATCGATTCCCACTGTAGGTGGGATCTGCCAATTTTTTAATTTTTGCAGAATGAACAGTAGTGATTTCACCGGCTAGAGTACCACGTCTTCCCTATCACAATCACCTTACATAATAAAAAAATAATAATGTCATAATATTAATCCTAATGACTGCCCTGGTTTAACGTCCCATTACCACCATTTGAATATGAAAGACGTCGTAATGAAGGGCTCCGGAAATTCGGACCACCTAGGGTTCTTTAACGTACACCAGAACCTGAGCACACGTGCCTGAAGCATTTTCATCTGCATCGAAAACGCGACCCCCGTGGCTGAGATCCAATCCCACGACTCGTGGGTCAGCAGCCGACTGTTTTAGCTACTAGACCACTGTGGCTGGTCACGTTACATTATAAGTTTGAAAACTAATAACTAGGAACATACGCGCAGAATAATGGTGGAATGAAATTCAGTCAAGCGAATTTGCCATGTTGAACACAGCTTCGTCTGTTATAGTATAATAAATAAGTTAGGTGCATATGAACAGTTTGAAAATGGAGCTTACAGGAGCACACATAAAGTGACTTCAGTTACCTTCCACAGAGGGCCTTCAATGTTTCGACGAAAGTGTTGATAGGCCGGCCGCCAGCATTGGTGAAGAAGCGCGTCGCCGGCTCGCCCTGGCTGGCACTCAACTTGGCCAGCCACATTTCGAAGCCGCACGAGAGAGCCTCCAGCCTAATGGGCTCCGCTTTGATGCCGTGACGCTCTTTCAAGTGACTGGCCGCCTGCGTTCAGCGTCAAAAGGAGGCACCTTTAAGATATGCTTTCTTTGTGAAATGGTCACGGTTCAGCTGGCCATGACGCTGAGGTCGACCACCTCTATAAATACTTCACTTGCTTAACCAAACACTTTCCCTCTCTAACACATTTCGATTTACACAACTTTACTTTGCTTAACCGAACACTTTTGCTGTCTAACACATTTAGATTGACACAACTTTACTACCACTTTCGTTTTTCAACGAAACTGTATTTAGCTAGGCTGTGAATGTAGTAAAATGTTGAAGATAAGCAATGTACTAAGTTTTTTCAATAAAACGTGAAGGTTCTAGAGTAATAAGCGACTGAACATGCTGTTCCCCATGCGCTTACCTTCCGCACTGCCTCGCGCATCTCGGGATGAACGCGGCTGAAAAAGCTGCATCCTTCGTCCTCAGCGTAGAAGACCTTGATTTCACTCAGATCGACCTGCAGGTATACAGATATGAGTCCAAGGTCTCAATTAACCTTTCGCCACTAGACCAGCCCATGTGTATGGCATAATCAATCGTAAAAACGGCCAACGTGCCACCTCCAATTTCCAATAAAATGCCAGTGCAAGTAAAATCAACAGGAAGGTGAAAGAGAAGAGAACCGCTTATTACAGAGGGAAAAATGCAGCATATCACTTTCAGTCTGAGGATCGATGTTATGCGAAGCATTTAGTGATGGGCTTCCTATGCTGCGTTGTTAGGCATTGAGCACACGTTACGATGCACATCTGTACCGTTGTGTACATTGATTGATGCAAGGGGTTTAACGTCCTAGTTTGTACAGAATGAGTACTCGTGTGCTAGACGTGGGCTTACCACGGACGTCGAGTACAGTGTATTGACTGAAGTGCAGCTTGCAGCTCGACGTAACACCAGTGCTGAAACCCCATTTTAGACGTAGATTTATCAAAGGAAAAGCAGGCTATGTAACGCGGATGCATACATCGTAAGACGCATTTGATGGCGCATTACTACGATATTGAGCAAGGCTGCATTACGATTAGCAAAATTTCAGTACAGACAGCAGTAAATATGACTATTGCGAATTATATGCTGAAGATTCACATCAGCACATGTACGTTCCTTGGTAGATTTTTTAAAGTGGACAGCCTATGCCACGCAACTGTCACCAACATTGCGCAGCATTAGCCGCCAGGCCACAAAAATTGTCCACTGATAAAACACATTAACCAGCGCTACACAACCCAATTCGACAGTTCAGCAACGTAATGCTGTACTAGCTATATGTCACGAAATGGCCACAACAAGCCATGGTTAGAGTAAACCAACCAAACTGATGACTGAAACATCCCGTGACGAAGTGAATTTCGAATTAGGGTGCGTTGGAGCGCTGTTTGATCAGGGAAATCAACAAGCTGTCAGGCATATACACCTGGAACACGTACTCTTGTCACGTAATGTGTTTGTTTTTCTTCAATATAACGCAACGTATAACGAACGTAATGTTAGGTGCCTACCTTCATTTTACTTATAGGAGTACTGACACAAAATTTCTCACTTGTCGTTCTTTTGCGTCGAATGATATACCAAGCACCCGACAGCGTAAAAAAAAACGGTAAGTGTGAGTATGCCCTCAAACTTAATTACAGCATGCTTTTAAAAGCTAGTTACAGTTCCTTATGTACCCTGACGTTACGACATGATATGAGCAGTGCCACCAGGCGGTAGTAGGTGCACGCGCAAGTTTTCGCGACGTATTCTCGTCAGCAAGTCTTCTTCCATCGTCTGCTTCGTCTGCTGCGTGCCGTGTGTGTGGCAACTGTCGCAGCAGGGAGGCTAAACGTTTCGGCGGTATCACTTTAGTGCTGCACACATGGTGCTATTTCGGATGCGATTAGTCGGACGGCTGTTCGTGCCCACAACCACAACCGCGTAAGAGCACGACGAGAAGCGCCACTGGTGGGCGCCTGTGACAGGTTCTTTCCTCGCCACCCATTTGTGCATACTGATATTTGCGGACATCTCTGTTGCCACTGGCATGAGAAACATTGGATCAACTGTTTATGACACCTAATAACTCGTGATTGAATAAAGTGATG
This sequence comes from Rhipicephalus microplus, assembly GCF_043290135.1. Lineage (NCBI taxonomy): Eukaryota > Metazoa > Arthropoda > Arachnida > Ixodida > Ixodidae > Rhipicephalus > Rhipicephalus microplus. The sequence continues at coordinate 199,430,863 of NC_134702.1, read as the reverse complement.
CTTAAAATGTACCATGTCTGCAAGGCAACGTCCGTTTTCGAACCAGCAACGAGATATGAAGCCGTGATGGCAGGCCATTTCGCAGGTAAACAAACAGTGGCACAAACCGTCTTGGCAAACGAGCCCACTTCGTTCCCACTTTTGCTTTTTACATCCAGGCCATCGAGAAAACTAGTGGCATGTGTGAAAGCATCTCATAAGTGTGCAAGTTCTTATAGTGTTGGCAAAAAGAACCGCTCAACAAGCTCAAGTGTGAAAGCGAGTGGTGCTACCAAGAAGGTAGGCCTTGGTATGTCTGTGCTCCGATTCCAGAATGAATGTGGAATGTGTGCTGTGGCGAGGATTATGAAGGCGTAGCTATAATGGTAATGTTATTAGACAACAATACATGGCTGTGTAAGGCTGTTTATTTTGGGCTTAATAAAGAAGATACGATGCCTCCCAATCGTGCAAGCTTAGCTACCGCATATGGGTAGAGAGCGAACGCTGATGGCTCGTTCTCCTTATGTGTCATGAATCGTCATACGCCGCATGCGCCGGCACTCGCCGAATCGCTTTCTAAAGGCACGCGTTCTTCGTCAACATTCCGAAGTCGGTCAGAACCAAACACCGCTTAGTTGGCGTCCTCAGCCACGGTGCACGAAGTTGACCCATGGCCACGCTTGCCTCAGCACCGGATCGGATTGAAATCGGTGAAACTTGGGCCTGTTATCCCCCGTTTCACTGGCACCAGCCAATTCTCTGGCAAAATATTGGTGCCACGATGAACAATGGCAATCAAACGATTCATTTGTCCTCTGACAAGCACATATTTATTCGCTTGCACGTACACTATATTCCGGACTCCGCTAGCTCACTTCCCAAGTGTGCTGGATGACAGTGCCCGCATGACTGCACGGCGCGAGCAGATGATCGAGAGCGCAACGCACATGCGCCACTTTTGTGCTGTGGTGATTGGAACCATCACAACTTGCCAGGCTGCTGCATGAAGTCACCAATATTGATTCGATTATTATTTGGGGTTTAATGTCCCAAAACCACCATATGATTATGAAAGGCCCCGTAGTCGAGGGATTCGGAAATTTTCACCACCTGGGTCAATTTAAGGTGTGCCCAAACTTGAGCACACAAGCCTACAGCATTTACACCTCCATCGAAAATGCAACCGCCGCAGCCGAGATGCAATCCTGTGAACTGCAAGTCAGCAGATGAGTACGTTAGACCACCGCACGGGGCGGAGCATCAGGATTAGTACTGTAGCCTGGCGTCAAGTTAGTGTAGGTGTCAGTAGGTGCGCTGCAAGAAATTTGACTTTAATATCAAAATAAAATATTCTATCAGCATTCGCTGAGCGTCCCTTTTGTTCAGAGCCGTCTCTGTATACAGAATATTTGTATGGCAGAGTAAACTCGCCTCCGAAAAAAGGTGTCAGTACCCCTTTAAAATCTAAATAGGTACAAAGCACTCTGCTCGCTGTCACACAGTCTCCACAAAAAAGCGCCGCAATGGCTGCTCCTGAAATTTGCCCTGCCGCGGTGGTCTAGTGGCTAAAGTACTCGGCTGCTCACTCGTAGTTTGCAGGCTCAAACTCTCGCTGCGGCGCTTGCATTTTCGATAGAGGCGAAAATGCTGTAGGCCCGTGTGCTGATTTTTTTGTGCACGTTAAAAAATTCCAGGCAGTCGAAATTTCCAGAGCTGTGCACTACGACGTCGCTCAAAATCACATGGTGAGTTTGGGACGTTTAACCCCACATATCAATTAATCAATCTCCTGAAATTTATGTATTACACCATTAAAGAAATAAAAGCTTCCACTAAAACACCCGAGGCTTCAAACAGTGAAAGTGGACGATTCTGAAGTCACAGATTGTTGCTTTTAGGTTTTTTTTTAGGGCTTAGCTGGGTGATGCAAGTTCTTTCTGAATTGCTTGTAGTTAGCGGCTAGAATTTAACCAGGCGAGGCATGGTTGTTTTTGCTTTGATTGTCACCACAGAAAGATTTGAGTAAAATTACACAGTCACACACACCACACGGAAACTGTAGGGTGGCGCCAAAACCACATGTTCGCACCTCTCATCGATCTACGGGCTCGTCGTTCTTGGCGTATACAGCTTTTCCATCTCTTCAGGGTCTTCTCACAACCGCCTTTGCCTTGCCCATTCTCTATAGTATTCTTTTCGTTGTACGTACTTACACTCTTCGGCTCGCCCCCATTTGTTGGGTGAACTGTTCGCTTCACGTTTAGTAGACCCATTGTGAGCAGCGAAATTTAACGAGTTTTCCTAGCACATAGTCGTTTATGATAACGATAGTTTTGGGGCAGGCTGCGTGGCGCACACCTGCAGTCCACACAAAATACGGCTGGCTCAAACAGCTTTTTTTTCAAAAAAATTCACATCATATCGATGGCGTGAGTGATGATGAGTGGGGCGAAGCGTTTCTCAGTCCGTCCGTTCATCCGTCCGTCCGTCTGTCTGTCTGTCTGTCTATTTATTCATTCACCCATCTGTCCATCCGCCCGTTGGTCTGTCAAATATACGAAATTGTTCATTCATCAATCGGTCTGTCTGTCCATCCGTCCGTCCGTTCATCCGTCCATCCATCGGTCAACTATATGAAATCGTCAAGTATACGAAAACCACTAACGCCAGTTAGTGATATTATTTCCAAGTACATAAACACACAAGGTCATCTAGTGAGCAATTTTTAAAACGCTCAAGAATGCTTGGCTACTACAGTAGTACTACTACATAGGAAGGAACGACCTACAGCTTAAGGAACTCCGCCCCTAAACAAGCAGCGCTTCAGCGCTGAGCGTGCAGCAGAGTCGCAACGAATGCTGGAAGAGCGGCCTTTCTAGAGCATTTTCAAAACACTTTTGGTGAAACTACTGCAAGAACTTTGCATGGCATCCACTGTGCTTAAAATCATCATAACCTTTGTGATGTAGGTAAGTGCCCTCTACGCCATTATTCGGTCTTCGGGGAAGCTTGTTATCCACTACACATCTTTAAGGTATTATTTTTCCTTTGTTGAAGCTGTGGCTGGTCATGAACAATCATGACTGTGTATCTTGTAATGGTTTCGAAGCACTGAACGACCCACTCGTTACACAATGCGCATTGTGTAGTACCTGCTTATTTACTTTTTTGAAACGCTATTACTCATGTTAACGTGATTCTTTCCCTGACATGAAGCCTGCTTATACTATGTTTGCATATAATTTTCAGGCGCCAGTGTAGCTCTGTAGTAAAATACCGTGGTGCATCCAACAAAGTACTTGGGTTCGAAATCCATCAACCCAGATATCTTTCATACTTCAAGCGATAGCGGTTACGAACATCGGCGGCAGCGGCGAGCAATTATGGCACGATAAAAGGCCCTCGTGTGATATCATAATTTCTTTCTCTATCAAAACATAAACAAGAGGTGATATTGCTGAGCACGAAACGACAGGAACAGCCCAGCGCCGAACATCACCTGTAAAGCTATCCTCCGGTGCACGCTATTTGACTTGCTGCTTTCACTGACATTACACCACCACTACTCACAATCATTTTAATTTCACCAGTCCTCTCAGTGGGCGTTCCAGTCTTATATTAGAAGCGGCCGCCATTTGTGTGCTGTCGAGGTGCTCAACGTATCCATTGTCGATATTGCAAAGGCCACGTGAAATTCCTGAATTTTTTTTTAGAAATCGGGAAAGCCTTCTGCTTTTAGACATGAAAGAGTACCTGATAATTAATTGTTGTGAACAAACAGAGAGTGGCAGATAACTTTATTCATGCGTACCTTCTGGTCGAGCTGCATACGCGCCAGTTCGTCTGGTGGAAGCATGGCCTTGAGCATTGCCAGCAGGTCGCAGGCATAGCGAGTCATTGGTCCCGTGGAGTACAGCTTCATGAACTCGTCGTTGAAGGGATGCCTGTGGCCGTCATGGGAGAGGATACCTGCGGACCAGCATGCCGCATATGCATGAGTTCACATCGATCGATCGTCATGTCATGCAAGAGACGGATATTAAATGTGAAGCATTAGTTTACGTACTGCAAGTAAATTTGATATCTTTCTATCTATCTATCTATCTATCTATCTATCTATCTCTGTCTGTCTGTCTGTCTGTCTGTCTGTCTGTCTGTCTGTCTGTCTGTCTGTCTGTTCGTCTATCTATCTGTCTAGCCGTCTACGTCTGGGTGCTCTCATGATCACTCCCTTAACCTTGGGTACATTAAAATTAGTATGGGAGGGTCAGATAGTTTGACGAATACGACTTGCTGGTTGTGGCATGACTAATCTCACAACCTCGTGAAGTATGTCATCGCAAACCTTCCAAAAAAACAGTGACACATACCCGGGGTGGATTATGTGCCACTGGTATGCGGGTATGTGCTACAGGTAATGGACATTTCATATCTACCCAGGAACGGTGAGAACACACATGGCTAATCTCAAGGCTTGAGCGTTAACAAAAAGCTGACATAGGCAGCGTTGGCTGGACGAATGCAAGCAATAAATGTAGGTGGCCCCGAGGGAATCAAACCATAATATTCTGCGTTGAAATGAAGTATTCTACCAGAGAACCATGCCTGGCCTCGCATATATCTTTATGTAGACGTTAATGTTCGTGAAACATCAATTGTGGCGGCAGTACTGTGCTATTCGACTTTATAAAAGTTACATATGTACTCCTATGATACAACCGTCACTTCGGCTTAACGGCAATCGTAGTTAGGCGCCATTTGCTAAAGTTGATTTCTGTACCAGTGCCCGCGGTCACCATCCTAACGAGCACTATCGGGAACACCAACGCTTCATGTCAACTTACCGCTTCAGGTGTTGCTAATATCCGTGTTGCTGTTGGCATCTTTACGCAACTGTAAACAACTGCTAATATAAAACATACATGGCTGTTTAACATGCGTTCATGAATTTGTACATATATTTAGCGCCACTCATAGTTCAATAAAAATATTAAAACACTTTCACCTTCGATTCCCATGCTTCGCATAACATCGATTTCAAAGGTAAGTGGGTTCGTTGAGTTCTTTTTCCATGCCCTTATCGATAAGTCTTAGAACATAACATACATGAACACCTTGACCAAATTATCCTGTTCACTTTGACTTTGTCTTTTAGGATGTTAAACCCCACATATCAGTCAATGACATTGGCCTCGCCATGGTGGCTTGGCGCGCATTCATATTAAAGGTTATTTCTCCTTTTTACCTCCTTGTTTCCAGAAAATGACCTTGGGTCTTCCTTTTTTAAATAAATGAGCACATCATCATTAACTTTTTAGAGATTGGTAATAGTTTGGGTTAGATGATTTTGCTTTCTCTTACGACAATAAAAACACTGAAGTCAAATCTAAAGAAGCCCTGGTACGTATTTTTATCCGACCTTCCGTTTCACCCTCTTGCTTTGATTAAATCATCGTTATCGCCACCAACTAAACCATCTACTCTGGTCGTCAGTGTTAATACGAGTTGGAAGTGTGACATTTCAGAGCGAGCCAACATACATAACCTCGTAAACAAGTTGAAGCAAAAAAAAAAACAAAGTTTAGTAGGTCACTAGCTCGCACAAGAAAAACCTGAATGTTTGTTTGGCGAAGTGCTTTGAATCGTTGAGGTTGTCAAGCAGGGAAGTATAAACAAAACATGAGATAACTCGAACGCTTACATATAAGCCACAACGGCGAAAGTCACTGACAGTGGTTTCCAGCAATAACTAAACCAACGGGAAACATAATTTAAGCACAAAGATCAAAGAAGTTTACTTCTCAGGTGCGAGCAAACGCAGCAATTTTCACTATTGACCTGTAAAAGATATGAGAGCCAACAAACGTACCAGGCGTGGTCATGTGCCCGAATGTGCCGCAGTATGTAGACGGGAGTCGTATACTGCCACCTATGTCGGTTCCGATGCCCAAGAGCGCACCCGCTGCCGAGATAAGGCTGCCTTCGCCTCCTGCACTGGCAAGGAAAATTCATGCAAATCGCCACGTGCGAATATCATGTTAGCGGCTAAAGTTTTCCATCAGTGCAACCGTTTCAGCGGAAAATAATCTTTTAACTTTCAAGGAAGCACACCTCTGTGTCTTAACAGGTAACATATTTTTTTAAATATATTTGAACGAAGACTTGATGCCACACATGTTTATTCCTTCATTTCAGTGTGATTAGGCTTAATACGCAAAACAAATTAAATTAACTGTTACTACTGTTCGGCGCAAGCCATGCTGCTAAATTGGGAAGTTCTCAATTGTTTTATACTATTATTTTTATAAGATAGTGCACACTTTTCTAGAAATAGTGTTGTTTTCTAGACGCTAGAAGTTTGAATATTCATGTAAAAAAGCCTGCGTATTCCGCCAGTGATCCCATCCCTTTTATACTACGATTGTCATTTCTGGGGCTCAAGATCGCCCAACAGCCGCGAAAGTATCCGGTATTTGCAGCGCGTTGTGGAGCGACAGAAAGCTTCACTGCTGCTACACTTACCATCACGCCGCCTGTTAATGAGGATATCGTACTCGTCCTGCACGATTACATACTTTAACGGCGCATTGCTTAATCGCATCTTCGCTAATCGCAGAGGCCGCGGCCAATGGTCTCAACACCTCGCCGCTTGACCGTAGGTGGAGCAGCAGTAAAGATTTCCATCGCACCATCTCGCACTACAGATCTCGCAAGTTATCACTGCCTACAGTGCAGCAGAGAGTGTTCAGCAAAGAAAACATTTGTTGGAGTGTTCCCGGAAATCTAAATATGACACCTGGTGAGACGTTCATGTCTACTGAAGACGTGCGCAACCGTAGCAGTTGAAGTTATGCAAGGTTGACCACTGTGAGGTAGAACAAGAAAACTTGTGGCCCATGCTCTGTGAGGACTGCCAAATAGAACCAGTGGCGCGCTCTGAAGGTACTCAAGCCACCACTTGGCTTTGGCAGGCCTAGTCACATGTACTGTTTTATTTGAAGTAATAAAAGGTATTATTATTATTATTATTATTATTATTATTATTATTATTATTATTTACCAATGGTCGCATACCTGCACCTAAAGTGGAACTTTCACAGTCATCGCTTTATGCATTCCAGCAAATTCGCAGACAGTTCAACCTCACCGCTGCTTCCGCCGGCTGCGCGCCGAGTGTCGTGTGGGTTGAGTGTGCGCCCGTACAACTTGTTGAAGGATTCTGTCCAGAGGCACAACTCAGGCGTGTTCGTCGTGGCCACCGGGATGGCACCAGCCTCCCGAAGCAACCTCACAGCCTCGGCATCACGGTCGGCACGGTCACCCTGCCACGCTGGAAGGCCCGCGTCGACGACAAGACCTGCGTTGCCAGGACGACACGGAAAGAAGCAAGAATCACAAATGAATACGCTTTTTGTGACGGCACTGCATTTACTGCGCAGAACATTTAACTAGGCTTAACACTCTCAAGTCATGCTTCTAAGTTTCACCAAGAGTCTGTGAGGCTGATGCCCAGCATACAATATCTGCAGGAAGCTTGGAAAGCTTCGCATACCAACGCAAGAGCTTCGTAAGTTTTTCACCGACCGTAAACCCCTGGTGGTACAATTACTTGAGTCACTTAAAGGGGCCCTACAACATTTCTTTCTACATAGTCAGAATGCGCTGCCGATTGGTATAGTCGAGGGTCCTGAGAACACGCGAGTGAAACATTAGCGTAGCGTGTGCACACGCATCCTCTCATAATTCCTTCACCAAATGAGCTAGAAATTGTTCCCAATTCTGTCGACAAATTATGCCATAAATTAAAATGACTTCACTATCAACCCGAAATCCACGGTTATTGGCTGATTTTAGTGTTGTGCGATGTATAACTATAGTGGCCTTCGCGAGATGCCGCTAAAATACTTATCCGTGCGCGCGCTCGCGATCACACGGAAAGTAAGCCTCGCGTTTGAAGAAAAAAAGCAAAGAAAGTGCTCAAGGTTCGCAGGTGCGCTGACGAGGATACTCACTTTTTCCCCCGCAACGTTGAGTTAACTTGAGTCTACTGCGGGCCAAATAAAGCTGTTTCGCTCTCTCACTCACTCCCCCTTGTCATCGCCCTACGTGCATAGCTATCAATGTGCTCACCGGTACGAAACGAGAGAAGTGCTTGGAGCGCGAAAATAATCCCTGTAGCAAAGCTCGTACTTGACGGAGCTTAAAAATTCTCGTGCCTGTCGATTCATGAGGCAACAAGCACTTCTAACAAAGCCCATCGACAGTTACATTATTAGTGTTGAGTTTATTTCGACACCGACTGCATGCTACGGAAGTAGAATTTCGCTCACGCTGAAATGCGGCCGCAATGGGCGATATTGAAACCGCGAATCCAATACTATTAGCCCGCGAAGATTATTTCATCAGATGTGCAGTGTGAGCGCGCGGGTCATTCGGTTTCAGTACATATAGACGTTTTTTTTTTTTTTTTTAACCAGAGAAGGAGGATCCCCTCCTTTCTAAGCTGTTGCACGGGAGTACAAAAGCTGACGTCTCAGTTTCTACCATGCAATCTGGGGGGTCACGCATGTTAATAACAGCCAAGCGGGGCGTTCGGCGGCGCCCAGGGAGCCTTTAGTAAAAACGCCTATACTAGGCTGCTGTGTGCTTAGACGTGTGGCCCACTATCTTCCATTATTAGTCGTGTTAGCAGTTTCATAATAATTGTTGAGGTTTAACCTCTTAAAACCATCGTATGATTATGAGAGGCACCATAGGGAATGGCTCCAGAAATTTGAACCATCTGAGTTTTCTTAACGTGCACCTAAATGTAAGCACACGGGACTCAGGCGTTTCCGCCTTCATCGAAAATGCGGCCGCCACGGTCGGTATCTATCCCGCCACCAGCGGGTCAGCAGCCGAATGCATGCCACTGGAGGCCACCGTGCCGGAGGTGTTAGCAGTTTGCTTAAAACGACGCTGAGAGTAATTCGTGGGCTTTTAAAATGAACGCTGTTCTTAAGAATCCTATCACTGATTCCTTTTACAATGTTAACAAAAGAACGCAAAGTGTTTCTTTGGGTAACGTAGACAGTTTCATTTTATGATTGACACTAACAATACTAGAGAACAGGAGGGGAAGGAAAGGCCGGAATGTTGACCAGTGTAGAACGAATCGATATGCTATATTATCGATGTCGTAAAGCTGATAATTCTCAAAGATCACCACGAACAAATTTCCAACCCTGAGTGAAAAACATACCAAAAAAAATATGTGGTGCACACAAAGTGAGGTACGGACCATGAGCCAAAACCAAGCGTTTTTCTAGTTTCAATGTGTCATGAAATACCGCTCGCGCAATTATCAAATTACCTCTGTATTAGAGTTTAGAACCTCGCAAACCAATTGGCGCAAATATTTGTCGAATCTGTCCTAAATTAGTGGAGTTAAAGAAGTTTGTCGCGCAATTTAAGTGTTTCGCCTCTTCACGGAGAGCGTGCCCAAAGCTTCACAACAAAACATAGCAAAAACCAAAAAGGTTACCTCAGTGCGAGCGGGGGACCTTGAGCGCGCGTGATGAAACGTGACCACGCTCTCCCATTGAAAATTTAGCGATCGCACTTGTTAGTGGACCTGTTAGCACCTGACAGCGATCGTGGCCCTCTATGTTTGGCGCTAAGCCGTGCTCCAAATGGAGAAGTTGCGTCTTTTCCATTCCTCAGCCTCTTCTCCTCCTCCATTACGCTCTGTTAGCAGGCTATGCAGGAGTGCTCGGTCATGTGGCGGCACACCCGGGAGCACATCAGGCTTTAACGCTACCCGCCACGGTGATCTAGTGGCTAAGACACTCGGCTGCTGAGTCGCACGTCATGACGGTCACATTTTCTATTGAGGCTTGAATGCTTGATGGCCGTGTGCTTAGATTTGGTGCATGCCAAAGAATCCCGGGCAGTCTAAATTTCCAGAGCCCTTCACTACAGCTTCTCTCGTAATCATACGGTGGTTCTCCGACGTTAAATCTCAACAATTATTAATATCATTATGGTTTTAAGTCACCCTTAATTTATGTCGGCTATCGACCAACAACGTGTTGACTTCTGTACGATGCCAAACAGCGGGAGCCTGTAGCTCCGAAGCGATGAGCGGACGTGTGTTGAAAACGCTAATGCGCCTAAAATAATGGCAACTTCGGGCTGCGCTTGTGAACTCTCCTTGCAGCGCGAGACTGCAAGATTTGACTCGCATGTTTGTGGGAATGTTCGCTATTTGCAGATGTATTTTCTCGCCAGTGCTGAGTTGTGGTTCATAGCGGCTTTAACAACAAAGGCAAGAAAAGAAACCTGCCACATGGGGCGCGCACAAATAATCGAGCAATGCGCACCACCCGGCTGCCTATTCAACACTAAAGTGTTATATGCCGGGGTCCCCCAACACTCCGTGACGTATTTACATCCCGGATATGGCGTTGTAAAATATTTGCAGACAGATTGCGAAGAAAGAAAAACGAGAAGAAAAAAACCTTTTGCAGTGGGGCATTGCACCAGCAACCTCGCGCTCCTGAGCGCTCGACACTAACCACTAAGCCACCAAGCAACCCTATTGCTACATGCTAACGGCAGCCCATTTATATACACCATATACCACTGGCAGTCCTCGGCGCCCGGCGCTTCGGCGCGTTTACGTCATCAGTAGCGAGATGGCGCGGCGAACGCGCGCGCTCTGAAGGTCGTTCTGCTGGGCTTACTCGCGCAAAGATGATCTTGCGTGCCTTCACATAGCGTGGTCAAAGATCGTATATATGTTATCCAGTGTAGTAGCTCGCTCGCGCACACGTTTATCTCGGTATTCGGGTGCTCTGTACCTCTTGTGCTTTCACTGCAGCTTAGCTTTCAAGTTATAATAGTTAAAGAGGGCACGAACGTCACTTCGATCGCTCCCACGGCTGCTTTTACGAAAGGACCACGCTGCTCACACATGAAGAAGCAAGAATTGCAACCTTTCTTCGCGCTTCTCGAGGTGTATACTTGTGCGTTAGTTTCATACGTCTTTCTTTCTGTTCGAGCAGAGTGCTTAAGTGTGGAGCTGTGACATCAGTTTGTCGGTGCTCGTCCTGTGTATCCTCCTTCCGTGCTACTGTCTGCTAGAGGAGAGCAGTGCAAGATTCGAGCTGCTTGCCATTTTTTGCGTGACTGCAGCATTCCTTACTTAGCCCTTGTGTCGAAACAATGCACAATTATAGTTCAATTACCTCTGCGAGGACACGTTTAGCTTTCGTGTTATACAGATTCCTAAAAAGGGGGAGCAACCATTTTTTTCTGTTTTATTATGTGTAGCGGCAGCAGTAAAATAAGGTTAGTAGCGCTAGCGGTGCTTCGGCACCATATACTATTTTCGTAACTTCGCGTGCACACCATGGAGGGTGCGGTATGATGTGTGCCTAGCAGCATAAGCGCTAACTCCAAACTATAACACGTTATTCTAACTCAAAGCTTTGCGCGCGTTACTCAAAGCTTTGCGCGCGATATTCCAAGCTGCGCGTCAGCGTGTCAAGAGACGAGGTCTCAGGTCGCGCTCTCGACGCTGGGTACAAATTTGCCCCCGCTACCATATAAAATTTTAAATGGCCATTTGCAAGCAGTTTCTTGGTCATAGAGCCACCTTCGGGATACAGGAACAGGGTCTCCTCCAAAACATGCCCGCTCAGCCCACCTTATCGGGCCCTGGAAAATCAGCGCTAGTTTCGGTTTCAAGAAACATGCACGCTCGTAGCGGTTGCCGGGCATCCTAAGAACTGTTTGAACGAAGTGAGGTTAATGTGGATGTTCGCACTTATTTTCTTTCATGAGTTTTTACAAATAAATAAATTTGATATTATTATAAAGAGCTATTCCTTTGTTTGCATGTATTTCTTCTTTCTGATATTGTGAATTTTAAATTGGGTGAAACGCGGGCATTTGCTTTGCTTGAGTTCGTAGCGCTTGCTTTCGATCTTTCTCACCACTCAATCAGTGGCGTTGCGACATGGATCACGCCTCGCGTGGTTGGCGTGCCAACTACGGAAAAGATAAAGACAGCGTGTTGTGGCGGGCAGAGAACGGAAGCCGCAGTTAGCTACGTCAGGTTATGCATGCATTCGACGAAGATGGCTAAGTCAGGCGACATGTTTTTCGAAACTCTGCTGTGAGTTAACCCGCGTAGTTCCGCGAAGGTTTTTCAGGCTTCCTTGGGGCAACGGGTCGATTCGATTGTGTGCTTATTTCGAAGGATAAGGCCTTCCTTTATCAGTATCCAGAGCTTCACACCTTTTTACGCGCTTTCACTGAGCCAAGAAACTGAGGCCAACTAACAAGCAGCCAATCTCTTTTCTCTCCGACAGTGCATAACCTGAGCATTCTGCCTCAACTGATTAAAAAAAAACAGATCGGTATATTTGGATGAGCAGCTCTTGAAGAAGTACTGTGGCTACTGAAAATCACATGGGGCAGTCTTTTTAACATGCCTGGAAATTACCTAGCAACTTGCCTTGTGTGTTGAAGACGTGCATAAAAACACAGTTCTGCAAATTTATTTTGAGTTTATTTGCATCTTTGTTGATTTTTTGGTGACAGCAAAAGATATTTAGGTGTTCAACGATCGGAGAAATCGATTTTAAAATGCAGCTTCATTTCACACCGACACGCTTCAGCTACGGACGGACACGAGACTGGGAGCACTCGTACGCATGCGAAATTGTTTTAATTTTTGGCAGTTTTTATTTTTTAAATAATGGGAAAAATTGCTTGCGTCGAAACTGTGCACATGTCAACACAAGAAACAATATTGAAGTTCTCGGTCAATCGTACGAACTAACGCCGACAAATAAAACGAAACAAACCCAGACGCTTCACATGTAGCAGTTTTTAAAAAAAATGGTCTCGAATAAGCTTTACAATACATGAGTTGTATAGCGCCTACCATGTGCCTTCGAAGTAGAAGGTCAGGGTCTCGCTATATTTTCTTTTGTTTCAATGCTTTCATGTTTATTAGCACGTAAGGGGGTTAAACTGTCGTGTGCTGTGATCGTATGCTCTTTTAGCCGCTTTACGCAACTGAGACAGAACCTCATATAGCATAGCCGCCTGTACTGTATTGAAAGAGCACTCGCGCCGATGAAAAGCCTTGCTCATCTTGTTCTTCGAGCGTCTTGATGACGATAATAAGTGTGAACATTTCTCTGGTAGCTACAGCAACACAACACAAAGCAGGTGTAGAACAATAGCCGCTTGTCTCCTTGCTCTACAGCACAGAACATCGGAATGTCTCCGTGCATCAGTGCAGAGGCCTCTCTGGGTTCGCTTCGTGAGATATGGTGCCATCTGTCAGTAATGTGAAAAAACGATAGCTTTCTTTTCATTGCAATAGCAATTATATGGACAGTATTGGCTGGTGTCATGCACCGTGTATGTATACGCATCTAAATATAGGAAAACAAAAAAATTTGGCAGATCCCACGTCCTATGGTAATCGATCGTATGCGAAGCACGAATGAGAGAGAGAGAGAAAGAAAACTTTATTAAAAAGTCAGTCAATTGTTCAGGCATGGCCCGTCGCCCCTAGCTGTCGGCCGGAATCCCTTGGGACGCGGCAGTAGCAAGGGCTTGACTGATGATGTCGCGCTGGACATTGGGATCTGGGCTGCAGAGCAGGGCCTCCCAGGATTCTACAGTGTGAGAACCATCGTTTTGACTTGGACGTGTCCACACATGTGGACCGAATTCGCTACCTCATTACAAAATTTACACTGGGACTGGAAAACTGCGGGGTGCCACTTGCTGTAAAGTGTGGGGTTTGGAAAAACCCCGGTCTGTAACTTTCGCCACAAAACCTCGTTTTTCTTACTTAGTGAGTTGTCCGCTCTCGGGTATGCTTGCCGATTCAGCCTGTAGTGTGCGACGATTTCATGGTATATGCGCATATACTCGCTTCTTTGTTTGGTAACTTGGGAGGTTCCAGGGGTCGACAGAATGAGCTTCCTCGTTCCCTCTAAGTCATTGGTGAGCTGGAGCCCAGACAAGCAGAACCTGCTCTTTGGGTACTCCAACCATGTTTAATATACGGACGGCAGTCTCCGTCACCCTTCCCGATTCATAATTTCTCACCGCATTTTTGGAGTCGCTGATGACCACCCTGATCCCCTTTTGGCTGATGGCCAAAGCTATGGCCACTTCCTCGGCCTCTACAGTCTCGACAACAAGGACTGTCCAACAAGGACTGCAATCAGGCCACCATCTTCCCTGACCGCCACTGCCGTGTGTGCCGCTTTGCTTTCATATTCCGCAGCGTCTGTATACGCGACGTCCTGTCGACCGGTGTACCTGGATTGTAATGCATCTGCCCTGGCTTTACGCCTGCCTTCGTGAAAGGTAGGGTTCATATTTCTGGGTAGCGGAGGTATCTTTATCCTGTCCCTGATCTGTATCGGTATGACTTTTGAACGCGCCTGCTCACGCGTGGGCTCATAGCCCAATCTCTTTAATATTGCTCTCCCCGTTTTAGATCCGAGTAGTCTTTGATGTTGTGCAGTTACAGTAGCATCAATTAGCTCATAGAGTGTGTTAGATACCCCCAACTTCATAAGTCTGTCAGTTGACGTGTTTGGGGGAAGTCCGAGCGCGACTTTCACACTTTTCCTGATAATGGTGTCGAGTTTGCCCTGCTCCGCTTGGTTTAATTTTAAATAAGGTGCTACGTACACTATCCTACTTATTATGAAGGTCTGCACTAATCTAAGAAGGTTCGTCTCCTTCATCCCAGCATGCCTCCCGTGTGCTCAGATTTGGGTGCACGTTAAAGAACCCCAGGTGGTCGAAATTTCCGGAGCCCTCCACTACGGCGTCTCTCATAATCATATGGTGGTTTTGGGACGTTAAACCCCACAAATCAATCAATCATCCCAGCATGCCTGTTTGCTATTCGTCTGATGAGACGACATGTCATATTAGAACTGGCTTCCAACCTAGCAAGAGTTTCAGAATTCTTACGGTTCGCCTGAATCCTTAGTCCAAGGACACGGATACTGTCGACCGCGGGGATCTCTGCGCCGTTAACATACGAGTGGATGTCTACTTCAGGCCTGTTGTGGAGCCGCCGTTTTCCGGCGGGCAAGAGGAAGAGTGTTCCGACTTTTCGGCCGAGCATTTAAGTCCTTTGGGCTCCAGGTACTCCACGATTTTATCAATGGCGATTTGCAGAAAGCCTTCAATTTGGCCGTCACTGCCCTCGTTCATCCATAATGTTATGTCATCCGCGTAAACTGTTCAGGCAGTTTCAACATCACAATGTTGAAAAGGGTGGGTGATAACACCGAGCCCTGAGGTGTCCCCCTGTTGCCTAATATAATGTCCTCGATGGATTTTTCCCCGATTTAAAGTGGCTGTCCTGCTCGAAAGGAAGTCCTTGACGTAGTCATAAACTCACTTTCCGACGTTCAGGAAGCTCAGATTCTCCAAGATCGATACGCGCCTCACGTTGTCAAATGCTTTTGCCACATCTAACCCCACGATAACTTTTGTGTCTCGCGTCGGCTTGTCTATAATTTGAAATATTATTATGTCACCTTGAAATCAGCACAGCGTTATTAGGTGTAGAAAAATTATACCGTACATGACTTCCGTGTCATGATTATCATGTTTGGATGTGTTGTTTACCTTCATGAACTAATCACGTCACGTGATACCAAATTTAGTATATGTGGAGCTATAAAACGGCCACGAGCACGCTATGAGCGTGGTATATTGTCATGTTTTTTACATAACACGCGTGTCAGGATTATCACTTCGCACCAGCCTCTACATTTCGTAATTCATCGACGTCACGTAACACCAAATTTGGTATATGCGAAACTAGCAAAACGGCCGTGAGCGCATCATGAAGAGCCCAATATACTCCGATGTAGCGTTGACCCGCGCGCACGCTGGGCACAGCGATGCTACGCTAGCAAAACGCGAGCACTTTATAGTCTGACACCAGACGCGACCAGCGTCCGTCGGCGCGGCCCCACTGCAACCGGCGCGAAATGCGACATGCGGAATCTCGTACCGATGCGTTACCCTGGCAACACTGCGTCTCCCTCTTTTCATGACGGAGGGACGCCGGACGCGCTGAAACGCGCATGCGTCAAAGCAACGCATGCAGCGCGGCGCGCGCCTTCGAGTATATGGCAGGGCCGAGTATATGGCGGTGCTTGTGCGCTCATGCTTATTTTTCTGTGGGAGAATCGTGTGCCTTGGCCTTTCACCGGAACGATTGCATTAGATGCGTAAGCCACAACGGTCAACTTCACTCGCTGGGCAGGTCCCATTTGCGAAAAGAGCGCGCTTTTAGAACACAGCGAAGTAACAAGTGGGGCACTTGTTAGTTCGCACTTATGTCCGCACCTGCGATTACGTTTTATGAGTCGTTTTTGTATAAACAGCGCGTTAAGCGTCGAGTTGTAAACGTTGTCAGTTAGCCCTCGTCCTGTGCGTGTTGTTTTCCTGCGTCATTTGTGCGTGAGCAGCGCTGAACACGCACAAATGCTAGCCGTTCTCAGCGTGACATTCTAAGTTATTGCTATCGCATTCATTGCTACGCTCTTGAAGAGAAACTATGACTTTTTTTTATAATGGAGATTCACTGGCAGGTGGCAGCACGTGGCAGTTAAAGCCTCTCATTTTTTTAGCGAGGCGAAGGAAACGCCCGCTTTTTTGTTCATAGCGCCGCATTGTCAGTGCTGTCTAATGGTTTTTATAATTACGTATTTATGCATTTTCCTAATAAAAATGCACACTTCCTAGAGAGAGGGAGAAAATAAAATTAGAGAAAGGCAGGGAGGTTAACGAGAAATTGGGCTATTCAGTTTGCTACCCTGTATTAGGGGAAAGGGGAATGGGA